>NC_142439.1:69675000-70875000 GCF_059453495.1 Arachis ipaensis | reverse complement strand
CCACCACTAACTTTCATTCTAACTTTTGCAACATTGAACAATTACTTTTCTAAATCAAATATTTTTTCTTTTATTCAAACAGCAAGGGAAACAAAAAAAAAATACTCAGGCTAATAAAGGATGACAAGATTATGCAAATTACTTTTTTTTTTCAACAAAAATTCTCACTTGCAAATAAATGAACACTTTAGCTAGACATGAAGGAATCCCTGAATTAGAACATTTTACCATAACAAGGATCAAGTGTGAATACAACCTGTCGGGTTGCAGCTTTTCATTCTTCCTTCTGTTGTGTCCCTTTTGTGTCATATTGCCGATTGTCTTCAAATGTTAGCTATTTTCCTGCATGATTCTCAAAAGTTGCATTCTTCTAAAGCCCTTAAGGCAACTGGTTAATATGCAGAGCTTATTTATGGGCTTTTGATCTTACTTTGGTGTGTGAACACCAAACTTAGTCCCTTACAAATGCTCCTTATGCAACAAGTTAACCATGTGTAAGACCCTTCTGTCTTTGCTAAAGGTAATAGCACCAAAAATAAGGAAACAGCAAATTGGTTAAATGGTTCATCTAATTGCTTGAAGCTAGCATTATGTAGAAGGTAAGAATGTGTTTTATGATGAGATTTTTTTGGTGGAACACCAAACTTAGAATCCTTCATTCTTCCTTAGATTGTTTTGGTGTGCAACACCAAACTTAGCTTCTTGCAATATAGATAAAACTAATTAACCTTTTTATTAAAATAGCTATAAAAAGGAAACTACCTTAGGTTGGGTTGCCTCCCAACAAGCGCTTATTTATTGTCACTAGCTTGACATTGGACCCCCCTTTTATGGTGGTTGTTGACTGTAGTATCTCAGCTTGTCCCCCCTTACTTTGAGCTTCTTCTTTGTTCCTTGATGCTCAATTTCGGTGTGCTCAAGTGAGAGTATTTTGCAAATAATGTAGTAGTCATTGACTTGTTGGTTTGTCCCCAACTGTTGATAGATCAACTGTACTTCATCACCCTTGAAGAACCCCTCTGTTGGAATCTTTTTGTTCTTCCAACCCTTTTTAGTTTTGTTCTTGTTTTTCTTCCTTCTGTTTGTTGATCCTTCTTCTTTGACAATAGGCTTCACTTTGGGGCTTTTCTTCTCAGTGGTTAACACTTCAGTGTCTTCTTGAGTTTCTTCATCACTCTGCACAATCTCTTTCTCTTTTTGCCCTGCTATGTTATCTGTTTCTTGCTTTGGAAGGTAACTACTGATTGTCTTATTGATTCCTTCCTTCCACTGTAAGTCTTCCTTGTTGAACCTTTGGGGATATGGCAATGGAGGTGTGAAGCTCACTCCCTGCCTTTGTTCCTTGGTTGGTTCTTCCATTGTATTGAGCTTCTCTGAAGTTTGCTTGCTTGTTGTCACTTCTTTGTTGCTGGCTTCCTCTTTCTCAGCTTGCTTCTTGTTATTTTCCTTTGGCTTCTTGGTTGCTCCTTCATCTTTCATCAAGACCTTTCCACTCCTTAGCTGTATAACTTTGCACTCTTCTTTTGGATTAGGAATGGTGTCGCTTGGAAATGAGCTTGATGGTCTCTCACTAGCAATTTGCTTGGAAAGCTGTCCAATCTATCTTTCCATATTTTTTGTGGAAGCTTCCTGGTTCTTTGTTGTCATCTCTTGGTGCTTCATCATTTTCTCCATTAAGAGCTCCAAGTTGGTGATCCTTTGAGAATCTTGTGAGATTGGTTGGTTGTGAGGTGTTGAGGGTTGATGGTAAGTGTTTTTATTGGTGGCTTGGTTATTGGATGGATGATGGTTAGAGTTGGGGTAATTATTTTGTGGTTTTCTGTATGTATTTTGGTTATTATTCTACTGGTTATTGTGGCTTGTGTTTTTCCAACTGTTTTGGATTGAATTCTTTTGCCATGGCTGTTGAGTCTAAGTGTGATTGTCTCCCCATCTGAGGTTGGGGTGGTTCTTCCAGGAGGGGTTGTAAGTATCACCATAAACCTCATTTGGCCCAGAATTTTGGTTGTGCATATACTGGACTTGTCCCTGCTGTTGATCCTCCTGAGTTTCTTCATTTGTCCCCCATGTGGGTAATGGTTGGCTTGTGCTTACTGTTGCAACTTGGAGGTTATCAATCCTTTTGGCCATTTGCTCAAATTATTGCTGAATTTGTTGCTGCATCATTTGGTTTTGAGCTAGGATTGAGTCCACTCCTTCCAATTCTATTACTCCTTTCCTTTGTGATGGTTAGCATTGCCTTTGGTGAGCAAAGAAATATTGGTTGTTAGCCACCATATCAATGAGATTTTGGGCCTCCTCTGCAGTTTTCATGAGTTGCAAAGAGCCTCTAGCTGAGTGATCCAGTGCTTCCTGAGATTTCAATGTCAAGCCTTCATAAAAATTCTGCAATATGTCCCATTCATTGAACATTTCAGGAGGGCACTTCCTGATTAGAGCCTTGTATCTCTCCCATACCTCATAGATGGGTTCAGTATCCATCTGTGTGAATGTTTGTACTTCATTCTTCAATCTAATAATCCTCTGCGGTGGGTAAAATTTGGCAAAAAATTTGCTCACTAGATCTTCCCAATTGTTGATGCTATCTCTTGAGAATGACTCCAACCATTGAGTTGCTTTGTCTCTGAGGGAAAATGGAAATAACAGCAGTTTGTAACTATCAGGATGCACACCATTAGTTTTGACAGTATCACAAATCCTCAGGAAAGTAGACAAGTGTTGGTTCGGATCTTCAAGTGGTCCTCCTCTATAGGAGCAGTTATTTTGAACCAAGGTGATGAGTTATGGCTTCAATTCAAAATTATTTGCATTAATATTTGGGGTAAGAATGCTACTCCCACAATGTCTAGGATTTGCAAATGTATATGAGGCCAAAATTCTCCTCTGTGGTGGATTGTTGTTGTTGTTGGCTGCTCTTGCTGGTGGATTCGGTGGATTTGTTGAGTGTTCCTCCATTTCCTGGAACTCTTCCTCTGATTCTTCCTCTCCAATAACACTTTTCCCTTTTGCCTCTCTTCTTAATCTCCTGAGGGTTCTTTCGTCTTGTTCACAAGAGGTGGGTCTAGCTCCCCTTGTCCCTGACATACAAACCAAACAAAAAGATTACACAAAACCAGAAAAACCAGGGAAAGCTTCACTCTATTGCTAGAGTGAGGTTTTAGTTAGCTTAAGAAAAAAATCAAACAGTTAGTGTGTTAGTCAAAAAGTAAAGAAACAGAAAAGAAAAAGTGCTTGATCTAGACCTTCACCTTCCTTAATCATTGTCAATCTAATCAATCCCCGGCAACGGTGCCAAAAACTTGATGGATATTTTGGAAAATAAATTCCAACACCTTAAAACTCACCGGCAAGTGGACCGGGTCACATCAAGTAATAATAACTCACATGAGTGAGGTCGATCCCACAGGGATTAAAGGATTGAGCAATTTTAGTTAGTTGATTGATTTAGTCAAGCGAATAAGAGTTGATTTGAGTGATTTGTGTTCAACAGAAGCTAAATTGCATGAAATTTAAAGGGAGAGGGGTAATGGACTATAAATTAAAAGGGCAAAGAAAGTAAAGAAGCTGAATCTTAAAGTGCAAGTAATGTAAATTGCAGAAACTTAGATTGCAAGAAATGTAAATGACTGAAGCTTAAAGTGCAAGAAATGTAAATTGCTTGAATCATAAAAGGATTTGGGAATTGGGATTACAGAAATTAAACAAGCAGAAGTAAATGACAATTAATAGAGGATTAGAAATTAAATTGAGATGCAACAGATCTGAACAAGAAAGGAAAATTACTTTGAAAACCAAACAGAAAGTAGACTGCAGCTTAATTGCACTAGCTAAAGAGAAATTGAAGATCTCAGTGGAAAAAACTAGAAAACAAGTCTAGATCTCAAATCCTTCCTTGATCCAACAAGAACAATTGCAAAAGAAGTAGAAGAGTAAATTGCAGAAGAAGTAAAAGAAAGCAATAAACAGAATTTGGATTCAAATCACAGTTTCTAGAATTATACAGAAAACAAACAAAGACATCTCAAGGTGAGATTGAAACAGAATTTATCAATTCTTCACCCAAGACCTAAAACAAGAAGTAAAGAGTGCAGAAGCAAGAACAGGGAAGAAGAGAGATCAATTCTCCCTCCCAATTCTTAGAGATCCAAAGTCAAAGTAAAAACTCTCAAAATTACAAGTGAAAATTCTAAAAGAAAGTAAAAGTCCATTCTCTAAATCAAACTAGCTTCTATTTATACACTTCCTAATTTTTGATTTTAGAATTTGGAGTGGACTTTTTAATTTGGTGAAGAGTTGAATTTAAATTGAATCTTGGTTCAATTTTGGCCCATGGTGCTTGCTCCCAATAGTGTGCTCAGCTCTTGGCGAGAGTGCAGCATCATGGCTTGTGTCCTTGGCTCTTTGTAGCGTGCCAAGCTTGTGTGCATCAGGGTAGCGCTCTGCTCTACTTGAGAGCGCAGTATCATGCTGCCTTGAGGTTTGTCTTGGGCGCACCAAGCTTTCTGGCCATGCCAAATTGTGCGTGTCATGCCTCCCTGGCCGTGTCACACTTGCGCTTCATGCATCAAGGAGTGAGGAGAGTAGCGCTCAGCTCTTGGTAAGAGAGCAGCACTCCCTTTGTTTTTGTGAGGTCTCAAGTTTGAAACCTTGGAGAGGCATTGCTGGCCTTTTTTGGCTTATTTTCCTTGGTGAGTAGCGCTTCCTTCCTCCCCCTTGCTCATGAGTTTGAACCTTGTGGCAAGCATTGGCAAGCTTTTCTCTTTGGATTTATTTTGGATGGAGCCCGATAATGCTCTTGACAAGAGCGGAGCATTATGCTTTTCCCCTCTCTTCCTTGGTTCATTATAGTGCTCAGCTCTCAAGGAGAGCGTATCATTCAAGCCTTGCTTCCTTGGTTCATTATTGTGCTCCCTTGGAGAGCACTGAGCTCTTGGAGAAAGCATTGTGGCTTTCCTCCTTCATTGTGCCACGCTTCTTAGGCTACGCTTTCTTATTTTCTTCTTTTCTTCATCTACAAGTAATCAAAACAACCAATCAAAGTATCACCAAATTTACAAGGTTTATAAATCATTTAAAAATCAATTAAATTTAGCTTAAACCTCATGATTTAGTATCAATTAAAGGGTGGTTGATTGATTCAAAGAAACCATGCAATACCACTCCAAATTATTAACTTACAATGCAAGAAAGTGCATAGAACCTAATGAAACAAGTGCAAAATTGCTTGAAAAACTATCATATGATGTATTGTCATCAGTATTCTGGGTACAATCAAATAGCAGTGGATCCACAGGATCAAGAGAAGACAGCATTCATATGTCCATCTGGCATGTTCGCCTATAGACGAATGCCATTTGGCCTGTGCAATGCGCCTGCCACCTTTCAAAGATGCATGTTATCTATCTTCTCTGATATGGTAGAGAAATTCCTTGAAGTATTAATGGATGACTTCTCTGTTTATGGAGACTCATTTGACTTCTGTCTTGATCATTGATGAGAAGACTTTTGTGTGGTTTAGAATTTTCAAATGAAATCTCGTTGCAATATAGTTTCTAAACCAACAATAGTTTGATGATTGGACTTTTGTGTGGTTTAGAATTCACAATTGAAAGCTCGTTGTAATATAGTTCCTAAACCAAGCAATAGTCCTTTTCATACAAAAATTTGTTTGTCACAAGTACAAACCCCTAAAATCTATAAACCGAAGTATTGAACCTCGGGTCATTCTCCCTAGGAATTACAATGAAGTGTCTTGTTATTGGTTATGAGTTATATTTTGGGGTAGTAAAAGGTCTTGGCAAGGTTTGGTGGTCAAGGATCTCTATCCTTATCACTAACCACAACATGAGAATTGGCAAGGATCAACCCCACTAAGTCAACCCCTAACTAGTAGTAGAGGAAAGTCAATTGAGCTATGTCAATCCAAGACCATAAGTCCTAGTTCTCCACCAAATCAATTAGTGAGATCTAGAGTTAATGGCTCCCAATCGTCAATCACTTGGACATTAGTAACTCAAGAGTTCCTAAGTTACCTCCCCAAGCCAAGAGCACTAAAATCTACTCTAAAATCTAACTAAGCATTTTATCAAACACTTAGAAAGCATAAAAGGAAAGCAAAGTAAAATTGCAAGGAATGTAAATCTACACTAAATCCAACCAAGCATTTCATCAAACACTTGGAAGGCATAAAAGGAAAACATAGTAAAATAGCAAGGAAAGTAAATCTACACTACTCAATTGCAAGGAATTAAACAACAACAAATCAAATCAACAATAAAGGAACATGAATCATAAATTGCATTGAAAGAGAAATAGAAGAACAAAAGTGCATCAATATAAAAGTAGAGAATTACATGAATTAAATGCTAAACTAGAGAGAGGAAACGTAGAAGAAGAAGAATTGCAAAAGGAAAAGTAAATCAAAGCATGAAATTAACCTAGATCTAAGAATTCCTAATCTAGATCTAACCTACTCCTAATTCTAGAGAGAAGAGAGAGCTTCTCTCTCTAGAAACTAGCTAAAAGCATGTGAAAACTAAAATAAAACTAAACTAATGACTAGATGTCTCATCCCTCTTCAATCTTTGGGTTAAATATCATTAGAAATGAGTTGGATTGGGCCCACAAGGCTTTAGAATTTGTTGGCCACTAATTTGCTTTTAATGATTCACGTGAAAATCGGCGCGTGCGCGCCCCCTAAACGTGATGTAACTATGACAAATCTTATATCATTTCGAAGCCTCGGATGTAGCTCAAGTTATGGTCGATTGAGTGCAAAGAGGTCGGCTTGACATCTTTTGTGATTCCTTCATTTCTTCATGAGTTCTCCACTTTTACATGCTTTTCCTTCATTTCCTTGATCCAATCTTTGCCTCCTAAATATGAAATCACTTAACAAACATATCAAAGCATCTAATAGAATCAAAGGTAAATCAAGATTAAACAATTAAGGACCTAAAAAGCATGTTTTCACTCTTAAGCACAATTAAAGGAGAATTTACAAAATCATGCTATTTCATTGGATAAATGTGGGAAAAGATGATAAAACCCTTCTAAATTCAACACAAGCTAAACCCTACAAATGGGGTTTATCAACCTCCCCACACTTAAACCAAGCATGTCCTCATGCTTAAACCAAGAGAGAAACAAGGGTTATCAATATTTATTCAATGAAGTCTAACTAAATGCAATCTACCTATATGCAACTATCTATATGAATGTAATTGCTTAGTAAAAATAAATCAATTCCCAAGAAGCATATATGTACAAGGGCCAAAGGTATTAACAACCATGCCAAACTACAATTGAATTGAGCTATTAAATATTTTTACAAACTTGCATGAAGAATGATGATCATAGGTGAAAACATGTAATTGAGCATCAAACCCTCACCGGATGTGTTTGCACTCTATTCGCTCAAGTGTTTAGGGTTGATTCACTCAATTCTCTTCTAATCATGCTTTCCAAGATTTGTTTTTCTTCTAATAATCAACATTTATTTCATGCATGCATACAAGTATCATGAGGTCTTTTCATAAGTTGTAATGGGGCTAGGGTTAAGGTAGGATGCATATTTGGCCAAGTGAGCTTGAAATTTGAATCTTTGATAAGCTTAGACTTCCCACCTAACCTATGACATCTTATACAACTTCAAAACTAATCTAACTACCCATTTTTTCACTTTTTTTTAACATACTCATGCATTTTCTTTTTTTTATTACAGCTCATATGCATTGATCTTTATTGAGCTTCACTTTGCTTTGGGGCATTTTGTCCTCTTTTTATTTCTTTTCTTTTTCTTTTTCTTTCTTTTTCTATTTTTTTTCTTTTCTTTTCCATATAGTTTTTTCTTTTTCTTTTGTCTTTCTCATTTTTTTTCTTTCAAACTATATACAAGAACATCAATGCATAAGGTCTATACATTTAATCAATACATGAGCATGTACCCAATTTCCAATATTTACAACAAAAAATTACAAAACTACCCTTTTATTCTCCCAATGTCCCAAGATTTTCCACACTTAAATGACACACACATACTAGCCTAAGCTAATCAAAGATCCAAATTAAGGACATTTATTGTTTTTCGCTTTAAGGCTTGTAATGTGCTAAATTAAGAACAAGTGGGTTAATTGTAGGCTCAAATTGGCTAACAATGGAAGATAAAAGGTAAGGCTATTTGGGTGAGTGAGCTAAATGAAACGATGGCCTCAATCATATAAATGCATGAATACATAAAATAATAGACATAAAGAGTCAAACAAATCAAAGATTACAATCATAGAAAGAGAATAATGCACACAAGAAGGAAAATAAGTGGTTGTAAGATGTAACCACACCGTTAGGCTCAAATCTCACAAGCTTGTGTTCTTAGCTCAAAACATGTTCCACAATATATATATAATTCAAGCAAGTTTTATGAGAAGTTTTCACTCAAATCAATTGAAGTGTCCTATAGATAATTTTCTCGAAAGATTTCATTATTTTGACTAAGCTTATTGTGTATATGTATGAAAAAATAAGAAAATGCAAGTAAAAATCCTAAAAACCTAAAATGAAATGCAAAAGTATTGGGATTAGAAATTTGTCACCCAAAATCGCCGACCGGTCGGACGACCTCCCCACACTTAAAAGTTTGCACCATCTTCGGTGCACTCAAAGATGAGTAAGGGGGTATGACGACTCTCCCGATTGCCACCTTCAGCTGGTAGGTCAACCGGTTGCTGCGTGCTCTTTCTTCCACTTCCATTTTTGCTTGTGGTGCATCATTCATGAAAAATAAAATATAACACCATAAGAGAAGAAAATATAAAAGCAGGGGCTTATACATTGTTGGAATGAGGTACTAATCACTAGAATTGAGTGAGTGGATTAGTGTGACATTAATGACAAATAAGTGTGTGAATTCTAAATTGCGCATGGTTTAGAACACACATTAGCATAAAAGCTATGTCACTAAAGAAGTATGAACTTTACTCATTCTAGTATGCTTGAGATGCTTTAAGTAAGCTTGTAAGGTAAAACAAGCATTAAAGAAGCATAAAAGCATTCAAGCTAAAAGCATATGGATGCATATGATCATGGAATACAATGTATTGAAGTAAATGTACAACATCCAATATCAAGAGATCGCCTAATCAAAGAATAAGGTTCAAATCACACGGTGGCCAAATCAAGCAATTCAAGAAGAGTTACAAGCTCGAAGGCAATTTTCATCACTTGGTATTCTCAAAAGGTAAGCATGAAAAACTCAAAACCAAATAGTAAAATATAACCTCAACAATAGAATCCAACAATGATTATAAACATAATGATGTTAAGATAACATCCCTTCTTAAAACTCAGCAGCAATTAGTGGTAGACAAGAATAACAATCCAACACTTACAATGAAAAAGAGAAAATGAAATGAAAACTAACTAAAACTAACTAATCAACCAACTAACTAACTAACTAACTAACTAACTAACTAACTAACTAACTAACTAACTAAAATAAATGGTTATCAATGGTGTTTGGGAGTGTTGGATAAGGGGTAGAAGAAGGGAAGAAGAAAGGAGAAGAAAAGAAATGGAAAGAGGAGAAGAAAAGAAATGTGTGAAGGAGGGACATCCGCGCGTACGCGCGCATGGCACGCGCGCGCGGATGGTGGTGCAATGGATGCGACGCGTACGCGTACATGGCGCATGCGCGCGGATGGCTTATTTCGAGAGTGACGCGTACGCGCCATGTGCGCGCACGCGCGAGTTGGTTTGTGCCTCGGGCACAGTGCGCGCTCAATACTTGCACAACTCTCGGGTCAATGTATGGAGGAATGAAAATTTAGTACCCACGCGTACGCGTACATGGCGCGTGCGCGTGGATAGGTGAAAATGCTTGATGCACGCGTATGCGTGCAATGGCGTACGCGTGGATGGTGCTCTGTTTTTTTTTTTCAAAATTTTTCTATGTTTTTGCACCAATCCAAGCATTCCAAACCTCCAAACAGCTACCAAAACACTATAAAACCTTATTTAACATACTGATGAGCGGATAATTTATACGCTTTTTGGCATTATTTTTAGTATATTTTTAGTAGAATCTTGTCACTTTTAGGGATGTTTTCATTAGTTTTTATGTTAAATTCACATTTCTGGAATTTACTATGAGTTTGTGTGTTTTTCTGTGATTTCAGGTATTTTCTGACTGAAATTGAGGGACTTGAGCAAAAAACAGATTCAGAGGTTGAAGAAGGACTGCTGATGCTATTGGATTCTGACCTCCCTGCACTCAAAGGGAATTTTCTGGAGCTACAGAACTCAAAATGGCGCACTTCTAATTGCGTTGGAAAGTAGACATCCAGGGCTTTCCAGCAATATATAATAGTCTATACTTTGCCCAAGTTTAGACGATGCAAACTGGCATTCAACGCCAGCTCTCTGCCCAATTCTGGCGTCCAGCGCCAGAAACAAGTTGCAAAGTGGAGTTCAACGCCCAAAATGGCACAAAAGCTGGCGTTCAACTCCAAGAATGACCTCTCCACGTGTAGACTTCAAGCTCAGCCCAAGCACACACCAAGTGGGCCCCGGAAGTGGATTTATGCATCAATTACTTACTTCTGTAAACTCTAGTAACTAGTTTAGTATAAATAGGACTTTTTACTATTGTATTAGACATCTTTGGATTATATTTTGATCTTTTGATCATTTTTAGATCTCTAAACCTCCATGGGAGGCTGGCCACTCGGCCATGCTTACCCTCTATATTCACTTATGTATTTTCAACGGTAGAGTTTCTACACTCCATAGATTAAGATGTGGAGCTCTGCTGTTCCTCAAAGATTAATGCAAAGTACTACTGTTTCTCTATTCAGTTCATCTTATTTCGCTTCTAAGATATTCATTCGCACTTCAACCTGAATGTGATAAACGTGACAATCATCATCATTTCCTAGGATCGCGTGCCTGACAACTACTTCCGATCTACCGTAGACTAAATGAGTATCTCTTAGATCTCTTAATCAGAATCTTCGTGGTATAAGCTAGATTGATGGCGGCATTCATGAGAGTCCAGAAAGTCTAAACCTTGTCTGTGGTATTCCGAGTAGGACTCTGGGATTGAATGACTGTGACGAACTTCAAACTCGCGAGTGCTGGGCGTAGTGACAGACGCAAAAGGAGGGTGAATCCTATTCCAGTATGATCGAGAACCTCAGATGATTAGCCGTGCTGTGACAGAGCATTTGGACCATTTTCACAAGAGAATGGATTGCAGCCATTGGCAAGGGTGATGCCTCCAGACGATTAGCCATGCAGTGACAGCGCATCGGACCATTTTCCAGAGAGGATCAAAAGTAGCCATTGACAACGGTGATGTCCTTACATAAAGCCAGCCATGGAAAGGAGTAGGATTGAGTGGATGAAGGCAGCAGGAAAGCAGAGGTTCAGAGGAACGAAAGCATCCCTATGCGTTTATCTGAAATTCTCACCAATGATTTACATAAGTATTTCTATCCTTATTTTATTATTTAATTTCGAAAACTCCATAATTATTTTATATCCGCCTGACTGGGATTTACAATGTGACCATAGCTTGCTTCATACCAACAATCTCCGTGGGATCGACCCTCACTCACGTAAGGTTTATTACTTGGACGACCCAGTGCACTTGCTGGTTAGTTGTATCGAAGTTGTGACAAATTATGAATTGAGATTAGAGCACCAAGTTTTTGGAGCCATTACCAGAGATCACAATTTCGTGCACCACATACTAAACTACCAAATATACTCAACAAATCAACCAAAAACATGAATTTAAACTCATTACCAATATGTACAAAAAGAGAAAATGAGAAGAAGTTACCATGGTGGGGTGTCTCCCACCTAGCACTTTTGTTTATTGTCCTTAAGTTGGACTTATGGGGAGCTCCTCTCAAGGTGGCTTGTGCTTGAAGCTATCTTTGAACACCCACCAACGCTTGAATCTCCAATAAGCTCCATTCTTCAAAGTTAATATCTTCAAGATTTGATGGAGTTCTTCACAAACCATGGGCTCCCAAATTTGATCCTCTTTTTGTGATCTGGGATCCTACACTTTATTTTCACACCTATCTTGAAGTTGATCATCATTATTAGTCCAACCGGGTGGTGAGTAGGGTGAATTCTCAATAAAATATCCAACAATCCTCCTAGACCCATCTAGGTGAGCACTACTCCAACCTTTATATCTCATGTTTGATGCATCAACCATAATGAGCCTTGATTTGCAACGCCAACCACGAAACATCTTTCTTTTACGCTTCATCCCACAAAGCATCCTAAGTTGGCCATCCGTTTCAAGCAAACCATATTCAAGTGGGATAATAAAGCTAATAGAAATGAGTTTCACCCACTCAAATGAAGGTGTAGATGGCAACCTAGGCAAAGGTGATTCCAAGGGTCTTGACAAAGCGTATTCAATTCCCCTCCTCCTTTTTCTAAGGACTTCCACCTCTTTAAAAGATTTCTCAAATGTAATCCTTTGTTCAACAATACTACCTAAGCCTTTTCCCTTACTCAAATCATGAATGGGAGGATGAGAGAGATTTACCTCCACAACGCTTTCAAATCCAACGGGAGAAGGTTCTTCATATTCAAAGGATTCTTCACCACTAAGACTTGATGCTTGATTGTCATCACCAAGGGAACTCAACTCTTGCTCTATCCCATCCAAGTATTTATATGGAATATGCCTTGGAAGGTGTGCACTTTCCTCCCTAGCATTAATTTCAATCATCTTGGAGGGGTTTTCTTCAACTCTATGTTCCCATGAAGGCTCTGCATCTCCTATGTCTTCAACCAATTCTTCCTCTTATTCAACAATTATAGCTTCCTCCAATTGTTCCAATACAAAGCAACTTCCCTCGTTCTCCACCAATCTCTCCTTCATGTTATGCTCTTCATTTGTTTCTCCACATGTAGCCATGGGAGTCCCTTGAGTGTTCAAGCATTGGGATGCTAACCGATTTACCACCTCATCCAATGTGGCCATGAATTGTTGCACATCCTTTTTCATTTCCTCTTGTCCTTGAACAAGAACATCAAGGATATCATCCATTGGAGGTTGGGGTGGATGGAAGGGTTCATCAATTTGGGGGAAGGATTCATAGTAGAAAGGTGGTTCTTCTTGGTAGAGTTGTGGTGGTTCAATGTTTTCCATCCTTTCCACTTGTTGCACAACACACTCCATGGTTGCTTGAAATTGATCCAATGCTTCCTTGAGACGATCCCTTGACTCTTGTTCCTCTTGGATATCATGAGTAGGATCATATGGCTCTTGGATTGAAGGACATGAATATTCTTCCATGGGAGGTTGTGGTGGAAAGTGGTATTCATTTTGTGGTTGCAAATTTGTACACATTGGAGGTGGTTCATCTTGGTAATAGCATGGAAGGGGTGGTGCTTGAAAGTATTGATGTTGGAATGGTGGTGACTCTATATGTGGTTCATATGGCTCATATGGTTGTTGTAATGGTGGATATGGATGAGGGTCATATGAAGGTGGTTATTGAAAAGAGGCTTGTGAGTATGGTTGAGGGTATGGTTGATAGGCATATGGTGGTGGTTCTTGAAAGTCACAAGGATGCTCACCATAACCATTTGATTAGTATGCAACATAGAATGGCTTTTGTTCATAGTGTATCGGTGGGGGTTGTTGCCATGAAAATTGATCATATGCATATGGCCCCTCCCACCTTTGCTTGTCCCATCCTTGATACACATCCTCATTGAAGCTCTCATTTCCTACAACATAGTGAGAACCAAACTCATAGCCAAAGTGAGAATTCATAATGAAAATAGAAAATAAGAAACAAAAGCTAATAAGAAAGAATGAAACAAAGTCCTAAACTTAGCAAAAACTAACAAGAAATCCAAAAATCAAGCTATTCACAATATTCACATATATACAATAACCAATAACATAACACCATTGCAATTTCCCAGCAACGACGCCATTTTGATGAGAAGACTTTTGTGTGGTTTAGAATTTTCAAATGAAATCTCGTTGCAATATAGTTTCTAAGCCAACAATAGTCCTTTCATACAAAAATTTGTTTGTCACAAGTACAAACCCCTAAAATCTATAAACCGAAGTATTGAACCTCAGGTCGTTCTCCCTAGGAATTACAATGAAGTGTCTTGTTATTGGTTATGAGTTATATTTTGGGGTTTTGAGGATGAGAAACATGAAAAGTAAATGGAAATAAAATTCAAATAGCAAAAGGTCTTGGCAAGGTTTGGTGGTCAAGGATCTCTATCCTTAACACTAACCACAACTTGAGAATTGGCAAGGATCAACCCCACTAAGTCAACCCCTAACTAGTAGTAGAGGAAAGTCAAGTGAGCTATGTCAATCCAAGACCATAAGTCCTAGTTCTCCACCAAATCAATTAGTGAGATCTAGAGTTAATGGCTCCCAATCGTCAATCACTTGGACATTAGTAACTCAAGAGTTCCTAAGTTACCTCCCCAAGCCAAGAGCACTAAAATCTACTCTAAAATCCAACTAAGCATTTTATCAAACACTTAGAAAGCATAAAAGGAAAGCATAGTAAAATTGCAAGGAATGTAAATCTATACTAAAATCCAACCAAGCATTTCATCAAACACTTAGAAGGCATAAAAGGAAAACATAGTAAAATAGCAAGGAAAGTAAATCTACACTACTCAATTGCAAGGAATTAAACAACAACAAATCAAATCAACAATAAAGGAACATGAATCATAAATTGCATTGAAAGAGAAATAGAAGAACAAAAGTGCATCAACATAAAAGTAGAGAATTACATGAATTAAATGCTAAACTAGAGAGTCGAAAGGTAGAAGAAGAAGAATTGCAAAAGGAAAAGTAAACCAAAGTATGAAATTAACCTAGATCTAAGAATTCCTAATCTAGATCTAACCTACTCCTAATTCTAGAGAGAAGAGAGAGCTTCTCTCTCTAGAAACTAGCTAAAAGCATGTGAAAACTAAACTAATGACTAGATGTCTCATCCCTCTTCAATCTTTGGGTTAAATAGCATTAGAAATGAGTTGGATTGGGCCCACAAGGCTATAGAATTCGCTGGCCACTAATTTGCTTTTAATGATTCACGTGGAAATCGCCGCGTGCGCGTCCCCCTAAACGTGATGTAACTATATCAAATCTTATATTATTTCGAAGCCCCGGATGTTAGCTTTCCAACGCAATTGGAACCACATCATTTGGACCTCTGTAGCTCAAGTTATGGTCGATTGAGTGCAGAGAGGTCGGCTTGACAGCTTTTGCGATTCCTTCATTTCTTCATGAGTTCTCCACTTTTACATGCTTTTCCTTCATTCCCTTGATCCAATCTTTGCCTCCTAATTCTGAAATCACTTAACAAACATATCAAGGCATCTAATGGAATCAAAGGTAAATCAAGATTAAACAATTAAGGACCTAAAAAGCATGTTTTCACTCTTAAGCACAATTAAAGGAGAATTTACAAAACCATGCTATTTCATTGGATAAATGTGGGAAAAGATGATAAATCCTTTCTAAATTCAACACAAGATAAACCCTACAAATGGGGTTTATCAATCATCTGACCCTGGTCCTGAAAAGATGCCAAGAAACAAACCTAGTTCTAAACTGGGTGAAATACCACTTCATGGTAACTGAAGGCATTATTCTTGGGCATAGAAGTGGATCAAGGGGATAGAAGTGGATCAAGCTAAGGTGGAAGTGATAGAATGCTTGCCTCCACCTACTAATGTCAAGGCAATCAGAAGTTTCCTAGGACATGCAGGATTCTATAGGCGGTTCATAAAATATTTTTCTAAAATCGCCAAATCCCTATGTAATGTCTTGGCCACTAATGTTCCATTCGTCTTTAACCAAGAGTGCCTGCATGCCTTTGAAACTCTGAAAGCCATGCTTGTCACTGCTCCTATCATCTCTGCACCCAACTGGGACTTGCCATTTGAGCTAATGTGTGATGCAAGTGATCATGCAATTGGTGCAGTCCTAGGGTAAAGACATGACAAGCTTCTGCATGTCATTTATTATGCTAGTCGCGTATTAAATGATGCGTAGAAAAACTACACTACTACAGATAATATAAAAAAATATTATATTTTGAAAACATAACGTTAAAAAAAAATTTATAATAAATATTATTTATTTTTATTATAAATATATAACAAGTATTAATATAAAAAATAAAATTAAAATAATTTTAGAATAAATTTATTAAATATTTATTGTTTATTTTCTCACTAAGCATATAAGAAAGCAGAACAGATACGCGCTCTTCCTCTTCTCTTCGAAACCAAGGGCAAAGAACGCTACTCTTCCTCCCTCCACCGCCCTAACCCACGCCTTCAGAATCAGAGACGTCATCGAACCGCAGTTCACCAGGAAGCCCGAAATCGCACCATCATCGCAAGTCACCAGGAAGCCCTAAATCGAAACTCACCATCATCGCGCCATCATCGTCGCTGCAACTTTCCCAAAATTGTCGCTGCCTCCTCCTTCCCAGTGTCTCTGAGTCTTTCCTCTCCACGGCGTTGCTGCTTCTCCCCTCTCCACGGCTTCAGTGCTTCTCCGTTCTCCGCGGCGTCCTTGTGTCTTCTGCTTCACTGCGTCTTCCCTATTCTGCTTCGCTGCTTCTGCTTCACTGGGTTGTGCTTCACTGCTTCTGCTTTGCTGCTGCTGCTTCACTGCATCGGCCGTTCGTGGGTTGTCATCTATGGTAAGTGTTCTTCTTCTCTGATTTTCTGTTGCTTAGTTAGGGCTTGATTGGCTGTTGGGTATTTTCAGTGGTATTTTCTGTTGCTTAGTTAGGGCTTGATTGGTTGTTGGGTATTCTCTGAAAGTGGTGATGTTTGTGAACATGAACAAGAAAGGTGTTGAATGTTGACTGAGTTTCTGTTCTGGTTTGAATATTGTTCTGAGTTTCTGTGTACAGGAGGATGTGACTTTAAATTTGTTTTTAATTAATTAAAGTATTCAATAGCTTAATCGTGTTCATGAGATTGGTTCAGTTGGTTCTAACAAGTTTTTCTACTCTTACATAAAAGAAGCAGAATTTTTAACGAACTCAATAGTAAGAAAATCTTATTAGAGTCAACTGAATCAATTTCATGAATACAGTTAAGTGGTTGATTACTCTAATTAATTATTGAAAACAAATCTAAATTGTTAGTAATAGTTTCCTTCTTTCTATTGTGCTTAATTGCTTATCCATTTTTTAGTACATAAATTTTCTTTTGGGATAACTGAGGCAACTCTATTGCCAACCAGTGTGTGGTTGTGACCCTGTTCGGGTAGCAATCCAAGCAAATTTATATAATGTTGGGCAGTTGCAATTTTTAACACATACTGTGATCTGTATTGTTTGGGTGGGAGCTAAAAAGTCTTGTTTTCTTAAAAGACTGGATTTTGATAATTCTATTGTTTATGTTTATGTTTTTCATCTTTGTTTATCTCTATCCAATAGCTGTTTAGTAGGTTTGCATATCAAATCTATGGGTAATGACACCTCTGCTGTGCCACCATCTGCTATATGCATGCAATGCAGTTGAAGTATTTTCTTTTTCTTCTTTGATTCATTGTGCTATTAAATTATAGAGATATGCTTAGCAGCTTAGCTATGGTTTTTTGTTTTAATTTATTAACCCAATTTTGGCTAGTTGGGTACTGTTTGATTTTTTAGTTATATATCACTTTTCTTAGTTTAATTAGTTTGTTCAGTTTTTGTTAAATTAGTCAATTTAGTTATGCATTCTTAGTGGATTATAGGTGGTTAGGAAGTTTTATCTAAATTGTAGTGGATTTAGGTTGAACTTTTTGGTTGCTTCTGATGCCTTTTATGAATAGTTTTCTGAGCTATTTTAATTGACAAATGATGGTTGTTGCATTACTGTTTCAAATTGTATAGTGCTACTTTATCCTTGTTAATGGTTGATTTCATGCCTTGTTTTGATTGAGCAATGATGATGATGGCCTTATTCTAAGCTGTTTTATTAGTGCTGATATGATTTTAGTGAGTTCATATGGGTTGATTTTGCTGTTTGTTTAAATTCAGAAACGTCCTATTTACTGCCATAATGCTACCGAAATTTCTAAAATTTTGTGTGTTAATTGAATTCCAGTTTGTGAATTGAATTTGGTAATTTGTTACTTTAGTTTTGTTTTGTGACCAAATTCAACTCAAAAGGTTACTTTAATTTGTTCTTTTTTATTTCAATTAAATATCTTATAAATCAATAAGACGGATGGTATATAATTAGTATCTTTGTATGGAGACAACAGTGAAGAAAACACCTCCTTCTTTCCCTTTCTCCTCTTTTCTTCTTCTTCCATTTTTGCCCTCCTCTGTCTTCGCAACCAGAAAAAAATGCCACTGTTCCCCTATTTCTGCGCTCATCCTCCACCGTGCGCCACCAGTAGCCGCCTCTGGGTCGACACTGCTCAGCCTCCATTCTCCCACCCCTTGCCATTTTCTGTTTCTGCTTCTTCTGCAGGTTCTCAATTTTTTTCCTGTTTATATTTTCTTAGTTTAATTAATTTGTTCAGTTTTTGTTAAATTAGTCAGTTTAGTTATGCATGCTTAGTGGATTATAGGTGGTTAGGAAGTTTTATCTGAATTATAGTGGATTTAGGTTGAACTTTTTGGTTGCTGCTGATGCCTTTTATGGATGGTTTTCTGAGCTGTTTTAATTGACAAATGATGGTTGTTGAATTACTGTTTCAAATTGTATAGTGCTGCTTTATCCTTGTTAATGGCTGATTTCATGCCTTGTTTTGATTGAGCAATGATGATGATGGCCTTATTTTGAGTTGTTTTATTAGTGCTGATTTGATTTTAGTGAGTTCATATAGGTTTATTTTGCTGTTTGTTTAAATTCAAAAATGTCCTATTTACTGCCATAATGCTGCTGAAATTTCTAAAAATTTGTGTGTTAATTGAATTCCAGTTTGTGAATTGAATTTGGTAATTTGTTACTTTAGTTTTGTTTCGTGACCAAATTCAACTCAAAAGGTTACTTTAATTTTTTCTTTTTTTTTTAATTAAATATCTTATAAATCAATAAGAGGGATGGTATATTATTAATAACTTTGTATGGAGACAACAGTGAAGAAAACACCTCCTTCTTTCCCTTTCTCCTCTTTTCTTCTTCTTCTTCTTCTATTTTTGCCCTCCCCTGTCTTCGCAACCAGAAAAAATGCCACTATTCCTCTGATTTTGAGCTCATCCTTCACCTTGCGCCACCAGTAGCCACCTCTGGGTCGACACTGCTCTGCCTCCATTCTCCCTCCCCTTTCCATTTTCTGTTTCGCTTACTCTGCAGGTTCTCAATTTTTTTTCCTGTTTACATTTTCTTAGTTTAATTAGTTTGTTAAGTTTTTGTTAAATTAGTCAGTTTAGTTATGCATGCTTAGTGGATTATAGGTGGTTAGGAAGTTTTATCTGAATTGTAGTGGATTTAGTTTGAACTTTTTGGTTGCTGCTGATGCCTTTTATGAATGGTTTTCTGAGCTATTTTAATTGACAAATGATGGTTGTTGCATTACTGTTTCAAATTGTATAGTGCTGCTTTATCCTTGTTAATGGTTGATTTCATGCCTTGTTTTGATTGAGCAATGATGACGATGGCCTTATTCTGAGTTGTTTTATTAGTGCTGATTTGATTTTATTGAGTTCATATGGGTTGATTTTACTGTTTGTTTAAATTCAGAAACGTCCTATTTACTGCCATAATGCTGCTGAAATTTCTAAAAATTTGTGTGTTAATTGAATTCCAGTTTGTGAATTGAATTTGGTAATTTGTTACTTTAGTTTTGTTTCGTGATCAAATTCAACTCAAAAGGTTACTTTAATTTGTTCTGTTTTTTTTTTCAATTAAATATCTTTTAAATCAATAAGAGGGATGGTATATAATTAGTAACTTTGAATGGAGACAACAGTGAGGAAAACACCTTCTTTCCCTTTCTCCTCTTTTCTTCTTCTTCTATTTTTGCCCTCCCCTATCTTCGCAGCTAGAAAAAAACGCCACTGTTCCCCTGATTTTGTGCTCATCCTCCACCGTGCGCCACTAGTTGCCATCTCTGGGTCGACACTGCTCTGCCTCCATTCTCCCTCCCCTTCCCATTTTCTATTTCTGCTTCTTCTGCAGGTTCTCAATTTTTTTCCTGTTTACATTTTTTTAGTTTAATTAATTTGTTCAGTTTCTGTTAAATTAGTCAGTTTAGTTATGCATGCTTAGTGGATTATAGGTAGTTAGGAAGTTTTATCTGAATTGTAGTGGATTTAGGTTGAACTTTTTGGTTGCTACTGATGCCTTTTATGAATGGTTTTCTGAGCTATTTTAATTGACAAATGGTGGTTGTTGCATTACTGTTTCAAATTGTATAGTGCTACTTTATCCTTGTTAGTGGCTGATTTCATGCCTTGTTTTGATTGAGCAATGATGATGATGACCTTATTCTGAGCTGTTTTATTAGTGCTGATTTGATTTTAGTGAGTTCATATGGGTTGATTTTGCTGTTTGTTTAAATTCAGAAACGTCCTATTTACTACCATAATGCTGCCGAAATTTCTAAAAATTTGTGTGGTAATTGAATTCCAGTTTGTGAATTGAATTTGGTAATTTGTTACTTTCGTTTTGTTTCGTGACCAAATTCAACTCAAAAGCTTACTTTAATTTGTTCTTTTTTTTTCAATTAAATATCTTATAAATCAATAAGAGGGATGGAATATAATTTATATCTTTGTATAGAGACAACAGTGAAGAAAACACGAGGATCTACATAATGCTTGAAGATTCATGCAAGACAGTTGGAAGATAGAGAAGAAATTACTCTAGATATTGAAGGAAAGGCAATTGGTCCTACTGATGAAGCTGTAAACAACTTGAGCAAATTTTTGGACACAATGGCATTGAATTCAGATTTTTGTCCATTAATTTACACAAATTGGAAGGGAATTAAAGATAAAGAAGCCATTTGGGAATATGTTCAAGTGAGAATATCAATTTGTGGTATTTTGAATGTGATTATGGATCTTACAACAATTTTTATAAGTCAAATTTGATGGAAAATATACAATTATTTTTCTATAGTGACTTTATTCAAATAGTTTACATTATTTATTGACTTTAAATAATTAAAAAAATAAAATTAATTTCATTCATGAGAAAACTACTATTGTAAATAAAGAATTATATATTACAAAAAACCATTGTCAAAAGTTACAAAGGACAACGGTGTTAAATCCGTTGTCTTTGATGACTATAAAATGACAATGGTTTTAAAACCGTTGCCAAAAAAATCAATCGTAACATTTTTAAACCGTTGTCTTAGACAACTATAAAATGGCAACGGTAGAAAGATCGTTACAAAAAAATGACACCAACGGTAATGCTTTAAAATCGTTGCTGTTGTGGATAACAAAACTACCACAGTTTAAAACCGTTGCCTATCCAAGTACAGTTTTAAACCGTTGTATCATGAAAAATAACGGTTTAAAACCGTTGCTTCTTGATTAACGGTTTGAGACTGTTGTTTAAAATTTTTTTTCAAAACCGTTGCCTATACTAGTAATTTTAGCAACGGTTTTTTGGTTACCATTGCCTTAGGTAAAAAATCGTTGCCTTTGAGCATTGGCAATGGCTGCATATGCCATAGGTCAAAAACCGTTGCCAAAGTGTTGCCTAAAGTTTAGGGAACGGTTTTTCAATCTACGGCAACGGGTTTTGACTGTTGCAAAAAGCCTTGTTTGTTGTAGTGCCAGACTTATAAGATAGGTGTTTCTCCTACAAGAGTTTGATATAGAAATTAGAGACAGAAAAGGGATAGAAAATCAGGTAGCTGATCACTTGTCCCAGATTGAGCCAGTAGCAGGGACTTCTTCTCCCTCCACTGACATATCCAAATCCTTTCCTGATGAGCAACTCTATGCCATCTGGACAGTACCTTGGTTTGCAGACATTGTAACTATAAGGCTATATGGTTCATTCCCAAGGAGTTTACCAGGCAGCAAGCCCGGAAACTCATGCATGATGCAAAATATTACCTATAGGATGAGCCATATCTCTTTTTAAGAGATGCTTGGATGGAATAATCCGACGCTGTGTGTCTGAAGAAGAGGCACAGAGAATTCTATGGCATTTCCATAGCTTTGACTATGAAGGACACTTTGGAAGTGAGCGGACAACCACTAAGGTGATCCAAAGTGGCTTTTACTGGCCTACTCTCTTTAAGGATTCTAGAGAGTTTGTTTGTAAATGTGATAATCGCCAAAGGGCTGGCAATCTTCTTCATGGTCACAGCATGCCTCAACAAGGAATCCTAGAGATTGAGTTGTTTGATGTATGCGGCATAGATTTCATGGGACCGTTTTCGCCTCCATACTCAAACACCTACATCCTTGTGGCAGTAGATTATGTGTCTAAATGGGTTGAAGCAATAGCAACACCCACCAATGACACCAGAGTAGTAATAAAGTTCCTCCAAAAGAACATCTTCAGTAGATTTGGTGTCCCTAGGACACTAATCAGTGATGGAGAAACTCATTTCTGTAATAGATAGCTGGATTCTGTCTTAAGTCGATACGGAGTTCGCCATAAAGTGGCAACACCGTATCATCCCCAAATGAATGGACAAGCTAAAGTCTCAAATAGAGAACTAAAGTGAATCCTAGAGAGGACAGTAAGTGCCTCTAGAAAGGATTAGGCTAGAAATCTTGATGATGCTCTGTAGGCATACAGAACAGCTTTCAAATCCCCCATTGGAACTTCCCCATATCAGTTAGTATACGGGAAGTTGACAATGACCAAAAGCACGGGTTTGGATTTTTACACTAAAAATAGGATTGACGTTGCAAGTATAGTCTAAACCCAACAATTGATCATCAATCAAATTATAATCCTAAAGATGTCACACTCAACACAAAATAATAGGGAGTTTTAAATTTCGGGTCGTTCTCCCTAGGAACTAATGCAAATAAGTGCACAATTTTGGTTATGAAAATAAAAGGGATTTTCAATGATTGAGAGCAAACAAAGTAAAGGAATTAAAGAACAAGACAAAATTGCAATTAATAAAGTAATAAAAGAACAAAAGAACCATGTATGTAATATAAACAAGTAATGCTATAAAGTGATGGAAAAGTAGTTCAAAACATAAATGAAACCTTGACTTGGGATGAGTTATGGAATCCCTTCCTTGCCATAACCACAACTATGATAATTATGATGGACTAATCTCACTAAGTCAACCCTCACATTGGATAGTAAGTTAAATGAGCATAAGTGTTCTTAACCCACAAATCCTAGCTTGCTTGCTAATTAACTTAGCAACAAATTAGCGTTAGTGGGAACAAGAACAATTAACAACCCAAGAATTATCACTAAATGTTAGACATTATGGCTCTAGTAATCCATACACTCATTTTCCCCAAGCCAAGGGGTGGAAATTACCCCAAAATCAAAATTGGCATTTCATCAAACACATAGTGGGCATAAACATAAAATATGGCAAAATTGAGAAAATGATAAAAGCTATGAACCATAAATGCTCAAAATCAATAAAGGCAACTCAAACAACATATAAAAGCCATCAAACATCAAATAAAATAACTAGGAATTCAAAAATTGCAAGACTATGTAAATATGGACAAAGGAAATGAAAAAAGATGAAAGTGTAGAACAAGTAATGTAATTAAAAGAGAAATTAAAGAAATACTTACATTGCAATTGCTATAATCCAAAATCAAACTTGAAGTATAAAATGCTACAAACCCTAATTAAACCTAAGAGAGAATTTCCTAATCTACACTACTCCTACTCCTACTATGTGTTTTTCCTATTCTAAGATGGCTCTTTTTTGTTATGTGTTGTTGCTCCTTCATATAGCCCTTCATTTCAGCCTCCAAGCCTTCAGAAATTGGCCAAAAGAGCCCCAAAATCGCAAGTCACGTGCATTTTTAATGAAGGCACGCACTGGTACCTGTGCGTACGCACACTTTGCTGAATTTCCACTTGTGCGTATGCACAGAGGGTCGTGCGCACGCACACTTCGCGATGCTTTGGATTCGCTCTGCTTAGGTTCTTGTGTGTACGCACAGGTGGTTGTGCGCACGCACGCATACTGATTTCCTTATTGTGCGTACGCACACTTGCTTGTGCATACGCACACATGGCTATGTGCTTCTTGATAAACTCCTATTTTATGATTCATCTTGTGCTCAAATTGAATGTTTTTATCAATTCTTCACCCACTTATTCATATGAATTGCATCATTTTACTTTTCCTTCCTTATTATGTGATAAGTGTGAAAACATGTTTTCTATGCTTTAAAAATATTAAATTTAATTATCCTTTATTACCATTCGATGCCGTGATCTGTGTGTTAAGTATTTTCAGGTTTCATAGGGCAGGAATGGCTTAGTAGACAGAAAGGAAACATACAAAAATGGAAGGAAAGCACAAAAATGGAGTTTTGAAGAAAAAGGCAGCGACGCGTACGCATGGACGACGCGGACACGTGCCTAGCGCAAAACGCAAGCGACGCGTACGTATAGACGACGCGGATGCATGCCTTGAGCAGAACGCAAATGATGCGGACGCGTGACCGACGCGTTCCCGGGATAAGAAAAACTCCCAGATGATGTGCACGCGTGACCCACGCAAACGCGTGACAGACACCACGTGCAGGAATCTGCAAAAAATGCCTTCAGCGATTTCTGGACCCCTTTTTGGCCCAGATCCAAGCTTAGAAACACAGAATAGAAGCCAGAGAATGGAGGAATCAAAGGAGAGAATCAATCATACATTCAGAACACATAATTTTAGGTTTTAGATATAGTTTTTAGAGAGAGAGGCTCTCTCCTCTCTCTTAGGTTTTAGAATTAGGACTTCTCCTATTTTATGGTTATTTCTTCATATCAGGTTCAATGTTCCCAACTTTAATTTATGTTTCTCTTCTACTTTTAATTACTTTAATGCTTTTATTTTTCAATTATTTATGTTCCCAAATTGACTTATGAACCTTTTCATGTTAAGATTTGAATATTCTATTTAATATAATTCGAGGTATTTCAGATTAAGGATTGTTTTATTCTATTCATGATGCTTTCAATTTAATTTAGATTTATTTTCCCTTTTTGCTTTGCTTAAGTAACTGGTAAGACTTGAGTTGTCAAACTCAGTAGTTGATTGAAAATTGAGATTGCTGACTGATTTGGATCGCTCTAAAGATAATCTTCCCTTGGGAGTTGACTTGAACTTGAGGAACCAAATTGATTAGTCCACTTGACTCTCCTTTATTTAGTAAGGGTTAACTAAGTGGGAGCAAAATCCAATTCTCATCACACCTGATAAGGATAACTAGGATAGGATTTCCAGTTCTCATACCTTGCCAAGAGATTTTCAAATTTTTAATTTATTTTTCTTGTCATTTAAATTACTTGTTCCCTATTTCAAAAACCCAAAAATATACAAATTTCCATAACCAATAATAAATCATACTGCCCTGCAATTCCTTGAGAGACGACCCGAGGTTTAAATACTTCGGTTATAAAATTTTATTGGGTTTTGTTACTTGTGACAACCAAACTTTTGTACGAAAGGAATTCTTGTCGGTCTAGAAGCTATACTTACAACGGGAATATATTTTTACAAAATTCTAGATCGCGCGAGAGTTCTGTTCGTCACTTCTCCTTTGTTTTCTTCATGTTTTCTCCCTTTGTACATGCTTCCTTCAACTTTTGCCTTGCCAAACTTGCCTCTAGGACCTAAAATCACTCAACAAACATGTGGTGGCATTGAATGGCATAAAAGTGGAATTAAATTGCTCAATTTAAGCACAAAAATGCATGTTTTCACATTTAGGTTCAATTTAGAGATCAAACACAAAAGTATGCTATTTTGGTGAATAAGTGTGAGTTTATGTGATGAAATCCATACAATTATAGCCAAAATATATCATTGAATATGGATTCATCAGAAGTCCTATCATTTGCCAGTGGAACTAGAACACAAGGCCTATTGGGCCACTAGATTCCTCAACCTCGATGCTAAAGCAGTAGGAGAAAAATGGCTGCTCCAGCTAAATGAGTTGGATGAATTCCGCTTAGATGCATTTGAGAATGCAAAGATCTATAAGGAAAAGGCAAAGAGGTGGCATGACAGGAAAATAGCTTCCAGAGTCTTTGAAACAGGGCAGAAAGTTCTGCTCTTCAACTCAAGGCTCAGATTATTCCCTGGGAAACTCAAATCCCACTGGAAGGGACCGTATGTGATTACAAGAGTATCAGCTTACGGACACATAGAACTTCAAGGAAAAGATCCTGAAAATAGGTTCACTGTCAATGAACAGAGAGTCAAACATTACCTTGAAGGCGATATAGAGCCAGGAGGCTCAACATTGTTACTGAATTAAGTACAGTGAAGTCCAGCTAAAGACACTAAGGAAGCGCTTGTTGGGAGGCAACCTAATAAACCACTATTTTATGTTTTATCTTGTGCTCAATTGAGTGGTTTTTATTAAGTCTTTGCACACTTATTCATACAATTTGGATGATTTTACAATCCCTTCCCAATTTTGTTTTATGGTTGAAAACTTGCTTCCAAAGCCTTTAATTGTGTAATTTTTTATCCCTCTATATAATTCGATGCCGTGATCTGTGTGTTAAGTATTTTCAGGCTTTATAGGGCAGGAATGGCTTAGAGGATAGAAAGAAAGCTTGCAAAAATGGAAGAAACACAAGAAACAAAGGAGATGACCAGCGAGGATCGAGCACACGCATGGCTTGTGCGTGCACGTGATTTGGAGAATTCCACAGTGACGCGTGCGCGTACCTGACGCGTACGCGTGAAAAGCAAAATTGCACAGCGACGCGTGCGCATACCTAACGCGTATGTGTGACACACGAAAAGGACCATCGATGCGTACGCGTACCTGATGCGTAAGCGTGACATGCGCCACGTGTAGAAAATGCAGAAAACGCTGGGGCGATTTTGGGCTGAGTTTGGAACCAATTTTTGGCTGAGAAACACAGACTAGAGCCAAGGGACTGACAGATACTCAATGATACGCAGAATTTTGCCTTTCAACAAATTCCTTCCGGCAAGTGCACCGGGTTGTCGTCAAGTAAAAACTCACAAAAGAGTGAGGTCGAATCCCACAGGGATTGGTAGATCGATCAATTAAAATTGGTGAATTATACTCGTTGAGCAAAATTAGAATTAAAATTGGGATTGCTGAATGTAAAATGGCGGGAAACTTTAATTGCAAGAAATTAAAGGAACAGAAAATTAAATTGCATGGAATTAAAGTGGCAGAATCTTAAATTGCTGGAAATTAAATGGGATCAAGGAATTAAGCATGAAATTAAAGATGCTAAAAGTAAAATTGAATGGGTAGATCAGATATGGGGAATTCATTGGGTTTTAGGAGATATTGAATTTTCCTTATCAAATCATTTTCACCTCTTCCTCAATCAATGCATTCATTGACATTGTTTGGCAATCTTAGGTGATTGGATCCCAATGTCTTGGCTCACCAATCTCTCTAAGCATGAACAATTGCCCAATATCTTGATTTAATTGCTCATGGGAAGAGTTGAAGTTCGGTCACTGACTATACCACACAAATTCATAGATCAAAGTGTTGGTATGATTACATGTCACTATATCCATCCAAACCCCAATCTAATCCAATGTGAGAAAGCAATTCTAGCATGAATTCTTCATTCTTCTCTCAAGGCTCCGAAGAATTCCAATTATGGATAACTTCTCTCTCAAGACAACTATCCAATTGAATTAAGACCGAAAGCTTTCTAACAAAAATCAAGAGAAAAGAAAGAAGAAAATGAAAACTACTATTAATCCATTGAATTACAATAGAGCTCCCTAACCCAATGAAAATGAGTTTAGTTGTTCATAGCTCTCGAAATGGAAATTGGAATTGAAAGATACATTCTGAAATTAACTCACAAAGAATGAAAAATACAATAGAATAAAAGTGCCCAGGAAAGTAAAAGCTCAAAAAAAGGTAAAAGGTTCTCTCTAACTTAAATTCTAAGCTATTTATACACTTTCTTCCATTGATCTTCAAGCTTTAAATTGGGCTTTTGGCCTTGATGGAATTGGGTTGAAAATGGCTCCAATTGGTTGCCCTTGGTGTTGAGAAGAGATCTGTGTAAAATTTGATTCCTGATGCTTCACGTTTGAGTCAACGTTTGAGGGCCAACGTTGACTCAAATGCCATTTAGAACAAAACCAGACAAACCAAAAAGCTTGCTGTCATTGGCGTTTGACTCAATGTTGGAGGGCCAACGTCAGCTAACCCACGCGTACGCATACCTTGCGCTTCCGCGCAAAAGGGTAAAAAATGCTCATCCGCGCGTACGCGTGCTTCATGCGTGCGCGTGGATGCAAGATTTTCATTTTGCAGTTTTAAAACAAAGCAGGGGATGTTGGCTTCAGCGTTGGACCTCCAACGTTCCCTCCAACATTGGCGTTTTCAAGCGTACGCGTACTCCACGCTTACGCATGCATTGGCCTTTTTTTTTCATCCACACGTACGCGTGCTGTATGCTTAAGCGTGCATCGCCTTTTTTCCATCCATGCGTACGCGTCACTGACACGTACGTGTCGATTCAAAATTTTCAAATCTGACTTTTGGGCTGAGCATGACGGACGTTGGAGGCTAGCGTTTGAGGTAACGTTGGACCTCCAACGTTCAATTTTGATCTGTACGCGTGACCCATGCATATGCGTGGATGGTAAATTTTGACGCGTACGCATGGATGGTCAATTTTTGCCATTCCACATGTGCGTGTGATATACGCTTGCGCGCGGATATCAAATTTTGCTTTTTCACGCGTATAGTTTTGAATCTTCTTTTGATTCCACTAGATACCTTGATGTGTTTGCTAGTGATTTCAGATTGAAAAGGGCTAGGAAAGGATCAATAGAGTGAAAAGAAAGCATACATAGTGGAGAAATCATGAAAAGCCAAAGATTTGGAAAAAGCTCATGGACGCGCGCATGCACTATATGCCTACGCGCGGATCGCGAAATGCTCCAGGGACGTGTATACGCACTGTACGCGTACGCGCCGAAGACCACACGTGATTTTTAAAGAGGTACTCGTGCCTGGCAATTTTGGAGGGTTTCTGGCCCCATTTGGAGCTGAGTTTTTGGCGAGAAAAGGCTAAATAGACCAAGGAATGAAGGGGAAGGCATGATGACTTCACACAATACACATTAGGCTTAGTTTTAGTTTTAGAGAGAGAAGCTCTCACTTCTCTCTAGGATTAGGATTAGGATTAGGTTTAGGTCATTAATCTTATATCTAGGTTTTAATTCATGCTTTCATCTACTCCTACTCTTCAATTATTTATTGTTACATTCATCATTCTTCTATTGCTTGTTATAATTTCTTCTACTTTGTTTCTATGCTTTGTTGTAGATCTACTTTTGTTCATTCTATTTTTTTTCAATTCAATTTGAGGTAATTCATGATAATTGTGTTTCTTTTGATTTGTTGTTATTAATCCCTTGCAATAATTGTTGTTAGATTTCATTGTTGTTGCCAATTTACTATGTTTTCCTTTTATACCTTCCAATTGTTTGATGAAATGCTTGGTTGGATTTTAGCATAGATTTTGTTCCTCTTGGCCTAGGTGAAGTAATTAGAGATGCTTGAGTTATCTAACTCCTTTGTTGATTGATAATAAGAAGTTGCTAATTGATTTGGATACTACTAAAGCTAGTTGATGCACGGAAACTTGTCTCTCAACAAATTTTCCTTCGGCAAGTATACCGAATTGTCGTCAAGTAATAACTCACAAAAGAGTGAGGTCGAATCCCACAGAGATTAACGGATTAAGCAATCAATGGTTCATTGATTATCCTAGTCAGACGAATCATTAAGGAGTGATGAGCAACAGGAAAAGTAAATTGCATGAATGTAAAGGAAAAACTATAAAGTGCAGAAAAATAAAATGGAAAGAAAAGTAAACGTAAGAACTAAAAATAAAATAAACATTGGGATCAAGAGATATTGCAATCCTCTGGATCAAGTTCATTCTCATCTCTTCCTCAATCAATACATTCATTGATCTCCTTGGCAATCTTAAGTGATTGGATCGCAATTCCTTGGCAATCCAATCTCTCTAAGCTTGAACAATTTTCCAATTCCTTGATTTAATTGCTCATGGGAAGAGATGAAGTTTGGTCACTGATTATACCACACACATTCATAGATCAAAGTATTGGTAAGATTAAATGTCACAGTATCCATCCAACCCCCAACCTAATCCAATGTGAGAGAGCATTTCTAGCATGATCTCCTCATTCCTCTTCCAAGGTTCAGAGAAAATCCAAGTATGAATAATTTCTCTTCCGAGACAATTACCCAATTGGATGAAGATCGAAAGCTCTCTAGTAAAATCAAGAGAAAAGAAAGAAGAAGAAGAATAAGAACTACAATTGATCCATTGAATTACAATAGAGCTCTCTAACCCAATAAAAAGAGTTAGTTGATCATTACTCTACCAAAATAGAAAAGAAAGAAAGTGCAAAAAAGTAAAGATGAAGATTAAAACTAAAATTAAAACTTCAAAATTCATAAATGAAAAGTACAAAGAAAAGAAAGAGAAGGAAAAGTGTGTGAGGGGAGGGAGTCCGAAGACCCCTCTTCAATCCCCCATTCCCGAATGTCCGTCCCCTCTTGAATGTAAAAACTAAGGCCTTTATATAGGCTCTCCTAAATTACAAAATGAAATTAAAAGCAAATTACAATGAAATGAAAAATTCTATTCTAGATGCTTCTTGTGGCCTTGATTGGTTGACACTTGTGGGCTTGCTTGCTTGAGCTTTGAAGTGGACTTGAGAGAGACGTGAATCAAATTGAGGTCCAGGGTGACTTGGCGTTATTGCTGCCGTTAGCCATACTAACGCTACAAGTGTGGCATTAGTGCTAAAGTTAGTGTGGCTAACGTCACACTTGCTACCCAGTTGGTGTTTTGGGGCTTAAAAGATGCCTCTGGTTTGTGCTCCAGTTTCATGCCCACTTTAGAGTATTATATATCGTTGGAAAGTTCAAAATGTCAGCTTTCTAATGCAACTAGAATCATCTCAATTGGACCTCTATAACTCAAGTTATGCTCCTTTGAAATGGACAAGGTCGCTGGCATAGTCGCTAGAGTTACTGGAAAACGTGAGTCACACTAACGTTAGCGATCAGGGGATGAATATTGCCAGGTTGTGAAGTTCAAATTTACTGTCTATCCCATACTATTATATAGTTTTGGAAAGCTCTGGATGTCTACTTTCCAACTCCTTTGGAAGCGCATCATTTGGAGCTCTACAGCTCGAGTTACATTTCTTGGAAGGTGAAGAGGTCAGCTGGCCTTACTACAGGTTGATACCATGTTCATCTTTGCACTTTTGGGGCAGGTTGTCTCCCACAAATTTAGTGTCCACCATGTAGTGCCATATATGCTTGGAAAGCTCTGGAATCCTACTTTCCAATGCCACTAGAATCACCTCATTTGGAGCGTTGTGGCTCAAGTTATTCTTGTTTGAAGAAGGCATGGTCAGGCTGCCGGGTGAGATTTTTGCCTACGTTAATGTCCACGTTAGTGTAACTAACGTGGCCATTAACGTGGGTCCTTCTTTGCTTCACAAACGTTAGTGGCGTTCACCTTTTCCACTAACGTTGGCGTTTCCCTTTCCTTCAACGTTAGTTCCCACGTTAATGTAACTAACGTGGAGACTAACGTGGGTCTTCTTGCCCGTCGCTAACGTTAGTGGTGTTTACTTTTACCACTAACGTTCCATGCTCTCCTTCTTCAAAGTTAATGCCACTAACTTTCTCACTAAAGTTGGGGCTTCTCTTTTCTTCCACGTTAATGGCCACGTTAGTGGCACTAACGTAGCCACTAACGTGGCTCTTCTCTGCTTCTTGTTACCTGAAATCAATCAAACAAAGTGCATCAAAGTCTTGCTCTTAATCATGGGATCATGCATCATCCATTTTATCATTCAATTCATGCATAATTCTCAAGAAATCATTCAAAATTCACAATGTTTGCTTGAATCATGGTGTGAATGCATTTTCAACCAAATACTTGCTTATTTCCTAAGAAAATACATGAAACCAACCTAAAGCATACAAAAAATGGCTAGTAAAACTAGCCATGATGCCCTGGCATCACAACACCAAACTTAAATTTTGCTTGTCCCCAAGCAAGAAAAGAACTATGCACAAATAATTCTCTTAATTCGAGTGTATTGAAGAATTGCTTATGATGCCTTAGTGGGTGAAGTGAATAAGTGACAGTGGGGTTAACTCTAATTTGTATGCTTATGCAAGGATTCCAGTACTCATTAGTCCTTACATTTTGGAAGTCTTAGATCTTAGGACTTTCATTCAAATGATATTATGGAATCCTCTTTATAGATTGTCACCTTTGAAGCAGTACTTATTTTCTAGCATTTTTCTTTTCTTTTTGTATCTTGGCCACGACTCTAGGTATCATGTCTCAAAGCGGCTTTGTAAGATAAGCTTTCAATCAATACTCCCAAACCAGTTGGTCTAAGGTATTAGGTGTTGAAGCACCCCTTAGGATATACTTGTTTAAGCCTCTCTCATTGACATAAATCCACCACAAGCATTTAACTAGGACAATAACTCTTTGAGTTCTTGTTTTTTTCTTTTTCTTCCTAGTAATTGATGCTCAGAGCCTTGGGCTTGTTCTTTGTTTTTCTTATTCTTTTGTTTTCTTTTGTGACTGCTTCTTGGATCAATAGATGTTTGAGAAATTCCATAATACTTCTCTAAACTTCATTTCCTGTCTATGAGCTCCCATGCAAGTTTTCATAAACATGCAACCTCAATACACAATCATACAATCAGAACCTCCACTCCTCTTAATCTTTTGCTTGCCCTAAGATTTATAAAATTCTTCAGCATTTTCCTTTCAAAAGAATGATTTCTTTGTTGCATTCTTAGAGATATTGGGTGCAAGTAAAATTCAAGATGATAATCATGATATCATAGCAACATGTTACAAATCAAATATCAAATTATGCTTATTCACAAGGAGTAACCACACATGCATGCAAAGAAAATAGAAGACAATCATGCAATTTAAAGTGCTAGAAATAAGTAAGAGGAAAAAGGAACTTTACCACCTTGTAGTTCATCTTCATTGTTGTTGCCCTTTTCCTCCTATTCTTCCCCTTCCCACACCAAACTTAGAATGATTGCTTATACTCAAGCAACAATTAAAACAGTGGTGATGTGGTCTATGATGGATCATGAATGTCTTAGAAGGAAGTGTGAGTATGCATGTGTTTTAGCAAGCACGATTAAGGGTACAATAAAGGCACAAGAGATATAAACAGAGACATTTTGATTGCATTAATAAGTGGTGTGCTTGGTACCTTGCATGAAAGATAAGTGGCAACACCAAACATAGTGTGACACTCTCAATTTAGAATGTTGCAAGTACCCAGTGAAGATTGAAAATCAACTTGTTGCATGGCAACACCAAACTTAGAATGCAATCATAAGCCAAATTATTGAAAGTAAACTAAGCAAAGTAAGGAAATGTTACCTACGGTTGGGTTGCCTCCCAACAAGCGCTCTTTTAATGTCATTAGCTTGACATGTTGTTCATGACTTTCTTCCTCTTCTTCCAATTTGTTAAGAGGAACGACCTCAAGAGGAAAGAGGAGCCAATTAATGTCCCTTGTTTTGAATGCCTCTCCCCAGCAAGCCTTCTTCTGTTGTTAGCTTGAGTAAACTTGCTTGTTGGGGTAGGGGTGGGATGGCTTTTGGTTGACCTTTTCTTCTTCATGGATATTGTCCTTCTTTTCTTGGTCACCATCCTCTTTTTAGTGCTCATGTTGATTGCCTTCACCACCTTGATTTCAGTACTAGGGTGTTGTATGATGGTTGGAGCATCCTTTTCATCAAGAGCTTCTTGAATCGGTGGTTCAATGAACTCACCCTTTGTGCAACTCTCTGTTTCGTTGGAGTAGTGTGAACTCCCTTGATTGACTTCCTCCCTTTCTTCTACATGATGTTGCATTGAGTCTTTTGGGAGTGAGTTTGCATGTTCCTTTGTCACCCCTAGTAACCTCTGTGGGTCTGGAACTTTGGGCTTATATACTCTCACAGCCTCCTCCTTCTTCATATGAATCTCACTTGGTATGGCTGCCTCTTTTTCTTGTTCTTCTGATTCTTCCCTTGTTCTTAACCTTTGAATGAACTCCTCTATTTCTGGAGAGAGTGAAGTGGTCTCTCTTTGTAATCTCAGCTCTTCAATGAATTGTTCTTCAGAATAGAGTTGTGCATTCTGTCTCAATTTTTCTTCATGGTCTCTTTTTGCTATTTTCTCCTCTTCGTTTGTCTTTATCATTTCTTCAAGGAGGAGTTCTCTCCTAGTGAGTCTCTCTTCTTCTCTACTTTTTTTGAGTTCTTCAATGATGAGTTCCATCCTAGCAAGTCTATCTAAAGGAGGTTGGGTTGGTTGTAATGGTTGGTCGGGGTTGGCTTGTGAATGGAATTGGTTGTTCTGTGGTTGTGTGTTCTGAAAGTGGTATGACTCTTGTGGGTAGTGGATTGAGTTTTGTGGATGGTGAAATAAATTGTATGGATTTGGGACAGAATTTTGTACTGAGGTATACTCAAGTGAAGAATTTAGGCATGTAAAACTTGGAGGTGAGGTTGAATAATTAAAGGACGATGGCTCTTGATGAATGGGGTGTGAATAAGTAAAATTTCTTTGGTTTTGATCTTCAGAGCCACAACCTGAGTAGTGATCAATTTCACCAAAATATAGACCATTTTGTGGCTCTGGAAAGTACCTCATTTCATGTTCTTGATACTCCCACCCACCATGAGCATAGTAAAGTGAATCATTCTGTGGTGGTGGAGAGTTTCCCATGAAATTTGATTGACTAAAATATGATGGATGCTCCTTTCTTTCCTGCAGAAAGCTCTGTCTCAAACAATAATCACCAAAAGAAATTGGAATCTCCATTGTCACAGATGAGGAAATTCCCAGTGAGGCAATATCACAAACAGTTAGTTAGCAAAAGAAAATAAAGAAACAAAAGAAAACAAAGACAAAAGTTAAGTGTCTAATCTAGTAAATCATTCAACCGGTAGTTTGTTAATCACAATTAATCCCCGGAAACGGCGCCATAAACTTGATGCACGGAAACTTCTCTCTCAATAAATTTCCCTTCGGCAAGTATACCGAATTGTCGTCAAGTAATAACTCACAAAAGAGTAAGGTCGAATCCACAGAGATTAACGGATTAAGAAATCAATGGTTCATTGATTATCCTAGTCAGACGAATCATTAAGGAGTGATGAGCAACAGGAAAAGTAAATTGCATGAATGTAAAGGAAAAACTATAAAGTGCAGAAAAATAAAATGGCAAGAAAAGTAAACGTAAGAACTAAAAATAAAATGAACATTGGGATCAAGAGATATTGCAATCCTCCGGATCAAGTTCATTCTCATCTCTTCCTCAATCAATGGATTCATTGATCTCCTTGACAATCTTAAGTGATTGGATCCCAATTCCTTGGCAATCTAATCTCTCTAAGCTTGAACAATTTCCCAATTCCTTGATTTAATTGCTCATGGGAAGAGATAAAGTTTGGTCACTGATTATACCACACACATTCATAGATCAAAGTATTGGTAAGATTAAATGTCACAATATCCATCCAACCCCCAACCTAATCCAATGTGAGAGAGCATTTCTAGCATGATCTCCTCATTCCTCTTCCAAGGTTCAGAGGAAATCCAAGTATGAGCAATTTCTCTTCCGAGACAATTACCCAATTGGATGAAGATCGAAAGCTCTCTAGTAAAATCAAGAGAAAAGAAAGAAGAAGAAGAATAAGAACTACAATTGATCCATTGAATCATAATAGAGCTCTCTAACCCAATGAAAAGAGTTAGTTGATCATTGCTCTACCAAAATAGAAAAGAAAGAAAGTGCAGAAAAGTAAAGATGAAGATTAAAACTAAAATTGAAACTTCAAAATTCATAAATGAAAAGTACAAAGAAAAGAAAGAGAAGGAAAAGTGTGTGAGGGGAGGGAGTCCGAAGACCCTTCTTCAATCCCCCATTCTCGAATGTCCGTCCCCTCTTGAATGTAAAAACTAAGGCCTTTATATAGGCTCTCCTAAATTACAAAATGAAATTAAAAGCAAATTACAATGAAATGAAAAATTCTATTCTAGATGCTTCTTGTGGCCTTGATTGGTTGACACTTGTAGGCTTGCTTGCTTGAGCTTTGAAGTGGACTTGAGAGAGAGGTGAATCAAATTGAAGTCTAGGGTGACTTGGCGTTATTGCTGCCGTTAGCCATACTAACGCTACAAGTGTGGCGTTAGTCTAAAGTTAGTGTGACTAACGTCACACTTGCTACCCAGTTGGTGTTTTGGGGCTTAAACGATGCCTCTGGTTTGTGCTCCAATTTCATGCCCACTATAGAGTATTATATATCGTTGGAAAGCACTGAATGTCAGCTTTCTAACACAACTGGAATCATCTCAATTGGACCTCTGTAACTCAAGTTATGCTCCATTGAAGTGGACAAGGTCGCTGGCATAGTCGCTAGTGTTACTGGAAAACGTGAGTCACAATAACGTTAGCGATCAGGGGATTAATATTGCCAGGTTCTGAAGTTTAAACTTACTGTCCACCCCATACTATTATATATTTTTGGAAGGCTTTGGATGTCTACTTTCCAACACCTTTGGAAGCGCATCATTTGGAGCTCTACAGCTCGAGTTACATTTCTTGGAAGGTGAAGAGGTCAGCAGGCCTTACTACAGGTTGATAACATGTTCATCTTTGCACTTTCGGGGTAGGTTTTCTCCCTCAAATTTAGTGTCCACCATGTAGTGCCATATATGCTTGGAAAGCTCTGGAATCCTACTTTCCAATGCCACTGAAATCACCTCATTTGGAGCGTTGTGGCTCAAGTTATTTTTGTTTGAAGAAGGCATGGTCAGGCTGCCGGGTGAGATTTTTGCCTACGTTAATGTCACTAACGTGGCCATTAACGTGGGTCCTTCTTTGCTTCGCAAACGTTAGTGGCGTTCACCTTTTCCACTAACGTTGGCGTTTCCCTTTCCTTCCACGTTAGTTCCCACGTTAATGTAACTAACGTGGAGACTAACGTGGGTCTTCTTGCCCGTCGCTAACGTTAGTGGTGTTTACTTTTACCACTAACGTTCCATGCTCTCCTTCTTCAAAGTTAATGGCACTAACTTTCTCACTAACGTTGGGGCTTCTCTTTTCTTCCACGTTAATGGCCACGTTAGTGGCACTAACGTAGCTACTAACGTGGCTCTTCTCTGCTTCTTGTTACCTGAAATCAATCAAACAAAGTGCATCAAAGTCTTGCTCTTAATCATGGGATCATGCATCATCCATTTTATCATTCAATTCATGCATAATTCTCATGAAATCATTCAAAAATCACAATGTTTGCTTGAATCATGGTGTGAATGCATTTTCAACCAAATACTTGCTTATTTCCTAAGAAAATGCATGAAACCAACCTAAAGCATACAAAAAATGGCTAGTAAAACTAGCCATGATGCCCTGGAATCACTAGTCTTTCCTTTGGGAGTTAGCTAGGACTTCTGGAATCAAGTTGATTCATCCACTTGACTTTTCTCCATGGTTAGAGGTTAACTAAGTGGTAGCAATGGACAATTGTGGTCACAATTGAGGAGGATAACTAGGATAGGACTTCTAATTCTCATTCCTTGTCAAGAGCTTCTCTAGTTGTTAGTTTATTTTTCATTGTCATTTACTTTTCTTGTTTCTTATCCAAAACCCCAAAATATACAACTCATAACCAATAACAAGAACACTACCCTATAATTCCTTTGAGAGACGACCCGAGGTTCCAATACTTCAGTTTATAAATTTAGGGGTTTGTACTTATGACAAACAAATTTTTGTATGAAGGGATTATTGATTGGTTTGGAAACTACACTTGCAACGAGATTTCCATTGTGAAATTCTAAACCATCAAGAATCCGTTCATCAGACCCCCAATGCCACCTCCAACGTGAGCATCAGCCATGTTTACAGAGAAGTGCTCTGTTTCTCTTCCAACGTTGCTTCTTTTTCATCCTTTCCATGCTCCTTCTTCAACCTTCCTCCATGCCTTCCTTCACCTATCATCAACCAATAAATGCATCAAAGCCTTGCTAAAGTCATGAGAATTATTATCATTCTTAGCTTACAAGTGATCATAGCACAAATCATCATGAAATTGCATCAAATTACTCATGGTTGAATGAATCTAGGCATACATGAATTTTTACTCAATTTGCTTACTTATAGCTCAAGAAAGTGCATAAACCTATTAAAAACAAGGAAAAAGGATAGTAAAACTAGCCTAAGATGCCCTGGCATCACAATACAAAACTTAAATCTTGCTTGTCCCTAAGCAAGTACTTAATTATTAAGAAGAAAGCATGAAACATAAGGGGATTTTCATATCAACAAGTCCTTATTATCAGTCAATGCGGTTTTATGCAGAAAATGCAATAGCTCACTTCTTATTGATCTTTAGGTATAGAGTGTCTCCTTCAAGCATCAATTAACATACTGCTATGACCTCTAATTATTCACTTATCCTTGGTAGTTGCTTTCCTTCATTTTCTTTTCCTATAAGCTTAAGCTCAGTGTCATGTGTTATAGCAGTTTCTTAGCTTATTTCTACTCAACACATTTTCCACTACAGACACTTGGCTCACAATTCTTCTTAAGACATTGATGCCCAGCACCTCTTTGGGTTACTAAATGCCTTGTAACTAGGTTTCTCTTGATAATGGAATTTCGGTTGATAATCCCGGGTTAGTTAACCCAAGTTACCAAGTGTTAAAGCACTCTATAGAACCTAATCATCCAAGCAGATTCTAGTACAAAGGCACCACAGGCATATGTCATAAGGTCCAATCTATTGGTGTCTAGCCTTATTCTTTGCTTTTCTTTGTTTTTTTGCTGCCAGTTTTGGCTTTTCTTTTCCTTCTTTCTATTTGTTTTTCTTTTCTCCAAGGAATTTTTATTTGCTAAGATTCATAGACAGTATGCTAATCTACACTAAAGGGGAACAATTTATCCTTTTATTCATTATAAGTGAGCTACTACACAATCAAACATACATACCACCACTTACTGTTATTTTTATTCTTGCTAAAAAGAAACTACTCCACTTCTTATTCATACATTTCTTTTATTGAATTAAAAAGGCTTAGGGGACAAGACAAGCATTTAACAAGTGAAAGTGAAAGCACACACATCTAGGCTAGCATACTTATTGGAAAGATTAAACATAACAGGATGCAAAACAACTAAAACTAAAAGTTACTATCAACTAAAAGAAAACATGTTCTTTCTTTATTGAATGTGATAAGCAAGGAGCAAGTCCACCTTTCATTTGTTATCCTGTTTGTCTTTCTTCTTCTTCTTGCTTGCTTGCTTACTAGTTTCTCCCTTGCCTTTGCCCTTTAGCTTTTGCCAGAATCCAACTTTTTTCATTGTCTCTTCTACTCTGTTTTCAAGGCGTATTGCTTTGTCTATTTCTCTGTCACTCCTTTTCTTGAAGTATTCATCGTAAATTGGAAATGATGGGTCCATGCTATGCAGATGTTTCCCAATGTAGTTGAGCTTGATTTGGCCATTTATGTTGTAATCAGCCTGAACTCCATATCTTGCATCCTGAAGGGTCGTGAACTCCTTGAAAGCTCTCATGTTCTCAACTTGAAGTTGGGCCAGCTGGCTGAAAGATTCTTGAAATTGCGAAACTTGTTCCCTTTGCATAACTAAGGATCTTGACTCATAGTCTCTTTGTTGACTCATCATTCTCAACTGAAGCTCCTGTTGTCTTTGTTGAGCTCTCATGTACTGTGAATGGAATTCTTCTTGCTTTTCTTGAATTCCCATGTATTGTTTTGATAACCTTTCAATTGCTTCTTGCTTCTGCACCATGTCCATGTTGTTTTGTGGTTGGAATTGTTGCTCTTCTTCTTGTTCTTCTTGTTGTACTTCTTTCTCTCGTGGTTCTTCTCTCCTTCTCCTTCTTTGTGGCCTTTGACTTTGTTGTGCCTCTGTGACATTCATCATTCTTTCGAGGGTTATAGGCATGCCTGGATACAGCCACGTTGGGTGTGCATCCTCCAGTGGCACTCTGGCCTTCATGCATAACCTCATAATGGTGCTTGGATAATAGAGCCAAGCTTCAGCAGAATTTTTCTCTGCGACCTTTTGAATGTCATTTGCAATGATCTCGTGGACCTTTATCTCTCCTCCCACTATTATGTAGTGTAGCATGACAACCCTTTGCTTGTTAACTTCCGGGGTGTTCACTGTGCCACGAATTGATCTCTTTATCAGCTCATACCAACCTTTTGCTTCAGAGATGAGATCTTCCTTTTTCAAGTACTTGTGCCTTCCTTGATTGTCCCTCTCCTAATCATCATTCACCACACAGATATCACTAGAGATTTCATCATAATCTGGGTTTCCATTTACCCTTTCATGGTATCCCAGCTCATCAAAATGGGCTGTCCTAAGTCCTAAGACCTTCATGATGGTCTTCGGACTAAAGTCCACTTCCATTCCCCGTACATAGCTCTTGTAAGTTGGGGCTTCAGTCATATCAAGCCTTGGGGTGCTAGCATAAAACTCCCTTATGATGTTTGCATTAATCCTGGTAATTGGTGAGGTAAGCTCTTCCCATTTTCTCTTTCTGATCTTGGCTTTCATTTGTAGGCACCCGTCATCAGGTAGCTGGAAAGGGACTTCTGGATATATCTTTTTGTCATTCATCCACCACTGTTGCATTTGATGGTACCATGATCTGAACTTCCATCGATCATATTTATTTTCACCTTCTTCAATCATGGGTTCTTTTCCTCTTCTTCTTTTAGAACTTGAAGAAGAAGCCATGCTTCCTGGTGCACAAATTATGAATCACACTTTTCACAACTCGTACCACTAACTAGCAAGTGCACTGGGTCGTCCAAGTAATACCTTACGTGAGTAAGGGTCGAATCCCACGGAGATTATTGGTCTGAAGCAATCTATGGTTATCTTGTACTTCTTAGTTAGGATATCAATTATACTTATCAATTTGAATTGCGAAAAATAAAAGAGGATGAAATAAATACTTGTTCTGCAGTAATGGAGAATATGTTGGAGTTTTGGAGATGCTTTGTCTTCTGAATCTCTGCTATCCGCATGTCTTCTTCTTCACGCATGCAAGGTTCCTCCTATGGCAAGCTGTATATTGGTGGATCACTGTTGTCAATGGCTACCATCCGTCCTCTCAGTGAAAATGGTCCAGATGTGCTGTCACCGCACGGCTAATCATCTGTCGGTTCTCACTCATGCTGGAATAGGATCCATTGGTCCTTTTGCGTCTGTCACTACGCCCAACCCTTGTGAGTTTGAAGCTTATCACAGTCATCCAATCCCTGAATCCTACTCAGAATACCACAGACAAGGTTTAGACTTTCTGGATTCTCAAGGATGCTTCCAATAGGTTCTAGCTTATACCACGAAGATTCTGATTAAGAAATCTAAGAGATACTCATTCAATCGAAGGTAGAATGAAAGTGATTGTCAGGCACGCGTTCATAGGTTGAAGATGGTGATGAGTGTCACGAATCACCACATCCATCATATTAAAGTGCAAATGAACATCTTAGGTAGAAACAAGCGTGTTTGAATAGAAAACAGAAATAATTGCATTAATTCATCGAGACACAGCAGAGCTCCTCACCCCCAACAATGGAGTTTAGAGACTCATGCCATCAAAGAGTACAAAGTTCAGATCTAAAAATGTCATGAGATGTAAAGTAAATATCTAAAAGTTGTTTAAATACTAAACTAGTAACCTAGGTTTACAGAAAATGAATAAACAAAGATAGATGGTGCAGAAATCCATTTCTGGGGCCCACTTGGTGTGTGCTGGGGCTGAGACTTAAGCTTTACACGTGCCTAGGCTATTTCTAGAGTTAAACGCCAGGTTGTAACCTGTTTCTGGCGTTTAACTCCAATTTGTAACCTATTTCTGGCGTTTAACGCCAGACTGCAACATGGACTATTATATATTTCTAGAAAGCCCTGGATGTCTACTTTCCAACGCAATTAAGAGCGTGCCAATTGGACTCCTGTAGCTCCAGAAAATCCATTCCGAGTGTAGAGAGGTCAGAATTCAACAGCATCAGCAGTCCTTTTTCTGCTTGAATCAGATTTTTGCTCAGCTCCCTCAATTTCAGCCAGAAAATACCTAAAATTACAGAAAAACACACAAACTCATAGTAAAGTCTAGAAATATGAATTTTGCCTAGAAACTAATGAAAATATACTAAAAACTACATGAAATTAACCCCAAAAAGCATATAAAATATCCGCTCATCACAACACCAAACTTAAACTGTATCTTGTCCCCAAGCAACTAGACAAATAAAATAGAATACAAATAAGTCAAGAAGCAATAATATCTCAGAGTTTTTTGAGTGAAGTTCAGATTCTAATTAGATGAGCGGGACTAGTAGCTTTTTGCTTCCGAACAGTTTTGGCATCTCACTTTATTCATTGAAGCTCAGAATGATTAGCATCTATAGGAACTTAGAATTCAGATGGTGTTATTGATTCTCCTAGTTCAGTATGTTGAATCTTGAACACAGCTACTTTATGAGTCTTGGCCGTGGCCCTAAGCACTTTGTTTTCCAGTATTACCACCAGATACATAAATGCCACAGACACATAATTGGATGAAACTTTTCAGATTGTGACTCAGCTTTGCTAAAGTCTCCAATTAGAGGTGTCCAGGGTTCTTAAGCACACTCTTCTTTTTGCTTTGGACCTTGACTTTAACCGTTCAGTCTCAAGTTTTCACTTGACACCTTCACGTCACAAGCACATGGTTAGGGACAGCTTGGTTTAGCCGCTTAGGCCAGGATTTGATTCCTTTAGGCCCTCCTATCCACTGATGCTCAAAGCCTTGGATCCTTTTTATTACCCTTACCTTTTGGTTTTAAGGGCTATTGGATTTTTCTGCTTGCTTTTTCTTTTTCTTTTTCTTTTATTTTCGCCATTTTTTTTCTGCAAGCTTTTGTATTCACTGCTTTTTCTTGCTTCAAGAATCATTTTTTTTATGATTTTTCAGATTATCAAATAACATTTCTCCTTTTTCATCATTCTTTCAAGAGCCAACATATTTAACATTCATAAACATCAAATTCAAAAGACATATGCACTGTTCAAGCATTCATTCAGAAGACGAAAAGCATTGCCATCACATGTAAATAATTAGAATTTTTCTTATTAAAAACTTGAAAAATATTGCCTCCTTATTCTAAAGAAAATATGCTATTTTATTCATGTTTAATGATGATGAGGAAAATAAATTATAGCTTAATTGGAGATAAAATCAAAATATAAATACTAATTACTACTACTCATATATAACTTCTAAGGTAAAACTCAAATAAGAACAATTATCACAGAGTCAAGGCTAAGATTAGAACTCAACAACCTTGAATTTGGGAGGTGGATGCCTCTTTAGTCTGTGGAATGCTTGGCCCTTCAAAAGATAGTTTCTGACGCTTTAATTCCTTCAGTTCACGCCCTTGCTCTTCTTGTTCTCTAAGCAGTTTGCAGAGCATGCTATTTTGATTTTGCTGTTCTTCCTTCAGTTGATCCACAGCTTCTTGCAACTTGGTGACAGATGCTTCTAGGCGCTCCCAGTATTCAATTTGAGGGATTTCTGGGAGGAACTCCTCTGCTTTTCTCTTGATGGGGTCGTCCTGCACTTGTTGTCCTTCCATAGACTTTTTGGTGATTGGTTGCTCAACTGAGATATACTTATCTACTCCCATCTTTATCCCAGCATCTTTACATAACAGAGAAACTAAGCTTGGATAGGCCAATTTGGCATCTTTGGAGTTCTTGTTTGCAATTTTGTAAAGCTCACAAGCAATCAGCTTATGAACTTCCACTTCTTTTTCCAGCATAATGCAATGAATCATTACTGCTATTCTGATGGTGACTTTAGAGCGGTTGCTAGTGGGCAGTATAGAGCGCCCAATGAAGTCCAGCCAGCCTCTGGCGACTGGTTTAAGATCTCCTCTCTTGAGTTGGTTCGGGGCACCCTTTGTGTTGGTTGTCCACTTGGCTCGAGGGAGGCATATGTCCTCTAGAATTTTATCCAAGCCCAGGTTTGATCTCATCATTCTCCTATTAAAGGAATCTGGGTCATCTTGCAGTTGAGGCAGCTTGAAGATCTCCCTTATTTTATCAGGATGGGTGTGAACAATCTTTCCTCTGACCAAAGTTCTATAGTTATAGAATACGGTTCCAGCTATCCTCTACCTGTCCGTCTGCCATAGATTAGCATAAAATTCCTGAACCATGTTTCTTCCCACCTTTGTTTCAGGATTAGCTAGGACTTCCCAGCTCATGTTTCGAATTTGCTCTTGGATCTCCAGATATTCATCTTCTTTCAGATCGAATTTAACTTCTAGGATCACTGACCTTAGTCTCATTATTTTGTAAAAATGGTCTGAATGTTCTTTGGTTATGCACTTCCCTTGATTCCAAAGTGGTTTTGGAATATTCTCTTTCTTGCCTCTTGAGTCAGTTTGTTTTCCCTTAGGAGCCATGATCTTAGTGGGTATTGGTTTAGTGATCACGGATAAACACACCAAACTTAGAGGTTTGCTTGTCCTCAAGCAAAAGAAAAAGAAAGGAGAGGGAAAGAGGGAGAGCCAATCACAACTTGTGGAGGAGAGGGGGAGAGGCCGAACCAATATTTAAAGGGAAGGGAGGGCGGGTTTCAAAAATTATTTGAAAATGATATGATAGAAAAAGTGATTTGGAAAAGATAAGTATGATAGTAAAAGATGTTATTTAAAATTGAAAAGATATGAAAGATATTTGAAAAAGATAAATCTGAATTTTGAAAAAGATGATGTGAAGATTTGAAAAAGATATTGATTAGTTGAAAAGATTTGAGAAGGAAAAGAGATAGATTTGTTTTGAAAAGGATTTGAAAATAATTTGAAGGGGATTAAGAAAAAGGGTTTATAAAGGGGATTTGTTTTGAAAATTATTTTTTTTGAAAAAGGATTTGAAAAATTAGGATTTGTAACATGTTTGTGCAAGAAATCATGAATTAAAACATAAAAAATGAAAAAAAAATTTGAATTGAAAACGAAATTGCCTACTCCCCACAATCCTGGCGTTAAACGCCCAACTGCTGCATGTTTTGGGCGTTTAACGCCCAGTTGCTGCTTGGTTTGGGCGTTTAACGCCCAGCTGTTGCTTCTAGCTGGCGTTAAACGCCAGAAACCCCTTTGTCACTGGGCGTTTTTCTGAACACCCAGATGGCTATCTTTACTGGCGTTAAACGCCCAGTAGATGCTCCTTTTGGGCGTTTAACGCCCAATTGTGCCTCTTACTGGCGTTTTCTTGCTAGTGAGCTCCTTTTTCCTGTTTTGTGCTTTGAATTCTTCTGTAACCCTGTGGACTTATGCAATTGATTCTTTACCTTGTTAATATTAAGCTCATATATTTTAAAAATAAATAAAATGAAGAATCAAATAAAATAAAATAACAGAAAAAGTTTTGCTAATGGCTGGGTTGCCTCCCAGCAAGCGCTTCTTTATTGTCTTTAGCTGGACCTTGCTGAGCTTTTAATCTAGCCTCAGCCTTGAGCACTCTTGCTCAACATTGCCTTCAAGATAGTGCTTGATTCTCTCTCCATTAATAATGAACTTCTTATCAGAATCAATGTCTTGAAGCTCCACATAACCATATGGTGATACACTTGTAATCACATATGGTCCCCTCCACCGGGATTTCAGTTTCTCGGGGAATAGCCTGAGCCTAGAGTTAAACAACAGAACTTTTTGTCCTGGTTCAAAGACTCTAGATGACAGCTTTCTGTCATGCCACCTTTTTGATTTCTCTTTATAAAGCTTGGCATTTTCGAAAGCAGTGAATCAGAATTCCTCTAGCTCATTCAGCTGAAGCAATCTTTTTTCTCCAGCTAATTTGGCATCAAAGTTTAGGAATCTGGTTGCCCAGTAGGCCTTATGTTCCAGTTCCACGGGCAGATGACAGGCCTTACCATACACAAGTTGGTATGGAGAGGTCCCTATAGGAGTCTTGAATGCTGTTCTGTAAGCCTATAGAGCATCATCCAAGCTTTTTGCCCAATTTTTTCTACGGGTACTTACAATCCGTTCAAGGATTCTTTTTAATTCTCTGTTAGAAACTTCAGCTTGCCCATTTGTCTGTGGATGATATAGAGTCACCACCTTGTGGCGAATCCCATACCGGACCATGGCAGAGTAAAGCTGTTTGTTGCAGAAGTGAGTGCCCCCATCACTGATTAGTACTCTAGGGACACCAAACCTGCTGAAGATATGTTTCTGGAGGAACTTCAGCACTGTTTTAGTATCATTGGTGGGTGTGGCAACGGCCTCTACCCATTTTGATACATAGTCGACTGCCACAAGAATATAAGTGTTTGAGTATGATGGTAGGAAAGGTCCCATGAAGTCAATTCCCCATACATCAAACAACTCAATCTCCAAGATTCCCTGTTGAGGCATGGCGTAACCATGAGGCAGATTACCAGCTCTTTGGCAACTGTCACAGTTACATATAAACTCTCGGGAATTCCTATATAGTGTAGGCCAGTAGAAGCCTCATTGGAGGACCTTGGTGGCTGTTCGCTCACCTCCGAAATGGCCTCCATATTGTGATCCATGGCAATGCCATAAAATCCTCTGTACTTCTTCTCTAGGCACACACCTACAGATTATTCCGTCTGCACATCTCTTAAAGAGATAGGGTTCATTCCACAAGTAGTACTTTGCATTAGTAATTAATTTTTTCTTTTGTTGCCTGCTGTACTCCTTGGGTATGAACCTTGCAGCTTTATAGTTTGCAATATCTGCAAACCATGGTGTTTCCTGAATGGCAAACAAATGCTCATCCGGAAAGGTCTCACAGATCTCAATAGAGGGGGGAAACTCCCCTTCTACTGGTTTTATCCAGGACAGATGATCAGCCACTTGGTTTTCTGTCCCTTTTCTGTCTCTTATTTCTATATCAAACTCTTACAGAAGCAACACCCATCTTATGAGCCTGGGTTTTGAATCCTACTTTGTGAGTAGATATTTAATAGCAGCATGGTCAATGTACACAATCACTTTTGATCCTACTAAGTATGATCTAAACTTGTCAATGGCATAAACCACTGCAAGCAATTCTTTTCTGTGGTTGTGTAATTTTTCTGGGCATCATTTAAAACACGACTAGCATAATAAATGACATGCAGAAGCTTGTCATGCCTCTGCCCCAGTACTGCACCAATGGCATGGTCACTGGCATCACACATTAGTTCAAATGGTAATGTCCAGTCTGGTGCAGAAATAACTAGTGCTGTGACCAGCTTAGCTTTCAAAGTCTCAAACGCTTGCAGACACTCTGTGTCAAACACAAATGGCATGTTAGCAGCTAGCAGATTGCTCAGGGGTTTTGTAATTTTTGAAAAATCCTTTATAAACCTCCTGTAGAATCCTGCATGCCCCAGAAAGCTTCTGATTGCCTTAACATTAGCAGGTGGTGGTAATTTTTCAATTACTTCCACTTTAACTTAATCCACCTCTATCCCCTTGTTTGAAATTTTATGCCCAAGGACAATTCCTTCAGTCACCATAAAGTGACATTTTTCCCAGTTTAAAACTAGGTTGGTCTCTTGACATCTTTTCAGAACAAGTGCTAAATGGTCAAGGCAGGAGCTGAATGAGTCTCCAAATACTGAAAAGCCATCCATGAAGACATCCAGAAATTTCTCTACCATATCAGAGAAGATAGAGAGCATGCACCTCTGAAAGGTTACAGGTGCATTACACAGACCAAAAGGCATTCTTCTGTAAGCAAATACTCCAGAAGGACATGTGAATACTGTTTTCTCTTGGTTCTGAGGATCTACTGCAATTTGGTTGTAACCTGAATAGCCATCCAAAAAGCAGTAATATTCATGACCTGCTAGTCTCTCTAGCATCTGGTCTATGAATAGTAAAGGAAAATGATCCTTTCTGGTGGCTGTGTTGAGCCGTCTGTAGTCAATACACATGCGCCACCCTGTAACTGTTCTTATAGGAACCAGTTCATTTTTTTCATTATGAGCCACTGTGATGCCTCCCTTCTTGGGAACAACTTGAACAAGGCTCACTCAGGGGCTATCAGAAATAGGATAAATAATCCCAGCCTCCAGTAATTTGGTGACCTCTTTCTGCACCACTTCCTTCATGGCTGGATTTAGCCGCCTCTGTGGTTGAACCACTGGCTTTGCATCATCCTCCAATAGGATTTTGTGCATGCATCTAGCTGGGCTTATGCCCTTAAGGTCACTTGTGGACCACTCAAGAGCTGTCTTGTGTGTCCTTAGCACTTGAATTAATGCTTCTTCTTCTAGTGGATTTAAAGCAAAGCTTATGATCACTGGAAAAGTGTCACCTTCTCCCAAAAATGCATATTTCAGGGATGGTGGTAATGGCTTGAGCTCGGGTTTAGGAGGTTTCTCCTCTTCCTGAGGAAGTCTCAGAGGCTCTTTCAATTCCTCTGAACCCTCCAAATCAGGCTGAACATCTTTAAAGATGTCTTCCAGCTCTGATTCGAGACTCTTAGCCATGTTGACCTCCTCTACCAAAGAGTCAATGAGATCAACTTTCATGTAGTCTTTTTGTGTGTCTGGATGCTGCATGGCTTTGACAGCATTCAACTTAAACTCATCCTCATTGACTCTCAGGGTTACTTCCCCCTTTTGGACTTCAATGAGAGTTCGTCCAGTTGCTAGGAAAGGTCTTCCTAGAATGAGAGTAGCAATTTTGTGCTCCTCTATTTCCAGCACTACAAAGTCAATGGAAAAGGCGAATGGCCCAACCCTGACAATCATGTCCTCAATCACGCCTGATGGGTATTTAATGGAGCCATCAGCAAGTTGGAGACATATCCGGGTTGGTTTAACTTCTTCAGTTAAACCAAGCTTTCTGATAGTGGATGCAGGTATTAGGTTGATGCTTACCCAAGATCACATAAAGCTGTCTTGGTGCAATTACCCTCTAATATGCATGGTATTAGAAAGCTTTCAGGATCTTTAATCTTTTCTAGAAAGCTTTTCAGAATGACTGCACTGCATTCTTCAATGAGGAGAACTCTTTCAGTTTCTCTCCAATCCTTCTTATGACTCAAGATCCCCTTCATGAACTTGGCATAAGAAGGTATTTGCTCAAGTGCCTCTGCAAACGGAATCTTTATTTCAAGAGTCCTGAGATAATCTACAAAGCGAGCAAATTGCTTATCCTGCTCCTCTTGGCAGAGTTTTTGAGGATAAGGTATCTTGGCTTTATATTCCTCAACCTTAGTTACTGCAGGTTTATTTCCTACAAAGGTGGTTGGAGAAGCCTTTTTAGAGGGGTTGTTATCAGCACTTGTGTGTGTCTGATCCCTCACTGGCATTTGAATGCCAGGGTTAGAAGCTGGAGTGGCGTTGGACGCCAACTCCTTACTTGTTACATTGGGCGTTTGACGCCAAATCCTTGCCTGTTTCTGGCGTTTGAACGCCAGAGTTATTCCTCTCTGGGCTCTTACTGTCCTCAGAGGGATTTTGGATAGCAGGTTGTTCATTTCTTGGCTTCCTGCTGCCTTGAAGTGAGGTATTTAATGTTTTTCCACTTCTTAATTGAATTGCTTGGCACTCTTCCGTTATTTGTTTTGATAACTGTTGTTCTGTTTGCTTCAACTGTACTTCCATATTCATATTAGCTATTCTTGTATCTTGTAGTATCTCTTTGAATTCGGCCAGCTGTTTTATTAGAAAGTCTAATTGCTGATTGAATTCAGTAATTTGTTCTGCAGGACTGAGTTTAGCAGATACTGTTTTAGCCACTTCTTTCTTGGATGATTCACTGCTTAGGTACAGATGCTGATTTCTGGCAACTGTATCAATAAGCTCTTGAGCCTCTTCAATTTTCTTTCTCATGTGTATAGATCCACCACCTGAGTGATCTAGAGAAATTTGAGCTTTTTCTAACTGCACTCATTCTGAAAACATTTCAGAGGGGCATTTTCTTAGCATCTCTCTATATCTCTCCCAGGAATCATAAAGAGATTCATTATCTCCTTGTTTAAAGCCTTGGATGTCCAGCCTTAGCTGTGTCATCCATTTTGGAGGGAAGTATTGATTTAGGAATTTTTCTGACAGCTATTTCCATGTCCTTATGCTAGCCTTAGGTTGGTTATTTAACCACCTCTTAGCTTGGTCTTTTATAGCAAATGGAAACAGTAATAATCTGTAGACATCCTGATCTACTTCCTTATCATATACTGTTTCAGCAATTTGTAAAACCTGTGCCAGAAACTCTGTAGGTTCTTCCTGTGGAAGACCGGAATACTGGCAACTTTGCTGCACCATGATAATGAGCTGAGGGTTCAACTCAAAGCTACTGACTCCGATGGAGGGTATACAGATACTACTCCCATATGACGCAGTAATGGGGTTAGCATAGGACCCCAGAGTCCTTCTGGATTGTTTATTTCCACTTAGGTCCATGGTGGAAAAAGGGAATTGATACGAATAGCAAATAGAATAAATTTTTATTTTTTATTTTTATTTTGTAAAAAGAAACGAATAAATAAATATAAAGATAAAATTTCGAAAATTAAATTAGATAATTAGAAATTAAATATAGATTTCGAAAACTAAGAACAAAAAATTTAAAACTAAAATAATTACTTAATTAAGAAGATTTGAAAAACTTTGGATATGATTTTTGAAAAAGATTTTAAATTTTGAAATAAAAAACCTGAATTTTAAAAGTAATTTTCGAAAGTTTGCTTTAAAATAGAGTGAAAATATATTTTTGAATTTAATGAGGAAAGAGAAAAACAGTAAAATAGCACAAAATTTAAAAATTTTTAGATCTACTGCTCCTTGTTTTCGAAAATTGTGGAGGGAAAATACCAAGGAACACCAAACTTAAAAATTTTAAGATCAAGACACAAGGAAAACTCAAGAACACCTTGAAGACTCACAAGAACAACATGAACATGAAGAAAGAACACCAAACTTAAAATTTTTAGAAAATCACAATAAAATTTTCGAAAACTAAAGAAAATCTAACAAGAAAACACCAAACTTAAAACTTGACACAAGATTTGCTCAAAGAAAAATTATTTTTGAAAAAGTTTTAAAAGGAAGATTCCCAATTACCAAGAACATAAACACAACGCTCTAGCCAATTGAGTTATAAATTTAAAGTGTTTTAATATTGTATTTAATAAATAAAATTTTCTTTGAAAACTAATATCTTGAAAAAGCACAAGAAAAACAAGAAAAGACACAGAACAAGAAAAACTAAAGATCAAACAAGGAAAATAAACAAGAACAACTTGAAGATCAAGAGAGAACAATGAACACTAATTTGAAAATTTTAAAGGAAGATAAAAAACGTGCAATTGACACCAAACTTAAAACATAAAACTAAACTCAAACAGAAAAACTCAATTATTAGTAAAAAAAAAAAAAATTTCGAAAAAAAATTTTGAAAAAGAAAATAAGGATTCTAAAATTTTAACAAGAACAATAATAAAAGACTCAAAGACAAAACACATATTAATAAAGAAAAATAAAAAATTTTTTGAAAGATTTTTGAAAAGAAAGTAAAAGGCTCTGACGCAAAAGACAAAATCTTCCTAATCTAAGCAACAGGATGAACTGTCAGTTGTTCAAACTCGAACAATCCCCGACAACGGCGCCAAAAACTTGGTGCACGAATTGTGAATCACACTTTTCACAACTCGTACCACTAACCAGCAAGTGCACTGGGTCGTCCAAGTAATACCTTACGTGAGTAAGGGTCGAATCCCACGGAGATTGTTAGTCTGAAGCAATCTATGGTTATCTTGTACTTCTTAGTCAGGATATCAATTATACTTATCAGTTTGAATTGCGAAAAATAAAAGAGCATAAAATAAATACTTGTTCTGCAGTAATGGAGAATATGTTGGAGTTTTGGAGATGCTTTGTCTTCTGAATCTCTGCTATCCGCCTGTCTTCTTCTTCACGCACGCAAGGTTCCTCCTATGGCAAGCTGTATGTTGGTGGATCACCGTTGTCAATGGCTACCATCCGTCCTCTCAGTGAAAATGGTCCAGGTGTGCTATCACCACACGGCTAATCATTTGTCGGTTCTCACTCATGCTGGAATAGGATCCATTGGTCCTTTTGCGTCTATCACTACGCCCAACCCTTGTGAGTTTGAAGCTTGTCACAGTCATCCAATCCCTGAATCCTACTCAGAATACCACAGACAAGGTTTAGACGTTCCGGATTCTCAAGGATGCTGCCAATGGGTTCTAGCTTATACCACGAAGATTCTGATTAAGAAATCTAAGAGATACTCATTCAATCGAAGGTATAACGAAAGTGATTGTCAGGCACGCATTCATAGGTTGAGGATGGTGATAAGTGTCACGAATCACCACATCCATCATATTAAAGTGCGAATGAACATCTTAGGTAGAAATAAGCGTGTTTGAATAGAAAACAGAAATAATTGCATTAATTCATCGAGACACAGCAGAGCTCCTCACCCCAACAATGGAGTTTAGAGACTCATGCCGTCAAAGAGTACAAAGTTCAGATCTAAAAATGTCATGAGATGTAAAGTAAATCTCTAAAAGTTGTTTAAATACTAAACTAGTAACCTAGGTTTACAGAAAATGAATAAACTAAGATAGATGGTGCAGAAATCCACTTCTAGGGCCCACTTGATGTGTGCTGGGGCTGAGACTTAAGCTTTACACGTGCTTAGGCTGTTTCTGGAGTTAAACGCCAGGTTGTAACCTGTTTCTGGCGTTTAACTCCAATTTGTAACATGTTTCTGGCGTTTAACGCCAGATTGCAACATGGAACTGGCGTTGAACGCCAGTTTACGTCATCTATCCTTGAGCAAAGTATGAACTATTATATATTGCTGTAAAGCCCTAGATGTCTACTTTCCAACGCAATTGATAGCGCGCCAATTGGACTCCTGTAGCTCCAGAAAATATATTCCGAGTGCAGAGAGGTCAGAATCCAACAACATCAGCAGTCCTTTTTCAGCCTGAATCTGAATTTTGCTCAGCTCCCTCAATTTCAGCCAGAAAATACCTAAAATTACAGAAAAACACACAAACTCATTGTAAAGTCCAGAAATATGAATTTTGCCTAGAAACTAATGAAAATATACTAAAACATAACTAAAGCATACTAAAAACTACATGAAATTAATCCCAAAAAGCGTATAAAATATCCGCTCATCACTTCCCTTGATGTTTTACCGAGTGGAGGTTAAAGGTTTATGAAGAGACTTGGTTGGTGTGATGCACTCTTGGAGGGAAAGTGTTTGAAGTTAAGGTAATGTTATGGAAGCAAGTGAACAAGGGTGCTTTGTTGCACAAGGAACACAGTTTCTAGGCTTTAGTTTTGGAGAACATAAGAGTTGAATATCTGGAGTTCACGAAGTGTGAGATTTTAGTTCACATGCACGGTTCAGGTGAGGCTATTTATTGTAAGCTTTAATGAAGAATTGATGGTTAGGATTCATTGGGACAAGTGATAAATGAAGGTTGTGCATGCAAGGTTGAATAAAGACAAAAGTTGCCTCTTCATGAAGCATATCTCTTCGGTCTTCCAAGTGCTTCTTCCAAGGATGTGCAGACTCACCCTTCAACCCATGTGATCCACTTTTGTCTTCATGCTAGCCTTACCCTTCCTTGTCTTGTCCCTTTCATTAAATAGTTCTCTGCTTACCTAACCGTCATAACAAGACAAAAGGAGTGAGTACTAATAGGTGGTGGCAAGAGAACAATTAATATTAAAACTAAAACTTTGACTATCATTCCTCATGCTTGTTTAACCAATCGTGACTCTTTTTTGGTGCCAGCATATATAGTCTTGGAGGACACCAAACTTAGTGTTTGGTCATATGGTTCAAAGTGTCACTTCCTCCAAGTGTTGTCATTGAAATCTCAACGAAATTAGTGTCATTTTTTGGTTAAACCATCATGAGAAAAACTTTATTTTTCTATTTCTAAACATGAACTAAAAATTATAATCATGGTTGCAATTTCATGACTTTCAAAACTCAAGAAAACTTTGACTCTCATGACTTGTTCTTGCAATATATAGAACACCAAACTTAATGTTTGGCTATATATTCCAGTAAACAAGTGTCAAACTCGCACTATGATTATTATTTTTGAAAGGTATCTTAGTGTGCCTGTAGGCACACCAAACTTAGAATTGGATCATCTGCTTCTCAATGTCATGATAATTGTCAAAATTGTCTATGAGGAACAATTATTATTCATAATGAAACATTAAAAACAAAGAAACTAAATCATGGGCTGCCTCCCATGGAGCGCTTCTTTAGCATTACTAGCTTGACGGTTGGTTTACTACTAGGGTGGATTGTACTGTTTGAGGTCCTCTCCACTCACTGTAAAGCTTTTTCCACTTGATTCCCTAATGATTTCTAAATGCTCCAGGGAAAAGACCTTTCTGATGGTGAACACTTGAGGTAACTGAGATGAAATGGTGGGAAGATGGGGGTGGGATTGGTGGATGGTGGATTGATATCACCTTGTCTCCAGGGGAGAAACCTTCTATAGGAACCTTCTTGTTTCTCCATCCCTTGGCGATCTCTTCACAACTCTTTTCTCTTCTTCTAGTAGTGCTCCATTGACTCTTGTTGTGTTAGGTAGTTCCTTGTTAGCTGCTCCTCTAAACTCTTGTGGCTTCATCTCTTCCTTGAACTCCATTGGTTGCTTCTTCTCTTGAGCTTCTTGTTTATCCATCAAGGTAAGCTTCAGATGCTGGCCCTGTGGTTCATTGCTGTTCTCCTTCAGGGGACTTTCAATGTATTCTTCCTTTACTTCCTTCTTCTCTTGTTCAGATTCATGCAAGGGCTTGAAGGCCTGAAAAGTAAGCTGCTCATCATGTATTCTCAGTATCAACTCTCCTTGTTCTACATCAATGAGTGCTTGACCAGTAGCTAGAAATGGTCTCCCTAGAATAATGGGATGGAGGTAACTTTCCTCCATGTCTAGAACAACAAAATCTGTGGGGAGGAATTAGTTTCCCACTTTCACCAACACATTTTCCACTATTCCTTCATCCTGCTTCTGAGTTTTATCAGCCAATTGTATGATTACATCAGTGAATTTCACCTCATTGATTTGCAACTTCTTCATAAGAGATAGAGGCATCACATTTATGCTAGCTCCTAGATCACAAAATCCTATGTCAATTCTTGTTTCTCCTATGGTACAGGGAATATGATGGCTCCTTGGATCTTTTTTCTTCAGGAGTACGTCCTTCTAAATGAGAGCATTGCACTCCTTGTTCATCACCACTGTTTGGCCACCTTTCAGGTTGCTCTTCCTGGCTAGTACCTCCTTCATCCACTTGATACAAGTAGGCATCTGTTTGAGGATTTCGAGGTAGGAAATGTTGACAATGAGAGATGCAAACATGTCTAGGAATCTTGAATATGACCTTTCTTTTTCATCTCCCTTGAGTCTCTGAGGAAATGGTGCCTTTGGCACATAAGGTTTCAGAGTTTCCTTCCTTATTGAGTCTTTTCTTTGTACAGATCCAATTCCTTGTTCCTTTTCTTCCATGTTGCTCTGGGAGTTTCCTTGGCTGTGCTCTTTTGGCTTGGTGGTATCTTCTTCCAGGATTTCTTTATTTGCAAGAGTAACTGCCTTACACTCTTCCCATCTCACCTTCTTCATTTACCCTCTTGGATTTTTCTCCGTGTCACTTGGGAAACTATCAGTGGACTTCGGAATTTACTATGATAGATGTCCTACTTGAGATTCGAGATTTTTAATAACCTTTCCTCGACTTTTTATACTCCCTCTTACTTCTTCTTTGAATTTCTTTATGTCCTCAAATTCCTTGCCAAGGTTTGCAAGCATAGCTTCCATCCTGGCCATTCTGTTATCATTATGTGGTCTGGTATGGTTTTTGGTTGGAGTTTTGGTGAGTGGAGTTATTGTACTGGGTAGGATTGTGAGGTCTGTGATCTTGGCCCTGGTTTTGTTGGTTACCCCACCCAAAATTTGGGTGGTTTCTCCAACCAGAGTTATAGGTTTTGGAGTAAGGATCATTGGTTTGCCTGGATGAATTTCCAAGGTAATTAGCTTCCTCCCAGTTAACTCCTTCTTCTGTCTCTAGCTCTTCCTGGGGTGATGGTTGAGTGTGGATAGCTGCAGCCTGATTCTTTTCTATTTGTTTGGTCAATTCAGCCAGTTGCTTGGTGATCATCTTGTTTTGGGCCAGAATTACATCCATATGGTTCAATTCCAAGACTCCCCTGTTGTTGTTCCTATCTGAGGCATAAAAATACTCATTGTTGGCCACTGTCTCTATCACATCAATGGCTTCTTCAATGGTCTTCTTATTGTTAAGAGAACCTCCAGATGAGTGGACTATAGCCTTCTTTGATTCATGATTCAGCCCTTCATAGAAGATATGAATTTGTACCCACTCATTAAACATGTCAGGGGGCATTTCCTTGTCAAATCTTTGAATCTCTCCCAGGCTTCATAAATGGTCTTACCATCCAGCTGTCTGAATGTTTGCACTTCAGTTCTCAGCCTATTTACTTTTTGTGGAGGGTAGAACCTTGTCAAGAATTTGTTCATTACATCTTTCTAGGTTGTCAGGCTTTCCTTTGGGAATGATTCCAACCATTTTGATGCTTTGTCCCTCAAAGAAAATGGAAACAGTAACAATCTATAGGTGTCAGGATGAACACCATTAGACTTAACCGTGTCACATATCCTTTGGAATTTAGTGAGGTGCTCATTAGGATCCTCTTGGGCACTTCTTCCATAAGAACAGTTGTTTTGCACAAGAGTTATGAGATGAGGCTTCAATTCAAAATTATTAGCATGGATAGTTGGCTTTTGAATGCTGCTGCCATAGTTTTCTGGGTTTAGATTGATGTATGATCCCAGAACTCTCCTCTCTTGTCCAGCAGGGTTAGCTCCACCTCTTTTGGCATGATTGTTAACCTTTCCTTCATGATGGTTTTTCATATCATCCTCCATTGTTATATCAAAGTATTCCTCCTCTTCTTCTACACCAACAACCCTTTTTCCTCTTGCTTCCCTCCTTAATCTCAGGAAGGTTCTTTCCGGTTCACTATCAAAGGAAGTTGAAGTTTCCTTTCACCTACCTGTCATGCAATGAACAAGTACATGAAATACCAAGTGAAGAGTCTACTAAAACAGAGTATAGTTAGCTTGGTTAGAGCAATTTATCAAATAGTTAGTGGGTTAGCTTGTTGGAAAGTAAAGCAGTAAGATAAAATTCACGAAAAACAACTAAAATTTGCAGAAATTAAATGAACAACTGGAATTAAAATTCAATTAATCAAAAGAAAAAGTAAAGTGCTCAATCTAGTTATCCTTCAATTTAGTAATTGTTAATACAAACCCAATCCCCGACAACAGTGCCATAAACTTGATACGTGGAATTTTGCCTCTCAATAAATTCCTTCCGGCAAGTGCACCGGGTTGTCGTCAAGTAAAAACTCACAAAAGAGTAAGGTCGAATCCCACAGGGATTGGTAGATCGATCAATTAAAATTGGTGAATTATACTAGTTGAGCAAAATCAGAATTAAAATTGGGATTGCTGAATGTAAAATAGCGGGAAACTTAAATTGCAAGAAATTAAAGGAACAGAAAATTAAATTGTAGGGAATTAAAGTGACAGAATCTTAAATTGCTGGAAATTAAATGGGATCGGGGAATTAAGCATGAAATTAAAGATGCACAAAGTAAAATTGAATGGGTAGATTAGAGATGGGGAATTCATTGGGTTTTAGGAGATATTGAATTCTCCGGATCAAATCATTTTCACCTCTTCCTCAATCAATTCATTCATTGACAATGCTTGGCAATCTTAGGTGATTGGATCCCAATGTCATGGCTCACCAATCTCTCTAAGCATGAACAATTGCCCAATGTCTTGATTTAATTGCTCATGGGATGAGTTGAAGTTCGGTCACTGACTATACCACACAAATTCATAGATCAAAGTGTTGGTAGGATTACATGTCACTATATCCATCCAAACCCCAATCTAATCCAATGTGAGAAAGCAATTCTAGCATGAATTCTTCATTCCTCTCTCAAGGCTCCGAAGAATTCCAATTATAGATAGCTTCTCTCCCAAGACAACTATCCAATTGAATTAAGACCAAAAGCTTCCTAACAAAAATCAAGAGAAAATAAAGAATAAGAAGATGAAAACTACTATTGATCCATTGAATTACAATAGAGCTCCCTAACCCAACGAAAAGAGGTTCAGTTGTTTATAGCTCTCGAAATGGAAATTGGAATTGAAAGATACATTCTGAAATTAACTCACAGAGAATGAAAAATACAATAGATTAAAAGTGCCCAGGAAAGTAAAAGCTCCAAAAAGGTAAAAGGTTCTCTCTAACTTAAATTCTAAGCTATTTATACACTTTCTTCCATTGATCTTCAAGCACTGAATTGGGCTTTTGGCCTTGATGGAATTGGGATGAAAATGGCTCCAATTGGTTCCCCTTGGTGTTGAGAAGAGATCTGTGTAAAATTTGAATCGTGATGCTTCACGTTTGAGTCAACGTTTGAGGGCCAACGTTGACTCAAACGCCATTTAGAACAAAACCAGACAAACCAAAAAGCTTGCTGTCATTAGCGTTTGACTCAACATTGGAGGGCCAACGTCAGCTAACCCACGTGTACGCATACCTTACGCTTCCGCACAAAAGGATAAAAAATACTCATCCGTGCGTACGCATGCTTCACGCGTGCGCGTGGATGCAAGATTTTCATTTTGTAGTTTTAAAACAAAGCAGGGGAATTGGCTTCAGCATTGGACCTCCAATGTTCCCTCCAACGTTGGCGTTTTCACGCGTATACGTACTCCACGCTTACGTGTGCATTGGCCTTTTTTTTCATCCACGCGTACGCTTATGTGTGCATCGCCTTTTTTCCATCCACGCGTACGTGTCACTGACGCGTACACGTCGTTTCAAAATTATCAAATCTTAATTATGGGCTGAGCATCGCGGACGTTGGAGGCTAGCGTTTGAGGTAACGTTGGACCTCCAACGTTCAATTTTGACGCATACGCGTGGTCGATTTTTGCCATTCCACGCGTGCGCGTGATGCATTCTTGCACGCGGATATAAAATTTTGCTTTTACACGCGTATGCGTCATAGACGCATACGCGTCACTCAAAAATCTTTCAGCCCCAGAATTGATCATTTTCTCACAACATTGGGGTTAACGTTGGACCCCTAACGCCACCTCTAACGTGAGCATCAGCCATGTTTACAAAGAAGTGCTCTATTTCTCTTCCAACGTTTGAGGCAACGTTGGTGGTCCAACTTGGCCACCAACGTTGCTTCCTCTTCATCCTTTCCATACTCTTTCTTCAACCTTCCTCCATGCTTTCTTTCACCTATCATCAACCAATAAATGCATCAAAGCCTTGCTAAAGTCTTGAGAATTCTTATCATTCTTAGCTTACAAGTGGTCATAGCATAAATCATCATGAAATTGCATCAAATTACTCATAGTTGAATGAATCTAGGCATACATAAATTTCTACCCATTTTGCTTACTTATAGCTCAAAAAAGTGCATAAAACCTATTAAAAACAAGGAAAAAGGATAGTGAAACTAGCCTAAGATGCCTTAGCATCACTCAACACACATTGACACCTTCAAATTACACAGTTTTTAGCTTTTAGTTTTGAATTTTAGAGAGAGAATTTCTACTACATCCTCTAGGGTTCTTCACATTCATAGATTTTCAGTTTTATGCTTTTGATTTGGATATTGAGAAGAGTTACTACCTCCGTTGAAGTTTTCATTATTCTTGTTTGTTTCCTTATTCCGTTACTCTTTTAATTACCTATTAACCCTGTTCAGATATGGATGTTTATGGTTTTGGAACTTATTAATTCAAAGAACTATTTTTTACCTTTAATTAATTTCCAGTTATTGTTTAATTTATCATGCCTTCTTCTTATTTCCTTTATATGTCTGTGAAAGTTGCATTCATTTCAATGGAGTAGACTCCTAACTTGACTTTGGAGTTGATTAATAGGAGAACCTTGAGTTGGAATACTCAAGTGTTAATTTTAATTGGAAGTTCTTAGATGACTCTCTAGTCTCTAACTCTAATCCTTTCTTAGGAGAGGATTAGGATTTGAGGTTCAGAGTTGGTTAGTTAGTTACTCGACTTTCCCTTATCAGGTAAGGCATAACTAAGTAGAACAACAACCTCTTACTATTATACTTGGGGAATTTCAACAAGGATAAAACTTCCAATTAATCTTCTCTGGGTCAAGGTTTTTTATTTCAATTACATAAAACCTCTTGTTAATTTTCATTGCTTTCATTTATAATTATTTATTTTTCTTTTCTCCAACTCTAAAATTTCTCATAAAACCCCAGACCAATAACTTGCACTCTTTTGTCAACTCGTTGGGAGACAACCTGGGATTTCCACTCCTAGTATTTTTATTCTCAATTTGTGACAAATCTTTCTAAATTGATAAGCGGAATTTTCGTCGGTTAAGAACTGTACTTGCAACGCTATTTCTACTATAAATTCTTAATCGGCAATTTACCACCACGTCAATTTTTGGCGCCATTGCCGGAGAGTTACAATAGTTTGCTAAATTATTGGTTGGTGTAAATATTTTTAATTTTTCATATGTGCATATTTTATTTTATTTTATTACCATAAGTTGTATGTTTCTTTTATTGAATGACGCGTTCACTGCCTGATTCGAGCTTAGCCGCATTTGATCCTGATTTGAAATAACTATTCCACGTATTAGGCGAGCTCGGCGTCGGTTAGCCTCTGAAGGTGGTGAAGTGGTTACCACCAATTCACCAGTCTTATTTGAGAGCGAATCTGAAGCGCCATTTGAGGAAGAAACAAGCTCCTCTTAGACTAATTCGGTTGATTTATGTGCAGGTAATATGGCGGAGCCTAGAAGGATTACTCTCCAGGAAGCAGGAGCTCCAGACTTTACACTGCAACCGTATCAAGCGCGTCACCCAAATCTGGCTGCAGATTTTGAACTGAAGACTGCGCTAATCAACTTACCTCCCAAGTTTCATGGCTTACCTGCTCAAGAGCCTATCAAGAACCTCAGGAATTTTCAGACAGCCTGCTCAACTACTAGGCATCACGGTGCAGATGAAACTACTATTTGGCTATATGCCTTCCCGTTCTCTCTTGAGGAAAAGGCAAGGGAGTGGTTCTACACTCAACCTAAAGCAGTCATTACCAATTGGGATCTGCTCAGAAGGGAGTTCCTGGAGAAATACTTTCCAGCTGAAGTTACAGATAGACTGAGAAAAGAAATTTTCTGCATTATCCAAGGCGAGTCAGAGACTCTCTACGAATATTGGGAACACTTCAGGAATCTCCTAGACTCATGTCCTCACCACAAGATTGACCAGTTGGTGTTGATCAGCTACTTCACACAATGCATGAAGCCTCAGGATAAGACCACATTAGATGCTGCAAGTAATAGCTCTCTGAAGAAGTACAAGACAGCGACAGAGGCGTGGCAACTGATCACCGATCTAGCTGAGTCTACCCGAAATGTCAGGTACAGGAACAACTATCCCAAGGCTATTGTGGAGGTTTCGTCAAATAGTGAGACTGCTGCTCTCACACAGACTTTGGGAGAGATGGCCAACATACTGAAGCAGCTGCAGCTGAATCAACAACAACCTCAGCCTTCCCCACAACAACAGAGTCAACAGTTAGTTCCTTAAAGAGTATGCAGAATATGTGCCTGTTATACTCATTACACTGATGAGTGTTCGCAGGTCCAACAAGAAGACAACACCTTGGCAGCTACTCATAATTTCTATGACTGCCCGAATCAAGGATACTATCAACAAGGCGGTAATTATAACCAAGGTGGGAACTATAACTAAGGTTGGCAAGACAACTCTAACCAGGGGTGGAGGGATAACTCCAACCAAGGATGGAGGGACATCTATAACAGAGGAGGTAGAGACAACCAGGGAAATCGGAGGTGGAATAATAATAACAATCAGCAAAACTGGTATCAGCAGAATCCTCTCTATCAACAGCAGAACCAAAACCAGCCTTACAAAGTACCTCACCAAAGGCAGTCCCAAGCGCCCCAGAACAACCAACAGCTGACCCCCCAAATCACTTACCCCCCTTCTTCTTCTAATGACGAGATGCTTCACTCTCTTATGCAAGGACAGCAAGACATTCAGAATACACTTAACTCTACCATAAATAGTCTGAATGCCACTTTACAAGCTCTCATCTTCCAGATGGATTCATTATCTACTCCCAACAATCAGCCTTAAAGCTCCAGTGTAATTCCTTCTCAACCTTTACCTAACCCCAAAGGTGGAATCAATGCCATCACTTTGAGGTCCAGAACCACACTGTAAGAGAGGAGTCACGAGGAGCCAAGCTCAAAGGAAAACATTCAAGTTGAAGATATTATTGAGACATGGGATGTTGAAGAGGAGGAGGAAATGCAAGACATGGTTGAAGAAGAAGCAGCTCAACCAAGGAATGGAGCACCAAAGGAAGCTGAACCTACAAGAAAAGCCATTTCTATTCCCTTTCCACACCTTGCTAGGAAGTCCAGAAAGCAGATGGAGCTCGACCCCAAGATGGTAGAGATCTTCAAAAAGGTTGAGGTAATCATTCCCCTTTTTTATGCCATTCGCCAGATACCTAAATATGCGAAATTTCTAAAAGATTTATGCATGCATAAAGATAAATTACAGGATTTAGATATCATTCCCTTAGGTAGTTCTATATCTACTTTAATGGGTGACATACCGGAAAAATATAGTGATTCGAGTCCATGCATGGTTAGTTGTACCATTGAGGGTGTAAGATTTTCTAACTGCATGTGTGATTTAGGAGCGTGTGTGAGTATTAAGCCATTGTCTGTATATGATGCTTTGAGGCTCCCTCCCTTAAAAAGGTCGGCAGCTCGTTTTGTTTTGGCAGATAAAAGTATAATCACGGTGGTTGGAATTGCTGAGGACGTGCTGGTGAGCATTAAGGGGCTCACATTTTCCATTGACTTCTACATCTTAGAGATGCCCCTTAATGACTCAAGAAGACCATTATCCATCCTACTTGGAAGACCATTTCTAGAGACCTCAAGGTTCAAGTTGGATGCCTTCTCAGGAACTTACTCTTTTGAGATAGATAGCAGAGCAGTGAGCTTCAACCTGGATGAAGCTATGAAGCACCCTCCGGAAGATCATTCCATCTTCCAGTGCGACATCATTGATGAGACTGTAACTGCAGTTCACTAAGAAGAGGTAGAAGAGATGCACATGGAGCACGGTTCAAGTGTGGGGAAACCCTCTGAGCTTACTGAAGATAACCTACCCCCACCAATGGCTCCAGAAGATCAAGTGCCTAACCATGAGCAGAAATTGGAGTTGAAGCCCCTTCCACCCCACCTCAAGTATGCTTACCTTGAGGACAATCAGAAGCTCCCAGTTATCATTGCAAGGGAACTCACATCCCAACAAGAGGAGCAGTCGCTTAGTGTGCTGAGAAGACACAAGAAGGCTATTGGGTGGAGCTTGGCGGATATAGTAGGCATCAGCCCTCAAGTCTGTGAACACCGTATGTTTTTAGAAGAGGGAGCAAGGCCTGTCCGTCAACCTCAAAGGCGGCTGAACCCCACCATCTTAGAAGTTGTCAAGAAGGAAGTGACCAAACTGCTGGAAGCTGACATCATCTACCCCATCTCCGATAGTAAATGGGTCAGCCCAGTACAAGTGGTGCCCAAGAAGACTGGAGTCACAATAGTGAAGAATGAGCATGGAGAGCTCATAGCAACTAGAGTGCAGAACTCTTGGAGGGTGTGCATTGATTACAGGCGCCTCAACCAAGCTACTCGCAAGGATCACTACCCCCTGCCCGTTATCGATCAGATGCTTGATCGCCTGTCAGGTAAATCACACTACTGCTTTTTAGATGGTTACACTGGATATTTTCAAATTCACATAGCTCCTGAAGATCAGGAGAAAACTACTTTTACATGTCCCTTTGGAACGTATGCCTACAAGAGGATGCCTTTTGGCTTATGTAATGCACTGGCTACTTTCCAAAGGTGCATGATGAGCATTTTCTCAGATCTTCTTGAAGACTATATGGAAGTTTTCATGGATGACTTTTGTGTGTATGGTGATTCTTTCAACCTTTGCTTGGATAGTTTAGCTAGAGTATTAAACAGGTGTGTTAGTTCAAACCTTGTATTAAATTTTGAAAAATGTCATTTTATGGTAAAACAAGGTATTGTTCTAGCACATGTTGTTTCTAATACTGGTATTTTTGTAGATCCAGCAAAGGTAAATGTCATTTCTAGTGTACCTTACCCCTCCTCCGTGAGGGAAGTCCGTTCGTTCCTTGGCCATACAGGTTTCTACCGGAGATTTATCAAGGACTTCAATAAGGTAGCACTGCCTTTATCCCGACTGCTGCAGAAGGATATTGAGTTCGAGCTGAGTGAGGACTGTATGGAAGCATTTGATAAGCTGAAGATCGCCTTGACTCAAGCTCCAATTGTGAGAGGACCAGACTGGAGCCAGCCATTTGAGATTATGTGTGACGCCTCCAACGATGCAGTAGGAGCGGCGCTGGCCCAACGCGAAGGTAAGGATCCTTTTGTAATTGCATATGCTTCTAAGACCTTAGACGCTGCTCAGTCTGATTACACTACCACTGAAAAAGAGCTTCTGGCTATTGTTTTTGATCTGGATAAATTCCGAGCCTACTTACTTGGTACGAAGGTGGTAGTGTACTTAGACCATGCAGCTCTAAAATATTTGTTAGCTAAAAAAGAGTCCAAACCAAGGTAATACGTTGGATATTGTTGCTGCAAGAATTTCATTTAGAAATTAAGGATAGGAGTGGTTTACAGAATTTAGTGGCAGACAACTTGAGTCGCCTTGAGCACATTAAGAATGACTCCACTCCTTTCAATGATGCTTTTCCATTTGATAGCTTGCACGCAATATCTGAAGTAGTTCCTTGGTATGCACCTATAGCTAATTATCTAGTTAGTCATACTTTCCCTCCTAATTTTACTAAGCATCAAAAGGACAAGCTGAAAAGTGAGTCCAAATATCATATATGGGATGACCCATATTTATGGAGGTATGGTGCTGACCAGATAATTAGGAGGTGTGTGCCTCAATCAGAATTCCATTCAATTTTAGAGGCCTGCCACTCCTCTGAGAGTGGTGGACATTTTGGCCCTCAAAGAACAGCTCAAAAAATTTTAGACTGTGGATTCTGGTGGCCCACTCTTTTTAAGGATGCTACTGCCTTCTGTAAATCTTGCTCCCTGGTGCACGAATTGTGAATCACACTTTTCACACTCGTACCACTAACCAGCAAGTGCATTGGGTCCTCCAAGTAATACCTTACGTGAGTAAGGGTCGAATCCCACGGAGATTGTTGGTTTGAAGCAATCTATGGTTACCTTGCAATTCTTAGTCAGGAAGTCAATTATATTTATCAGTTGAGTTACGAATAAACAAGAGAGCATGGATTAAAGGTTACTTGTTATGCAGTAATGGATAATATGTTGGAGTTTTGGAGATGCTTTGTCTTCAGAATCTCTGCTTTCCTCTGTCTTCTGATTCATGCACGCACGTCCTCCTATGGCAAGCTGTGTGTAGGTGGATCACCATTGTCAATGGCTACCATCCATCCTTCCAGTGAAAAGGGTCCAGGTGCGCTGTCACCGCACGGCTAATCATCTGCAGGTTCTCAGTCGTACCGGAATAGGATTTACTATCCTTTTACGTCTGTCACTACGCCCAGCACTCGCGAGTTTGAAGTTCGTCACAGCCATCCAATCCCAGAATCCTACTCGGAATACCACAGACAAGGTTTAGACTTTCCGGATTCTCATGAATGCCGCCATCAATCTAGCTTATACCACGGAGATTCTGATTAGGGAATCTAAGAGATATTCATTCAATCTGATGTAGAACGGAAGTGATTGTCAGACACACGTTCATGGATTGAGGAAGGTGATGAGTGTCACTGATCATCACCTTCTCCATAGTTAGGCGCGAATGGATATCTTAGATAGGAACACGCATGTTTGAATGGAAAACAGAAATACTTGCATTAATTCATCGAGACACAGCAGAGCTCCTCACCCCCAACAATGGAGTTTAGAGACTCATGCCGTCAAAGAGTATAAAGTTTTGATCTAAAAAATGTCATGAGATGCAAAATAAATCTCTAAAAGTTGTTTAAATACTAAACTAGTAACCTAGGTTTACAGAAAATGAGTAAACTATAACAGATAGTGCAGAAATCCACTTCTGGGGCCCACATGGTGTGTGCTGGGGCTGAGACTAAAGCTTCTCACGTGCCTGGGACTGTTTTGGGCGTTCAACGCCAGCTTTGGATCCTTTTCTGGCGTTGAACTCCAACTTGCAACTTGTTTCTGGCGCTGGACGCCAGAATTGGGCAGAGAGCTAGCGTTGAACGCCAGTTTACGTCGTCTATCCTTGAGCAAAGTATGGACTATTATATATTGCTGGAAAGACCTGGATGTCTACTTTCCAACGCAATTGGAGGCACACCATTTAGAGTCCTGTAGCTCCAGGAAAATCCATTTTGAGTGCAGGGAGGTCAGAATCCAACAGCATCAGCAGTCCTTTTTCAGCCTGAATAAGATTTTTGCTCAGCTCCCTCAATTTCAGCCAGAAAATACCTGAAATTACAGAAAAATATACAAACTTATAGTAGAGTCCAGAAATGTGGATTTTGCCTAGAAACTAATGAAAATAAACTAAAAACCAACTAAAACATACTAAAATCTATATGAAATTAACCCCAAAAAGCGTATAAAATATCCGCTCATCACAACACCAAACTTGAACTGTTTCTTGTCCTCAAGTAACTAGACAAATAAAATAGAAGACTAATAAGTCAAGAAGCAATAATATCTCAGAGTTTTTGAGTGAAGCTCAGATTCTAATTAGATGAGCGGGACTAGTAGCTTTTTGCTTCCGAACAGTTTTGGCATCTCACTTTATCCATTGAAGCTCAGAGTGATTGGCATCTATAGGAACTTAGAATTCAGATAGTGTTATTGATTCTCCTATTTCAGTATGATGATTCTTGAAGACAGCTACTTTATGAGTCTTGGCCTTGGCCCTAAGCACTTTGGATGTCTACCGAGAGATATGCAACACTGAGAAGATTCCACCGCCTCGTCCGATTAAACACAAAAGAGGAGAAAGTCAGACAGAGTATTGTGAATACCACCGAATCTACGGACATTCTACCAATGAGTGCTTCGACCTAAAGAATGTCATAGAAAAATTGGCACGAGAAGGGCGACTAGACCGGTTCTTAGCCAGTAAAGCGGATGAACTGAGAAAGAGAAGAAGGGATGAAGAGGCCGGACGAGTTGAACGTCCACCACACACCCTTGAGAGACATGTTCATATGATATATGGAGGATTCGCAGTGCTCATACCTTGGGTCGAGCTATGCGACCTAGGCTGATTGAAGACGAAAGCGACCGACCTCCTCAGGTCAGGTTCCCCGACCTCTCCTTTAAAGAGTTCGGCCAAATCGCCATAAGAGGCCCAAGTAGGCCCAAACAAAGGAACATAGCCCAATCTAAAGGCAGCCAAAGCCTAGAAAGATAAAGGCGGTTCCCCTTAAAGATAAGATGACTTCACTCAAAGATAAGATAAGATAACTAACTTATCTCGAAGAAAGGTTACTCGCCGCTATTATAAATACACTGGAGCACCCAGGTATAACTCATACTCTGATTCTACTAAAAACCTGCCTAAAACACATGCTAACTTAAGCATCGGAGTTTCTTACAGGTACCACCACCCTCAGGTGACGAAGGATCAGCAGCACCACCAAGTTCAACAAGTCGGACACGTCAGCTCCGACCACCACCGCAGATATCGTCCGAGATCAACCTATAGTTTCAGGTAACCCTCGGAACACGTAAGAGGAGGGATCTTTAAATAATCTCACAAAAGATACCTTAAAGAGGTATATCATGTCGGAGAAGGGGACAGGTTACCCGACCTTCCCACTATTACCTTTACCCAAGAAGACGCCACAGGCATCATCCCGGGGCACGATGATCCCATGGTCATTACCATCACACTCACCAATGCTAATCTCCACCGAACATTGGTAGACCAAGGAATCTCCGTGGACATCTTGTTCAAATCCGCCTTCGACAAATTCGGTATGCAAGATAGAGAGCTCAGAGCATATCCGAATAGCTTGTTCGGACTTGGGGACACCCCAATCCAGCCACTAGGATACATCTCACTGCATACAACCTTTCGAAAAGGAACTCGATCAAGGACATTAAGCATAGACTACATCGTAGTCGATGTGAGCTCATCTTATAACGCCCTAATAGGTCGAACAACTCTGAACCAGCTCGCCGCAGTAGTTTCCACTCCACATCTATGTATGAAGTTCCCAACTCCTGAAGGGATCGCCACGATAAAAGGAGACCAAAAGCTTACGCGACGCTATTACAACGAAAGTCTGAACCATAAAGGAAATCCCAGAGGAGAGGAAATCAACACCATCAAACTCGGGGGAGTTCGAGTTTGTGAAGAACTTCGTCCACAACCTGAAGAGGAGACTGAAGAAGTCCAGATCGGGGATGCCCAAGATAAAACAACAAATATAGTGGCAACCTTAAAGGAAGACTTAAAGGAGCCACTGATACAATTCCTAAAGGATAATGCCGATCTCTTTGCATGGAAGGCCGCAGACATGCCCGGCATAGATCCCAAGTTAATGTGCCATAAACTGGCGGTATATCCCGGATCTCGGCCAGTGTAACAGAAGCATAGGAAGCTCAGCAAAGAAAGGTCCCAAGCTGTGGAAGAGCAGGTACAAGCCTTACTGGAGGCAGGATTCATAAGGGAGGTCAAGTACCCATTATGGCTAGCCAACGTTGTCTTGGTAAAAAAGTCAAATGGGAAGTGGCGGATGTACACCGACTACACCGACCTCAATAAAGCCTGCCCAAAAGACCTCTACCCGCTCCCAAATATAGACACTCTAGTGGATGCCTCTTCCAGATACAAGTACCTCTCCTTCATGGATGCTTATTCAGGATACAACCAAATCCCGATGTATCCACCCGATCAAGAAAAGACCTCGTTCCTAACCCCAAAAGTAAATTACTGCTACATAGTGATGCCATTTGGACTAAAAAATACAGGAGCTACTTACCAAAGATTGATTAACAAAGTATTTGCTGACCATATCGAAAAGCTAATGGAGGTTTATGTAGACGACATGCTGGTAAAAACACAAAGTGAGGAATCATTCTTGTTCGACCTCACCAAAGTGTTCGACACGATAAGAAAGCATGGTATGCGACTTAATCCCTCAAAGTGCACCTTTACGATAGAAGCTAGCAAATTCTTAGGCTTCATTCTCACCCAAATGAGATTTATGCTCTTTTATGGTCTTCTTTATGCAAGAAAGTAGGGTAGATGATGCAAGTCATCAGAACACCAAACTTAAGTTTTGCTTGTCCCAAGCAGATCAATGTGAGTAAACCTTTATATCTTGAGGCCTTGGCTTTGAGTGATTGCAATACAACTAAGAGTAAGACTAAGTGTTCAACACATGTATGAATGTTTTAATGTCATGAAAAGCTCTTAGATCCTTAAGGGTTTTTTCAGGTATAGGCTTTTAAGGGTCCCTTCTATTGGTTGTCACCTTGAAGTAGCAAGGGTTGTTTTGCTTTCTTGACCACGACTCTAAGTGTTCTGTCTCAAGACATCCCTTTAATTAGGCTTTCAATTAGCACTCCCAAACCAGTTGGTTTTAGGGTACTAGGTGTTGAGACACCCCTAAGAATTTACTTGCCCAACTCTCTTCTTGACACATCTTCACCACAAGCATCTACTAAGATCTTTAATTCTTTTTAAGATTTTTAATGTTTCTTTTTCCATCCCAGTAGTTGATGCTCAGAGCCTTGGGTCTTTATTGCTTACAACCTCTTGGTTCTATGGATATTCAAGGAACACCCCTTAACCTTCCCTTGTTATACCTTCTAAGAGTAGTTGCTCTTCCATGACTCAATTTCTTTTTATTTCATCCAAGGTTCTACACTTAGTTTTTTTTTTATTTCTTAGTTTGTTTGATGATCTCTCTTGGCCTTGGTCTCTCTCATTGTTTTTGCACAACTCACAGTGACTCTTATGGAGACAAACTCTACTTTTATTTATGTTGAAATGAATACTTGAAATACATGGCATTTTCTTTCTTGAAAAAAAAAACTCATAAAGACTTCAAATAGGAATTAAAATTAAGCATAAAGCATAAACTATCCTAGCATGATTATTTATTCAAAAAGTAAATAAAGCAAAAGCTTAAACAAGATTTCAGAATTTAGAAAGTGTTAACCATGGGACTCAACAACCTTGAGCAGCTTCATCTTTAGTTCATTGGCCCCTTCCCTTTGTCTTTCTTCTTGGAGGGGGAGGAGCCACCTTCATCTGGCTTGGAAGAACCTTCTTGTGCTTTGGCATCCTTGGGCTTCCAAAATCCTGCCCTCCTCATATAATTCCTTTCATCTTCTTTTTGTTTGGCTAGGATTTCCTCTTGTCTTGCACTTAGCTCTTCCATTCCTTGCATGAAGGTTGGGTATCCTGGGTTTAGAGCGGCCACGGCATTACACAAGTGATTCAGCTTCACTTGTGTATTGATCTCATACTGCCTCCTGGATATGGTTCTAGCATCATAGAGATGTCTGAGTTCGGCCAAGTTCCTCTGTTGCCATTTGCCTTGCTCTGCTATTTTGTCCAGTGCACTTCGCACCTCTCCCCAGTCAAATAAATTCTTGTTGTTCCTTCCTCATATGCTCCTAATTTCCTTGGAGTTGTTGAATGTTTTGGTTGACTTGGCTCCATTGTTGTTGTTGAGTTTTTTTGAGTTGATTGACATCTTCCCTCAAGTGGTGTAGGTCTCCCTTCATTTGGTGTACATCTCCTTGCAATTGCTCCCAGTTGAATCCCTCTGGAAATTGCTGGTATTGGTATTGTGGTAGTGGTTGAAGTGCCAAGAATTGAGGTTGCTCTTCTACCTCTTCCTCTTCTTGTTGTTGTTGTGGTTCATAGGCATGAGCTCTTCGTTCTCTGGCCCTGTTGAGTGGGTGAACTTGTCAGTTATGAACTTGTCTTGCTTCACAAGCACTTCATCAATGATCTTTCAACTCCAGCCTCATCACATAGCCTCTGTATAATGATGGGGAATGCCAACCTTGTGTTGTCACTGGTACTTTTTAGTACTTTGTTGATGTTGTTGGCAATCATCTCCCCCACGTTAATGTTCTCTCCTTTCATGATGCTGTAGATGAGTACAGCTCTCTCCTCGGTCACCTCTGAAGTGTTGGATATGGGAATTAGGGACCTCCTCACAAATTTTAGCCACCCTCTAGCTTGGGGGCTCAAATCTCTTCTCCTCAATTGATTGGGTATCCCATCCTTATCATTTATCCAACGCACATGCATCACACAAATTTCATTCAGGATCTCATCAAACCCAGGGTCTTGCTACTTCATTCTTTCTTCATAGCTCTGAGTGGAGCTTGTCCTCTTCACCATTAGCATTCTTTCTATGCTAGAAGGGCTGTAGTCAATGGACTTCTGATGCCAGAGCATTTTGGCCAGTTTCACTGACCTTTTCTTTATTGTTTTAGGGTAGTTTCACGCATTTTCTTAGTAAATAAGCAAGTTTTGAGTAAAAATTCACTTACATCTTGATTCAAGCAAATATTGTGGTCACGTTAGTGCCACTAACGTTGAAGTTAACGTGGATCATTTTTGGCTTGGAACGTTAGTAAAAAAGGTGATCGTCACTAACGTTCTCGAACCTATATTTTCACTTAACGTTAACACCACTAACTTCCTAACTAACGTCCATGCCTAACTCACACTTTTTCTGCAAGCAAAGCTGAGCCCACTGAAGACTGTAACTGCTTCAACTAAAGATCCAAAGGCCCATATCCAATACTTGAAGAGCCAACTAGAAGATCAGAAGAGTAGTATATATAGGAGTAGTTTTGAACTAGTAGGGAGCTTTTGGGCATTGGGAAGAACTACACACTGTATATTTTACTTTCTCTGCAACTTCTAGTTTTATTTTGAAAATGTACTTTTTATTTATGCTTTCCATTTCCAGAGCTATGAAAAACTAAACTCCTTTCATTGGGTTAGAGAGCTCTGTTGTAATTTGATGGATCAATAATAGTTTTCATTATTCTTCTTCTTTTTTTCTCTTGATTTTACTAGAAAGCTTTCAATCTTCATTCTATTGAGTAGTTGTCTTGGAAAAGAAGCTATTCATACTTGGATCTCTTTGGAACCTTGGAAGAGGAATGAAGAGATCAGGCTAGAAATGCTTTCTCATGTTGGACCAAATTGGGGTTTGGATGGATATAGTGACATATAATCCTACCAACACTTTGATTTGGGAATACATGTGGTATAATCAGTGACCATACTTCATCTCTTCTCATGAGCAATTAGACCAAGGAATTGGCTATTGATCAAGATTTGAGAGATTGAATTACCAAGGAATTGGAATCCAATCACTTAAGATTGCCAAGGAGATCAATGAATGCATTGATTGAGGAAGAGATGAGAATGAACTTGATCCGGAGAATACAACATCTCCTGAGCCCAATGAATCCCCCATTTCTGATCTTACCCATTCTCTTTACTTTCTGCCATTTACTTTTATGTTCATTTCCCCAAATCTCCATTTAAGATTCTGCAATTTACTTTCCGCCATTTACATTTTGCTCTTTATTTCCAGTATTTACACTTTCTGTTATTTACTTTCCCACCATTTACGTTTCTGCAAAAATCAACTCAATTTCTATTTAGCTCAACTAGAACATTCCACTCAATCAAACCCTGTGGGATTCGACCTCACTCTATTGTGAGTTTTTACTTGACGACAATTCGGTATACTTACCGAGGGAAATTTGTTGAGAGACAAGTTTCCGTGCATCAACTTTCCCCTTACATAGCTAATGTAGCCATAGTGTTGCCCTAGTTGAGGCACTGCGTTGGCATAGAATTCCCTTAACAAGCTTTCTACCAGTTTCCTCGGTGGGCTGCATAGAAGTGACCAACCTCTATTGTTGATCTCAATGTTGATTTCAATGTGCTCGTTCCTCCCTAGTTGAAACCCATCTTCTGGAATGATTTCCCTCTCACTCACCCAACCATAGAATTGATTTTGGTTGAATGCGGAGAGGAACTTGTTGTCATTGAAGGAGCTTGAGGATCCAGAGGTTGGTTCCTTGATTTTTCTTTTCTTTGAGGCTGAGCTTTTTGGTGGTTCCATTAGGTTGAGAGAGTATGTATGGGATTATGAAAATGTGTGGTGGTTGCAAGAAAGAGCAAGCAAAACAATGTTTTGCTCCAACACCAAACTTAGGACTTGATTGTCCCAATCAAGAAAAAAAAGAAAGAGAGAAAGTAGGGAAAGAGATGGTAAGAGATGAAAAGAGAGAGGAAGGCGAGGGTTATATGCTGTTCGTGTGTGATTGGGGTTGTTGAAGTAGAAGAGGAGATGGGGAGGTGAGGTTTTTATAATGGGTGAATAGTGTGGTACGAAGGGTGGAAAATAAAAAGAGTTAAATGTTTTCCCACTTGGGGAGTGGTGCCTAGCGTGGGAAGAGGCGCCAACTCTTTTCTCACATGTCTTCTGCGTGTGTTGAGTTCCAAAGTGCAAGTACACTTTGACTTCCTTACTTTGTGAGTTGTTTACCATGTGGGCCCCATCTTCTCTCCTGAAATTGAAACTGAACCCATTAGTAATGATAAAAGAACCCTTCACATTCCTTATCATCAAGAGTTAATTGGATTGTAACTAATGGGTGTCCCTTGGGACACCAAACTTAATTCTTTGGCATCTCAATAAATTGGTTTTATCATTGTGTATTTAATGTGTTCAGAAGAGTGGAATGACATTAATCTTTTCATTTTCTTTTGATTCCGATTCCTCTGAACCCATTAAACCACATTCATGTTCTTACCCAAAGCATTAAGTGCTTTCAAATAAGGTGACTTAGGCTGCTAGATGATTCTTGGTGGTGGCCACACCAAACTTAATCTTTGGGCTTACTCTTCAAGATCAGGCTATTAATTGTTTGTAAGCCTAGATTAAGTTGGTGGAAGGCCACACAAAACTTAGCAGTTTAGCTAGTTCTCAGCCCATTCACTCATCGTGATTTATGCCGTCATCAAGTTGCAATTCCATAATAGAAAGAAATAAAATAATGTAAAAAAAATCTAGCTACCAAAGCTAAAATCAAACTTTCTAACCTACAATTATAAACTAATCCTAAATTGATACTGTAACCTCAAATTAAGCTATCTAAAGCAATAGATTTTAAACTACTTCTAAGAAAAGCAATTAAATAAAAAAGGATAAAGTGTTGGGGTGCCTCCCAACTAGTGCTTCTTTATTGTCATTAGCTTGACATTCCTTCATCTTCAGCTGAGCTTGTAGCTCACTTTCTGCTCCTCCAAGGGGCCTCCCAAGTAATGTTTGAGTCTATGGCCATTGACAGTAAAAGTTCTCTGAGTCTTGTCCTCTATGAGCTCCACAAGACCATAAGGAAACACCTTGAGTATGGTGAAAGGCCCTGACCATCGAGACTTAAGTTTCCCAGGGAAGAACTTGAGTCTTGAGTTGTAGAGTAACACCTTCTGTCCTTCAGTGAACTCTCTTCTTGTTATCTTTTGGTCATGCCACTTTTTTGTGTTTTCTTTGTAGATTTTTGCATTCTCATATGCTTGATTTCTAAACTCCTCCAGCTCATTGAGTTGCATTAATCTCTTTTCTCCAGCAGCTTGCTCATCATAGTTTAACATCTTTAGAGCCCAAAATGCTCTATGCTCAAGTTCAACTGGTAAGTGACAAGCCTTGCCATATACCAGTTGGTATAGAGACATCCCAATGGGAGTCTTATAGGCTGTTCTGTAGGCCCATAGTGCATCATCCAGCTTCTTAGACCAATCCTTTCTTGAGCTTTCAACAGTTTTTTCAAGGATTCGTTTTAGCTCTCCATTGGAGATTTCAGCTTGCCCATTGGTCTGTGGGTGGTATGGAGTTGCCACTTTGTGCTTTATTCCATATCTGAGAAGGAGTGTCTCGAGTTGTCTGTTGCAGAAGTGTGTCCCTCCATCACTAATGAGAGCTCTGGGAACTCCAAATCTGCTGAAGATGTTCCTTCTCAAGAAGCTTATCATAACCTTGTTGTCATTTGTTGCAGTGGCTATGGCTTCTACCCACCTTGAGACATAATCAACGGCCACTAATATGTAGCTATTTGAGTAGAAGGTTGGGAAGGGTCCCATGAAATCAATCCCTCATACATCAAATAGCTCCAACTCTAGTATGAATTGCTGTGGCATCTCATTTCTCTTGGTTTGATTACCAACTCTTTGGCATTCATCACACCTTGACACCATTTCCTTGGCATCTTCAAACATTGTTGGCCAATAAAATCCGGATTGAAGCACTTTTACTGTTGTTCTTTCTCCACTGAAGTGACCTCCATATGCGAATCCATGGCACTGCCATAATACTTCCTGCCCTTCCTCATGGGATATACACCTTCTTAGGATTCCATCAGCACACTTTTTGAACAAATAAGGATCATCCTAGATGTAGTGTTTGGCATCCTTAATTAGCTTCCTCCTCATGTGCCTATTGATGTTGGTTGGTAGTTCCCCAATAGCCTTGAAGTTGGCTATGTCTGCAAACCAAAGGGCTACTCGAATCATCATCAATTGTTCATCAGGAAAGCTTTCATTGACTGCTACTTGATGCATCTCTTATTCTTGTGGGATCCTTGAGAGGTGGTCAGCTACCTTGTTCTCTGCTCCGCTCATATCTTTAATCTCTATAATAGGTGGTCAGCTTGGTGGTGCTATAATAGGTGCAGAGGAGAGTTTCTTCTTAAGTTCATCAAAGGCTACCATGCACTCTCTATCAAAAACAAAGGGAGTATTTAAGACAAGTAGGTTGCTAAGGGGTTTTGCAATCTTTGAAAAATCTTTGATAAACCTCCTATAGAACCCAGCGTGTCCCAAAAAACTTCTGATTGCTTTGACATTGCAAGGTGGAGGTAATTTTTCAATTACATCCACTTTTGCCTTGTCCACTTCTATGCCATCTTTTGAGATCTTGTGACCAAGAACCACCCCTTCAGTCACCATAAAATGGCACTTCTCCCAGTTTAAAACTAGGTTGGTTTCTTGACACCTTTTCAGCACAAGAGCAAGACGGTATAGGCAATCAGAATATGATTTTCCAAATACAGAGAAGTCATCCATGAATACTTATATGAACTTCTTAATCATGTCTGAAAAAATGGAGAGCATGCATGAAAGAACTGAGGATTGATGGTTTAGAGGTTATAGTAAACTCTCGTTGCAAGTATAGTTAGTAAACCAAGCAATCAACCTTTCTTACAAACATTTTGGTTGTCACAAGTAACAAATCCCTTAAAAATTGATAACCGAAGTATTTAAACCTCGGGTCGTCTTCTCAAGGAACTGCAGGGAAGTATGTTCTTATTATTAGTTATGAAGATTGTAAATCGGGGTTTTGAAGATGAGGAACAAGTGATTTGAATTGCAATTAAAATAAGTAAAAGACTGTAAAATAAATAAATATCTGTAAAATAAACTTTTGGCAAGGTATGAGAAATTGGAAGTCCTATCCTAGTTATCCTTATCAATGATGATGAAGATTGAATCTTAATTCCACTTAGTTAGCCTTTACTTAAAGTAAAGAAAGATCAAGTGACTAATTAGTTTAATCATCAAATCCTAGTTAATCCCTAAGGAAAGATTAGGTTTGTTGAAGTTCAATTCAATTAGCAAAGATAACAATTATCAATCATGTTGAGTTTGATAACTCTTGAGTTACTGATTTCTTAACCAAGACCAAAGGGGAAAAGTAAATCTACTGGAATAAAAATGTCTTCAGATTGGAAGCAACAGTAACATAAATAAAAGAGAGCAATAATAAACTGAAATACCTCAAATAACATTAATTCAAAGAACAACCTGTAACATAGAAGAATTCATAAACTAAATTGAGAAGATAAATAAAAAGGAATGCTGAACCTGATAAAAAGAGATAATCCTTAAAGCAAAAGAAATCCTAATTCTAAATCCTAAAAGAGAGAGGAGAGAACCTCTCCCTCAAAACTACATCTAATTCATGAAAAATAACTAATTAGAGACTCTCCTTTGAATGGATGCATTCTTCCACTTCATAACCTCTTATCTGTGCTTTAGAAATCGCTGGGAGCATTTTCTGTACTTTCTGGTGCGTGGCCTCTGTCACGCGTCCGCATGGGTCACGCGGTCGCATCATTTGAAGTTTTCCTTGTCACGCGGTCGCTTCAGTCATGCGTCCGCATCATATGCGTTTCGCTTAAGGCGCGCGATCACGTCAATCACGCGGTCGCGTCACTGCTATTTGGTGTTGGCATGCGGCCGCGTCGCCCATGCGATCGCGTCACTGCCAATTTCTTCAAAAACTCCGTTTTGTGCTTTCCTTCCATTTTTGTATGTTTACTTTCCATCCTTTAAGTCATTCCTGCCTTAGAAGATCTGAAACTTTTCAACACACAAATCACAGCATCGAATGATAATAAAATGATTTAATAAAACCATGCAATTAACATGAATAAGTGAGTGAAGGATTGAATAAATCACTTAAATTAAGCACAAAATATATCATAAAATATGGGTTTATCAACCTCCCCACACTTAAACAATAGCATGTCCTCATGCTAAATCCAAGATAAAGAGTAAGGTAAGGTTGAAGTGGTGGAATCTCATATTTTAATTTTACCTATTCACCCAAATTTTCCCACTTTTGATGTTACATGCTCATATTTTAATTTTTATTTCCATGTACATCACTTTTTGCATTTGGGGAATTCTTTTGTATCCCCTTTATTCAAATACTGAATAAATTTTTTTTTTGATGCACATGGTAATTAAATTGTCTTGATTTTACATGAGCATGCTTTCTAAAACTCTTGAAAATAAAAATTTTTTTATTCCTTTTTTTTTTAACTTTCTACCCTTTTGTTTCTATCATCCATGTTCCCATAAGGTTCCCACACTTACACAATACACAATTTCTATCTTAAGCTAACCAAGAATTCAACATGGGATTTTTATTTTGTTTTTCTACTTAAGGCTAGTAATGTGGTTATAAACAAGAGGGGATTTAAAGGCTCAAGGGGGCTAACAAAGGTGATGTAAAAGGTAGGCTAATTTGGGAATAGTGAGCTAGAATCAAACAATGGCCTCAATCACTTTTTTGGTATGTATCTATATTCTATAATCGGACATATAGATTAAAACAAAGTAAAGAACACCAGAATAAATAAGAAGGGCAGAACACACATGAATAAAATATTATGGTTAAAATATAACCATGTAATTAAGCTCAAAACTCACAGGCTGTGTGTTCTCTAACTCAAAAATCATATATCAGTTATATATGTCAAGCACGTAAAAATTAAGAGTTCCCATTATTCTCAATGTAAATCTTAAGGTGGCTTTAAAGTTCTAGTATTTCTCCTTGATGAAATGTTGTTAACTAACTAACATGTAATGCTATATATACAAGGTGTGGGTTGTTTTTATTCTGTTAAAGTCTCTAGTTGACTTCTTTTTTATATTTGTAATTTAAACTAAGTTATCTTATGCTAAAAAGGGTAAACTATACTAATTAATCCATATTTTCTATAACTAATAAGTTAGAATTGCAACTAAACTAAATGGCTAAAATATGAACTAAAGTGCAACATGCAGAAATATAGTAAAAATACATGAAAATAGCAATGTATATGTACTGAGAAAATAAAAATAAAAATAAAGAGAAAAATACAGAAAAATAATAAAGTAAAAAGAGTCTGTAGTGGTTCACCAAAAAAAAATATACGCCAGAGATGGCGACCTCCCCACACTTAATATAAAGCATCGTCCCTGATGCTCACTCAAGCAGGGTGTGAAGGGATGTCATCACTGGAAGGATGGGTAGCTGAAGTCTCTGTGGTGGTGGTCTGAGAATCTACCTACTGCAGAGGAGGTGCTGACTGAATAGGGATCTCTGGGTCTGTAGCCTGAATCTGATACGGGGCCTCCTGCTGGGGCGCAACCTGCTCCGTGTCTGCCTGTGCAGCCTCTCTCTGTGGATGGGTCTCTGCCTCGTGATCATCCGTCTCCTCCTCATATGGCTCTGATGGGGTGTCAGGCTCGGAGGGGATGTCGCTGCCAGAACGGATCATCAGCTTCAGGTGCTCATAGCGTCGCTTGCTGTGACGCTCAGATCTCTCGTATCACCGCCGGTTACGGCACTCCATCTGGTCTAGCTGCTGAAACAGGCGGTGCACTAAGTGATAAACTGGCTCTGAGGCAGGTGGAGGTGTAGTGGTGGTAGCAGGGGTAGCTGTAGAGAAAGAGGGGCCGGCAGATGGTGTGGCTGTCTCATCAGTAGGAGTGAAGAATAGAGGTCTGTAGCCCAAAGCCAGAAAGTTCCTGCTGTGAGGGATAATTTTCTTGCATTCTGTAGCAGGTGGCCTCTCATCAGCATCCTCCCAAGGCACGTCAGCTCGACGGCCAAGCTGTGTAATCAGATATGGAAAGGGGAGAGTGCCTCGGACATGGACCCTGGCCATGTAGTACCGAATGAAGCGTGGCAGGTACAGGTCCTTACCCTCCATCACACACCATAGGAGGGTGATCATAGCGGCAAGTAGCTCCGTCTCGTGAGTACTCGGCATAATAAATTTGCTTAGGATCTGATGCCATAGCCGAGCCTCATCATTTAAGTAAATCCGCTTGATTCCCTTAGGCATGGTGGTGTTCTGACCCATGACCCATGGAACAGTCGGGTCATGGGCTATCCTTGCCTTGACAGCATCCCAGTCAAATTTCATGAAGCGCATGTCCTCCTCAGCCTGTTGATAACCATCTGGCTGATCGGATTTAGGCAGGAGCTTCAGAACATCCTCTATGGCCTCTACAGTGACCAGTATCTACTTCCCTCTTAGGTTTACTGCATCTAGGGAAGTTTTGAAGTAATTACAGTAAAATTCCCTTACCCAAGATGCATTGACCTTAGTCAGGTTTCTCTCCAGGAAGAACCAGCCTCTTTGTTTGATCTGATCAGAGGTGTATTGCTGGAGTTCTTCTGGGATCTTTAGAGTCCTCTCCAGGTACAGGTTCCTGGAGGTTGCAAACATCGGATACTTCAGCTCGCAGTATCGGTTTGCAAACTTAATGGGATAAGTTGCAGGGAGTAGCTGGTCAGCCTTCTCCTGCGGGGTAAAGTGTTTCTCCCACCAGGAGTCATCATGCATGATGTCTAGGATGGACATGGAGGATTCTCCTCTTTTCTGTTTGCCAGTTGTTGCCTTTCCCTTTCCTTTTCTATGGGTGTCAGACATCCTGAAAAACAGAAAACCAGGATATAATAAAAACAGAAAAACAAGTAGGCAAATCACAAAGTAAGCATATAGTGGCAAAGGAGCAGTGGAGTAATAAAAATGAGTTAAGTAAATGAGCATTAAGGATTGAATAGGAGTTAAAAGTCTGAGAAGAAAAATTAACAATCCAAAATGTATTAGAAATCATGTTAATTAGGAAAAATTGTCATCATGCCTTGGTTAGAAGGTTAAAGAGAATAGTGAAAAACCAGAAGAGATGTTTTGAAAGGTTAGGTTGGTTAGGAACGAAAAAAGAGTTTAGGAAGTTAAAATTAGTGAATTAGTAAAAAGTGGGTTAGAGTAAGTGGCATGATGATCATTTTCTAAGTAACAAGCATTCTTAATTAGAAGCTACAGTTAACTCATATCCAAATAAGGGAATCAGGTTGACGATGAATAAAAAATTGGAAGCTAGACATCAAAAATGCATATTATGAACCAGGAAATCAAAAAGAATAAGAAAGCTTGCCCTGGTATTCATGAATTGGTTTGGTAAAAGCAGAGTAAAGCAGAGTTCAAAGTGCCAAAACCAAGACATGAATGGAAATAAAATAGTTTATAGAAAATTGGGTAGCATTCCGGCTAAAATTGGATGTTTCCGGAAAATAAACAGTAAGCAGGACAATTCATATGAATTAAAACAAACTGCAATTAGATATAATTAGTGTGAACAAGAAAGAACATTTGCAATAGCAGCATGAACAGTAAGAACAACATATGAACAATATTAACATCACAGCAACAGCAGAATTGCAAAAATTATAAAACAAGAAGTACTGACAGCACAATTAATCAGGCCTAAATCCACTAACCACATCCTAGGCTACCTAACCACCTAGAATCCACTACAACATGCATATCTAACTAGCCTAATTATGAACATAAAAAGAAAAATATGTAATTAACTGGGAATTGAAAGAAGGGTGTAGTTCGGCGGAATCTGGTAGGCGGATGAATGAAAGTGGGGCAGAGAGATGGCTGGAGGATGGTGGTGGTGGTGGCTGACGTGGCGGTTGAGGGTGGTTGGCGCGGTGGTGGTTGTTCGGAAGCAGGGGGTTTCGGGTAGGGAATGGGGGTAGGGGTTAAGGGGGAAGGAAGGGAAGAGGGGCGTGGGTGGTAGGTGGTGGTGCTGCGGTGACGGCGGCGCGGTGAGGGTGGTGGTCGCGGCGGGGGGGCAAGAGTGGTGGAGGGAAGAAGAGGAGAGAAGAAGAAGAAAGAGAGGAAAGGGAGAAGGGGGTGGCGCGGCGGTGGGGCTGGGTGGTTGATGGAGTTGCGGTGGCGTAGGGTGGCGTGGGTGGTGGAGGAGCAGCAAAGGTTGCAGAGAGGAGGAAGAAGAAGGGGTTGGAGGGGCGCGATGGGGTAGAATTCGCATTACAGGGGGTTAATAAAATTGAATCCACGTAATCGCGTGGGGCACGCGGTCGCGTGGCTGGGGTGGAATGGGGGTGGACGCGATCGCGTGAGTGATGCGATCGTGTGGAATGGGTAAAGGGATGAATGATGCGGTCGCATGAGGCATACGATCGTGTCGCTGGAAATTGTGCTAAACGCACAATTCTAGCATCGTTTCAGCGCAGCTCTCTATCTCCTTTGGGGTGTTGTGCAATCCAGGCGACGCGATCGCGTCGCTCACGCTGTCGCGTGAGATTGGTGTTGTGCAAATGACGTGATCGTGGTAGGGAGATAACCGCGTGGGTCGTTTGTGCGAAACGCACAATAGCCACACGATTCCAGCCCAACTTTCTGGGTGTTGGATCCTTACGCCGATTTCCAGGTCACGCGGCCGCGTGAATGACGCTGACGCATGTGGGTTGTTTTTCGCAACTGACGCGATCGCATGAGTGATACGGTCGCGTCACACGCCTACTCTCTCTTTTTCTTATACAGGTATGCAATGCGAATGAATAATATTCAGGTTCAATTGAAAAGGAAATAAAAATAAAAAACACGAAATAAAACTGAAAAAGAAACGACCATACCATGGTGGGTTGTCTCCCACCTAGCACTTTTAGTTAAAGTCCTTAAGTTGGACATTGGATGAGCTTCCTGTTATGGCTGCTTATGTTTAAATTCATCCAGAAATCTCCACCAATGCTTGGAATGCCAGTAGCCTCCGGGGTCCCAAACTAGGCATGTAAAGCTTCTGAGCAGCTTCAAACAGATTCTCAAGCTCCCGGGGTGACGAATGTCAGAATAGATTCCAGGATCCCAAACTTTGCTTTTAAATCCGCCTCCGTCTTGATCTATATTTTTCCATCTGGGCGGTTTAAAAATTAGATTCTCACCAAGATGACCAAACGTTTTCCTAGATCCATTCGATTGATCATGATGCCAATCCGTGCACTTCGAGTTGAAGCGTGGGACCTTATTGAACCTTGTGCCCCAGCTCTGAGTGCGAGCCATTTCCCTCTTACTCTTAAAGCCGCAGAGAGCTTTAAGCTGGCCATCTATTTCAAGCAAACCATATTCAAGTGGGAAAATAAAGCTAAAGGTTAAGGATTGTACCCACTTGAAGCTTGTATTGGGTGGTAATGGCCTTGTGATAGGTGTTTCCAGTGATTCTGTAAGTTCTACTCCCTTGTGCTCTTCGGTGAATTTCTTCACTTCCTTGCAGACTTCTTCAATTGCATCCATGTCCTGATCAAAGCCTTCTATGTCTTCCTCGTCACTTAAGTCATAAACGGGAGGTTGATAGAAATCTACCTCCGCATCATCTTCGTATTCACTTGGGGAAGGTTCTTCGATCTCAGAGAATTCACTTGCTGATGCAAGTTCATTACTAGGAGAACTTGACTTGAAATTATCATCATCAAGGAAACTTGCTTCTTGGATTATTCCGTCTAGTTCTTCATAAAAGACTTGCTTTGGGAGTTGTGCACTATCCTCCTTAGCATCAATTGTAACGTTTTTGACAAAATTCTCCATAACTCTGGATTCGCATGGAAGTTCAGTGTCTCCTAAGTCTTCAACCAACACTTCTTCGTTTACAATGACAGCTTTCTCTACTTGTTCCAGTACGAAGTCATGCCTTGTTCAGTCCACTGGAGTTTCTAGTATCTCCTTCATGCTATGCTCTTCTTTAGATTGCCCACATGGGGCTGCGGGAGGTTCTTGAATGTTTGAATGCCTAGAAGATAATTGACTTACAGCTTGCTTCAGTTGATGAAGGGTTGTCTGAAGTTCATCTACTGTTTCCTTGAGGCGAACCTCTGATTCTCGGGGTGATGGATTTGGACGTGGTACATGGGGAAGTGGTGGTGTTTGGGAGTAATTGGATTGGAATTGGGGTAAATGAGGATCATATGGTGGTGAATGGTGAAAAGGAGCTTGTGAGTGTGGCGGTTCAAAGTTATGTTGAGAGGATGGCCTATAAGCACAGGGTGGGACTTGTTTGTAACTACAAGGTTGTCCACCATGTCTATTGGCTTGGTATGCATTGTAGAATGGTCTTTGTCCATGATATCTTGGAGGGTGTTGTTGCCGAAAGGGTTGATCAGATCCTCTTGGCTCCATCCATCTTTGATTGCTCTGACCTTGATGCATGTTCCTGTCAAAACTTTCACTCCTTTCAACAATATTAGAACCAAACTCAAAGCGAGAGGGGTGAGAATTCATAGTAGCTAATAAAAATAAAAGGAGAAAATAAGAATAAATAAACAAGTAAAAGAGAAATATTTACAATAACCAGTAATACGGCACACGATTGCAGTTCCCCGGCAACGGTGCCATTTTGAAAGAACTGAGGATTGATGGTTTAGAGGTTATAGTAAACTCTCGTTGCAAGTATAGTTACTAAACCAAGCAATCAACCTTTCTTACAAACGTTTTGGTTGTCACAAGTAACAAACCCCTTAAAAATTGATAACCGAAGTATTTAAACCTCGGGTCGTCTTCTCAAGGAACTGCAGGGAAGTATGTTCTTATTATTGGTTATGAAGATTGTAAATCGGGATTTTGAAGATGAGGAACAAGTGATTTGAATTGTAATAAAAATAAGTAAAAGACTGTAAAATAAATAAATAACTGTAAAATAAACTTTTGGCAAGGTATGAGAAATTGGAAGTCCTATCCTAGTTATCCTTATCAATGATGATGAAGATTGAATCTTAATTCCACTTAGTTAGCCTTTAGTTAAAGTAAAGAAAGATCAAGTGACCAATTAGTTTAATCTTCAAATCCTAGTTAATCCCTAAGGAAAGATTGGGATTGTTGAAGTTCAATTCAATTAGCAAAGATAACAATTATCAATCATGTTGAGTTTGATAACTCCTGAGTTACTGATTTCTTAACCAAGACCAAAGGGAAAAAGTAAATCTACTGGAATAAAAATGTCTTCAGATTGGAAGCAACAGTAGCATAAATAAAAGAGAGCAATAATAAACTGAAATACCTCAAATAACATTAATTCAAAGAACAACCTGTAACATAGAAGAATTCATAAACTAAATTGAGAAGATAAATAAAAAGGAATGTTGAACTTGATAAAAAGAGATAATCCTGAAAGCAAAAGAAATCCTAATTCTAAATCCTAAAAAAGAGAGGAGAGAACCTCTCCCTCAAAACTACATCTAATTCATGAGAAATAACTAATTGGAGACTCTCCTTTGAATGGATGCATTCCCCCACTTCATAACCTCTGATCTGTGCCTTATGGACTTGGATTTGGGCCAAAAAGGGCTTCAGAAATTGCTGGGAGCGTTTTCTGTACTTTCAGGTGCGTGGCCTCTGTCACGCATCTGCATGGGTCATGCGGTCGCGTCATTTGGAGTTTTCCTTGTCACGCGGTCGCTTCAGTCATGCGTCCGCGTCATATGCATTTCGCTTAAAGCACGCGATCGCGTCAAACACGCGGTCGCGTCACTGTTATTTCACATTGGCATGCGGCCGCGTCACCCATGCGATCGCGTCACTGCCAATTTCTTCAAAAACTCCGTTTTGTGCTTTCCTTCCATTTTTGTATGTTTCCTTTCCATCCTTTAAGTCATTCCTGCCTTAAAAGATCTGAAACTACTCAACACACAAATCACGGCATCGAATGATAATAAAAGGGTAATTAAAATAATTATTTTTAAAGCATAGGAAACATGTTTTTCACATACATCACATAATAAGGAAGGGAAAGTAAAACCATGCAATTAACATGAATAAGTGAGTGAAGGATTGAATAAATCACTTAAATTGAGCACAAAATATATCATAAAATATGGGTTTATCAATGCACCTTTGGAATGTTGCAGGTGCATTGCACAATCCAAAGGGAATTCTCCTATAAGCAAAGACATCATATGGACAAGTAAATGAAGTTTTTTCCTGATCCTTGGGGTCTACAACAATTTGATTGTAGCCCAAATACCCATCTAGGAAGCAATAATACTTATGTCCTGCCAATCTTTCAAGCATCTGGTCCATGAAAGGTAAGCGAAAGTGGTCCTTCCGGGTGGATTCATTAAGTTTCCAGTAGTCAATGCACATACGCCATCCGATCACTGTCCTTTTGAGTATCAATTTATTCTTCTCATTTTCCACAACAGTGAACCCTCCCTTCTTAGGGACTACTTGCACCGGGCTTACCCAAGGGCTGTCTGAGATGGGGTAGATCACCCCTGCTTGCCATAATTTCAGCACTTCTTTCTGAACCACTTCATTCATTGTTGGGTTCAGCCTGCTTTGTTGTTGTCTTGATGGTTTGGCATCCTCTTCAAGTAAGATTTTATGCATACACATTGAAGGACTGATCCCTTTTAAATCTGCAAGTGTCCAGCCTATGACATCCTTGTGTTGTCTCAGCACTTGGATGAGCTCCTCTTCTTGTTCCTTACTCAGACTTGAATTTATGATCACTGGGTGAGTGTTGTTAGCACCTAGATATGCATATTTCAAGTTGGGTGCTAATGCTTTCAGCTCTAGCTTTGGTGACTCTGCATCTTTGTTATCTGTGGTGGTTGGCATGATTGAGTTTTTCATGGTTGCTTGTGGTGGTTCTCCATCCAGCTCAATGGTTCCTTCATATTGTTCTTCTTCCAAGACTTCTTGAACTATCTGTTCCATGGTGTCTACCAGCATGCATTCTCCTATGGATTCTTTGGGGTAACTCACTGCTTTGAAGACGTTGAAGACCATTTTCTCTTCGTGCAATCTCAAGACTAGTTCCCCTTTTTGCACATCAATGATGGCTCCATCAGTAGCTAGGAATGGTCTTCCTAGGATAATTGATGTGTTGGCCTCTTCTTCCATGTCCAGCACAATGAAATCAGCAGGAAAAATGAATTCTCCTACTTTCACTAGAAAGTCTTCCACCATCCCATGTGGAAACTTAAATGTTCTGTCAGCCAATTGGAGCGCCATTCTTGTTGGCTTGGCTTCCTCAATCTTCGTCATTCTCATCATAGTTAGGGACATAAGATTTATGCTAGCTCCCAAATCACACAAGGATTTCTCAATGGTGATGTCTCCTATGATGTAGGGGATTTGGAAACTCCCTGGGTTTTTCAGCTTTTGGGGCAGCTTCTTCTGTATGATGGCGCTGCATTCTTCAGTCAATATTATGGTTTCTTTTGCTTCCCAGTTCCTCTTTTTGGTTATAAGCTCCTTCAAAAATTTAGCATAGAGTGGCATTTGTTCTAATGCCTCAGCAAATGGTATGTTGATTTGGAGCCTTTGAAGATCTTTAGGAACTTAGAAAATTGGCCATCCTTCCCATCTTTTCCCAGTCTTTGTGGGTATGGTGCCTTTGGCACATAAGGCTTCAAGACTGGTTTTGGTGGAGGTGGAGCAGGGATTTCTTCTTCATCCTTGTTCCCATGCTTTGCTGCAGCTTTTTCATGCTTGTCTTTACTTGGGGTTCCTTCCTCTACAACCTTTCCACTTCTTAGAGTAATGGCCTTACATTCCCCTCTTGGGTTAGCCATAGTATCACTAGGAAATGTGTGTGTGGGAAGTGGGATTTGCTTGGATAAAATCCCCACTTGTGCTTCCAACTTTGAGATTGATGTGCCTTGATTTTTCAGATTTGACCTGTATTCTTCTTGATTAGCATCTATCCTTCTTTCAATTTGTGCTTGTCTGTCCATGAGGGTGGAGACTGCTCCTGTAATCTGTGAGGACAGTTGTGCTATTGTAGCTTCCATCCTCTCAAAGTTGCTCTTGATTTCACATGGTTGCATAGTTGAGAATGGTGCATCTTGGTTAAGGTTGTTGTGTATGGGTTGGTTACTATGGTATGATGGGTTTTGTGAGTTATGGTAGGGTCTATGGTTCCCTGTTTGATGGTTGGGGTTGGGGTTGGAATGTTGATTTGATGAATAAGGCTTGTTGTGGTCCTGGTTGTGGTTTTGTTGATTTCTCCACCCAAAATTTGGGTGGTTCTTCTAACCTGGGTTGTATGTCTTAGAGTGTGGGTCATATGGTAGTCTGGATGAATTGTTCACACAATTGGCTTGTTCCCAGTCACCTTCAGATTCTAGTGCATTCCCTTCTTGTTGAGGAGTTTGGTCTTGAATGACTGAGGCTTGATTGACCTCCATCCTTTTGGTTAAAGCTGCTATTTGAGCTGCAATTGCCTTATTCTGAGCTAACAACGCATCTACAGAGTTGAGTTCTAGCACTCCTTTCTTGCATGAATTGTTGGCTTTAGGATGCTGCTGCCATAATTTCTTGGGTTTGGGTTGAAGTAAGAGCCTAAGACTCTTCTTTCTTGCCCATCATGATTTACTGGGCCTTCTCTGGCATGGTTGTGAGCTTCTTCTTCATGGTGGTTCTTCATGTTCTCCTCCATGTCTATTTCAAAATACTCTTCCACTTCCTCAGCACCAACGACTCCTTTCCCTCTTGCTTCCCTCCTTAATCTAAGGAAGGTCCTCTCAGGTTCAGAATCAAAGGAAGTTGAAGCCCCGCTTCTTCTACCTGTCATACAACCAACAAGGCAAAAATAAGAAAGAAAATGAATAAAGAAGTTACTCTTGTTAGAGTGGTTGTTAGTGTGAGTGGTACAATTAATCTAACAGTTAGAAGAATGTGTAAATCATGTTGCTTGTATGCGAAGTTTGTATTCGTAGGTTTTGATGAATGACAAACCAACAAACGACATAAAAGACAAACCAACAAACAACTTGAATGAACAAGCATGTTGAAAGATCAACCAACATTCAACGTTGAGGAATGAAGAGTTGAAAGCAACACAACAACAACAAGAAACTCAAGTCCACAACATTTGAAGACAAGTATAGTGTCTTAGGACTTAGGTAACTTCTTGTTAAGAACCAATTGCTAAATCTCTCAACACACACTCACAAAATGTTTTGATGCACATCTTGCAATTCGATGCTAGCCAAATGGTTTAAAAACTTGTTTTCAAAGGTACAAAAGCATAGGAATTGACTCCAACAAGTTTGAGATCAATCCTAAGTATTTTGAAGTGATTTTAAGCCATTCTTTAAGGTTTGCATCGATGCACACTCATCTTGCATCGATGCAAAGCATGCAACGACTTGTTGCATCGATGCAAAGATGTTTGCATCGATGCAACCTAGCTGAAAATTCAAATTTCAGCTTCAAAGACACATTTGCATCGATGCAAAGTGTTATGCATCGATGCAAATGATTCAAAAACATAAAAAACGGCTAGTTTTAACAAAACGGCTCCATCCCATTAACTCCCCAACGTTTCTAAGGTTTGGGAAGTCTATAAATAGATGGATTGAAGCCTTATTTCATACATGTGAGTATTTACAAACTATCTTGTTCATATTCTTTCATTCTACACATTTTTAAGGTGTTATAATACACAATTTGAGAGAGCAATATCAATTGGTTCAATAGTGCTAAACTTGTAATCATACACTCTTCTAGAGAGTACTCATTTCATCTCAAAAATTCTTTGAGAATTGTTTTCTTGTAACACTTTGTAAATTGGAGTGTGATCTCCAAGGTTGAGTCAAGAGTTATAAACACTATAGTCGGTGAGGATACCAAAGGAGTATACTAAGTACTCAAGGCAAATCTTAGAGAAGGAATCTCTAAGTGGAGTGGGTTAGTATACGAGTGGTGATCATATACCGTGAGGTGTTAGAAACTAAGGACTCAGATTGTAAAAGGTTTTGCGCGAGCACCTTGAAGCTTGGCAATAGTGGAACTTCTCAATAGCGATTGAGAAAGAAAGTGGACGTAGGACAAGGATTGTGCCGAACCACTCTAAATAGCGTTTGCATCTCTCCAAACTCATCTCTTCAATATTATTGTCTTTTACCTTTGAGCAAATAAATTGTGATCGAAAAGTAGCTTCGTAAGTACTTAAGGAATGGCTTAAGTCCGATTGGTGAAAAGCTTGATCAATTTATTTGAGTTGGTGTCTATTGGAAAGTAAAAGCTCCTTATAAATGCTTAGCAATTGAGTTAAGCTCTTGGAAAAATACTAGTACAATAACACTTTTGTATATTGTCTTTAACTTTCCCAAAAAGATTCATTGTTGTTGCAATACTCAATTCACCCCCCCCCCCTCTTGAGTAATTGTGCATAGGTTCTACAAGTGGTATCAGAGCTTAACCCTTTGAAAGACTTAACCGTTTAAGGGAAAAGATCATGGCAAGCACAAGCTTTAACAACAACAACACTAGTGAAGGTAACTCAACCGCTAGACCTCCTCTTTTTAGCGGAACAAATTACTCTTATTGGAAAAATAAGATGAGAATTTGGATCCGTTCTCAAGATGTGAGAATTTGGAAAGTGATTGAGAATGGAAATCACATTCCAACAAAGACAACAAGCGCTAAAGAAGGAGAAGTCTCCGTCTTAAAGCAAGTACCGAAAGGAGAAAATGAATATAGTGACGATGATTGGAAGAAAGTGGCAATGAATGATAAAGCCATCAACTTCATTCATTGTACACTTAACGAGCATGATTATATGAAGATCTCTACATGTGAAACCGCTAAAGAGATTTGGGATAAACTCCAAATCACTGACGAAGGAACCGACCACGTTAAAGAATCAAAGGTATTTATGTTGGTTCATGAATGGGAAAATTTTAAAATGAAAGATGAAGAGAGCATTGAAGAAGCTCTTGAAAGACTCTCCAAGATCTTCAACAACCTAAGCATGCTTGGCACAAAATACAATGATAAACAAATTATGACCAAGGTGCTTACAAGCCTTACACCAAAATGGAACTCCAAAGTGAACGCCATTGTGGAAGGAAGGCTCTATGATCAAGTTACATTTGATCAACTACGAGGTAATCTTCTCACCTATGAAATGACTATGCTAAATAGACAAAAAGGTGAAGAAAGCAAGAAGAAAAGTCTCGCCCTTAAAACAACATCACTACAAGAAGAGAGTGATGATAATGAAGAAGAAGGAGATGAAGAATTTGCACTCTTATTAAAAAGATTCAATAAGTTTGCAATGAAGAAAAACTTCAAGAGCAAAACAAAGGTACCAAAATACTATGAGTGTGGAGAAGTTGGACACATTAAACCCAATTGTCCAAAACTTCAAAAGGAGGACAAAAACAAGAAATTTAAGAAGAAGGAGAAAGCATACATATCATGGGAGAACGAGGATGAATCCGACTCCGATGACGACGAGGTTGCAAATCTTTGTTTAATGGCAAGCGAAGAAAAGGTTAGTAATGACAACTCCACTTCTTTTAATTTACAAGATGAATATGATGCCTTACTTGAGGTGTACACAAAACTTACCCAAGATTATTCTCTCCTAAAGAAAAAGAATATGGATCTTTTAAAACAAAATGAGATGTTGAAAAACGAGAATATCAATCTTGGAAAAGATAAGTGTAGCACAAGTAGTGATCCATACAAATCTTGTAAAATGCATGAAAATGAAATTACAAATCTTAAGAACACTTTAGCTAAGTTCAATGAATCTTCAAAGAACTTAGATAAAATGTTGAAAAACCAAAAGCATGTTCATAATAAGGAAGGTTTAGGTTTTGAAAAAGGAAAATTTAAAAATACTAAAACTCCTATTAGGCAACCGCAAGCCCAAAAGGCAAGCATGCCTAAAAGGAATGAAGCCTTTAAACATCCTCCTCAACATGCTTCATTTAGAAATTATAATCACAATGAATATAGATCAAAAGATGTTGCATTTAGGAAACAACCTAGGCAACCATTTAGAAACATGCATAGGATGCATAATCCAAATGTCATATGTCATTATTGTAATAAAGTAGGTCATATAGCACCCGTATGCTTTACTAGAATTAAACATATAAACTTTCGTAGTCAAGATACGAGATGGGCACCTTATGGGCATTATGCTCATACTAACCATCAAGGACCCAAATTCACTTGGGTACCTAAATCCCAATTTTAATTGTTTTGTAGGTACGTGTTGGAGCTAAGGATACAAATTGGTATGTTGATAGTGGATGCTCCAAACACATGACCGGCGATGAATCAAAGTTCACCGCAATAAAGCCTACAAACGGAGGAAACGTGATCTATGGAGACAACAACACCGGCAAAGTAATCGGCGTTGGAAAAGTTGGTAAAAATTCTTCTACCTCCATAGATAATGTTATACTTGTCAAAGGTCTCAAACATAATCTCATTAGTGTTAGCCAACTTTGTGACAAAGGAAACTTAGTCACCTTTGATTCAAAATGTTGTTTGATAAAAAGGCAAAACACTAATGAAATTGTGCTAATTGGGCACCATGTTGACAATGTATACATGATTAATCTAGATGAAGTTTCCTCAAATGATGTGAAATGCCTTGTTAGTAAAAATGATGAAACTTGGTTATGGCATCGTAGAGTAGCTCATGCTAACATGGATCATCTTGGCAAGTTGGTCTCTAAAGAGTTAGTAATTGGCTTACCAAAGCTACGTTTTGAAAAAGACGTCCTTTGCGACGCATGTCAAAAGGGAAAACAAGTAAAGGCCTCTTTTAAATCCAAAAACATTGTTTCAACAACAAGGCCATTACAACTTTTGCACATGGATTTATTTGGTCCTTCTAGGATTATGAGCTTTGGTGGCAATTACTATGCTTTAGTTATTGTTGATGATTACTCTCGATTTACATGGACCTTGTTCCTAGCAAACAAGAGTGATGCATTTCGAGCATTCAAAAGATTAGCCAAAGTTATTCAAAATGAAAAGAATTTGCATATATCATCTATTAGAAGTGATCATGGTGGAGAATTTGAAAACAATCTTTTTGAAACTTTTTGTGAAGAAAATGGCATTGAGCATAATTTTTCCTCTCCTAGAACACCACAACAAAATGGTGTGGTTGAAAGGAAAAATCGTCATTTAGAAGAAATGGCGAGAACTATGCTCAATGAGGCTAATATTCCTAAGTACTTTTGGGCGGATGCGGTTAGTACCGCGTGTTATGTTATGAATAGGATTATCATTCGACCTATTCTTAAGAAAACACCGTACGAATTGTACAAAGGAAGAAAGCCAAATATTTCCCACCTTCACGTCTTTGGCTGTAAATGCTTTATTTTAAATAATGGAAAAGATAACTTAGGCAAATTTGATGCTAAGGCTAATGAAGGAATCTTCTTAGGCTACTCTTTAACTAGCAAAGCTTTTAGAGTATATAATAAACGCATCATGACTATGGAAGAAAGTATTCATGTCGCTTTTGATGAAACTAACCGTTGTTGTGCTAGAAAAGATTTTGATGAAAATGTAGAAAACTTTGATTCACTAAATTTGAATGGTGAAGACAAAGAAAAAGATTTAAATGAAGCCTCTACAAGCTCAACAAAGGATAGTGTTCAAGTTGAAGAAATTGAACCATCACAAGCACAAATAAATGCACTTCCAAAGGACTGGCGTACTTCAAAGGATCATCCTCTAGACAATGTCATTGGTGATGTTTCGAAAGGGGTAACAACTCGATCCACTTTTAGAAATTTATTTGCATATAGTGCTTTTGTTTCTCAAATTGAACCATCTACCATTGAGTCTGCAATTGATGATGAACATTGGGCTATGGCAATGCAAGAGGAGCTTAACCAATTCAAACGAAATGACGTTTGGGAATTGGTGCCTAAACCAAGTAATCAAACAATTGTAGGAACAAAATGGGTTTTTAGAAATAAACTCGATGAAAATGGTACAATTGTTAGAAACAAAGCTAGATTGGTAGCTAAAGGTTATAATCAAGAGGAAGGCATTGATTATGACGAAACTTATGCTCCCGTAGCTAGATTAGAAGCTATTAGGATGTTACTTGCTTTTGCATCCTCTTATAACTTCAAACTTTATCAAATGGATGTTAAGAGTGCCTTTCTTAATGGTTTCATTCAAGAAGAAGTATATGTTTAACAACCTCCCGGTTTTGAGGATTATGAAAATCCTAATCATGTTTTTAAACTCAAGAAAGCTCTTTATGGTCTTAAACAAGCTCCAAGAGCTTGGTATGAACGTTTGAGCAAGTTTTTAACAGAAAAGGGTTTTAGAAGAGGGAAGGTTGATACAACTTTATTTATCATGATTGAAAACAAAAATATCCTTTCGGTACAAGTTTACGTCGATGACATAATATTTGGTTCAACTAACGAATCACTTTGCAAGTTTTTCTCAAACCTCATGCAAAGTGAATTTGAAATGTCCATGATGGGCGAACTCAACTTCTTCCTTGGTCTTCAAATCAAACAAGGAAAAGAAGGAACTTTCGTTGGCCAAACCAAATATTGCAAGGAATTGCTCAAAAGATTTGGAATGGACAATGCTAAGGCAATGGACACACCAATGAGCACTACTTGCTACCTTGACAAAGACGAACAAGGTAAAAACATAGATGTAAAGAAGTATAGAGGCATGATAGGATCATTGCTTTATCTAACGGCAAGTAGGCCAGATATCATGTTTAGTGTATGCATGTGTGCGAGATACCAAGCTAATCCTAAGGAATCTCACTTAAGTGCGGTGAAAAGGATTATGAAGTATCTCATAGGAACATTAAATGTTGGATTGTGGTATCCGAAAGGATCCACTTGTGATTTGATTGGTTATTCCGATTCCGATTTTGCCGGTTGCAAATTGGATAGGAAAAGCACTAGCGGCACTTGTCACTTGCTAGGAAACTCTCTTGTTTCATGGCATAGTAAGAAACAAGTAAGTGTAGCCTTGTCTACCGCCGAAGCCGAGTATGTAGCCGCCAGTAGTTGTTGCGCCCAAATTTTATGGATGAAACAACAACTTGTGGACTATGGACTCATGCTTGATCACATTTCTATCAAATGTGATAATACTAGTGAAATAAATTTAACCAAGAATCCGGTTCAACATTCAAGAACCAAGCATATTGAGATTAGACATCACTTCATAAGAGACCATGTTGAAAAGGGTGATGTGGTTATTGAATTTGTCGAAACTAGTAAACAACTAGCGGACATCTTCACTAAACCTTTATGTAAAGAAAGTTTTTTTAACATCCGAAATGAACTTGGTATCTTGGATTCTAATCTAATATGATTTGTTTGAATTCATTTCATTTATATTACTATTTTTGTATCTCTTACTAACTTAAGCATTGGAGATATCCAATTAGCCATTGTTTTGTAGGTTTATGAGTTGATGAATGAGTGATTAATCTTGAGGTAGATTGAAGAATTTGAAGATTATAAACAATGGAGGATCAACAAATTGAAGTTTATAATAGTTTAAATCATCGCACGGGTCGCTTGGATCGTCGTATCGATGACTTATATGAGCATTTCAGCATCCACCTACCGTATGAAGAGGATAATGATGATGATGAAGACCAAGATTGATTGTCTCCTCTTCATCAAGTCACTTTTTATTGCTTTTTGTTTATTTGATTATATGAATTGTTAAACTAACTCCTAGTAAGCTATGGATTTCTATAATGGTTTAAATACTTTGATATTTCCTTCATAATTTTGTTTAATGATTAATGCTTGTATGCTTATTTGGTGAATAACTCAAAATAGGCTTGGTACCCCTATTTTAAGTTAATGTGCATGCTTTAATATATTTCACTTATTTAGGGGGAATTATGCATGCTTTTTATATATATATAAAAAAAAAAAGAAGGAAATCAAATTCTTTTTGAAAGGGGGAATATCTCATCCTTGAGATTAATAGAGATATTGAACTTAAAAAAATTCATTGTTTTATGCATGCTTCTATGACACATTTCAAACTCCTTTCTTTTTGATAATGTCAAAAGGGGGAAGAAAAGTTTGAGGATATTTGAAGTTTTGAACTTTTGAAAAAGAAGAAGTTTGAGGATTTGAAAAGAAGAAATAAGTTTGCGAAACAATGATTTCAAAAAGACTTCCGCTAAGCAAAAACTTTTGATATCTAAATCGTTTTCTTTGATAAACGCCCTTTAAGGGAACAAATGCACATATTTAGGGGGAACTCCTGCAAAATTTTTTTGTGAAGTCTTCTCCAAAGCTTTCTATAAAACAAAGTGCATTATTGTTGCTTTCAAAATCATTTATAAATGCATATCCTCAAAATTGGTTTGTCATTATCAAAAAGGGGGAAATTGTAAATCATGTTGCTTGTATGCGAAGTTTGTATTCGTAGGTTTTGATGAATGACAAACCAACAAACGACATGAAAGACAAACCAACAAACAACTTGAATGAACAAGCATGTTGAAAGATCAACCAACATTCAACGTTGAGGAATGAAGAGTTGAAAGCAACACAACAACAACAAGAAACTCAAGTCCACAACATTTGAAGACAAGTATAGTGTCTTAGGACTTAGGTAACTTCTTGTTAAGAACCAATTGCTAAATCTCTCAACACACACTCACAAAATGTTTTGATGCACATCTTGCAATTCGATGCTAGCCAAATGGTTTAAAAACTTGTTTTCAAAGGTACAAAAGCATAGGAATTGACTCCAACAAGTTTGAGATCAATCCTAAGTATTTTGAAGTGATTTTAAGCCATTCTTTAAGGTTTGCATCGATGCACACTCATCTTGCATCGATGCAAAGCATGCAACGACTTGTTGCATCGATGCAAAGATGTTTGCATCGATGCAACCTAGCTGAAAATTCAAATTTCAGCTTCAAAGACACATTTGCATCGATGCAAAGTGTTATGCATCGATGCAAATGATTCAAAAACATAAAAAACGGCTAGTTTTAACAAAACGGCTCCATCCCATTAACTCCCCAACGTTTCTAAGGTTTGGGAAGTCTATAAATAGATGGATTGAAGCCTTATTTCATACATGTGAGTATTTACAAACTATCTTGTTCATATTCTTTCATTCTACACATTTTTAAGGTGTTATAATACACAATTTGAGAGAGCAATATCAATTGGTTCAATAGTGCTAAACTTGTAATCATACACTCTTCTAGAGAGTACTCATTTCATCTCAAAAATTCTTTGAGAATTGTTTTCTTGTAACACTTTGTAAATTGGAGTGTGATCTCCAAGGTTGAGTCAAGAGTTATAAACACTATAGTCGGTGAGGATACCAAAGGAGTATACTAAGTACTCAAGGCAAATCTTAGAGAAGGAATCTCTAAGTGGAGTGGGTTAGTATACGAGTGGTGATCATATACCGTGAGGTGTTAGAAACTAAGGACTCAGATTGTAAAAGGTTTTGCGCGAGCACCTTGAAGCTTGGCAATAGTGGAACTTCTCAATAGCGATTGAGAAAGAAAGTGGACGTAGGACAAGGATTGTGCCGAACCACTCTAAATAGCGTTTGCATCTCTCCAAACTCATCTCTTCAATATTATTGTCTTTTACCTTTGAGCAAATAAATTGTGATCGAAAAGTAGCTTCGTAAGTACTTAAGGAATGGCTTAAGTCCGATTGGTGAAAAGCTTGATCAATTTATTTGAGTTGGTGTCTATTGGAAAGTAAAAGCTCCTTATAAATGCTTAGCAATTGAGTTAAGCTCTTGGAAAAATACTAGTACAATAACACTTTTGTATATTGTCTTTAACTTTCCCAAAAAGATTCATTGTTGTTGCAATACTCAATTCACCCCCCCCCCTCTTGAGTAATTGTGCATAGGTTCTACAGAATGGTAATATGTATGAAAAAAAATACTCAAAGAAGAAAGAAATAGAACTCAAAATAAAAGAAAATAAAAAGGTGCTAAATAAAATAAAATAACAAGCCCAACATCCGCTCTTTCGAAGTGGTCTTTTTGCGAAAGGGCAGTCCCAATGCCCCATAAAAGAGCTTAAGCTTTCGCTGTCATTACAAACCAGTGGGCTAGATAAGAAACTTACAAGCCATATACACCAAACAAGCTAGCCACAGCAAGACCAACAGCTTTATGCGCAGAGGAAAACCAGTGAAAGGGGAGATATAGGCTATGAAACGAGGTAACGATTGAACAGGAATCTCCAACTCCATAATCATCGAGAAAGGCATTTATTTTAGCAGCCTGTCAAAAGCGTTTCTAAAGCGGTCTCCCGATAATATGTTCGATTTGGTGCCTTATATATACTGAAATATACTTCTTTATTTTTTGGGAGAACAGATGGAATCTACTCTCATCAGGGAAGTACTCAGGTTCAAATCCTGGGTGATCTCAATGGTGTGTATTGTCAGTCCCGGTATAGAATTGATCGAGATGTTGAAGTAAACCCTAAGTTGCACTCGTCTCCGATTGCTGCTGATGTGGAGAAATTAGTACCAGCCTACTCGTGATGTTCCTTGCCTGGTTCGCTATAGGAAGTGCTTTCTGCAAAGGGGGAGGGAGGGTTAGGACATCAAATTCTAGTCTTCAAAAAACTAGAAGAGGTTCAATTCCTCTTTGACTTGGATAGTCTTGATGAAATGAGGCTACTGGCCTTGGATCATATAAGGGTTCATAAGATGAGAATAGCTAGAGCCTACAACAAGAAAGTCAAGCCTAAATCCCCAAAACACAGAAAGAGCTAGCAAAGTAAGTAGCAAAGGGAGAAGGGACTCAACTTAATCTAGCTCTCCAATAGATTTAATCACTGTCAAATTTAAGCCAATCCCCGGCAACGGCGCCATAAAACTTGATGACCCTAATTCACACCCCATTCAAAAATTGGTGAATTAGTTCTTTTGGCAAGCGCACCAAAATTATCGTCAAGTAAAAACCCATAGTGGAGTGGGATCGTATCCACAGAGATTGGCAAATTCGAGCAGTTTTAATCAATTGATGAATTAGTCAAGTGGATCAATAGGATTGTGAAGTACAGAATTATCAATGACATAAATGTAAATGACTAGAATATAAAGAAAAGCAATAAAGTACAGAAATATAAATGGCAGAATGTAAAGTGCAGAATCATAAATGACTTGAATGTAAATGGGAATGGGGAATTGCTGAATGTAAAAATAAGCTGTAAAGAAATGGATAGATAAGAATGAGGAAATTCATTGAGATTGGGAGATGTTGTCTCTTTGGATCAAATCTAGTTTATATCGTCTTCAATCATGCAACTCATTGACCTCTTGGCAATCATGATTGATTGAGTCCCAATCCCTTGGTGACTCAATCTCTCAGATCTTGATCAATAGCCAATTCCTTGGTCTAATTGCTCATGAAGAGAGATATGCTTGGTCCCTGATTATACCACACACCATTATAGGTCCAAGTAGAGGGAGGATTATATATCACATATCCAAACACCAAAACCCAGATTCTACTCTAGTGTGAGAAGGGATTTCAAGCATGATTTCATGTTTCCTTTGCCAAGGTTCCCATGAAACCCAATTGCATTCAATCTCTTTTCCAAGATAATTGAAAACTAAGCATTAAGAACGAAATTCCTTCTAGAAAATCAAAGAGAAGATGAAGAGAAGGAGAATTTCATTATTATCAATCCATCAAGTATAACAAAGCTCCCTCTCTCAATGAGAGGGAAGTTAGCTACTTGGTGTGCGAAATCGTAATCATTCCATTCCTTGGTAACGGTGCTAAAAACTCAATACGCACGTTCATGATCTTATATCTGTTTCACAACTTCGTACAACTAACCAGCAAGTGCACTGGGTCGTCTATGTAATAAACCTTACGTGAGTAAGGGTCGATCCCACGGAGATTGTCGGCTTGAAGCAAGCTATGGTCACCTTGTAAATCTCAGTCAGGCGGATTCAAATGTATTAAGAAATTATAGTGAATGAAAATAAATAAAATATAAAATAGGATAGTGGTACTTATGTAATTCATTGGTGAGAATTTCAGATAAGCGCATAGAGATGCTTTCGTTCCTCTGATCTCTGCTTTCCTGCTTTTTAGTTGGCATGCCATGCCCCTTTGCTCAAGTGACACTCACCTTTGTCACTAACGTTGGACCAAGCTCATATTGGCCACGTTAAGAGCCACGTTAACTCAGTTAACGTGGACTCTAACGTGGGGAAGCAAAAGAATAGCCAACGTTAGTGACAGTCACCTTTGTCACTAACATTGGACTAAGCCACTTTGAGCCACGTTAACTTAGTTAACGTGGAAGCTAACGTGGAGGGAGCAAGAATCGCCAACGTTAGTGACACTCACCTTTGTCACTAACGTTGGAATGAGCCACTATGAGAAACGTTAACTCCCACGTTAACTTAGTTAACGTGGAAGCTAACGTGGATGAAAGAATGATGAGCCAACGTTAGTGACACTCACCTTTGTCACTAACGTTGGAGATGGCTATCACTACCACGTTAGAAGCCACGTTAACCTAGTTAACGTGAACTCTAACGTGGGAAGTAGGGGCGTTTTGAAACATTAGTGACAAAGGTAAGTGTCACTAACATTTTCGAAGATTTGGCAAGCCTACGTTAAAGGTCACGTTAGCCACACTAACGTGAACTCTAACATAGGGAAGGGAGGATTCTCAACATTATTGGAAAAGCTAAGTCCCAATAACGTGTGCGAAGGATCAAGAGGCAACGTTAGTGGTCACGTTGGTGCCACTAACGTTGAAGTTAACATGGATCACCCTTGGGTTAGGAACGTTAGTGAAAAAGGTGACTGCCACTAACGTTCTCGAACCCACACTTTCACTTAACGTTAACGCCACTAACGTCCTAAGATAAAAGTTCCTGCCTACTTCACACTTTCTCTCTGCAAGTAAAGCTAAGCCCACTGAAGAGGATAACTGCTTCAAACTCAAGATCCAAAGGCCCATATCCAAGATTTGAAGAACCAACTAGAAGATCAGAAGAGTAGTATATATATGGGTAGTTTTGAATCAAAAAGGGGGGTTGGAAATTAGAGAACTACTCTCTGTATTTTACTTTCTCTGTAACTTTTAGTTTAATTCTGAGAATGTACTCTCCATCTATGCTTTTCATTCCCAGAACTATGAACAACTAAACCCCTTTCATTGGGTTAGGGAGCTCTGTTGTAATTTGATGGATCAATATTAGTTTTCATTATTCTTCTTCTCTCTTTTCTCTTGATTTTACTAGAAAGCTTTCAATCTTCATTCAATTGGGTAGTTATCTTGGAAAAGAAGCTATTCATACTTGGATCTCTTCGGAACTTTGGAAGAGGAATGAAGAGATCATGCTAGAAATGCTTTCTCATTTTGGACCAAATTGGGGTTTGAATGGATATAGTGACATATAATCCTACTAACACTTTGATTTGGAAATACATGTGGTATAATCAGTGACCATACTTCATCTCTTCTCATGAGCAATTGACCAAGGAATTGGCTATTGATCAAGATTTGAGAGATTGAATTACCAAGAAATTGGAATTCGATCACTTAAGATTGCCAAGGGGATCAATGAATGCATTGATTAAGGAAGAGATGAAAATGAACTTGATCCGGAGAATGCAACATCTACTAAGCCCAATGAATTCCCCATTTCTGATCTTACCCATTCTCTTTAAATTCTGCAATCTACTTTTATGAGCATCTTCCCCATTCCCATTTAAGATTCTGCAATTTACTTTCCGCTATTTACATTCAGCTCTTTATTTCCAGCATTTACGTTTTCTGCTATTTACTTTCCCGCCATTTAATTTTCTGCAAATCTCAAATCCAATTCTGCTTAGTTCAACTAGAACATTCCTCTAATTAAAGTTTCTTGACCAATCAATCCCTGTGGGATTCGACCTCACTCTATTGTGAGTTTTACTTGACGACAATCCGGTATACTTGCCGAAGGAAAATTGTTGAGAGACAAGTTTCCGTGCATTAAGTACACAGTGGTGTGTGTGGCAACCACCTCGGAGCACGAGCTCTTTCTAAAAAGGTACTCCGAGCTGGGTTCTTTGGGCCAATTTTACAAAAGGAAGCGACAGAGTTTGTCAAGACGTGCCCACCATGTCAGAAGCATGCTAACTTCCATATCGCTCCACCAGACGAGCTCATCAGTGTTACGTCACCCTGGCCATTCCAAAGTGGGGGCTCGACCTCCTTAGACCCTTCCCCACGGGTCAGGACAAGTTAAGTTCCTCATTGTAGGAATAGACTATTTCACAAAATTGATTGAGGCAGAGCCCTTAGCGACTGCCACCGACAAAAGAAGTCAGAAATTCCTATACAGAAATATTATCATAAGGTTCGGGGTCCCATACTCCATCACCACAGATAATGGCACTCAGTTCACTGATACAGGTTTCAGGAACTTGGTAGCTGACTTGAAAATAAAGCACCAATTCACATCTGCAAAACACCCACAAGCCAACGGATAGGCGGAAGCTGCCAATAAAGTCATACTAGCTGGGTTAAAATGGAGACTACAAGACGCGAAGGGAGCTTGGTTAGAAGAACTCCCACAAGTTCTATGGGAATATCGGACAACTTCACACTCCACCACAGGTTAATCACCCTTCCGACTTGCTTATGGAATGGAAGTAATGATTCCAGTGGAGATAGAAGAAGGATCCCCCAGGATGATCCCCTACAATGAAGAGGGCAACTCCCAAATTCAAAGGGAGGAGCTCGACCTACTTCCAGAAGTCTGAGAAAGAGCTCGGATTAGAGAGGAAGCGTTCAGCGTCGAATAGCTTTAAGGTATAATTAGAAGGTAGTCCAGTGAGGCTTCGCCACTAACGATCTCATCTTAATCCGAAATGACATCGAAGCAGGTCGGTTAGGAGAAGGGAAGCTAGCAGCTAACTGGAAAGGACCTTATCGAGTTGTAGAATTACTTGGAAAAGGTCAATACAAGGTGTCCGACCTCGAGGGGCGACAGCTACCAAGGTTATGGCATGCCTGTAACATAAGAAGGTACTATAGTTAGAAAATAATAAAATATCTTAGGTCAAGGTGCACTCTTTTTCCTGAAAAGGTTTTTTAATGAGGCGCCAGGCCAAGATCTACAAAATTTCCCAACCTAGAAGGGTAAGTACTCATATGTATACACTCTTGTTTATATTTCTATCTTTTATTATCATTTGAATAAAGTTTTTTGATTCCCTAAGAAGTTTCCTACCAAGACGCATTAATCTAAGCTCATAAAATGCAAAAATTCATCGCACGATTACGAAAAGGTCGACAAGGTGAAAATGATAAAAGCAAGTTAATGCAAGATGTCATAAAAGGTAATCCATAGAAAGTGACCTGATGAGGTCTGACTAAAAATGGATTACAAAAAATAACTTAACAAGGCCCGACAGAGAATTTGGACCAACGAAAGGATCACTGAAAAGGGATGAAGACATTTTGCTAAGGCCAAAGAAAGGCTAAAAAGTCGAGACAAAAGTGCCTAGCCATTAAAGTACAAGTCTCACTACTTAAAAAGCAAAAGCACAAACAAGTGCTAAAAAGTCGTCCAAACAAACTATAAAGAAAAGTTTCTCCTTGGAACACTACCTAAAAAGTTGTTGGAATATGACTAAAAAGCTCAGGCAAGGAGGTCGCACAGGTCGATGTCAAAGGAGCACAGGTACGACCTCAAGAAAAGAGAAAACCAAAAAGATAGAGAAACAACTTAAGGCTCAAAAAGTTCTTAAAAGGGATGCAACTCCACTCAAAAGAAAACACGACCAGGTGAAAAGGCTACAGAAAAGTCATCCGAAACTAAAGAGGTTCTACCTAAGGAACACTAAAAAGTTGTCGGATGAAACACTAAAAAGCCCAGCCACCAAGCCGCAAAGATTGCCCGACTTGATACAAGGTTGACCAGCGCCAAGTCAAAGAATAGCATGACCCCCAAAAAAGCAAGGGTAGAAAAACTCACTCAAAGGAGGTCAGACTGGGAAATACGTAAACAAAAATTCAAAGTGTTGCAAAAAGATAAGACCCCAAACGTTTTGCAAAATACAACTATCATAATAAAACATTAAAGACTCAAAAGGCCACCTAAAAGGCAGCCTCAGAGTTTAAAGTGTTTTTTTTTTTTTAAATAAAGTTGCTAAGAAGCAACCAAATGTCAAAGAAGTTAACCACAGAAAGATTTTCAAAAAACAAGTTCAAAGTCCACAAGCTGGACTGTACAAATACACAAGCATAATAAAGAAGTCATCAAGAATCCGAAGTCGCCTCGGCAGCCACATCCTTAGGAGAGGGAGGCCTAGTTGCAAGAGGGGTGGCATTGACAATCCCATCTGGGCCATTCAGTATCTCCACATCAGGATCAGACCCAGGGGGAGTCACCTCGGCTGAAGGAGTTGAAGAGTCAGGTCGAGCTCAGGGGCGAGAACCCTGACTTGGGCCTTCAAATTCTCATATACATCGGTCACACTGTCCACCATGTAACCCTGGAGCTCGGCATAATCAGCCTAGGCAGACTGAAGCCTTTCCCTAGTCTCCAGCAGCTCGCCATATGTAAGGGTGTAGCTCTCCTTGTATTGCTTCGCCGTTTCCTCAACCAAGTTTGTAGTTGCCTCAGAAGCAGTAGCTCGAGATTTTTCCTTCTCCACATCCAAATCTAACTTAGTAACCTTAGTATCCAGCTCATCTTTCAAGCCCTTAACCCTATCAAACTCAGCTTTGGCTTCCTCCATAAAGGACCTAGTGGCATGGACAGGGGACTCCTTGATAATCCGAAAAAGGGCCACCCCAATATTAGCAACTCAGATACTACTACTCACAACGAAATTAACATGATGAAGAAGTGACACATCATCCAAAGGAATCCTACCATGAGGAGCAATCAGTTCGGTAGCGAAACCCACAACATCGAAATCCTTGTTGTTCAGACGTAAGAACCGACAGTTTTTTGTCGTTTTGGGGGAGGACCAGCATCAGTAGGAGAGGAGGCAGCACCAGAAGTCGGCTGAACAGGGTCAAAAGGAATGGTCCAGACTTAAGGAGTCGGAATGACCTTCCTCGGCCCGGAAGTATCAGAAGTCGGCTTCTTCGGAGGTAGCTGGAAGACCCTTTCCCAGAGGTCTTTACTGTCAAATTCTGTGCAGCCGTCGCCTTCTTTGCCCTACGAAAGGCCTTCATAGAGTCCGTAGATTTTACCATTTCTGAAAAAGAAACCAGGAAAACAAGTTACAAATAAGAAAGGGATGTATCAACAAATAAACAAGAAGAAAGCTATCAGAAAAAGAAGTCAAACACTACCCAGTTCAGAGCAGAAGAGGGAAGGATCTCCTAGAAACCTCTTTGTGTCCAGATGAGGAGGCTCCCCCCAATTCTCCTCTAAAACACCTACAGAGGCCTGTTCAACCTCATCTAAACTCTCCCAAGAATACTTAGTAGCTACTATATCTTTTTGCCAACACAAAGGGAAGGTCGACTCGTCATTCTCATCTAAAAAGAAAGGTCGGACATTCTCGATAGCTTGGACCTTAAAGTAATAGTTCTTAAAATCTCAAAAGGACTCGTCAAACATTGAAAAAACTTTCTTTCCCTGGGTAGCTCGCAATGAAATCCAAGAAACTTTCTTCTTGTCCACTCCAGGTTTAGTCAACACAAAAAGATAAAGAAAAAGGGATGTGGTAGGTCAGACACCTAATTCCTGGCACAACAGCTAAAAAATCTTAATGAAGGCCTAAGAGTTTGGATGAAGCTGGGAAGGGGCCACGTTGCAAGTCCATAAAAGGTCGGTCTCAAAAGCAGTAAAAGGGATGGTGATGTTCAGCAGACTAAAGAAATAGTCATCAGCATAAAAGAAAGGGCGTTCTCCCTGAGTCAAAGAGGGGAAACTAACCCTCTCCTCAGGGTCAAGCGACAACATCTCATAGTTCTTTTCATCGTCCCTATTGCTACAATTCCTATGGAATCTCCTAAAACTCTCCCAGTACTCCGGATCGGCCACGGTAACATATATCAGGACTATAGAGTCCAACCATTCGGCCATGCCGTCAGGGATCTTGGTAGACATCTCAATAATGTTTTTTCAAGAAGACATATGGCAAACTACACCTACAGCAAAGGAAGATAACAAGGGATCACTACTAAACAACTCGGACAGAATCAAAAAAGAGAAGGAACATCTAAAAAACATAGAGGTGGGGCAACAAAAAGGGAACCCCAGGGTCTACAAAAACAAAGAATATTCAGCAAAACCCAGGGGCACCCTTTGGAGGCAAGAACAGAACAAATAACCCAGAAAAAGAGATGACGCAAAAAATCAGAACCCTAACCAGCCTTAACCCTTTCAAACATGAAAGAAGCTCAACCTAAGTACCAGCATTCCCTCAAACGTTCAAAAACAAAAGACAAAACTATCAATAGCAACAAGGCGCACATAGGAGCAGCAGAGAAAATCGCAACGTCGATCAAAAACAAAGACTCAATCTTTGCACGGAAAGAATCAAGCTTTTGCAAGTATACAACAGTAAAAGTATACATAAAGGCAACTATCAAAGCATAAAAGGGAAATAGAAAATACCGACCTGCGGAGAAGAGGGAACAGGAGTGATAATTGCCTAGAGAGAAGCAACGACGAACACGCACCAACGAAGCGCTCTTTGAGCAGAGAAGGAAGGAGGCTCGGGGGCGTAAAATCAGAAGAGTTAGCAAGAAAGGAGTGAAGAAGAGAAGGGGAAGAAAAAACTAAAAGTGAGAGTAAAGCCTCTTCTTTAATTTCAAAATGAAATAGAAAGAGGGAAAAGAAGAAACGGCAAAGGGAAATTAAATGAGCTTTTAAAGCCCTCGCACATTTCCAAGAAAAGCACAACGCGCGCTACGATTAAAGAAAGAAAGAAACGCTTCGCATTCAATCCCAACAAGAGTTATACAAGAAATCGACTAAAAGGCAAATGCTCGAGCACGACTTCATCAAAGGGGTCGAAGTCTAAAGACACAACCTCAAGGGAAAGATTGAACTCGAGTAGGGGCACTGTTCATACCCTAGGTCGAGCTGTACGATCTGGGCTGCCCGAAGACAAGAGTGACTGAACTCTTAAAGTTGGATCGCCACCGACCTCTCCTTAAAGAACTCGGCCAAATTGCCACAGAGGCCCAAGTAGGCCCAAACGAAGGAATGTAGCCCACTCAAAAGGCGGCTAGCCTAAAAAGATAAGGTGGCTTCCCTCAAAGATAAGATAATGATAACTACTTTATCTTAAAGGACACTCCACACTACTATAAATACACTCGACCACCCAAGTATAACTCATACTCTGATTCTACACAAAAATTTGCCTAAAGCACATGCTAACTTAAGCATCGGAGTCTCTTGCAGGTATCACCACCCTCCGGTGACGAAGGATCAGCAGCCTCTCTAACCCTACCAGGTCAGACACAGCAACATAGACCAGCCCAGAAGATCTCGTCCGAGATCAACCTTCAGTTTCAGGTAACCCTCGGAACACGAGTCATCCTCAATTCATGAGATGAAGAACGAGAATGCATAAGAGAATAGAATCAGACATATTAAAATCGAATAGTAATATTATTAATCCATGAGAATCAGCAGAGCTCCTAACCCTAACTTAAGAGGTTTAGTTGCTCATAGCTTACAGAAAGTAATAGTAAAACGTGCAAAGGGGAAAAGATCAAAAGTCTTTAATAAATGTGATATTTGTTCTATTTATACTAATCTAATCATGAAAAGAATAGAAAATTATGATAGACTAGACTTAGAGGTGCGAAAGTCCACTCTTCGACCCACTTTTGTTGAGTACTTGGGCTGAGCTTGGCGTCCTACTTGAGGGATAGGCGTTGAACACCCATTAAGGGGTTGATCCATGCTGCCTTATACTTCTTGGTGGGTGTTGAATGCCCCAAAGGGGGAGTTTGGGCGTTCAACGTTGGCTTGAGTTCCTTTGTGACGTTGAACGCTAGAAAGAGGGTAGTTCTTGGGCGTTCAACGCCATATATGGGTAGGCTCCTTCGAAGGAAAGTATAGACTATTATATATTGCTGAAAAGCTTTGGAAGTTAGCTTTCCAACGCCATTGAGAGCGCATCATTTGAACCTTTGATGCTCTAGAATTTTTCGTTTGAGTGTATGGAGGTCAGAATTTGACAGCATTTGGTACGCTTTCCTTGCCTCTGAATCGGACTTTGCCAAAACTCCTCAATTTCAGCCAGAATTTACCTGAAATCATTAGAAAATACAACAACTCAAAATAGAAGCCAAAAATGTGAATTTTACACTAAAACCTATGAAAATATAATGAAACTTAAACAAGACATAGCTAAAATAATATGAAAATGATGCCAAAAAGCGTATAAAATATCCGCTCACCAGTAGCCACCATGGTTTCTGGCCCCATTTTTCTACTCTTCTTGCTTTTGGAGAAGAGAGTAAAGTTCTCTTTGTTCTTACATGAAGGGATGAATAACTTCATTCAATGAAGGCAATGGTGAGAAAGAGGGTTCATTGTTTAGGAGAAAGGGTTCATAGTTAGAAGGTGGTTCATCTTAGTGAGAGTATTGAGGCGGTGTATATGAAAGTGATGGTTCTTAGGAGTATTAGTGTTGGAATGGTGGTGGCTATAGTTATGGTTCATATGGTTGTTGGTATGGCAGATATGGGTTAGGATCATATGGAGGTGAATGGTGGTATGGGGCTTGTGAGTAAGGTTGATAACAATGTTAAGGAGGGGATTCATATACATATGGTGATTGTGGTTGACAACCACAAGGAGGTCCACCACATTTATTAGATTGGCATGCATTAGAAGTTAGATTGTTAACCCGGAGGAGATTGTTACCATGAAGAGTGTCCATAGGCTTGAGGCTCCTTGATAAACCACTATTTTATGGTTTATAATGTGTTTAATTGTGTGGTTTTATCATGATCTTTACCCACTTATTCATATAATTAGCATGCATTTATATTTCCTTCCTAAAATTATTACATGATTGAAAACTTGCTTCTTAGAGACTTTTAATTATGTATTTTAATTATCCTTTATTCCATTCGATGCCGTGATCTGTGTGTTAAGTGTTTCAGGCTTTATAGGGCATGAATGAATTGGAGATTGGAAAGGAAGCTTGCAAAAATGGAAGGAACACAAGAAATTGAGGAGATGACCAACAAGAAGTGATGCGACCGCATGGCCCACGCGACCGTGTGAAAGAGAGGAAATCCCAGTGACGCGGCCGCATGGCTCACGCGACCGCGCGGATTGGAATAGCACAGGTGACGCGGAAGCGTGGACAACGCGCCCGCGTGGAAAAGTAAAATGCCGAACGACGCGTCCGCATGAATGACGTGATCGCGTGACGTGCGCGATCTGCATAATCTGCAAAATCGCTGGGGGCGATTTTGGGCCCGGTTTTGACCCAGTTTTCGACCCGAAAAAGCAAACTAGAGTATGGAGACATGCAGAAACCAACAACAACATTCATTCTACACAATTTTAGTTTTTAGATCTAGTTTTACTCCTCCTCTAGGTTTTCTCTCTACACATTCATAGTTCTTAGGATTTTTATTTCTATTGCTCTTTGCATTGGGATATTGAGAAGAGTTATTACCTTATCAAGACTTCGTCATTCTAGTTCGTTTTCTTTACTTGGCTTTACTCTTCCATGTCCTTTAATTTACTCAATTTCACTATTGGATTATTTTAGAATTTATTAATAGAAGAGTTACTTTTATTTTTAAATGATTCCTTTGAGTTTTATTTATCATGTCTTTCTTTAATTCCCTTTCCTATGTTATGAGTTCTACATTCACAATGAGCGAGTAGTTCCCTAACTTGATGGGGAGTTGATTGAAAGGAACCCTTGAGTTGGAATGCTCAAAAGAGAAATTGTAATTGGGTTTATTGTTGGATTACTCTCTAGTCACTAATGCTAGTCCTTCCAAGTAAGCGGATTGGGACTTGTGAATAGAAACAGCATTCCAACTTGTTTGACTTTCCCTTACCTAGTAAGGGATAACTAAATAGAACAACCTTCAATTATCAATTAATCTTGAGAGTACTACAACAAGAATAGGGCTTCCAACTAATCTACTCCCAGTCAAGGCTTTTATTTAAATTACTTAATTCTCCAATTTAATTTCCTGTTTATTCAACTCAAACTCTTTTTGAAAATATCTGATTAATAAAATAGCACACCTTTCTGCAACTCGTTGGGAGACAACCTGGGATTCATACTCCCGGTATTTTAATTCTAGTTTTTGTGACAACCCTTCTAAATTGATATGCGGATTTCTGGTTGGTTAAGAGCTATACTTGCAACGCACAACATATATCAATTCTTAATTAGCCAATTTCCGACACGTCACTCCTCCCACCTTTGATTACCAAATCCTTGATGCAAACCCACATTGAAGCTTCCATTTCGTACAACAAAGTTTAAACCAAACTCATAGCTAAAAGGGTCAGAATTCATAATGAAAAGTGAAAGCAAAAACAAAAGCTAATAAGAACAAAGAAGACTAACTTCGCTCTTCACTCTCTCGCGTCCTTTCCTTTCTGTACCTCTGATCCTTTTTCTTCTCAGTGACTCAGTGTATAGCAATTTTTGTGGTGAACATTGTTTTGTGAATGAGGGCTGAGAACAATGAAGTTTGGTTTAATGAAGGAAGGGTAGGTGGCAAGATATACTTAAATCAGTGATTGGTCATAGAGTATACATGTTAGATAATAACGATAAGAATTTATAAAATATTCGAGATAAAATAACAATTTATGATTCAAATATAATACTATAAAAATTACTTTCAAAACACATAGAGTTTTTTTTATTAATTTATCAATGAGTTTAAATAATTATTTTTAATTTAAATTATAAAATGAACATATTAGTCGAATTTTATAAAGTACAGTTTAAACCCAAAATAGCAATTATCTAAAATCATATAATTTTTCATTATTTTTTCATTACCTGAACTTTAATTTCAATTACCAAATAACCAATTATAATAAAATTATACAAGAATATTAATTAACTTAACTCTAAATATTCATAAATCTAATTTAATTACTCTTAAAAGGTTAGTTTCTAAAAATAAAGAATTTAAATTAATAAAATAAACCATAATTTATTCATAATAAAAATTACTTAAATTAAATTATATAATTCTTCCATTGCTGAATTTTAATCTCAATTATGCAAAATACTCAATTATAATAAAATTACATATGAATCCTGATGATAGAATTTATGTCGGTATAAAATTCCTCAATAGAAATAGAATTGTTTCGTTGCAAGCACAGTCTAGACCAACAATGGATTCTCCATCAAATTTTAATTTTGTTTGTCACAAGTGCAAACAAATAAAAAAAACCGAGAGTATTAGATCTCGGGTTGTCTCTCAAAGGAATTGCAGTGAGATATGCGTGTTATCGGTTATGAGGTTCAAGGGGGTGGTTTGCATATAAGAAGATAAGAATTTAAATGATAAGAAAATAAAGACAATAACTAAAGATAACAATTACTAAAGAGGAATTCATGGCAAGGATTGAGAATCAAGGTTTTCTATCCTAGTCATTAATCATAACACAATAATTACCAAGAGTTAAGCCTATTATGTTATCTCCAACATCGGGAGAAGATCAAGTAGGCCTATTTAATCCTAATCTATACGTAGCATCAATGGAAACAAGATTAACTAACAACTCTAGATTGGATATTAATAAATCAAGATTACCAAGCTTCTCTTTCGAAGCCAAGAATGCTAAAAAATCTACTCTAAAACTAAGCCAAACATTTTATCAAACATTTGGTGTGCATAAAAAGAAAAGCATATTAAATTGCAATAATAATGAAATCTACTACTACCAAATGCAAGAAAATAACAACAATAACTCAAACAAGCATTAAGAGAACATAAAAAATCAAATTGCATTAAAGGAATCAAAATTAACAAGAATGTTCATAAACTAAAAAGTGACATAAAAGAGAAATTAACAAGAGGAACTAAAAAAATTAAAGCAATGGAACAAGAAAAAGTAAAAGAAACTAAATCAAAACAAGAATTAAAACCTAAATCTACCCTAATTCAAGAGAGAAGAGGGAGCTTCTCTCTTTAGAAAATGACTTAAAGCATGATTCCTAAGCTAACCTACTTGCTCCCCCTTGTTCCTTCTTGAATTTGGCCTCTAATAGTTTAGAAATAAGTTGGATTTGGGCTTGGATGAGCTCAGAAATCGCCAGCCATGTTTTCTTTAAGTTGGTCACGCATACGCTTGGCCTGACAAAACTCTCACTCACGCGTACCTGTGAGACATGCGTATGCGTGGCCATGGATTCTACTAAATCTTTATTTCTTCATGAATACTCCACTCTGCATGCTTTTTCTTCATTTCTTCAATCCAATCTTTGCATTCTATGCCTAGAATCACTTAACAAACACATCAAGGCATCGAATGGAATTAAAAGAAATTAAATTTAAAAATTTAAAGCTTGATAAGCCTGTTTTTAATCTTAAGCACAATTTAAGAGAAATTCACAAAACCATGCTATTTCATTGAATAAATGTGAGATAAGTTGATAAAATTCACTAAATTCAACACAAGATAAACCCTAAAATTGAGGTTTATCAAATCTTGATTAATATAAAAATCATCTTACCTCATAAACCATTTAATTATTTTTAATAAAACAATTCCTAAATATAAAGAGCTTAAACTAGTAAAATAAATTATATCTTATTTCATAATTGAATTCCTAAAAATACAGAATTTTTACAGCCACTAACAATGACAAACGAATTGAGGAAGACATGGAGGAAGCCCGTCATGAGGAAACATACATCCTTGCCTCTCAAATTCCAACTCCACAAGAGAAAGCTCCAGAAAAGGCAAAAGTTCAAGATTACAAGCCTATAATCCCATTGCCTTAAAGGTTACAAAAGGAGACCAAAGAGAAGCAATTCTTTAAATTCTTGAAAGTTTTTAAAAAGTTGTAAATCAATATTCTCATTGCTGAGGCCTTGGAACAAATGCCATTGTATGCCAAATTTATGAAGGAGTTAATGGCAAAGAAAAGGAATTGAAAAGAGGATGAAACAGTGGTTCTCACAAAAGAATGTAGTGCAATAATCCAAAAGAATTTGCCCCAGAATTTGAAAGATCGTGGGAGTTTTATCATATCTTGCACAATTGGTGAAATTATTATTGAAAGAGCTCTCTGTGACTTAATGCTAGCATTAATTTGATGCTCCTCTCTCAAATGAAAAAGATGCAAATAGAGGAGGTCAAACTCACAAGAATCTCATTACAACTTGCTGACTGTTATATCAAATTTTCACATGGAGTAGTTGAAAATTTGTTGGTTAAAGTAGAGAAATTCATCTCCCCTGCTGACTTTGTTATTCTTGACATGGATGAGGACTAATAGATCCATATTTTACGATTATTTTTTTCTTGAAAAGAGTGGATTTTATCAACTTACCTTGCATTTATTCCTTGAAATTACATGCTTTTGTGAATCTCTTCCTAATTGTGCTTAATTGTGAAAATATGCTTTTTATGCTTAAAATTGCCAATTTTAATTCACTTTTCTCCCATTCGATGTCTTGATACATTTGTTTGAGTGATTTAAGATTTTGAAGGCAATAATGGCTTAAAAAATAGAGAAAAAGCATGCAAAAGTGGAGAAATCATGAAAAATGAAGTTTTAGAAATCTGCCCAGTTGTGTGTATGTATGCCTCATGCATATGCATCTTTTGGAAAATCGCCAATTTGCACATACGCATAAATCATGCGAACGCATCTTCTTCAAATTGTGCGTATGCATGGACAATGCATACGTATACTCGTCAAATTGCGTGTACGCATGGCAGATGCGTACACATGACCCTAAATCAGGTGATTTTCTTAATTGAACACATGGATCGCAATTTCAGGCCAATTTTAGGCCCAATGCAACTCATTTCTGATGCTATTGAACCAAGGATTGAATGAGGATAAACCAAAGTAGTATTAGAGTAGTTTTAGTTTTAGGTTTTTATCATGTTTTAGTTTAGTTTTTTTAATATTTTCTTGTTCTATTATCTTAATTTGCCTAGTTTCTCTTTTTGATTTCTCTATTTTGCTACTTTTTAATTTATGAACTCTTGTTAAATTTTAACTTTCTTTAATACAATTTTATGTTTTGATGTTTGTTAATACTTGCCTTAGTTGTTATTATTGCTTTTTTGAATTTGGTAGATATAGATTTTATTAATTATTGCAAATTACCATGTTTCCCTTTTATGTCTTCTAAGGGTTTGATAAAATGCCTCTTTCAATTATAGAGTAGATTTTACTCTAATGGCGTGGGATTGAGGACTTTCACTAAGCTAATTAGTGAGTTGGCTAGGATTTATAGATTGAGATCAATTATACCTATTTGACTTTCCTCAATGTATAAAGGTTAACTAAGTGGGATTAACTCTTCATAATTGCCATGTCTGTGGTCAATGACTAGGATAGGAAATCTTGACTCTCAAACCTTGCAATAGGTCTTTTAGCATTTATAATCCTTGTTTTCTCTTTACTTTCTTGTCATTTAATTTCCCATTTAATTGCTCTCACAACCTGGTGAGCGTGGAATTACACTTGACACTATCGAATCAGCAAGTGCACTGGGTCGTCCAAGTAATACCTGAGTGAGTCAAGGTTGATCCTACGAGGATTGTGATTTGAAGCAAACTATGGTTATCTTGTAGATCTTAGTCAGGCGGATAAAAGAGTTGTTTGTTTGTTTAAAGCGCATAAAAGGAAAATAAAGAAAACATTATTAGGTTGATGTGTTTGCAATGATAAGAAGATGGTTAAAGATTGGAGATGCTTTGTTCTTCTAGATTAATTCCGGTCTTACTGTCTTCTTCAACTGTGAGTGATTTCTTCTATGGCATGCTCTATGTGTGATAAAGGAAAAATTGTATGTGCGGTTTAGAATTTCACAAATGAAATATTGTTGCAAGTATAGTTCTAAACCAACAAACAATTCCGTCAATTAAACATTTGGTTGTCATAAGTACAAACCCCAATAAGATAACTGAATTATTCAAACCTTGGGTTGTTCTCCCTAGGAATTATAGGATAGTGTTCTTGTTATTGGTTAGGAGTATGTTTTGGGGTTTTTGGGATAAGAAGCAAGAAATGTAAATTGCAAAAGAAATAAACTAATAACTAGAAAAGCTCTTGGCAAGGTATGAGAGTTGGAAGTCCTATCCTCATTATCATCATCAATTGTGACAATAATTGTCCATTGCTCCACTTAGTTAACCTCTAACTATGAAGGTAAGTCAAGTGGAGATAATCAATTTGAGTCCACAAGTCCTAGCCAAATCCTAAGGAATGACTAGCTTTAGTGGCATCCAAATCAATTAGCAATTTCCAATTATGAATCAACAAGAGAGTTTGATAACTCAAGTGTCTCCAATTACTCAACTCAAGCCAAGAGGAGAAAAATCTAACTCATGACTAAAAGAAATAATTCATCAAATACATAGAAAGAAATAAAGGTAAACAACATAAAGTGCAAGAATTAAAGGAACTACAACTAATCAAGGCAAGAGATTAATAGTAGAAAACTAAAGCAAACATAAAAAGACAAGGAAATCATAAATTTCATTGAAAGGAAATGTAGATCTACAAAAGAAATCATAAACTAAAAGGAAAATTGAAGCAAGAGGAGAAGTAGATCTAGATCTAAAAGGAAGAAAACTAAAAACCTAATCTAGAGAGAGGAGAGAGCTCTCTCTCTAGAATTCTATATCTAAACTAAAGCTCAAGCTAAGTGTATAAAAAGTTGTGTATGAATGATTCCACCTCATCCCCTCTTGAATTCTGCATGTAAGGCCTCAAAAATGAGTTGGATCTGGGCTTTGGAAGCTCAGAAATCACCCCCAACGTTTTTACTTTAATGATGTCACGTGCGAGCAGCAACGCGTATGCATGGGTCATGCGTATGCGTCGATTGGCATTTTGCTATCCACGCGTACGCGTCATGTCACGCGTACGCGTCGCCATGCGACCTCATATTCCACGCGTGCGCGTCTGCTACGCGTGCACGTCGATGGTTGCACCCCAAATCCTTGATTTTCCATGAGTTCTCCACTTTGCATGCTTTTCTCTTCACTCCCTTTGATCCATTCCTAGCCTTTTCAACCTGAATTCACTTAACAAACACATCAAGGCATCTAGTAGAATCAAAGGTGGATTAAAATTAGCAATTAAGGGTCTAAAAAGCATGTTTTCACTCTTAAGCACAAATTAGGAGAAACTCATGAAACCATGCCATTTCATTGAATAAATGTGAGAAAAGTTGATAAAATCCCTTAAATTAAGCACAAGTTAAACCCTAAAAATTGGGTTTATCAACTTCCCCACACTTAAACCATAGCATGTCCTCATGCTAGAATCAAGAAAGAAACAAAGGGTATCAACATTTATTCAATGCAAACTAACTAAATGGAAGTTATCTACATGCAATCTATCTAAATGCATGCAATTACTTGGTGAAAATAATTCAATTTCCAAGAGGACATATATAGAAATAAGGGCTAAAGCAATGGCAATCAAATCAAATCCACAACTGAATTGAGTTATTAAATATTTTTACAAACTTGCAAGAAAAGTGATGATTCTAGGTGGAGACATATAATTAAGCAATCGAACCCTCACCGAATGTGTATCCGCTATAGTCGCTCAAGTGTATAGGGTTGATTCACTCAATTCTCCCCTAATCATGCTTTCCAAGATTTGTTTTTCATCTAACAATCAATAATTATTTCATGCATGCATACAAATATCATGAGGTCTTTCCATAAGGTTGTAATGGGGCTAGTGTCAAGGTACTTTGCATATGGTTAAGTGGACTAGAATTTGAATCTTTGATTAACCTAAGCTTCCCACCTAACCGATATAACAACATATACAATTAAGTGCTAACCTAACTACCCATTCTTCACTTTTTTCCACACACTCATGCATTTCTTTTCACACATATGCATTGATTTTTATTGAACTTTAATTTGGGACATTTTGTCCCCTTTTTATTTCTTTCTTTTTTCCTTTTTCTTTTCTTTCTATTTTTTTTCATTTTACTATTCATTCATATATATTTTTTTCTCTTTTTTTTTCTTTATCATTTTTTTTTCATACTAAAATATATACAAGAGCATCAATGCATATGGTTTAAACATTTAATTAACACATGAGTATGTACCCAATTCCCAATATTTTCAACAAAATATAAAAACACCCTTTTACCTCAACCAATGTCCCAAATTTCCCCACACTTGAATGATACACACACTCACTACCCTAAGCTAATCAAAGATCCAAATTATTTATTATTTTTCGCTTTAAGGCTTGTAATGTGCTAAATTAAAGAACAAAGTGGGTTAATCGTAGGCTCAAAGTTGGCTAACAAATGTTGATTAAAGGTAGGCTATTTGGGTAAGTGAGCTAAATGAAACGATGGCCTCAATCATATAAATGCATGTATACACAAAATAATGGACATATAGAATCAAAAAAATCAAAGATTACAATCATAGGAAGAGAATAATCACACAAGAAGGAAAAATAAGTGGCTATAAGATGTAACCACACAATTAGGCTCAAATCTCACAAGCTTGTGTTCTTAGCTCAAAAACATAATCCATAATATATATCTTTCAAGCAAGTTCAATGAAAAGTTTTCACTCAAATCAATTGGGATGTCAATGCCTATTAAGAATGTTTTTCTTGGAGAATTTCATTATTTTCACTAAACTTATTATATATATATGCAACTAAAAATCCTAAAAGACCTTAAATGAAATGCAAAAGTGTTGGGATTAGAAATTGTCACCCAAAAAAGCCGACTGGTCGGACGACCTCTCCACACTTAAAAGTTTGCACCGTCCTCAGTGTATTCAAAGATGAGCAAGTGGGTACGACGACTCTCCGAGTTGCTACCCTCAGCTGGTAGGTCAACTGGTTGCTGCATGTTCTTTTTCTTCTGTTTCCGTTTTAGCTTATGACAAGACATCCTAAAAATAGAAAACAGGATAAGAAGACAAGTAAATGCAAAAGCAAGGAAGCATATATTGTTGGAATGAGATAAATCACTAGAATGGAATGAGTTAATTAGTGTGACATGGATGGAAAATAGGTGTGTGGGTCCTAAATTGCACGCAGTTTAGAACATACGCACACTAGCATAAAAAGCTATGTCACCATTATACAAAAGAGGTATGCACATCACTCATTCTAGTGTGCTTGAATTACTTTAAAAGACTTGTGAGTTAAGATAACCAAACAAGCGATAAAGAAACATGAAAGCATTCAAGCCAAAAATAACATATGGATGCATATGATCAAGAAGCACAATGCATTAAGGTAAATGCACAACATCCATCAAGAAATTTCCTAATCAAAGAAAAGGGTTCAAATCACATGGTGGCTAGCTATAACATGCAATTCAAAAAGATTTAGAGTGCTTGAAAGGCAATTCTCATTCACTTGGTATTCAAAAAATTAAGCACGAAGACTCAAAACCAAGTAATAAAATATAACCTCAACACAGAATCCATCAATGAGTATAAACAAAATGATGTTAAGATAACATCCTGTTTAAAACTCAGTAGCAATACACAGTAAACAAGATTAATAATCTAACACTTATAATGAAAAATAAAAATTTAAACATGACCTAAACTAACTAAATGACTAACTAATTAACCAACTAATTAATTAAAAGAAATGATTATAGATGGTATTTGAAAGTGTTGGATGATGGTGGAAGAAGGGAAAGAAAAGGAGAGAAGAGAGAAGAAGGAAAGGAAAGAAGAGCGGTGAAACAGGGCAATCCAAGTGTGCACGTCATGCGACACGTAAGCGTGGATAGGTGAAATGGGAGCGATGCGTATCCGTAGGTCATTGATGAGCGGATAATTTATACACTTTTTGGCATTGTTTTTACATAGTTTTTAGTATGATTTAGTTAGTTTTTAATATATTTTTATTAGTTTTTAAATAAAACTCACATTTCTGGACTTTACTATGAGTTTGTTATTTTTCTGTGATTTCAGGTAATTTCTGGCTGAAATTGAGGGACCTGAGCAAAAATCTGATTCAGAGGCTGAAAAAGGACTGTAGATGTTGTTGGATTCTGACCTCAGTGCACTAGAAATGGAATTTCTGGAGCTACAGAAGACCAAATGGCGCTCTCTCAACTGCGTTGGAAAGTCGACATCCAGGGCTTTCCAGCAATATATAATAGTCCATACTTTGCTCAAAGATAAATGACGCAAACTGGCATTTAACGCCAGTTCCATGTTCCATTCTGGCGTTAAACGCCAGAAACAGGTTACAAGTTGGAGTTAAACGCCCAAAACAGGTTACAACCTGGCGTTCAACTCCAGAAACAGCCTAGGCACGTGTAAAGCTCAAGTCTCAGCCCCAGCACACACCAAGTGGGCCCCGGAAGTGAATTTCTGCACTATCTATCGTAGTTTACTCATTTTCTGTAAACCTAGGTTACTAGTTTAGTATTTAAACAACTTTTAGAGATTTATTTTGTACCTGATGACATTTTCACGTTTTACATTGTATCTCTACGGCATGAGTCTCTAAACTCCATGATTGGGGGTGAGGAGCTCTGCTGTGTCTCGATGAATTAACGCAATTACTTCTGTTTTCTATTCAATCACGCTTGTTTCTCTTCTAAGATACCTGCTCGTATCTAACCGTGATGAATGTGATGATCCGTGACACTCATCACCATTCTCAACCTATGAACGCATGCCTGACAACTACTCCCGTTCTACCTTAGATTGAGAGTGTATCTCTTAGCCTCCTGGTTCATGATCAGAGTCTTCGTGGTATAGGCTAGAATTATTGGCGGCCATTCCTGAGATCCGGAAAGTCTAAACCTTGTCTGTGGTATTCCGAGTAGGATCTGGGAAGGGATGACTGTGACGAGCTTCAAACTCGCGAGTGCTGGTCGTAGTGACAGACGCAAAAAGATCAATGGATCCTATTCCAACATGAGTGAGAACCGACAGATGATTAGCCGTGCGGTGACAGCGCATTTGGACAATTTTCACTGAGAGGACGGATGGTAGCCATTGACAACGGTGATCCACCAACATACAGCTTGCCATGGAAGGAGACCTGCGTGCGTGAAGAAGAAGACTGTAGAAAAGCAGAGATTCAGAAGACAGAGCATCTCCAAAACCTCATTCTGTTCTCCATTACTGCATAACAAGTACTATTTAATTTATGCTTTTTACTCTTTATAAATATAATCACTCTTATCATTGATTTTCTGACTAAGAATTACAAAATAACCATAGCTTGCTTCAAGCCGACAATCTCCGTGGGATCGACCCTTACTCACGTAAGGTATTACTTAGACGACCCAGTGCACTTGCTGGTTAGTGGTACGAGTTGTGAAAAGTGTGATTTACAATTCATGCAGCAAGGTTTTGGCGCCGTTGCCGGGGATTGTTCGAGTTTGAACAACTGACGGTTCATCTTGTTACTTAGATTAGGAAAATTTTGTCTTTTGGGTCAGAGTCTTTTATTTTCTTTTCAAAAATTTTCCAAAAATTTATTATTTTTCTTTATTAATCTTTAGAGTTTTCTGTTTGAGTCTAGCTGCATGTTTTAAGTTTGGTGACCTTTGTGTTTTTGCCATCCAAAAAAATAAATAAATAAATAAAATAAAAATAGTTTTTCTCTGTTTAATCCTTGCATTTGTTGAATGTGTCTATGTTCTTGTGTCAAGTTTTAAGTTTGGTGTTTTCTTGTCAATTTTTATTTAATTTTCGAAAATTTATTTTTGGTTTTCTAAAAATTTTAAGTTTGGTGTTCTTTTTTTTTATGTTCTTGAGTCCATTGAGTCTTTGAATTTCTATTCTTCGTGTTCTTGTGAATCTTCAAGGTGTTCTTGAGTCTTTCTTGCGTTTTGATCTTAAAATTTTAAGTTTTGTGTCTTTTTATTGTTTTTCTATTTCCTCATTGAATTCAAAAATATCTTTTTCCTTTATTTTAATTGATTTTTCGAATTTTCCTTTTAAAAATTCAGATTTTATTTTAAAATTTTTATTTTATCTTATCTTAGTTTTAAAATTTCAAAATTCAAATCTTTTTCAAAAAAACCTCATCTTATCTTATTTCAAATTCCAATTTCAAAACTTTTTAATTTAAATTCCTTATCTCCTCTTACCTAGCTTATCTTATCTTTTCTAATCTCAAATCTTAAAATTAAATATTTTTCATATCTTGTCTTTTTTTATTTTATTTTATTTTCTTACAAGTATCTTTAATTTTAAGACATATCTTTTTTAAAACTTCCTAACCAATTTCTCTCTCTTCATTTTTTTTGAAAATCCTCACCCACATCTTTTTTAAATCTTTTTAATTAATTAATTTAGTTTTCAATTTTCTTTTATTTATTTTTCTTCTAAGTTTCGAAATTATAGTCAATTTTTCATTTATTTTATTTTAATTTAATTTCGGTTTTCAAAACAAAATTAATTAAATATTTTATTTGCAATCCGCATCATCTCCCTTTCTCCATCATGGACCTAAGTGGAAATGAACAGTCCAGAAGGACTCTTGGGGTCATATACTAATCCCATTACTGCTGCATACGGGAGTAGCATCTGTATACCTCCCATCAAAGCAAGCAGTTTTGAGCTAAATCCTCAGCTCATTGTCATGGTGTAGCAAAATTGCCAGTATTCCGGTCTTTCACAGGAAGAACCAACGGAGTTTCTGGCGCAGTTCTTGCAAATTGCTGACACAGTGCGTAACAAGGAGGTAGATCAGGACGTATACAAGCTATTGCTGTTTTTGTTTGCTGTAAAAGATCAAGCTAAGAGGTGGTTAAATAACCAACCCACAGCAAGCATAAGAACATGGAAACAGTTATCAGACAAATTCCTGAATCAATAGTTCCCTCCAAAAAGGATAACACAGCTAAGGCTGGACATCCAAGGCTTTAAACAACAGGATGATGAATCCCTTTATAATGCCTGGGAGAGGTACAGAGGGATGCTAAAGAAATGCCCCTCTGAAATATTTTCAGAGTGGGTGCAGTTAGATATCTTCTACTACGGGCTTACAGAAAAAGCTCAGGTATCTCTAAACCACTCAGCTGGTGGATCTATTAACATGAGAAAGACTATTGAAGAGGCTCAAGAGCTTATCAATATAGTTGCTAGAAATCAGCATCTGTACATAAGTAATGAGTCCTCCATGAAAGAAGAAGCCAAGGCAATATCAACTGATTTTAGTCCTCAGGAGCAAGTTGCTGAACTCAATCAATAACTATCTTCTATAACAAGGCAGTTAGCAAAAGTTAAGGAGATGCTACAAGAAACCAAAAATGCTAACAAGGATATGGAATCACAAATGAATCAGACAAAACAGCAGTTATCAACATAGATAACAGAGGAGTGCCAAGCAGTTCAATTAAGAAGTGGAAAAACATTAAATACCTCAACTCAAAGCAGCAGAAATCCAAGAAAAGAACAGCTGACAGAGGATGAGCAACCTGCTACCCAAAATCCCTCTGAGGACAGTAAGAGCCCAAAGAGGAATAAGTCTGGCATTCAAACGCCAGAAAAGGGTGAGAATCTAGCGTTCAACGCCCAATCCATGTTTAGTTCTGGCGTTCAAATGCCACTGAGGGATTAGACACCTGCAAGTGCTGATAATAACTCCCTCAAGAAGGCTTCTCAACCTGCCTCTGTAGGAAATAAACCTGCAGCAACTAAGGTTGAAGAATATAAAGCCAAAATGCCTTATCCTTAGAAACTCCGGCAAGCGGAACAGGATAAATAATTTGCCTGCTTTACAGACTATCTCAGGACTCTTGAAATAAAGATTCCATTTGCTGAGGCACTTGAGCAAATACCCTTTTATGCTAAGTTCATGAAAGAGATCTTAAGTCATAAGAAGGATTGGAGAGAAACAGAAAAAGTTTTTCTCACTGAAGAATGCAGTGCAGTCATCCTAACAAGCTTACCAGAAAAGCTTAAGGATCCTGGAAGCTTTATGATACCATGCACATTAGAGGGTGCTTGTACCAAGACAGCTCTATGTGATCTTGAGGCAAGCATCAACCTAATCCCTGCATCCACTATCAGAAAGCTTGGCTTGACTGAAGAGGTCAAACCAACCCGGATCTGTCTTCAACTTGCTGATGGCTCCATTAAATACCCATCAGGCATAATTGAGGACATGATTGTCAAGGTTGGGCCATTTGCCTTCCCTACTGACTTTGTAGTGCTGGAAATGGAGGAGCACAAGAGTGTAACTCTCATTCTAGGAAGACCATTCCTAGCAACTGGACGAACCCTCATTGACATCCAAAAAGGGGAGTTAACCCTGAGAGTCAATGAGGATGAGTTTAAGTTGAATGTTGTCAAAGCTATGCAACATCCAGACACATTAGAAGACTGCCTGAGCGTTGATATTATTGACTCACTGGTAGAAGATGTCAATATGACTGAGAGTCTCGAATCAGAGCTAGAGGACATTTTTAAAGATGTTCAGCCTGATCTGGAGGAACCAGAGGAAATAAAAAAACCTCTGAAAACTCCTCAGAAAGAGGAGAAACCTCCTAAACCCGAGCTCAAACCACTACCACCATCCCTGAAATATGCATTTCTGGGAGAAGGTGACACTTTTCCTGTAATTATAAGCTCTGCTTTAAAGCCACAGAAAGAGAAAGCACTAATTCAGGTGCTAAGGACACACAAGATAGCTCTTTGGTGGTCCATAAGTGATCTTAAGGGCATTAGCCCAGCCAGATGCATGCACAAGATCCTATTGGAGGATGATGCTAAGCCAGTGGTTCAACTACAGAGGCGACTAAATTCCGCCATGAAGGAGGTGGTGCAGAAAGAGGTTACTAAGTTACTAGAGGCTGGGATTATTTATCCTATTTTTGATAGCCCCTAGGTGAGCCCTGTCCATGTTGTCCCTAAGAAGGGAGGTATGACAGTGGTTCCTAATGAAATAAATGAACTGGTTCCTACAAGAACAGTTACAGGGTGGCGTATATGTATTGACTACAGAAGGCTCAATACAGCCACTAGGAAGGATCGCTTCCCTTTACCATTCATAGACGAGATGCTAGAAAGACTAGCAGGTCATGAATACTACTGCTTTTTGGATGGCTATTCAGGTTACAACCAAATTGTAGTAGATCCTCAGGACCAAGAGAAAACAGCATTCACATGTCCATCTGGAGTATTTGCATACAGAAGAATGCCTTTTGGTCTGTGCAATGCACCTGCAACCCTTCAGAGGTGCATGCTCTCTATCTTCTCTGATATGGTAGAGAAATTTCTGGAAGTCTTCATGGATGACTTCTCAGTATTTGGAGACTCATTTAGCTCCTGTCTTAACCATCTAGCACTTGTTCTGAAAAGATGCCAAGAGACTAACCTGGTTTTAAATTGGAAAAAATGTCACTTTATGGTGAGTGAAGGAATTGTCCTTGGGCATAAAATTTTGAATAAGGGAATAGAGGTGGATCAAGCTAAGGTAGAGGTAATTGAAAAATTACCACCACCCACCAATGTTAAGGCAATCAAAAGCTTTCTGGGGCATGCAGGATTATATAGGAGGTTTATAAAGGATTTTTCAAAAATCGCAAAACCTCTGAGCAATCTGCTAGCTGCTGACACGCCATTTGTGTTTGACACAGAGTGTCTGCAGGCGTTTGAAACTCTGAAAGCTAAGCTGGTCACAGCACTAGTTATTTCTGCACCAGATTGGACATTACCATTGGAACTAATGTGTGATGCCAGTGGCCATGCCATTGGTGCAGTATTGGGACAGAGGCATAACAAGCTTCTGCATGTCATTTATTATGCTAGTCGTGTTTTAAATGATGCCCAGAAAAATTACACAACCACAGAAAAAGAGCTGCTTGCCGTGGTTTAATCCATTGACAAGTTTAGATCATACTTAGTAGGATCAAAAGTGATTGTGTACACTGACCATGCTGCTCTTAAATATCTACTCACAAAGCAAGATTCAAAGCCCAGGCTCATAAGATGGGTGTTGCTTCTGCAAGAGTTTGATGTAGAAATAAGAGACAGAAAAGGGACAGAAAATCAAGTAGTTGATCACCTGTCCCAGATAGAACCAATAGCAGGAGCATCCCTCCCTCCTACTGAGATCTCTGAAACCTTTTCGGATGAGCAATTGTTTGCTATTCAGGAAGCTCTGTGGGTTTGAGGCATTGCAAACTATAAGACTCAAGGTTCTCCTTCTGTAACCATGGAGAGGAAGCATGAAAAGCTTCTCTGAATACAGAGTCAAACAAAACCCCCACATTCAAACTCTAAGTTTGGTGTTGGGAGGCCACAACCAAACTCTAAGTTTGGTGTTGAGAGGCCCCAACCCTGCTCTGATTTTCTGTGAGGCTCTATGAGAGCTCACTGTCAAGCTATTGACATTAAAGAAGCGCTTGTTGGGAGGCAACCCAATGTTATTTAATTATATCTATTTATTTTCCATTGCTATTTTATGTTTTCTTTAGGTTGATGATCATGTGAGGTCACAAAAACAATTGAAAAATTAAAAACAGAATGAAAAACAGCATTAAAAATAGCTCACCCTGGAGGAAGAGCTTACTGGCGTTTAAACGCCAGTAAGAAGCATCAGACTGGTGTTTAACGCCAGAAAGAAGCATCAAGATGGCGTTAAACGCCAGAAACAAGCACCAGACTGGCGTTTAACGCCACAACAGAGCATCAAGTTGGCGTTTAACGCCACTAAAGGGAGAAAAACTGGCGTTTAATGCCAGAAACAAGCAACAGTCTGGCGTTAAACGCCAGGATTGCACTCTAAGTGCGTTTTGCACGCCTCAATGGAGCAGGGATGCTAAGTCCTTGACCCCTCAGGATCTGTGGACCCCACAGGATCCCCATCTACCCCACCCTCTTCTCCATACTCTCTTCACCACTTACATCCATCCATCATAAACCCCTTATACACACCATCACCCTCCCTTGGCCGAGCCCACCACACATCTCCATCTCCTCCTTTCTTTCTTCTTTTGCTCGAGGATGAGCAAACATTTTAAGTTTGGTGTGGAAAAAGCCCTGCTTTTTAATTTTCCATAACCATATGGCACCTTCCATGAGATTAGAGAAGATCAAAGAGCTATGAGGAAAGAGCAACAAAGGCAAGGAAGAGACATAGAGGAGCTCAAGAGCACCATTGGTTCTTCAAGAGGAAGAAGACGCCACCCTTACTAAGGTGGACCCGTTCCTTAATCTCCTTGTCTATTTATTTTTTTCTGTTTTCGCTCTCTGTGCTTTATGTTTATTTATATTTTTGTCTTTCTTACATGATCATTAGTGTCTAGTGTCTATGCCTTAAAGCTATGAATGTCCTATGAATCCATCACCGTTCTTAAATGAAAAATGTTTTTAATCACAAAAGAACAATAAGTACATGATTTCGAATTCATCCTTGAAATTAGTTTAATTATTTTGATGTGGTGACAATACTTTTTGTTTTCTGAATGAATGCTTGAATAGTGCATATGTCTTTTGAATTTGTTGCTTATGAATGTTAAAATTGTTGGCTCTTGAAAGAATGAGGAAAAAGGAGAAATGTTATTTGATAATCTGAAAAATCATAAAAATGATTCTTGAAGCAAGAAAAAGCAGTGAAGAACAAAGCTTGCAAAAAAAATGCGAAAAAAAGAAAAAAATATAAAGAAATAGAAAAAGCAAGCAGAAAAAGCCAATAGCCCTTAAAACCAAAAGGCAATGGTAATAAAAAGGATCCAAGGCTTTGAGCATCAGTGGATAGGAGGGCCCAAAAAGGAATAAAATCCTGGCCTAAGCGGCTAAACCAAGCTATCCCTAACCATGTGCTTGTGGCGTGTAGGTGTCAAGTGAAAACTTGAGACTGAGCGGTTAAAGTCGAGGTCCAAAGCAAAAAGAAGAGTGTGCTTAAGAACCCTGGACACCTCTAATTGGGGACTCTAGCAAAACTGAGTCACAATCTGAAAAGGTTCACCCAGTTATGTGTCTGTGGCATTTATGTATCCGGTGGTAATTCTGGAAAACAAAGTGCTTAGGGCCACGGCCAAGACTCATAAAGTAGCTGTGTTCAAGAATCAACATACTGAACTAGGAGAATCAATAACACTATCTAAATTCTGAGTTCCTATAGATGCCAATCATTCTGAACTTCAATGGATAAAGTGAGATGCCAAAACTGTTCAGAGGCAAAAAGCTACTAGTCCCGCTCATTTAATTAGAGCTAAGTTTCATTGATATTTTGGAGTTTATAGTATATTCTCTTCTTTTTATCCTATTTGATTTTCAGTTTCTTGGGGACAAGTAACAATTTAAGTTTGGTGTTGTGATGAGCGGATAATTTATACGCTTTTTCGCATTATTTTTACATAGTTTTTAGTATGATTTTAGTTAGTTTTTAATATATTTTTATTAGTTTTTAAATAAAAATCACATTTCTGGACTTTACTATGAGTTTGTGTGTTTTTCTGTGATTTCAGGTTATTTCTGGCTGAAATTGAGGGACCTGAGCAAAAATCTGATTCAGAGGCTGAAAAAGGAGTGCAGATGCTGTTGGATTCTGACCTTCCTGCACTCGAAATGGATTTTCTGGAGCAATAGAAGACCAAATGGTGCGCTCTCAATTGCGTTGGAAAGTAGACATCCAGGACTTTCCAGGAATATATAATAGTCTATACTTTGCTCAAAGATAAATGACGCAAACTGGCGTTTAACGCCAGTTCCATGTTACATTCTGGCGTTAAACGCCAGAAACAGGTTACAAGTTGGAGTTAAACACCCAAAACAGGTTACAACCTGGCGTGCAACTCCAGAAACAGCCTAGGCACGTGTCAAGCTCAAGTCTCAGCCCCAGAACACACCAAGTGGGCCCTGGAAGTGGATTTCTGCACTATCTATCGTAGTTTACTCATTTTCTGTAAACCTAGGTTACTAGTTTAGTATTTAAACAACTTTTAGAGATTTATTTTGTACCTGATGACATTTTCACATTTTACATTGTATCTCTATGGCATGAGTCTCTAAACTCCATGATTGGGGGTGAGGAGCTCTGCTGTGTCTCGATGAATTAATGCAATTACTTCTATTTTCTATTCAACCACACTTGTTTCTGTTCTAAGATACCCGCTCGTATTTAACCGTGATGAATGTGATGATCCGTGACACTCATCACCATTCTCAACCTATGAACGTGTGCCTAACTACCACTCCCGTTCTACCTTAGATTGAGAGTGTATCTCTTAGCCTCCTGGTTCATGATCAGAGTCTTCGTGGTATAGGCTAGAATTATTGGCGGCCATTCCTGAGATCCGGAAAGTCTAAACCTTGTCTGTGGTATTTCGAGTAGGATCTGGAAAGGGATGACTGTGACGAGCTTCAAACTCACGAGTGCTGGGCGTAGTGACAGACGTAAAAGGATCAATGGATCCTATTCCAACATGAGTGAGAACCGACAGATGATTAGCCGTGTGGTGACAGCCCATTTGGACCATTTTCACTGAGAGGACGGATGGTAGCCATTGACAACGGTGATCCACCAACATACAGCTTGCCATGGAAGGAGACCTATGTGCGTGAAGAAGAAGACAGTAGGAAAGCAGAGATTTAGAAGACAGAGCATCTCCAAAACCTCAATCTGTTCTCAATTACTGCATAACAAGTACTATTTAATTTATGATTTTTACTCTTCATAAATATAATTACTCTTATCATTGATTTCCTGACTAAGAATTACAAAATAACCATAACTTGCTTCAAGCCGACAATCTCCGTGGGATCGACCCTTACTCACGTAAGGTATTACTTGGACGACCCAATGCACTTGCTGGTTAGTGGTACGAGTTGTGAAAAGTGTGATTTACAATTCGTGCACCAGTCATGCGCACACGTGGTGGGTTATTCAGAGCGGCGATGCCTACGCGTGGGTGACGCGTACGCGTGGGTGGACTTGTGTGAAACGCACAATTCCAGCCTAAAACTCATGCAACTCTCAGGTTTTTGGATGGAGGGATGAAAATTTTGTATCCACATGTACACGTGGGTCATGCGTACGCATGGATAGTCAAAAATACTTGGGGCACGCGTACGCGTGTGTGACGCGTACGCATGGATGGTGCTCTGTTTTTCAAAAATATTTCAAGTTCTTGCACCAAACCAAGCATTCCAAACCTCCTAACAGCTACCAAAACACGATAAAACCTTATTCAATATGCTAAACTAGCAAATAAACTCAACAAACCAAACAAAACATGAAATCAGACTAATTTTTACCAATATATACAAAAGGGAAAAATAAAAAGATGTTACCATGGTGGGGTGTCTCCCACCTAGCACTTTTATTTATTGTCCTTAAGTAGGACATTTGGTGAGCTCCTTCTCAAGGTGACTTGAACATCCACTAATGCTTGGACTTCCAATAAGCTCCATTCTTCAAAATCAATCTCTCTAAACTTTGATGGAGTTCTTCACAAACCATGAGCTCCCAAAGTTGATCCACTTCTTTTAATCTGGGATCCCACTCTTTGTTTTCACACCCGTCTTTAAGTTGATCATGGTAGTTTCCTTCGGGTGGTAAGTTGGCCTTAGAATTCTCAATTGAGCACCCAAACAACTTCCTAGATCCATTCAATGTAGCATGATTCTAACCTTTACAATTCAACCTTGACGGTCCAACCATAATGAGCCTAACATTATTTTTCCAACCACTACACCACTCTCTCTTACCCTTAATTCCACAAAGAGCTCCAAGTTGCCAATCCGTTTCAATCAAACCATATTCAAGGGGAATAATGAAGCTTAAGGGTAAGGAATTTACCCACTTGAATGAAGTAATGGATGATGATGGCTTGGGGAGAGGTGTCTCCAATGTTCTTGCAAGCTCTTCTCCCTTGTGTTCTTCCTTGACACTTTCCACCTCTTCACAAACTTCTTCAATTTCAATCCTTTGTTTATCAATTTCATCTAACTCTTCTCCATCACTCAAATCATAAATGGGAGGTTGAGAGAAATCTACCTCTACATTGCTTTCTATCTCATTGGGAGAAGGTTCTTCAAGTCCAAAGGATTCACCACCAAGAAGGTTTGATGCATGATCTTCATCACCAAGGGAACTCAATTCTTGTTTCATTCCCTCCAAGTCTTCATTCAAAAATTGTTTTAGAGGTTGTGCACTCTCCTCCTCAACAACAAATTCAATCTCCTTAGAGGCATGTTCTATAATTCTAGTTTCCCATGGAGGTTTCGCATCTCCTAAGTCTTCAACCACTTCTTCCTCTTCTTCAACAATCCTAGGTTCCTCCAATTGATCTAACACAAAGTCTAGCTCCTCATTCTCCACCGGATTTTCCAATCTCTCCTTCATGCTATGCTTTTCTTTTGATCCTTCACATGTAGCCATGGAAGCACTTTGAGTGAATGGGTATCGGGATACCAAAGTGTGTACTACCTTGGTCAAGATAGTCACATATTCTACTGCATTCCTTTGCATATCTGATGGGTGGAAATTAGAATTTCACACAAACTCACCGGCAAGTGTACCGGATCGCATCAAGTGTAATAACTCACAAGAGTGAGGTCGATCCCACAGGGATTGATGAATTGAGCAATTTTAGTTAGGTGATGAATTTAGTTAAGCAAATATTTGATGAATTGAGTGATTTTAATTGACAGAAGCTAAATTGCACGTAATTAAAGGTGCAGAAGGTAAATTAAGCAGAAGAATAAAATGCAGAAGAGGTAAATTGCAAGTAACTTAAAGAAAAAGAAAGTAAAAGAGTTGAAACTTAAATTGCAAGAAAAGTAAATTGCAGAAACTTAAAGTGTAAGAAATGTAAATTGCTGAATCTAAATTGCTGAGAAATGTAAATTTCCTGAAGAGTAAAAAGATTTGGGTGCTGGGACTTGAAATTGAACAAGGAATTTCAAACTAAAGTAAATCAGAAAGCTTTGAGATGCAGGACTTCAGATCTTGATCTCAGTAGCAGGAACAGAAATGGAAAATTTTTTCAAGAAATAAAACAGCAAGAGAATTTGAGTCAATTATGAAATCCTTAAAGAGAAATTGAAGATTGAAGAAGAGCAATGAGGTTAGAAAGCAGATCTAACTCTCAATCACTCTCTAGATCAAGCAGAAAATAAGTTGCAGAAGAAAATGAAATTTTAAAACAGCAAAAGAAACTCAGATCCAAATTCAATAGAATTCCTCAATCTCAATCCCAATCCAAAAACCCAAAATAGAAAAGTAGAAGTTGCAGATGAAAGAAATTGTAAACAGAAAACTAAACTCATATTCAATCATTAGAATAATTGAGAAGAGAGGTAAAAGATGATTCTCAAACTTAGAATCAATGAAGCTCTTCAATCTCAATTCAAATTCCAAGAACAGAAATTAAAAGTTACAGAAGAAAGAAAATGCAGAAAGAAAACTCAGATCCAAATTCAAAAAATCCCAAATTTAAAAACAAGTAAAAAGTAAAAATCAGCAAAAGGTCCCTTACAAATCAAATTAACTCCTATATACATTTTCTATTTTGGTCTTCAAAGCTTGGAGTGGGCTTTTCAAAGTTGGCCTTGAATGAGAAATGGATTTCAAGAAGGATGGGTTCGGTTTGGCTTTGGTTCAATTGAAGTGGAGGCATGGATCCGGTTTGGCTTTAGTTCAATTGAGCTTGAGGCATGGTTTAGCTCCCAGGGGAGTGCTCCGCTCGGTTTAGTGAGCATTGTGCTCACTTTCCTTGGTGAAGCATGCTCACTAGCGCTCACTAAGTGAGCATTGCACTCAAATAATGAGCGCTACTCCTTGTGTTGAATGCGTGCCCTCCTCTTCGAACCTTGGTGTCCCCTTTTTTGAATGTTGCGCTTCCTCAATTTCCTTGGTGAAGGCACGAAAATGCTCACTTCAAGTGAGCATAGTGCTCACTTCTTTGAGCGCCATTTGAGTGCTCTTTGCCTTCCTTGGTTTGATGTGCGACAATGCTCACTAGAGTGAGCATAATGCTTACTTGATTTGAGCGCTCCTTGTCTTCGCCATTGTTGAGCGTTGGCCTTGTGTTCCTTCATGGTTGAGCGCCACGCTTTTAAAAGCGTGACCTAAGGTCCAAAGCGTGCTCAATCTTCAAAAGTGTGCCAAAATTTCCTCTTTCTACCATTTCTTCACCTACAATCAACCACACAAACATGTCAAAGTATCACTAAATTCGCAAGGTTTCTAAATCATTCATAAAATCAACTAATTCTAGCTTGAATCCTATGATTTTGTGTAAAAAAAAATGATGGTTAGTTGATTTAACATAATCATGAAAATCCACTCCAAATCACTTACTTATTGTGCAAGAAAGTGCATAAAACCTAATGAAACAAGTGAAAAATGCTTGAAAAGCTAGCATAAGATGACTTGTGATCAATATCCTCTTGCCCTTGAAGTAGCAAAGTGAGAGAATTATCTATTGAAGCTTGGGGTGGATAGGAGGGTTCATCATTTTGGAGAAAGGGTTCATAATAGGAAGGCAGTTCTTCTTGGTAAGGGCATGGAGGTGGTGTATATTTAGGTGGTTCTTGGGAGTATTGACATTGTGGTAGTTCCATACGTGGTTCATATGGCTCAAAGGTTGTTGGTTTGGTGGGTATGAATTAGGGTCATATGGAGGTTGTTCTGAGGGTTACCTGAAACTGAAGGTCGATCTCAGATAAGATCTGCTGTTGGGATGTCCTTTGAGATAAGTTAGTTATTTTATCTTATCTTTTAGGGGAACCGCTTTATCTTTCTAGGCTTTGCCACCTTTAGAACGGGCTGCGTTCCTTTTTTTGGGCCTGCTTTGGGCTTTTATGGCGATTTGGCCGAACTGTTTAAGGAGAGGTCGGGGGCGACCCAACCTGAAGAGGTCGGTCGCTCTTGTCTTCAATCAGCCCAGGTCGCATAGTTCGACCCAGGGTATGAACAGTGCCCTTGCTTGAGCTCGATCTTACCCTTGAGGTCGTGTCTTTGAACTTCGACCCCTTTGAGGAAGTCCTGCTCGAGCATTTTCCTTTAGTCGTTCTCCTGTATAACTCCTGCTAGGGTTCCTTGAATGCGAAGCATTTTCTTTCTTTCTTTTTTAATTGCAGCGCGCGTTGCGCTTTCTTGGGAACGTGTGAGGGTTTAAAAGCTCATTAATTCCCCTTTGCCATTTTCTCCTTTCCCTCTTTTGCATTTCATTTTGAATTTTAAAGGATCATTTTTCAGTTTCTTCTTTCCTTTCTCTTTGCTCTTTACTTGTTATTTGCTGAGGTACTTTGTTCTCTTATTTTCTCACCCCCAAGCCTTCCATTTTCTTTTCCTAAAAGCGATTGTTTGGTGCGGATTTTGTCGTTCTTTCAACTTGAACAGTTATCTTCTTCTCTTCTGCAGGTTGGTCTTCCTTCTTTTTACTTCGACAATCGTTCTTTCTGCATGTTTTCACTGTCGCGTATTTTGCAAAGTTTTTATTTTTATTTGAGTTTGCCTTTAGAAGTTTGAGTCTTTCTACAAAAGATTTCATCTTTGTGCTTGATTATCATTATGATGTGTGCCTTTCGGGTTTCTGGAAGTTTTTGCTTTCTTAGGGCTTTTGACTTGTTGCTGCTCCTGTCGCTTTCATTTTTGCGTGCCTTCTTTTTGTACAAAGTTTTAGCTTTTGTTGTACTGTTGGTAGAAAAAAGGATAGAGTTTTCTTGCTGACTCTTTGCATGGTCTGTGATAATCATGGAGTGATGCTGAATGGATTATTAAACTCCTTATATTTTTTGAGAGGGTTAGGGCTAGTTTAGGGCATGGATTTTTGCACCGACTTCTCTTTTCTGGGTTCTTGCCTTACTGTTTGCCTCCAAAGGGTGCCCCTGGACTTTATTGTTGGTCCTCCGCTCTCTGCGAGTCCTGGGGTTTCCCTTTTGTTGCCATATTTGACTTTGCTGATTGCTTTTTACTGTCTGAGTTGTTTCCTTATTGCCCGAGTTGTTTGGTAGTGACCATTTTTTCTTTTTCTTACTGTAGGGATAGTTGGCCTATGTCTTCACGAAAAAATATTATCGAGATGTCTTCGAAAGTACCTGCTGGTATGGCCGACTAGCTAGATTCAATAGTTCTAATGTGTGTGACCGTAGCTGATCCCGAGTACTATGTAAGGCTTAGGAGGTTCCATATGATTTGTAGTGATAGGGACGAAGAGAAGAATTATGAATTGGTGTTGCCTGACCCTGAGGAGAGGGTTAGTTTTCCTTCCTTGACTTAGGAAGAACGACCCTTTTTCTATGCTTACGAATACTTTTTTAGTCAGCTGAATATTACCATCCCTTTTTCCACTTTTGAGACTGACCTGCTGTGGTGTTGTAATGTGGCCCCTTCTCAGCTCCATCCGAACTCATGGGGTTTCATAAAGATTTTTCAACTGTTGTGTCAGGAGTTGGGTGTCCGACCTACCCAGACTCTCTTTCTATTTCTTTTTGTGTTGACAAAGCCTGGGGTAGCTAAGAAGAAAGCCTCTTGGATTTCTTTCCGAGCAACTCAAGGGAAGAAAGTGTTTTCTATATATGATGAGTCCTTTTGCAATTTCAAGAACTATTAATTCAAGGTCTGAGCTGTTGAGGGTGCTCAGCCCTTCCTTTTAGATGAAAATAATGAACCCACCTTCCCTTTGTCGTGGCAAAAGGATCCAGTAGTAGTTAAGTACTCTTGGGAGAGCTTAAGCGAGTTAGAACAAGCCTTTGTGGGTGTGTTAGAGGAGAACTGGGGGGAGCCTCCTCACCTAGATACGAAGAGGTTTCTAGAAGATCCTTCCCTCCTCCGTGCTGAACTGGGTAGTGGCCGACTTCTTTTTCTGACAGCTTTCCTTTTTGTTTGTTTGTCGATTTATCCCTTTCTTACTTATAACATGGATTTTCTGGTTTCTTTTTCAGAAATGGTGAAGTCTATGAACTCCATGAAGGCCTTTCGTCGAGCTAAGAACGTGACAGCTACACAGAATCTGACAGCGAAGACCTCTGGAGAGGGATCTTCCCAACTGCCTCCGAAGAAGCTGAACTTGGATGCTTCTGGGCCGAGGAAGGTCATTCCGACTCCTCAGGTCCAGATAGTTCCTTCTGACCCAGTTCAACCGACTTCCAGTGCTGCCTCCTCTCCTACTGTTGTTGGTCCTCTTCCAAAACGACAAAAAACTGTTGGTTCTTTTGATCTGAATAGCAAGGATTTCGATGCCGTGGGTTTTGTGGACGAACTGATTGCTCCTCACGGTAGGATTCCCTTGGACGATGTGTCACTTCTTCATCATGTGGATTTTGTTGTGGGTAGTAGTATCTGAGTTGCCAACATTGGAGGGCTCTTTCCTGGATTATTAAGGAGTCTCCTGTCCATGCCACTAGGGCTTTCATGGAGGAAGCCAAGGCTGAGTATGACAGGATTAAGGGTTTGAAGGATGAGCTCGACGCCAAGGTTGCAAAGTTGGAGATTGACGTGGAGAAGGAAAAAGAATGGGCTACTTGGGCGGAGGCAGCTGCTAACTTGTCTGATGAAGCTACGAAAAAGTATAAGGAGAGTTATACACAGACCTACGGCAAGCTGCTAGAAGCCAAGGAGAGACTTCAATCGCCCAAGATGATTACGCTGAGCTTCAGGGTCACATGGTGACTAGTATGACCGACATGTTTGAGATCCTGAAGGATCAGGTTCGAGTTATTGCTCCTGAGACCGATCTCTCCTTATTTAGTATGTACAATATGGTGGTGGATGGCAGGATTGTGCCTGCCCCTGATGATGACGATGAAGGTCCTCCTCCTGTGCCGCCAACCAAAGCTTCTGCAGCCTCGGCTTCTTCAACTCCTCCAGCTGAGGTCGACCGTCCAGAATCTGATCTCGATCTTCAAATTCTGAACCGGGAGGATGGGACTGTGGATGCTACCCCTATCTCGACCGTTCCTCCTCCTTCAGCCAAGGATGCTACTACTGGGGAGACTTTGGACCCCTTATGATTTTTGTGTATTTGTATAGTCCTGTTTGTGGACTTTGAACTTGTTTTTTATAACTCTTTATGTGGTTGTCTTTTCTAACACTTGGTTGCTTCTTTGCAACTTTATTTTGCAAAAAACAAAACACTTTAAACTCTGAGGCTTCCTTTTAAGTGGCCTTTTGAGTCTTTTAATGTTTTATTCCGATGGATACATTCTGCTGATATGTTAATCATACCTTTGCAACTTTTTGGGTCTTTTGGATCATGCCTTGCTTTGTTTATTCTCTGTTTTGGCAAAGTGATCCTGTGGTGTCTGGGCTAACTTTTTCGACAACTTTTTAGTGTTATTATAGAACCTTTTTAGTTTGTTCGAACAATTTTATGGCCTTGTTTTAGGATCGTCCCTTTTTGGGCACAGTTGTGTCCCTTTTAGCTAAGCATTTTTGAGCCTTAGGTTGTTTTTCTACCTTTTTGGCATTCTCCTTTCTTTGAGGTTGTACCTGGGCTCTTCTGATGTTGACCCGTGCGACCTCTTTGTCTAAGCTTTTTAGTCATGTTCCAAAAACTTTTTAGGTAGTGTTCCAAGGGGAACCTTTTCTTTATAGTTTTTTTGGACGACTTTTTAGCTCTTTGATTGGCTTTAGCAAGATGTCTTCGTCCCTTTTCAGTGATCCTTTCGTTGGTCCGACTTCTCTGTCGGGCCTGGTTAAGTTATTTTTAGTAATCCATTTTTAGTCAGACCTCATCAGGTTGCTTTTTATGGATTACTTTTTATAACTTCTTGCATTAACTTGCTACTACCGCTTTCACCTTGCCGACCTCTTTGTAATCGGGCGATGAATTTGGTTTTCACCTTGCCGACCTTCTTGTAATCGGGCGATGAATTTTTGCGTTTATGAGCTTAGATTAATGCGTCTTGGTAGGAAACTATTTAGGGAATCTGAAAACTTTATTCAAATGATAATAAAAAATAGAAATATGAACAAGAATGTATATATATGAGTGCTTACCCTTCTAGGTTGGGTAATTTTTGTAGATCTTGGTCTGGCCCCTCATTAAAAAACCTTTTCAGGAAAAAGAGTGCACCTTTAACCTAAGATCTTTTATTATTTTCTAACTATAGTACCTTCTTAGGTTACAGGCATGCCATGACCTTGGTAGCTCTCGCCCCTCGAGGTCAGACACCTTGTAGTAACCTTTTCCGAGTACTTCTATGACTCGGTAAGGTCCTTTCCAGTTAGTTGCTAGCTTCCCTTCTCTTGACCAACCTGCTCCGATGTCATTTTGGATTAAGATGAGATTATTGGTGGCAAAGCTTCGCTGGACTACTTTCTGATTATACCTTAAAGCCATTCGATGCTTTAACGCTTCCTCTCTGATCCGGGCTCTTTCCCGAACTTTTGGAAGTAGGTCGACCTCCTCTTTTTGAATTTAGGAGTTGGCCTCTTCATTGTAGAGGATCATTCTGGGGGATCTTTCTTCTATTTCCACTGGAATCATTGCCTCCATCCTGTAAGCAAGTCGAAAGGGTGATTCTCTTGTGGTAGAGTGTGGAGTTATTCGATATGCCCATAGGACTTGTGGGAGCTCTTCAGCCCAAGCTCCCTTCGCATCTTGTAGTCTCCGTTTTAACCCAGTGAGTATGACTTTATTGGCGGCTTCTGCCTGTCCATTGGCTTGTGGATGTTCTACAGATGTGAATTGGTGCTTTATTTTTAAGTCAGCTACTAAATTCCTAAAACCTTTATCAGTGAACTGAGTGCCATTATCTGTGGTGATGGAGTAAGGGACCCCAAACCTTGTGATAATATTTCTATATAAAAATTTTCGACTTCTTTGGGTGGTGGTATTAGCTAAGGGCTCTACCTCAATCTATTTTGTGAAATAGTCTATTCCTACAATGAGGAAATTGACTTGTCCTGACCCCTGGGGAAGGGTCCAAGGAGGTTGAGCCCCTATTTTGCGAATGGCCTGGGCAACGTAACACTGATGAGCTCCTCTGGTGGGGCGATATGGAAGTTATCATATTTCTGACATGGTGGGCGTGTTTTGGGAAACTCTATTGCTTCCTTTTGCAAGGTTGGCCAGAAGAATTCAGCTCGGAGTACCTTTTTAGAAAGAGCTCGTCCCCCGAGATGGTTGCCACACATACCACTGTGTACTTCTTCCAGAACTTCCTTTGTGTTGGAGGTCGTCACACATTTTAGGAGGGGTGTTGAAATCCCTCTTCGGTATAAGATGTTGCCCACTATGGTGTAGTACTATGCTTCTCATACTAGCCTTTTTACCTCCTTTTAATCTGTGGGAAGTGTCTCAGATTTGAGGTAGTTGATTATGGGAGTCATCCACCCTTGATCCTAACCTGATATGGTTAAGGCTTTTTCTCCCTCCGAGATTGATGGGCTTTGCAGTCTTTATTGGATGAGGCTTCTATTATTGCCCCTGGTTTGGTGCTGGCTAGTTTTGAAAGTGTATCAGCTCGGGCGTTCTATTCCCGAGGCATATGTTGGACCTCGTATTCTCTGATCTGTCTGAGCTATTCTCTGGTTTTGTCTAGGTATTTTTTCATGGTGGGATCCTTAGGTTGCTAGCTCCCTTCTATTTGTGAGGTAACCACTTGTGAATCGCTGAAGATGGTAAGCCTTTGAACTCCTAGCTCCCTAGCCAACCTCAAACCAACCAGTAATGCCTCGTATTCAGCTTGATTATTTGAGGCAGGGAATTCAAACTTTAGTGATAGCTCGATTTAGGTTCCCTGATCACTTTCTATAATTATGCCTATGCCACTCCCGGTCTTGTTTGAAGAGCCGTCCACGTAGAGATTCCATTTTGTGGGAGTTCCTGGGGTGTCGGTGTATTCAGTAATGAAGTTGGCAAGATACTGTGATTTGATGGCTGTCCGAGTTTCATATCGAAGATCGAATTCGGATAACTCGACTACCCACTATAGGATTCTTCCAGCTAAGTCTGTTTTCTGCAAAATGCCTTTTATGGTTGGTTTGTCCGAACTCTGATAGTGTGAGCTTGAAAGTATGGGCGGAGTCGTTGAGAAGTGAGAATGAGGGCGTAGGCAAACTTTTCTATCTTTTGATAGTTTAGTTCGGCCCTTGTAGAGCCTTCCTGATGAAGTAGATTGGTTGTTGCCCACTTTCGTCTTCTCTGACTAGTGCCGAGGCTATCGGCCGACTTCCTACTGCGAGATATAGTATGAGTTCTTCAGTTTCCCGTGGTCAGGTGAGAATGGGTGGTTGCCCCAAGAATTTTTTGAAATCTTAGAAGGCATGTTCGCACTCTGCTGTCCATTCAAACTTTTTGAAATCTTATGGCTGATTCGGCTAGAAATCTGGACAGAGCTGCCAGTCTGCCGTTGAGTTGTTGTACCTCTTTGACGCAAGTCGGACTTTTGATGTTGAGGATAGCCCGGCATTTATCTGGATTCGCCTCGATTCCTATTTGTGTGAGCATGAAGCCTAAGAATTTGCCAGTTTCTACCGCAAAGGTGTACTTTGTGGGATTAAGTTGCATGCCATGCTTTCTTATGGTGTCGAACACTTTGATAAGGTCGGACAACAACGATTCCTCACTTTGTGTTTTTACCATCATGTCGTCTACATAAACCTCCATTAGCTTTCCGATATGGTCAGCAGAGACTTTGTTCATCAATCTTTGGTAAGTGGCTCCTACGTTTTTGAGCCCGAATAGCATGACTATGTAGCAGTAATTTGCCTTTGGGGTTAGGAACGAGGTCTTTTCTTGGTCAGGTGGATACATTAGGATTTGGTTGTATCCCAAATAAGCATCCATGACAGAGAGGTATTTGTATCAAGAAGAGGCATCCACTAGAGTGTCTATATTTGAGAGTGGGTAAGGGTCTTTTGGGAAGGCCTTATTGAGGTCGGTGTAGTCGGTGCACATCCACCACTTTCCATTTGACTTCTTTACCAAGACCACATTTGCTAGCCATAATGGATACTTGACCTCCTTTATAAATCCTGCCTCCAGTAAGGCTTGTACCTGCTCTTCCACAGCATGGGACCTTTCGGGGCCGGGCTTCCTACGCTTCTGTTGCACTGGCCAAGATCCAGGATATACCACCAGTTTGTGGCACATTAACTTAGGATCTATACTGGGCATGTCTGCGGTCTTTCATGCAAAGAGGTCGGCGTTGTCCTTTAGAAACTGTATCAGTGGCTCCTTTAAATCTCCTTTTAAGGTTGCCCTGATGTTTGTTGTTTTATCATGGGCATCTCCGATCTGGACTTCTTCAGTCTCGCCTTCAGGTTGTGGACGAAGTTCCTCGCGAGCTCAAACTCTCCCGAGTTTGATAGTGTTGATATCCTCTCCTTTGGGGTTGCCTTTAAGGTTCAAACTTTCATTGTAACAGCATTGCGCAATCTTTTAGTCTCCTTTTATCCTGGCGATCCCTTCCGGAGTAGGGAACTTCCTGCACAGATGTGGAGTCGAGACTACTGCGGCGAGCTGGTTCAGTGTTGTTTGACCTATTAGGGCGTTATAAGCTGAGCTCACGTCGACTGCGATGTAGTCTAAGTTGAGTGTCCTTGACCGAGTTCCCTTTCCAAAGGTTGTATTCAGTGAGACGTATCCAAGTGGTTGGATTGGGGTGTCTCCATGTCCGAACAAGCTATTCGGATATGCTATGAGCTCTTTATCCTGCAAACTGAGTTTGTCGAAGGCGGACTTGAACAAGATGTCTGCAGAGCTTACTTGGTCTACCAATGTTCGGTGGAGATTAGCATTGGCAAGTATGATGGTAATAACCATGGGATCATCATGCCCTGGGATGATGCCTGCAGTGTCTTCTTCGGTAATGGTGATGTCGGGGAAGTCAGGCGACCTGTCTCCTCCTCCAACATGGTACACCTCCTTAAGGTTCCTTTTGCGCGACGATTTAGAGATCCCTCCTATTGCGAATCCTCCATTGATCATGTGAACATGCCTTTCGGGGGTGTGATGGGACATTCAACTCATCCGATCTCTTCCTCCCTTCTTCTTTTCTTCGGCTCATCTGTTTTATTGGCCAGGAACCGGTCTAATCTTCCTTCCTAGGATAACTTTTCTATGACGTTCTTTAGACTCGATGGTATTCACAATACTCTGTCTGACTTCCTCCTCTTTTATGCTTAATCGGGCGAGGGAGCGGGATCTTTTCATTGTTGCATATCTCTCTGTATACATCCATAAGGGACACTCTGAGTGGAGTGTAATTGTGGTATTTTCTGGGTTTTTCAGTAGGCTGGTCTTCTTTTTTCCTAGACTCTTTATCCTTGTCCCGAGGGGGGTAGGAGAATCTAGATTTTGAGTTTCCTAGTCGAGAGTTCTCCTCCATGTTAATATACTTCTCTGCCCATTCTTGTACCTCGTTCAGAGAAGTTGGATGCTTTTTTGATATGGAGTGGCTAAAAGGTCCTTCTCCCAGACCATTGATGAAACCCATGATGACTGCTTCTGTTGGCAGACTTTGTATGTTCAAACATGCCTTGTTGAATCTTTCCATGTAGTTGCGGAGGCTTTCCCGATCTCCTTGCTTAATCCCAAATAGGCTTGGGGCATGCTTGGCTTTATCTTTTTGGATGGAGAATCTAGCTAGAAACTTCTTGGCGAGGTCATCGAAGCTTGCTATTGACCTTGGTGGCAAGTTGTCGAACCACTTTATTGCTATTTTGGTCAAAGTGGTCGGGAAAGCTTTATAACAGATTGCATCTGAGTCATCCGTTAGATACATCCTACTTCTGAAATTGCTGAGATGATGGCTTGGATCCGATGTACCGTCATATAGGGTCATGTCAGGAGCTTTGAAGTCCTTTGGGACTTTAGTTTTCATGATCTCTTTAGTGAATGGGTCTTGGTCTTTGTGGGAGCTATCTTCATGACTGGATCGGGTGGTTTTGGACTTGAGACTGGCCTCGAGCTTTAGGAGCTTGTCCTCTAGCTCCCGGCGTCGTCTTGTTTCCCTTCGGAGGTTCTTTTCGGCCTCGCGCTGCTGTTCGGCTTCTTGTTCCAACTGTTTGAGATGATCTTGCTATTCTCTGAGGGCATCTAAGATTTCTGTGTTGGGAGACTACTTGTTCCCCTTGCTTTGAGGCATATCTTTTGACGAAGCATCCGTGTTTTTAAGCGGGGTTCTTTCTTCCAAACCAGAGTTGTGATCGTTGTCAAGGTTGTCCGCCATGATGATTGTAACGACCCAACTCCCAGTATGCCATGGTCATACAAGAAGCTAAGTTTTACTAACTTATCCCTCTTAATTATTAACTATTATTTACTATATGAGCCTGTTCCTTGTTAGAGCGATGCCAATTTTACGGGTAACTTTTTTTTTATATCATATCGTTGCGGATAACAAGGTAAAATAAACAAGCATACATTGAGAGTAATAGAAAAGCGGCATAAAGAAACATAGAAACACAACTGATAATATACATCATGTACACTATAACAAAACATGCAGCGTTTACACAAGATCAAGTCAGTTTACATCCTCGTCATCCTACGTAGCTAATATATACACGACACTCCCAGGGCCTGGCCCATACAAAAGCCACTAAACTGGCACCCAGGCTAGCCTAACCACTATATAGCTCCTAGCTCTCGAGTGTACTAACACAAATGAGAGACTAACTAACAGATAATGTCAGACTAGAGTGTCATCAAAAGAATGCCCCTCCCGCAGTCAAGCTATATCTACACGTGGCCGTTCGGGGAATCGCCGTGAGGCTCGTCCATCTCCTCATCCTGCTCTATTTCTATCTCAGGATCCTCCTCCTCCTCATCATCCGCAGCTACAGCTATACCCTCAGATCCACCAGAAACACTGCTGTCACTATGTACAAAACCATTCGCGAGCACAGGTCCGTTCGCGTGTATAGGAGCTACCCCACCGTCTGGTAGTGCCGGCTCATCAGGCTGTGGAAAGTCGGGGATCGGCTCAGGGGGAAAATCCCACTCTGGTGGTATCACAGGTACGTAGTCATCAGCTAACTCAGGCTCATCAGGAATGATAGGCTCAGGTACCGCCTCATTCAAAGGTTGAGCTGGTATAGGGTGCCCGGGATTATCAGGAAAAGGATGTCCAGGTGCGTCAGGATGTAACCAGGATAAGGGAAAGTCGTAAGGAGCATCGGGGTCAAAATGCGGGCTAGACAGAGGATGTTGAAAAGCTCGATTAGGTAACGCATATCGTCTAATACGAGGCTCCAAACCCATAATGAAGTAACTGTGATGTACCGGATCCTCGTAGACGTAAGGGTCCTCGAACTCATAGAAGATCACACCTGTCTCCATCTGAGGGGGGAGGAAGGGAGAGAAGGGGTAAGAACTGGGGAGTTCTTAGTAGGGTCGGGGTTATTAGTTACGTTCATTTATTTGATTCCGATTAGCAGATAGATATTAGAATACAATAAAGTAGTAAACAGTAGTTAAAATAGATAGGAAAACAGAAAATAGAACACAAACAGAAGAACACAAGGAAATAAAGCACAGACATAACACTCAAGCAGACAAACATAAAGAAATAGTTCACTCACAAGAAGGAAAGCAACAGAGAATGATGCACAGACAAGAATGATGCATGTCTAGCCCTAGCACAGGCCATGAGCTCATGTGTCGGTTAGCACCTGCATTCCCGACATTTATCCGGTCACGAGTTCACGATTTCCCGGATACGATCTTCCGTTCAAATAAATGCGCATATAATTATTAGCAGCTCTATTGAGACAGCCTCTTCTTTCTACTCGCAGGAAATATACTCTTGGGAACAAAAAATTGCTGTAGGTATCCAAGTTTTCCTACAGAAACTCTTGGGTTGCTTAAAGCAACAGATAATAAATATTATCTCTTAGGTTGCATTCAGCAACGAATAAGCAAACAATATCTCTTGGGTTGCCTCAAGCAACAATTAACCTTTCAATAAGCCTTCTGCTCTTAGTTTCTTTACCCTGCTCTGATTTCTCTGTTTAATCTGTGTATTTAAAGCTTATGTAAATTTCGGTATGAATAGTTAGCATGTCCCAAGTATAGGTTCATTAAGTCTATACTGAAACAATTTAACTTTTCATATAATACCTAACCCTAGTCGCAACTCAAAGACTAACTATGTTGCCCTAGTTTGTTTGCTAGTCTCTGTCTGTTTTTCTGTCATTAAAATCTTACAAACTTTTTCTTCGATTTTTATCTTTTCTTAAACTTTTATCTTTTATTTATCTTTGCCTCACTAATATGTTCTTACCACTCCCTAAGTGTTTTATGAAGGTAATTATGAGATTCTGCACTTAAAGTTGTCTTTCTAAAGCTTTTACAAAAAACTGCCTTTTTCGCATTATTTTATTATTTTTATTAAAATATTATTTTTAATTAAATATTATTATTTAATATTTTATTATTATTTATTATTTTATTAATATATTTTCGAAAATTAACTTTACTTTAACCTTTAACCTTTAAAATTCACTTTTTACCACCCGTAACTTTTAATATTTCTATTTTTACCACCCTAACTTTCAGAAATTACCAAATAACCCCTCAAACACCAAAATAATTACTTCCTTGCCCTTTTATGAATCAAAAAGGTGTTCTTCATTGTTCTTCACCACACTCAAAGTGTTCTTCATGTTCTTCATAAATTCTTCAGATTCTTTCTCTGTTTTTACCCGTTTTTCAGTCTTTTCAACAACCGATTTTTACTATAATTCATAATAAATTAGCAGCCACTAAAACCCCATCTTTTCTACATGATTTCAGCACAAATTGAACCTCAATTTAAGCTTAGGGTTTCGTTTTTCCAGCTGCCCAAGAACATGAACTTTAAAGGTTGAATTTCATCAAATTTCATCAAAATTTCACCAAATTTTCACCAAGAATCAATCATATATGCAACCAATTTTTAGCACAGCAAAATTATACAACATTCACACATCTCAAACACAAATAATCAAGATTAATTTCGTGGCACCCTACCTGATTTTGCTGCCCCTAATTCAGTTAGATTTTCAGGTGGTCCTTAAGCATTTTTTCCTCCTAAATCACATCAAGAAAACACATATTTAAGCATGTTTCCTTGAAACTGAATCAAAAGAGAGATGGTGCAGCCAACTCACCTTGATCCCAGCCTTGATAAGTCAGATAATCATGTAGAGAAAGAAAAGAGGATCATTTTGGTCTGATTGGAATTTTGATTTGAGTTTTAGTTCAGCAGAAATCAAGCTTTGAAGATTTGGAACTAAGAACTTTTCTCTCATTTTCTCTCTACCTATTTTCGGCCACAAAGTGAAAATGAGCCAGCCTTGGGGGTTTTGGGGGTGTAGGGTGAGTTGTGATTGGTTGGCTTGGAGGTGGATTAAAATAATATTAAAATATCTCAGATGTATAACTACTATAACTAGGTGTATCAGAACACTTGTGAAAACATCTCTAAAAATTATTTTCTGAGCTACTAGCATAAATGACACTAGTAACATATTTATTATGAGAATAAAACATGTATAATGAGGCCTTAGCATTGCTAAAGTCATCAGAGAGTGTTGGTGCTAAGCTGCACCAGTAAATTGTGAACCCGGTTAAACCGGTTTTCTATTTTTAACTAAAACTGACCAGGTAACCTTATAATATTATTCAAGAAGCTTCTAATACTAATATAATGATAATATCATCCTATTATCTCTCTTCTCTCATAAATCGAGTCCGATTTGTCAAACTGAGACTATTTACGAAAAACCGAATTAAAACTCCTAACCGATATGGTTCAAAAACTAGGTTCTTCGCGACTGCATCATCGAGCTTGCCTCGGGAAAGGTTCTAACTTAAAGATGACATAATGACAATGAGGATTGAGATTCTTGATGATATATCAAAGGTTTTCCCCTTACTTATCTTCCGGAGAAATTCGTACTTTCAGAAACGATCTCGCGTACTCGAAAATCGGGGTTGTTACAATGATGGGATAACTTAAAACTGAAGGTCGATCTCGGATGAGATCTGCTGTTGTGGCCAGAGCTGTCGTGTCTGATTTGATGAATTTCGTTGACCTGCTGATGCTTGATCACCGGAGGGTAGTAGTACCTGCAAGAGACTCCGATGCTTAAGTTAGCACGTGCTTTAGGCAGGTTTTTTGTAGAATTAGAGTATGAATTATACCTGGTGCTCTAGTGTATTTATAATAGTTTGGGATGTCCTTTGAGATAAGTTAGTTATCTTATCTTATCTTTTAGGGGAACCACCTTATCTTTCTAGGCTTTGCCGTCTTTAGAACGGGCTGTGTTCCTTTGTTTAGGCCTGCTTTAGGATTCTATGGTGATTTAGCCGAACTCTTTAAGGAGAGGTCGGGGGTGACCCAACCTGAAGAGGTCAGTCGCTCTTGTCTTCAATCAGCCCGGGTCACATAGCTCGACCCAGGGAATGAACAGAGGTGTTTGGTGAAAAGGGGCTTGTGAGTATGGTTGAGGGCTATGTTGAGAGTATGGCTCATAGGCATATGGTGGTGGGTCTTGATAGTCACAAGGAAGTTCACCATAGCCATTGAATTGATATGCATCATAGAATGAAGTTCACCACCTTTGATTGTCCCATCTTTGATACATATCCTCATTGTAGCTCCGATTTCCTACAACATAGTTAGAACCAAACTCATAGCCAAAGTGAGAATTCATAATGAAATGAGAAAATAAAAATAAGAGCTAACAAGAAATAATGAAACAAAGTCCTAAAACTAGCAAAAACTAACAAGCAATCCGAAAATTAAGCTATTCACAATAATAAAATATGTACAATAACCAATAACATAACACCATTGCGATTCTCCGGTAACGGCACCATTTTGATGAAGGGAAAATTGTATGTGCAGTTTAGAATTTCACAAATGAAATTTCGTTGCAAGTATAGTTCTAAACCAACAAATAATTCCGTCAATCAAAGATTTGGTTGTCACAAGTACAAACCCCAATAAGATAATCGAAGTATTCAAATCTCGGGTAGTTCTCCCTAAAAATTGTAGGGTAGTGTTCTTGTTATTGGTTAGGAGTATGTTTTGGAGTTTTTGGGATAAGAAGAAAGAAATGTAAACTAGAAAAGAAATAAACTAATAACTAGAAAAGCTCTTGGCAAGGTATGATATTTGGATGTTCTATCCTCATTATCATCATCAATTGTGACAACAATTGTCCATTGCTCCACTTAATTAACCTCTAACTATGAAAGTAAGTCAAGTGGGGATAATCAATTTGAGTCCACAAGTCCTAGTCAAATCCTAAGGAATGACTAGCTTTAGTGGCATGTAAATCAATTAGCAATTTCCAATTATGAATCAACAAAAGAGTTTGATAACTCAAGTGTCTCCAATTACTCAACTCAAGCCAAGAGGAGAAAAATCTAACTCATGACTAAAAGAAACAATTCATCAAACACATAGAAGGCAATAAAGGTAAACAACATAAAGTGCAAGAATTAAAGGAACTACAACTAATCAAGGCAAGAGATCAACAATAGAAAACTAAAGCAAACATAAAAACACAAGGAAATCATAAATTGCATTGAAAGGAAATGTAGCTCTACAAAAGAATTCATAAACTAAAAGGAAAATGGAAGCAAGAGGAGAAATAGATCTAGATCTAAAAGGAAGAAAACTAAAAACCTAATCTAGAGAGAGGAGAGAGCCTCTCTCTCTATAATTCTACATCTAAACTAAAGCTTAAACTAAGTGTATGAAAAGTTATGTATGAATGATTCCCCCTCATCCCCTATTGAATTCTGCATGTAAGGGCCTCAGAAAAGAGTTGGATCTGGGCCTGCGAAGCTCAGAAATCGCCCCCAGCGTTTTCACTTTAATGATGTCACATGCGAGCACCGACGCATACGCATGGGTCACGCGTACACATCGATTGGTATTTTTCTATCCACGCATACGCGTCATGTCACACGTACGCATCGCCATACGACCTCATATTCCACGCGTGCGCGTCGATGGATGCACCCCAAATCCTTGATTTTCCATGAGTTCTCCACTTTGTATGCTTTTCTCTTCACTCCCTTTAATCCATTCCTAGCCTTTTCAACCTGAATTTACTTAACAAACACATAAAGGCATCTAGTGGAATCAAAGGTCGATTAAAATTAGCAATTAAGGGTCTAAAAAGCATGTTTTCACTATTAAGCACAAAATAGGAAAAACTCATGAAACAATGCCATTCTCGGAGGGCATCTAAGATTTTTGTGTTGGGAGACTACTTGTTCCCCTTGCTTTGAGGCATATCTTTTAACGAAGCATCCGTGTTTTTAAGCGGGGTTCTTTCTTCCAAACCAGAGTTGTGATCGTTGTCAAGGTTGTCCGCCATGATGATTGTAACGACCCAACTCCCAGTATGCCATGGTCATACAAGAAGCTAAGTTTTACTAACTTATCCCTCTTAATTATTAACTATTATTTACTATATGAGCCTGTTCCTTGTTAGAGCGATGCCAATTTTACGGGTAACTTTTTTTTTATATCATATCGTTGCGGATAACAAGGTAAAATAAACAAGCATACATTGAGAGTAATAGAAAAGCGGCATAAAGAAACATAGAAACACAACTGATAATATACATCATGTACACTATAACAAAACATGCAGCGTTTACACAAGATCAAGTCAGTTTACATCCTCGTCATCCTACGTAGCTAATATATACACGACACTCCCAGGGCCTGGCCCATACAAAAGCCACTAAACTGGCACCCAGGCTAGCCTAACCACTATATAGCTCCTAGCTCTCGAGTGTACTAACACAAATGAGAGACTAACTAACAGATAATGTCAGACTAGAGTGTCATCAAAAGAATGCCCCTCCCGCAGTCAAGCTATATCTACACGTGGCCGTTCGGGGAATCGCCGTGAGGCTCGTCCATCTCCTCATCCTGCTCTATTTCTATCTCAGGATCCTCCTCCTCCTCATCATCCGCAGCTACAGCTATACCCTCAGATCCACCAGAAACACTGCTGTCACTATGTACAAAACCATTCGCGAGCACAGGTCCGTTCGCGTGTATAGGAGCTACCCCACCGTCTGGTAGTGCCGGCTCATCAGGCTGTGGAAAGTCGGGGATCGGCTCAGGGGGAAAATCCCACTCTGGTGGTATCACAAGTACGTAGTCATCAGCTAACTCAGGCTCATCAGGAATGATAGGCTCAGGTACCGCCTCATTCAAAGGTTGAGCTGGTATAGGGTGCCCGGGATTATCAGGAAAAGGATGTCCAGGTGCGTCAGGATGTAACCAGGATAAGGGAAAGTCGTAAGGAGCATCGGGGTCAAAATGCGGGCTAGACAGAGGATGTTGAAAAGCTCGATTAGGTAACGCATATCGTCTAATACGAGGCTCCAAACCCATAATGAATTAACTGTGATGTACCGGATCCTCGTAGACGTAAGGGTCCTCGAACTCATAGAAGATCACACCCGTCTCCATCTGAAGGGGGAGGAAGGGAGAGAAGGGGTAAGAACTGGGGAGTTCTTAGTAGGGTCGGGGTTATTAGTTACGTTCATTTATTTGATTCCGATTAGCAGATAGATATTAGAATACAATAAAGTAGTAAACAGTAGTTAAAATAGATAGGAAAACAGAAAATAGAACACAAACAGAAGAACACAAGGAAATAAAGCACAGACATAACACTCAAGCAGACAAACATAAAGAAATAGTTCACTCACAAGAAGGAAAGCAACAGAGAATGATGCACAGACAAGAATGATGCATGTCTAGCCCTAGCACAGGCCATGAGCTCATGTGTCAGTTAGCACCTGCATTCCCGACATTTATCCGGTCACGAGTTCACGATTTCCCAGATACGATCTTCCGTTCAAATAAATGCGCATATAATTATTAGCAGCTCTATTGAGACAGCCTCTTCTTTCTACTTGCAGGAAATATACTCTTGGGAACGGAAAATTGCTGTAGGTATCCAAGTTTCCCTACAGAAACTCTTGGGTTGCATAAAGCAACAGATAATAAATATTATCTCTTAGGTTGCATTCAGCAACGAATAAGCAAACAATATCTCTTGGGTTGCCTCAAGCAACAATTAACCTTTCAATAAGCCTTCTGCTCTTAGTTTCTTTACCCTGCTCTGATTTCTCTGTTTAATCTGTGTATTTAAAGCTTATGTAAATTTCGGTATGAATAGTTAGCATGTCCCAAGTATAGGTTCATTAAGTCTATACTGAAACAATTTAACTTTTCATATAATACCTAACCCTAGTCGCAACTCAAAGACTAACTATGTTGCCCTAGTTTGTTTGCTAGTCTCTGTCTGTTTTTCTGTCATTAAAATCTTACAGACTTTTTTTTCGATTTTTATCTTTTCTTAAACTTTTATCTTTTATTTATCTTTGCCTCACTAATATATTCTTACCACTCCCTAAGTGTTTTATGAAGGTAATTATGAGATTCTGCACTTAAAGTTGTCTTTCTAAAGCTTTTACAAAAAACTGCCTTTTTCGCATTATTTTATTATTTTTATTAAAATATTATTTTTAATTAAATATTATTATTTAATATTTTATTATTATTTATTATTTTATTAATATATTTTCGAAAATTAACTTTACTTTAACCTTTAACCTTTAAAATTCACTTTTTACCACCCGTAACTTTTAATATTTCTACTTTTACCACCCTAACTTTCAGAAATTACCAAATAACCCCTCAAACACCAAAATAATTACTTCCTTGCCATTTTATGAATCAAAAAGGTGTTCTTCATTATTCTTCACCACACTCAAAGTGTTCTTCATGTTCTTCATAAATTCTTCAGATTCTTTCTCTGTTTTTACCCGTTTTTCAGTCTTTTCAGCAACCGATTTTTACTATAATTCATAATAAATTAGCAGCCACTAAAACCCCATCTTTTCTACATGATTTCAACACAAATTGAACCTCAATTTAAGCTTAGGGTTTCGTTTTTCCAGCTGCCCAAGAACATGAACTTTAAAGCTTGAATTTCATCAAATTTCATCAAAATTTCACCAAATTTTCACCAAGAATCAATCATATATGCAACCAATTTTTAGCACAGCAAAATTATACAACATTCACACATCTCAAACACAAATAATCAAGATTAATTTCGTGGCACCCTACCTGATTTTGCTGCCCCTAATTCAGTTAGATTTTCAGGTGGTCCTTAAGCACTTTTTCCTCCTAAATCACATCAAGAAAACACATATTTAAGCATGTTTCCTTGAAACTGAATTAAAAGAGAGATGGTGCAGCCAACTCACCTTGATCCCAGCCTTGATAAGTCATATAATCATGTAGAGAAAGAAGAGAGGATCATTTTGGTCGGATTGGAATTTTGATTTGAGTTTTAGTTCAGCAGAAATCAAGCTTTGAAGATTTGGAACTAAGAACTTTTCTCTCATTTTCTCTCTATCTATTTTCGGCCACAAAGTGAAAATGAGCCAGCCTTGGGGGTTTTGGGGGTGTAGGGTGAGTTGTGATTGGTTGGCTTGGAGGTGGATTAAAATAATATTAAAATATCTCAGATGTATAACTACTATAACTAGGTGTATCGGAACACTTGTGAAAACATCTCTAAAAATTATTTTCTGAGCTACTAGCATAAATGACACTAGTAACATATTTATTATGAGAATAAAACATGTATAATGAGGCCTTAGCATTGCTAAAGTCATCAGAGAGTGTTGGTGCTAAGCTGCACCAGTAAATTGTGAACCCGGTTAAACCGATTTTCTATTTTTAACTAAAACTGACCAGGTAACCTTATAATATTATTCAAGAAGCTTCTAATACTAATATAATGATAATATCATCCTATTATCTCTCTTCTCTCATAAATCGAGTCCGGTTTGTCAAACTGAGACTATTTACGAAAAACCGAATTAAAACTCCTAACCGATACGGTTCAAAAACTAGGTTCTTCGCGACTGCATCATCGAGCTTGCCTCGGGAAAGGTTCTAACTTAAAGATGACATAATGACAATGAGGATTTAGATTCTTGATGATATATCAAAGGTTTTCCCCTTACTTGTCTTCCGGAGAAATTCGTACTTTTAGAAAAGATCTCGCGTACTCGAAAATCGGGGTTGTTACAATGATGGGATAACTTGAAACTGAAGGTCGATCTCGGATGAGATCTGCTGTTGTGGCCAGAGCTGTCGTGTCTGACTTGATGAATTTGGTGGACCTGCTGATGCTTGATCACCGGAGGGTAGTAGTACCTGCAAGAGACTCCGATGTTTAAGTTAGCACGTGCTTTAGGCAGGTTTTTTGTAGAATTAGAGTATGAATTATACCTGGTGCTCTAGTGTATTTATAATAGTTTGGGATGTCCTTTGAGATAAGTTAGTTATCTTATCTTATCTTTTAGGGGAACCACCTTATCTTTCTAGGCTTTGCCGTCTTTAGAACGGGCTGTGTTCCTTTGTTTAGGCCTGCTTTAGGATTCTATGGTGATTTGGCCGAACTCTTTAAGGAGAGGTCGGGGGTGACCCAACCTGAAGAGGTCAGTCGCTCTTGTCTTCAATCAGCCCGGGTCACATAGCTCGACCCAGGGTATGAACAGAGGTGTTTGGTGAAAAGGGGCTTGTGAGTATGGTTGAGGGCTATGTTGAGAGTATGGCTCATAGGCATATGGTGGTGGGTCTTGATAGTCACAAGGAAGTTCACCATAGCCATTGAATTGATATGCATCATAGAATGAAGTTCACCACCTTTGATTGTCCCATCTTTAATACATATCCTCATTGTAGCTCCGATTTCCTACAACATAGTTAGAACCAAACTCATAGCCAAAGTGAGAATTCATAATGAAACGAGAAAATAAAAATAAGAGCTAACAAGAAATAATGAAACAAAGTCCTAAAACTAGCAAAAACTAACAAGCAATCCGAAAATTAAGCTATTCACAATAATAAAATATGTACAATAACCAATAACATAACACCATTGCGATTCTCCGGTAACGGCACCATTTTGATGAAGGGAAAATTGTATGTGCGGTTTAGAATTTCACAAATGAAATTTCGTTGCAAGTATAGTTCTAAACCAACAAACAATTCCGTCAATCAAAGATTTGGTTGTCACAAGTACAAACCCCAATAAGATAATCGAAGTATTCAAATCTCGGGGAGTTCTCCCTAAAAATTGTAGGGTAGTGTTCTTGTTATTGGTTAGGAGTATGTTTTGGAGTTTTTGGGATAAGAAGAAAGAAATGTAAACTAGAAAAGAAATAAACTAATAACTAGAAAAGCTCTTGGCAAGGTATGATATTTGGATGTCCTATCCTCATTATCATCATCAATTGTGACAACAATTGTCCATTGCTCCACTTAATTAACCTCTAACTATGAAAGTAAGTCAAGTGGGGATAATCAATTTGAGTCCACAAGTCCTAGTCAAATCCTAAGGAATGACTAGCTTTAGTGGCATGTAAATCAATTAGCAATTTCCAATTATGAATCAACAAAAGAGTTTGATAACTCAAGTGTCTCCAATTACTCAACTCAAGCCAAGAGGAGAAAAATCTAACTCATGACTAAAAGAAACAATTCATCAAACACATAGAAGGCAATAAAGGTAAACAACATAAAGTGCAAGAATTAAAGGAACTACAACTAATCAAGGCAAGAGATCAACAATAGAAAACTAAAGCAAACATAAAAACACAAGGAAATCATAAATTGCATTGAAAGGAAATGTAGCTCTACAAAAGAATTCATAAACTAAAAGGAAAATGGAAGCAAGAGGAGAAATAGATCTAGATCTAAAAGGAAGAAAACTAAAAACCTAATCTAGAGAGAGGAGAGAGCCTCTCTCTCTATAATTCTACATCTAAACTAAAGCTTAAACTAAGTGTATGAAAAGTTATGTATGAATGATTCCCCCTCATCCCCTATTGAATTCTGCATGTAAGGGCCTCAGAAAAGAGTTGGATCTGGGCTTGGGAAGCTCAGAAATCGCCCCCAGCGTTTTCACTTTAATGATGTCACATGCGAGCACCGACGCATACGCATGGGTCACGCGTACACATCGATTGGTATTTTTCTATCCACGCATACGCGTCATGTCACACGTACGCATCGCCATACGACCTCATATTCCACGCGTGCGCGTCTGCTACGCGTGCGCGTCGATGGATGCACCCCAAATCCTTGATTTTCCATGAGTTCTCCACTTTGTATGCTTTTCTCTTCACTCCCTTTAATCCATTCCTAGCCTTTTCAACCTGAATTTACTTAACAAACACATCAAGGCATCTAGTGGAATCAAAGGTGGATTAAAATTAGCAATTAAGGGTCTAAAAAGCATGTTTTCACTATTAAGCACAAAATAGGAAAAACTCATGAAACAATGCCATTTCATTGAATAAATATGGGAAAAGTTGAAAAAATCCCCTAAATTAAAAGCAAGATAAACCCTAAAAATGGGGTTTATTAATGTGATCAACGAAGGTTGAGAGGTCGCCAATGCTCCTCCAGATCTAAACCCCAGAGTTAGTGCGGATCCATTCTGATTGGGGGTGAACTTTCTGCAGTCCATTCTCCTTAGTCATCCTTCTCAAAATGCCACAGACAAGGTCGAATCTTCCGGATCAGGGAATGCTGCGCCTTTGGTTCTAGCCTCTACCACAAAGACTCTAATCTCCTCGTACCTCGGCTAAACTGGTGTCTCGAGAAGTCCCCAACGAAGTCGTGGATTAGCCTTCTAAGAGATGTATGATCAAGCTAGTGGTTCATCATTGTCCGATGAAAGACTCACTCTGAACCCATGTAGAATGAGATAACCTTGTGCCGGTTCAACGCATTCTTGATGATGAAGAACGAAGATACATCTTAGAATAGAGAATCAAACATGAATTGAGATAAAACAGTAATACTTTATTAATCCATAAAACTCAGTAGAGCTCCTTCCCTCAACCTAGAAGTTTAAAAACTCATACTGATAGAAAATACAATGTGGAATTCAAAAATATGGCATGAAGTTCTGAACAAGGGTGATTCTTGTTCTATATATACTAATCTAATGACTAGGGATTACATAAGAAGGGTAAAATAGTCTTTTAGTGCTAAAATCCACCTCTAGGGCCCACTTGGTGAGTGTTTAGGCTGAGCCTGGTTGAGATCCACGTGCTAGGAGGCCCCTAGGTCATTGAACGCTAGCTAGGGGGTCATACTTGGGCGTTGGATGCTAGTCTCTTCTCCTTTGGGTGATGGACGCCAGAATAGAGCAGAAGGCTCACATTTAACGCTAGTTTTGGGCCTCCAATTCTGAAGCAAAGTACGGACTATGAAAGCCCTGGATGTTAGCCTTCCATAGCCGTTGAGAATGCTCCATTTGGATTTCAATAGCTCTAGAAAAGCTCTTTCGAGTGCAAGGAGGTCAGATCCGGACAGCATCTGTAGCACTTTCTCTGCCTCAGAATCAGACTTTTTCTCCAGCTCTTCAATTTCAGCCAGAAAATACCTGAAATTGCACAAAAACACACAAACTCAAAGTAGAATCCAAAAATGTAAATTTTACGCTAAAACCTATGAAAACTTAATATAACTTAAACAAAACATACTGAAAACTATATGAAAATGATGGCAAAAAGCGTATAAAATATTCGCTCATCACAACACCAATCTTAAACTGTTGCTTATCCCCAAGCAACTAAAAAAAAGTAGGATAAAAAGAAGAGTAACATACAATAAATCTCAGAGTTTCCAATGACACTCAATTTGAATTAGATGAGCGGGATTTAGTAGCTTTTTGCTTCGAAATAGTTTTGGCATCTCACTATCCATTGAAACTTAGAATGGTTGGCATCTTTAGGAACTTAGAATCCAGATGCTATTATTGACTCTCCTAGTTTAGTTCTTTTTTATTCTTGAACACATCTTTTTAGAGTCTTGGCCATGGCCCTAAGCACTTTGTTTTCCAGTATTACCACCGAATACATAAATGCCAGAGACACTTAACAAGGTGAACCCTTTCAGATTGTGATTCAGCTTTACTAGAATCCCTAGATAGAGGTGTCTAGAGTTCTTAAGCACACTCTTTTTGCTTTGGATCACGACTTTAACTCCTCAGTCTCAAGTTTTTTACTTCACACCTTCACACCACAAGCATATAGTTAGGGACAGCTTGGTTGAGCCGCTTAGGCTAAGAACTTTTGAGTAGGAATGATAGAGCGTTGGATGAATTCCAACCATCCTCTAGCTACAGGCTTGAGGTCAAACCTTCTTAATTGAGTAGGCTTGCCTTGGGAATCCATTTTCCACTATGCTCCTTCCACACAGATGTCTGAGAGCACCTGATCCAGTCTTTGATCAAAGTTGACTCTTCTAGTGTAAGGATGTGGGTCTCCTTGCATTAAAGGCAAGTTGAACGCCAACCTCCCACTTTTCGGGCTAAAATCTAAGATTCTCCCTCGGACCATGGTGCTCCAATTCTTGGAATTTGGGTTCACACTAGTGTCATGATTTTTAGTGACCCATGCATTAGCATAGAATTCTTGCACCATTAGGATCCCAACCTCTTAGATGGGATTAGTTAGGACTTCCCAACCTCTTCTCCGGATCTCTCTTTGGATTTCCGGATACTCAATCTTTTTTAGCCTAAAAGGGACCTCAGGGATCACTTTCTTTTCTATCACTACTTTTTAGAAGTGGTCTTGGTGGGCTTTGTTGATTAATCTCTCCATCTCCCAAGATTCAGAGGTGGTGGATATTGCCTTTTCTTTCCTCTTTCTAGAGGGTTCTCCAACCTTAGGTGCCATAAGTGGTAATGGAAAGCAAAAATCAATGCTTTTCCCACACCAAACCTAAAATATTTACTCGTCCTCGAGCAAAAATAAATAAAAGAGAAGAATGGAGTAGAAGAAGAAGAAAATAGAAGAAGATAGCGGGAGAAAGTAATTCGGCCAAGGGGGCTTTAGAGTGTATGAAGTGTGTGTATGAAGGGTTAGTAAGAGGGAGTATTTATAGGAGTGGGTTAGGGTTGGGTTTGGTCATGGGTGGGGTAAATGGGAGGGAAATTTGATTTTGAAGTGGGTGGGGAAGAGTGTATGGGGAACTGTAAGAAAGAAGAGTGAGGAAGTAGCGTAGGTAAAGATGCTGTGGGACCCACTAGTCTTGAGAGGCTAGGGAATTCATATTCCCTGCCCTGCTTTATGGGCGTTGAATGCCCAGCCAGTACTCCCTGGCTGGCGTTCAGCGCCAATAAGACACTCTATCTAGAGTGTTCTGTTTTCATTGCTGAACCTTTCCGTCTCTATTCTGCCTGATGCACATGATCATGAACCTAAAGAAATAACTTAAGAAAAACAAATTTAAAGAATTAAAAGAAATAGAAATAATTAATTAGGGTTGGGTTGCCTCCTAACAAGCACTTATTTAACGTCATTAGCTTGACGGTTAGCTCCTTACGGAGATGGATATGGGCTCAGAATTTTTCCCCTTACAGTGAACTTTCTTCCTGTCTTCTCATGAATGAGCTGCACATGCTCTAAAGATATTACACGACTCACTGTATGTGGTATGACTGGTTTCTTGGTGAAGACAACTCTCATGCCAGGTGAGAGGCCTTCAGTGGGGACTTTCTTCTCCCTCTAACCTTTAGGTACTTTCTTCCTAGTACCTTTGGTCTCAGTGCTAGTTAATTGCTGCCCAACACCAAACTTAGAATTGATTTTTGGGGGCTTAGTAAAGCTCTGCACTGAAAGAAATGGTTAGAACACTAAGTCTTACACAGTTATCTCTTTTTTCTCAGAGGGAGAGTTAGGGCGAGGCATCTTGAACAAGATGTGATCCTTCCCTAGTTGCAAAATCAGTTCTCTCTTAGCTACATCAATGATAGCATTGGCAGTGGCTAGGAAAAGTCTTCCAAGGATGATGGATTCATCCTCATCTTCCCCAGTATCTAAGACAATGAAGTTTACAGGGATGTAAAGGTGTTCAACCTTCACCAAGACATCCTCTACTAAGATATATGCTTTCTTCATTGATTTGTCTGCCATTCTAGTGAGATATTTGTAACTTGTACCTCATAGAATCCCAGATTCTCCATTACAGAGAGTGGCATGAGGTTTATACTTGACCCTAGGTCACACAGAGCCTTCTCAAAGGTCACAGTGCCTATGGTGCAAGGAACTAGGAAGCGTCCAGGATCTGGAAGCTTCTGAGGTAACTTCTGCTGAACCAAAGCATTTAGTTCTTTGGTAAGCACTGAAGGTTCTTCTTCCAAAGGTTTTGTGCCAAACAGCTTGGCATTCAGCTTCATGAGAGCTCTTAGGTACCGAGCAACTTGCTCTTTCCTAGAGTCCTCATCCTCATCAGGGGATGAATACTCATCAGAATTCATGCACTACAAGAGTGCATGAAAGGGAACCTCTATGGTCTCTATATGAGCCTTGGCTTTCTTTAATTCTTGGATAGGAATTTCATGAGTGAGTTTTGAACACTCAGTAGGTATACCATTACTAGTGTTCAACGCCAGTACTGGTGGTTCTTTGGGCGTTGAATGCCCATCATGCACCCCTTCACTGGCATTTAACGCCAGTTCTTTTGCTAAGTTGGGCGTTGAACACCCAGAAAGAACCTCTTTCTTGGCGTTCAATGTAACGACCCAATTTTCCGTACGCCTATGACATACCAGAAACTGAGTGCTACCAATTTGTCATCCTAATTATTATCTATTATTTATTATATGAGCCTGATTCGTTATTAGAAGCGTAGTTAGTTAGCGAGGTACTTTTTTTTTAAAAACATTTAGATTAATAAACAGAATCATTTATAATCAATTCACAAATAATAACAGATAAAATAGTTATAAACAACCACACATAAATACATCACAAGTAGTTGACAACATTCGGTGATTCATCCTTTATTAGAATATAGACTGTTAGTTAGAACACCCCTAGATATAGCTAAATAATATCTATATACATATATATACATACAACATCCCAGGTCCTGACCTATTCAAGAGGTCCCTAAGCTGGCACCTAGGCTAGCCTAGACTCTAAACTCACCTGGTCCTTCTAAACTACTAAAGCGAGGGAAAGTACGTTCTAGGTCTTCAAAACTCAAGTCAGGAGGAACGTCACCAAAAGGTAGAACATCATATGCTACTCCTCTGCATGATCAGACATTTCCATAGGACGTCTCTCTGGTACCTCATCAAGTAGCCACAAAACAGGAGTCTCGTACATAGGATTTAGGTTAAAGTTCACATACAAACGGGGTGCAGACATTGGCTGGTATCATAGTATATACATATAAACAGAGAACGGGATTCACCCTAGACTCAGAAGACTACCTAGAGCGGAATCCTTTTCGCAAACGGTCGTCAGCGAACTACGGAAAGGAACTCTTGCTTCCATCTGAAGGGGGAAGGGAGAGAAAGGGGGTTAAGAACTGGGGAGTTCTTAGTAGGGTCGGGGTTATTAGTTAAGTTCATTAATTCTGTGTTGTTTAGCAGATAAATAGCAGAATAAAAAAGCAATAAATAGAAGATACAGATAAATAGAAAAGATAGAGAAAACAGATAGCAGAACACAAACAGAAGAATACAAGAAAATAACGCAAACACAGACACAGAGAATAGAATACAAACAAAGAAAGCATACATTCATGCAACAATCATATTAGAAAAAATGCACAACCAAGTATGATGCATGTCTAGCCCTAGTGCAGGTAATGAGCTCTTCTGTCAGTTTCTACCCGCTCCCGACATAACCCGAAGCAGCTGAAATGGGTATGGTTTTCCAGTCAGCATAGGTACAGTTCTCACTAACCGACGTATGCGTCATATCCTCTGTAAGCAAACTCTGCCTTACAGGTGGCAGCATTTCAGCCGTGTATGAAATCATATTCTCTGTAAGCAATCCTTGCCTTACAGGTGCGGCATTCTAGCCGTGTATAAATTAATATCCTCTGCAAGTGATCCTAGGTTATCAGTTGCAGGTACAGCTCTCAATAGCTGTGTAACACTGGAAAACGTTCTGTGGTCGTACCACTATCTATCTGACTGCCTTCACGCAGCAGATCATTACATAATCATTCTCATTATCATCATTCATCATTATTCTCATTATTCATCATCATTTTCACATTCTTATGCAGTACCTCTTTCTTTCTCTGTTCAATCATACTGTACAAACTTTACATCTTTCACTTTTACAATATCCTGGCACAAACCATTTCTCTTAATCATATTATTCTTTTCTCTTTTTTTCTCTTTATTTTACTCTGGTTACTCTATGCTCTATGTTACTTTATTCTGCTCTGATTTCTCTGTTTAACATGTGTATTTAAAGCTTATGTAAATTTCGGTATGAATAGCTAGCCTGTCCCAAGTATAGGTTCATTAAGTCTATATTGAAACAGTTTAACTTTTCATATTATACCTAACCCTATTCGCAACTCAAGTACTAACTAAGTTGCCCTAGTTCGTTCACTAGTCTCTGTCTGTTTTTCTGTCATTAAAATTTTATAGACTTTTTCTTTGGTTTTTATCTTATCTTTAACTTTTTATTTTTTCTTTATCTTTGCCTCACTAATATGTTCTTTCCACTCCATAAGTGTTTTATGAAGGTAATTATGTGATTCTGCACTTAAAGTTATCTTTCTAAAGCTTTTACAGAAAACTGCCTTTTCCATATTATTTTATTATTTTTATTAAAATATTATTTTTAATTAAATATTATTATTTAATATTTTATTATTATTAATTATTTTATCATTAATTTTCGAAAATTAACTTACCTTTTACTTTTAACCTTTAAAATTCACTTTTTACCACCCGTAACTTTTAATATTTCTACTTTTACCACCCTAACTTCCAGAAATTACCATATAACCCCTTAAACACCAAAAATTTTACTTCCTTACCCTTTCTAAGATCTAAAAGGTGTTCTTTAATGTTCTTCACCACACTCAAAGTGTTCTTCGTGTTCTTCGTATATTCTTCAAATTCTTTCTCTGTTTTACCCGTTTTTCAGTCTTTTCAGCAACCGATTTTTACCAAAATTCAAAATAAATTTCCAGCCACTAAAACCCCATCTTTTCTACATGATTTTAACACAAATTGAAGCTCAATTTAAGCTCTAGGGTTTCGTTTTCCAGCAGCCACAAGAACACACATTCATAGCTTGAATTTCATCAAATTTCATCAAATTTTCACCAAAATTTCAACAAGAATTACTCATACAAACAACCAATTTCAAGCACAGCCAAACCATATCATAATCACACAACTCAAACACAATCAATCAAGATTAAATTCGTCAATCCCTACCTGATTTTGCTGCTCCTAATTCAGTTAGACTTTCAGGTGGTCCTTTAGCACTTTTTCCTCCTAAATCACATCAAGAACAACTTTAAATCCAAAAATCCTCAACTAACCAAATCTCCCTAATCACGTTAGGAGGTGATTTCTAACCTTAGACTTTCTGGAAAGTCACGTTTCTTGGCCCTCAAGTCAAGTTAAGCATGATTCCTACGGAAGAACATCAAGAAAACACATGTTTAAGCATGTTTCCTTGAAAACTGAATTGAAAAGGGAAAGGAACAGCCATCTCACCTTATTTCCAGCCTTGATAAGTTACATGGTTATGCAGAGGAAGAAGAGAGGATCATTTTGGTGAAATCGTAGTTTTGATTTGAGTTTTAGTTCAGAAGAAATCAAGCTTTGAAGATTAAGTGTTCAAGAAAGTTTCTCTCTTTTCTCTCTTGTTATTTTCGGCCAAAGGGAGCAAATGACCAGCCTTGGAGTGTCTTGGGGGTGTAAGGTGAGTTGTAATTGGTTGGATTGGAGGTGGGTTAAAATAATATTAAAATATCTCAGTGTATGACTATTGAAACTAGATGTATCGGAACACTTGTAAAAACATCTCTAAAAATTATTTTTTGAGCTACTAGCATAAATGACACTAGTAACATATTTATTATGATAATAGAACATGTATGATGAGACCTTAGCATTGCTAAAGTCATCAAAGAATGCTGGTGCTAAGCTGTACCAGTAAACTATGAAACCGGTTAAACCGATTTCCTATTTTTAACTAAAACAGACCAGGTAACCTTGTAATATCATTCAAGCATCTTCTAATACTAATATAATGATAATATTATACTATTATCTCTCTTCTCTCATGAGTCGAGTCTGGTTCGTCAAACTGAGACTATTTACGAAAACTACAATCAGAACTCCTAACCGATACGGTTCAAAAACTAGGTTCTTTGCGATTGCATTGTCGGGCCTGTCCCAACTAAGGTCCTGAGTTAAAGATAATATAATGACAATGAGGATTGAGATGCTTGATGATACAGAAGAGGTGTTCCCTTTACTGATATTTCGGAGAAATCCGTGTCTTTAGAAAAGATCTTGCGTACTTGAAAATTAGGGTTGTTACATTCAATGCCAGCTCTAGTGCCATTTTGGCCATTGAATGCCCAGTGAGGAAGTCCTCACTGGCGTTTAGCGCCAGATTCTTGGCCATTTTGGGCATTGAATGCCCATTGAGGTATTCCTCCCTGGCATTCAAAGTCGTCCTAGTCTCTCCATATTTGGCCTCATCCTCAGTGGTGATGGCCTTGTACTCTTCTCTTGGGTTCACTTTAGTGTTACTGGTAAGAGTGTTAGGAGGGATCTCATGGATTCTCTTACTTAGTTGACCAACTTGTATCTCCAAATTTCTAATGGAGGATCTTGTTTCAGTTATGAAACTATGAGTGGTCTTCGAGAGGCTGGAGACCAGAGTAACTAAATCAGAAATGCTCTACTTAGGGGTCTCCATATGTTCCTGAGAAGATGGGAATGGTGGTCTGTTATTGAACCTGTTTTGGTTCCTTCCACCTTGATTATTATTGAAGCCTTGCTGAGGCTTTTGTTGATCCTTCCATGAAAGATTAGGATGATTCCTTCATGGGGGAATGTAGGTGTTTCCATAGGGTTCTCCTATGTAATTCACCTCTTCCATGGTGGGTTATTTAAGATCATAAGCTTCTATTCAGAAGAAGCTTCTTGAGTGCTGCCAACTGCAGCTTGCATTCCAGTCAAATGCTGAGAGATCATATTGACCTGCTAAGTCAAGATCTTGTTCTGAGCCAATACAGCATTCAGATTGTCAACTTCAAAAACTTCTTTCTTCTGAGGGACCGCATTTTTCACACGGTGTCTCTCAGAGGTGTACATGAATTGGTTGTTTGTAACCATCTCAATGAGTTCTCTTGCTTCTGCAGGCATTTTCTTCAAGTGGAATGATTCACCTGTAGAGCTGTCCAATGATATTTTAGACATCTCAGACAGACCATCATAGAAAGTTCCTAAGATAGACCATTCTAAGGGCATGTCAGGAGGACACCTCCTGATCAGTTGCTGGTATCTTTCCCAAGCTTCATAGAGGGATTCACCTTCTTTTTGTCTGAAGGTTTGAACTTCCACTCTGATTTTGCTCATCCTTTGAGGAGGAAAGAATTTGGCCAAGAAAGCATTGACCAGCTTCTCCCAACAGTCTAGGCTTTCTTTAGGTTGAAAGTCCAACGATATCCTAGCTCTATCTCTTACAGCAAGGGGAAAGAGCATAAGTCTGTACACCTCATAATTTAATCCATTGGTCTTAACAGTGTCACAGATTTGCAAGAATTCAGCTAGAAACTGATGTGGATCTTCTAGTGGAAGTCCATGGAACTTGCAATTTTGTTGCAGACGAGAAACTAACTGAGGCTTAAGCTCAAACTTGTTAGTTCCAATGGTAGGTGTTCCGAGGGTTACCTGAAACTGTAGGTCGATCTCAGATGAGATCTCTTGTATTGGTCGGAGTTGTTATGTCTGACTTGATGATGGTGGTCGGAATTGCTGTGTCCAACTTGTTGGGCTTAGTGGTGGTGCTGATCCTTCGTCACCGGAGGATGGTGGTACCTGCAAGGGACACCGATGCTTAAGTTAGCAAGGGTATTAAGTAGGTTTTTTGTAGAATCAGAGTATGAGTTATACCTGGGTGCTCCAGTGTATTTATAATGTTGTAGAGTGATCTTTTCTGGAGATAAGATAGCTATCTTATCTTATCTTTGAGTGGAGTTATCTTATCTTTAAGGGAACCGCTCTTATTTTTCTAGGCTTGGGCTGCCTTTGGACTTGGGTCGTGTTCCTCTGTTTGGGCCCTTTTTGGGCTTCTCTTGGTGATTTGGCCGAACTCTTTAAGAAGAGGTCGGGTAATCCTGACCTGAAGAGGTCGGTCGACTTGTCGTCAATCAACCCGGGTCATACAGCTCGACCCAGGGCATGAACAGTGCCCCTGCTCGAGCGTGGTCTTCCTTTTGAGGTCGAGTCCTTTTTTAGGACTTCGATCCTTCTTTGGAGAAGCCGAGCTCGAGCACTTTGGTTGATTCCGCTAAGGCTTCTTGAATGTGAAGCGTTTTCCTTCACTCCTTTTAGTTTGAAACGTGCGTTTTTGCATTTTGTGCTCTTGCTTTGGGAATGTGCGAGGGTTTTTAAAGCCCATTAACTTCTCCCTTTGCCATTTCTTTTGCCTCCCACTTTCTCATTTCATTTTATATTTCAAAAAATCTTCTCTTTTCCGTTTCTCTTTCTTTTGCTTGCTGTAACTTCTTCTTTTACCCTTCTGCTCTTGCGTTTGCTGGCTCGTTTGCAACTCTTTGTTCTCTTGCTCCCCAGCTTTCACGTCCTCGTGCGCACCTCGTGTTTGGGAGTAATTGTGTTTTTTCCATTGTTTCGACCTTCGTCACCTTTCTTTACAGGTTGGTTTTTCTTGCCTTCATTCTTTATTCCTTGATGCCTGTTCTTTTCATGCTGATTTTGAGAAGGTTTTGATCTTGTTTGAAAAAAGTTTGAATCTTTCTGCATTTGTTGTGTCTGATCATTGCGGCACTATTTGGGGCTTCTTCGATTTACCCTTGTTTTTGCCCCTATTTATTTTGAATTCGTAGATTTTGGAGTAATGGACTGTGAAAAAGGTTACGTCTTTTTTGAAGACTTTTGTGTAGTATGTTTGATGTTGATAGCTTTTGTGTTTTGTATGGCATGGATGATTTTCCTATGACTTTTTTGATTCGTGACTTTCTTTTTCGAAGTGTCGCTTATTGAAAGAGGGTTATTTTTTGTTGAGAGATGTCGAGACATAGTACTTGTAGATTTTTCCCAAGTCCTTATTCTGTTACTGCCTCCAAAGGATGCCCCTGGACCTTAGTGTGAGTCCTGGGGTCTCCTTTTGCTGTCGTATACTTTAGTCTGAGTTGTCTCCATATTTTTCTGAGCTGATTTCTTGATTTACCCGAGCTATTTCGGTTAGTAATCATTTTTCTTTTTCTTCTTGTAGGACTAGTTGACCCATGTCTTCTCGCAAAAATATTGTCGAGACATCCTCCAAAGTCCCCGAGGGCATGTCTGACTGGTTAGACTCCCTCGTCCTGATGTGCGTTTCAATGGTTATCTCTGATTACTGCGTGGAGCTTAGAAAGCATCACCGGATCTGTAGTAGTAAGGATCAGGAGAAGAATTACGAGTTGGTAGCGCCTGACCCCGATGAGAGGGTTTGCTTTCCTTCTCTGACCTAGGGGGAACGTCCCTTCTTTTTTGCTTATGACTACTTTTTTAGCCAAATGAACATTACCCTTCCTTTTACCCCTTTCGAGACCGATTTGTTGTGGTCATGTAATGTAGCTCCGTCCCAGCTCCATCTGAACTCCTAGGGCTTTATTAAGATCTTTCAGTTGTTGTGCCAAGAATTGGATGTCAAGCCTTCTCAAACTCTCTTTATTTACCTCTTTGTTTTGACCAAACCTGGGACTTCCAAAAAGAAAGCTTCTTGGTTTTCTTTCAGGTCTGCCCAAGAAAAGAAAGTATTTTCTATATATGATGAGTCCTTTAGAGACTTTAAGAACTACTTTTTTAAGGTCCGAGCTGTTGAGGGAGCTCGACCATTTTTCTTAGAGCCGAATAATAAACCTGCCTTTCCCTTATGTTGGCAAAAGAATGTTGTGGTGCCTAGATATTCGTGGGAGATGCTTGATGAGGTCGAGCAGGCTTTTGTGAATGTGTTGGAGGAGATTTGAGGGCAACCCCTCCATCTCGACACAAAGAAATTCTTAGGGGACCCCTCCCTTCTCCGAGCTGAGCTGGGTAGTGGTCGACTTCTTTTTTCTTTGCTTTGTTTTATTTGCTTTTATTTCTTTTTTTCCAGTTTTGTAACTTGGTTTTGCGATGTTTTTCAGAGATGGTTAAGAATAATGATTCCATGAAGGACTTTAAGAAGGTGAGGAAAGCTACAGCTGCCCAGAACATCTCGGCTAAGGCTGCTGGGGAAGGATCTTTTCAGGTCCCTCCTAAAAAGCCGACCTTGAGCACTTCCGGGCCGAGGAGGTTGATTCCTACTCCTTAGGTCAATTTGGTTGATCCTCCCCAAACTTCTGCTGCTACCTCTTCTCCCAATGTCGGCCCTTTTCCAAAAAGACAGAGGACTGTTGAGCCTTTTAATTTGGACGCCCTAGATTTTGATGCTGTGGGGTTTGTCGATCATCAAATTGCTCCTTATGGTGTTGTTCTTACTGATGATGTATCTATTCTTCGTCATTTGAACTTTATTACCCGAAGCAGTATTAAGATAGCACACATGGGAGCAGCCTTATTCCGAACTGCCCAAGATCTTCCTGTTCATACGAGAAAGGCTTTTATAGAGGAGGCCAAGTCGGAATTTGACAGGATCAAGGGGTTGAAGGAGGAACTTGAGGTGAAGGTGGCAAAGCTGGAAAAAGAGTTGGAAGGTGAGAAGACTCGGGCTACTGCTGCGGTGGCTTCTGCAAATCTGGCTGAGGAGATTGCGCAGAAGCATAAGGATAGCTATGTCCGAACTTATGGTGAGATGATAGAGCTAAGGAAGAGGTTGGAATCTGCTCAAGCTGATTATGCCGAGCTCCAAGTCCATCTCGTGGGCAGTGTGACTTCTGCCTATGAGAATTTGAAGGATCAGGTCTGAGTTCTTGCTCTCGAGCTCGACCTGTCTCTCTTCAATTTGGACAATATTGTGGAAAATGGGAAGATCATCCCTGCCCCAGATGAAGATGATGATGATGTAGATCCACCTCCTGTGCCATCCACCAAAGCTTCTGTTGCCCCGACTTCCCCATCTCCTGCATCTGAGGTCGGCCGTCCCGAGTCTGATCCCGATGTTCAGATTCTGACTCGGCCGGATGGAACAGTTGATGTTGTCTCTCTTGCGACTCGTCCTTCTTCACCCCGAGATGCCACCACTGGGGAGTCTTTGAATCCTTTGTAGTTTCTATTTCGCTTTGGTATCTCATGGCCCGACTTTGTGGGTCTTTGAAATTCTGGATTTTTTGTAATTAGTAGTTCATTTGACTTTGACATTTTAGTTGCTTTTGTTAGCAACTTTCTTTAGAAAGAAAAATGCTTTTGAACTCTTGAGGTGGCCTTCTGAGTCTTTATTATAGTAGCTTTGTTTCTTCTTGACGTGTTTGTTTAAAATCTTTTGGAACTTCCAGGAATCTTAAGAGTGTTGGTGCTTTTGCTGTTCCACCTCTTTTTTGATTGCCTTTGTGTTTGTTTATTTCCTGCTTTAGTCGAAGTGGCCTTTTGAGGCTAGCCTTGTTTGACTATTGTTTTTAGTATTCTCATAGAACACTTGCGAATTGATTTTGGTAAGGTTGTGGCTTTCTTTGGGTCGAGCTGTGTCCCTTCTAGCGCACGCCTTCTGTCGGTCGACTTCTTTCGTTGAATTTTTCGAGTTGTTTCTAGTAATCCCGTTTTAGTTGGACCTCGCCGGGTCTCTTTTTATAGATTTACTTTTTATTAACTCTGTCGCTTTTGATTGGCTTTGGCCGACTTCTTCATGTCGGTCCCTTCTTAGTTATTTCTAGTAATCCACTTTTGATAAGGGCTGATCAGGCCTCCTTCTATGGATTACTTTTTATAACTTTGTCACTTTGATCAGTCGGGTCCGACTTCTTCATGTCGGTTAGTCCCAACTTATTTTTAGCAATCCATTTTTTCTCAGACCTCGTCAGGCCTCTTTCTATGGATCACTTTTTTATAACTTTTCGTCACTTTGGTCGATTGGTCTGACTTCTTCATCCCTTCTTCTTTTTCGAGGCTCTTCTAATTTGTTGGCTAAATACCGATCTAGTCGTCCTTCTCTTACCAATTTCTCAATAACATTTTTCAAGTCAAAGCACTCATTGGTAGGATGTCCATAGATTCTGTGATATTCACAGTATTCTGTCCGATTTCCTCCTCCTTTCTTGCTTTTGAGTGGACGAGGTGGTGGTATCTTTTCAGTATGGCATACTTCTTGGTAAATATCCACAAGAGACACCCGGAAAGGGGGTATAGTTGTTGTATTTTTTAGGTTTCTCACTGTATTGATCTTCTTTTTTCTTGGACTCTTTATCCTTATCCCGGAAGGAGTAGGAGAATCCGGATTTTGAAGTCTCTCCTAGCCGAGAGTTTTCCTCCATGTTGATGTACTTCTCAGCTCGTTCCTACACTTCATTCAGAGATGTTAGATGTTCCTTTGATATGGAGTGACTAAAAGGTCCTTCTCGCAGGCCATTGATGAGACCCATAATGGCTGCTTCCGTTGGTAGGCTTTGTATGTCCACGCATGCTTTGTTGAACCTCTCCATGTAGCTACGAAGACTCTCCCGATCTCCTTGCTTAATTCCTAATAGGCTTGGGGCGTGTTTGGCTTTGTCCTTCTAGATGGAAAATCGGGCAAGAAATTTCTTGGCCAGGTCGTCAAAACTTGTGATGGATCTGGGGGGCAAAGTGTCGAAACACTTAATTGCTATCTTTGTTAGTGTTGTTAGGAAGGATTTTCATCGAATAGCATTCGAGGCGTTGGTGAGATACATTCTGCTTCTAAAATTACTGAGATGATGGCTTGGATCTGATGTGCCGTCGTACGGGGTCATGTTGGGAGCTTTGAAGTCCTTTGGGACTTTGGCTTTCATGATCTCTTTGGTGAATGGGTCTTGATCCTTGTGGGGGCTATCTTCATGACTGGATCGGGTAGTCTTGGTTTTGAGATCGGCTTCAAGCTTTAGGAGCTTGTCCTCTAACTCTCGGTGTCGCCTAGTTTCCCTTCGTAGGTCCCTCTCGGATTTCCGTTAATGCCCGGCCTCTTTTTTGAGCTGTTTGAGACGATCTTGTTGAGCTTGAAGCACCTCCATGATTCCTGTGCTTGGTGAATTCTTGTCTTTGTTTGGCTGAGAAGTACCATTTGGTGTGATGCCCGCGTTCTTATGCGGCGTTCTATTCTCTAAATTAGAATTGTGGTCATTGTCAAGGTTGTCCGCCATGATGATGGGATGACTTCCAGGGTCCCCAGCAACGGTGCCAATGTTCCGAGGGTTACCTGAAACTGTAGGTCGATCTCGGACTTGTTGGGCTTAGTGGTGGTGTTGATCCTTCGTCACCAGAGGGTGGTGGTACCTGCAAGGGACTCCGATACTTAAGTTAGCAAGGGTATTAAGCAGGTTTTTTGTAGAATCATAGTATGAGTTATACCTGGGTGCTCCAATGTATTTATAATGTTATAGAGTGATCTTTTCTGGAGATAAGATAGCTATCTTATCTTATCTTTGAGTGGAGTTATCTTATCTTTAAGGGAACCACCTTTATCTTTCTAGGCTTGGGCTGCCTTTGGACTTGGGTCATGTTCCTCTGTTTGGGCCCTTTTTGGGCTTCTCCTGGTGATTTGGCTGAACTCTTTAAGAAGAGGTCGGCTAATCCTGACCTCAAGAGGTCGGTCGACTTGACGTCAATCAGCCCGGGTCATACAGCTCGACCCAGGGCATGAACAGTAGGTATAGAGATACTTCTTCCATAGAAGTCAGAGGTAGGCATGGTGAAGTCATCAAGTACCTTTCTTGCCTCTCCTTCATGATTAGGCTCGGCTGCCATGCCTTCAACTTCTTGTTCTGAATTTTCTAAGAGATTTTTCTGGAGTGTTGTACTTTAGCTTGTTGTAAACTTCTCTTTAGAGTTTTCTTAGGTTCAGGATCAGGTTCAAAGAGAGGTTATTTATCTCTGTTGCTGGTCATAAACAAGAAAACATAGATGCAACAAGAAACCAAGCTTCTATGCCAGAGGAAAGAGAATTCCTAGTGAGATGTGAGGGATAAAAGAAGGAAGAATGAAAATAGGAAAAGAGAGAGAAGAAGAATTCAAAAATTAGAAGTAAAAGAGAAACAAGAATTAAAATATTTTTTTATTTTATTTATTTATTGAATTTGAAAATAAAAGTTAATTAATTAAAAAGAATTAAAAATTAATTGTTGATTTTCAAAAAAGAGGATAGAGAAATAGAGAAGATATTTTCGAAAATTAGAAGAGAGAAGAATTAGTTAGGATGTTTTGAAAAGAAGAAAGAGAAAATAAGATAAAGATTTGAAAAGAGGTTAAGAAAGATATGATCTAAATTAAAAAGATTTGAAAATCAAACTTGAAAAGATAGTCACTTGTTTCCTCTCTCTTTTGGAAAAAGGTTTTAAAAAGAATTGATTTTGAATTTTGAAATTTGAAATTTAAATTTTAAATTTTGAAATTGAATTTTAAAATTTGAATTTGAAATAAGATAAGATAAGATTTTGAAAATTGAATTTTAAATTTTTTGATTTTTGAACTTGAAACAAGATAAGATAAAGATTTGAAAAAGATATGATTTTTGAAAAGATTTTATTTTGAAATTTGAAATTAAGACAAGATAAGATAATAATTTGAAATTAAAATCTGAAATTTTCTTTGAAATTTTCGAAAATTAATTGAAATAAAGACAGAAATGATATATTTTTTATTTTTTTGAATTAATGAAGAAAGAGAAAAACAATTAAAAGACACCAAACTTAAAATTTTTAGATCTAAGACACCTAGTATGCAAAAATTGCAAAGAAAAATACAAAGAGACATCAAACTTAAAAATTTAAAGATTAAAACAAAGAGAAAAACAAGAACATTTTGAAGATCAAGAAGAACACTAAGAACAAAACTTAAAGAATTCAATGAAAACAAGAACATGCAAAGGACACCAAACTTAAAAATTTTGAAAACCATAGACTCAATTTTCAAAAATTTTTAAAAGAAAAGACACAAGAAAACATCAAACTTAAAGATTGACACAAGACTCAAACAAAAGACATTAATTTTGAAACTTTTTTTAGAAAGGACTCAAGAAATTCGAAAAATTCAACAAGAACACAAACAAAAGACTCAAACCAAAAACAAAGATTAAATAAAGAAAAGAAAAGGTTTCTGAAAAATATTTTTTTTTACTTTTTATTTTTTGAAAAAGAAGAAGAAAATAAAATAAAAGACTCTAACAAAATTAAAGACAATACCTAATCTGAAGCACATAAAAGGAAAATAAAAAAAACATTACTAGGTTGATGTGTTTGCAATGATAAGAAGATGGTTAAGGCTTGGAGATGATTTGTTCTTCTGGATTAATTCTGGTCTTACTGTCTTCTTCAACTGTGAGTGATTTCTTCTATGGCAAGCCTGTATGTGATCAACGCCGGTTGAGAGGTCACCAATGCTCCACCAGATCTGAAACCCAGGGTTAATGTGGATCCATTCTGATTGAGGGTGAAGCTCCTGCAGTTCATTCTCTTTAGTGATCCTACTCAAAATGTCACAGACAAGGTCGAATCTTCCAGATCAGGGAATGTTGCGCCTTTGGGTCTAGCCTCTACCACAAAGACTGTAATCTCCCCATACCTCGACTGAACTGGTGTCTCGAGAAGTCCCCAACAAAGTCGTGGATTAGCCAATCTAAGAGATGTATGATCAAGCTGGTGGTTCATTATTGTCCAATGAAAGATTCACTCTGAACCCATGTAGAATGAGATAACCTTGTGTCGGTTCATCGCATTCATGATGATGAAGAACGAAGATACATCTTAGAATAGAGAATCAAACACGAATTGAGATAGAACAGTAATACTTTATTAATCCATAAAACTCAGCAGAGCTCATCCCCTCAACCTAGGAGGTTTGAAACTCATACTGATAGAAAATACAATGTGGAATTCGAAAATATGGCATAAAGTCCTGAACAAGGATGATTCTTGTTCTATATATACTAATCTAATGACTAAAGATTAAATAAGAAGGGTGAAACAGTCTTTTAGTGCTAAAATCCACTTCTGAGGCCCACTTGGTGAGTGTTTGGGCTAAGATTGGTTGAGATCCATGTGCTAGGAGGCCTCTAGGGCATTGAACGTTAGCTAGGGAGTCTGACTTGGGCGTTGGATGCTGGTCTCTTCTCCTTTGGGCGGTGGACGCCAGAATATGGCAGGAGGCTGGCGTTGAACGCCAATTTTGAGCCTTTAATTATGAAGTAAAGTATGAACTATTATATATTTCTGGAAAGCTCTGAATGTTAGCCTTTCATAGCCGTTGAGAATGCTCCATTTGGATTTCAGTAGCTCCATAAAATCTCTTTCGAGTGCAAGGAGGTCAGATCCAGATAGCATCTGTAGCACTTTCTCTGCCTCTGAATCAGACTTTTGCTCCAGCTCCTCAATTTCCGCCAGAAAATACCTGAAATTCCACAAAATCCAAAAATGTGAATTTTATACTAAAAAATATGAAAACTTAATAAAACGTAAACAAAATATACTGAAAACTATATGAAAATGATGGCAAAAAGTGTATAAAATATTCGCTCATTACAACCCCTAATTTCTCTCATAGCCAATGATATGTACACCTCACTGCAATTCCATGGGAGAACAATTTAGGATTTAAAACTCTAGGTTATTTATTTGGATTTGTGACCATTTTAATCATTTAAACTTTGATTAGGGTCACTTGTTAGTTTGGAACTATACTTGCAACGCAATTTTTCTAAGAAATTTTAAACCGACGTTTGGCCCTCATCAAGGACACAAATGCTTCCATAATCTTGGGAAGGTCATTTCTTGCTACTAGAAGAGTACTAATTGATGTGCAAAAAGGAGAGGTAACCTTGAGAGTTTGTGATGAGCATATAGTGTTAAATGTATTCAAGGCCTTGCAACATCCTAGTAATTCAGAGGATTGCATGAAGATTGACTTACTTGATCCATTAATACATGAAGTTCTTGAGTAGGAGCCATTTGACAGTGTCTTAGAGAATTCTTAACCTCTACACACGGAAGAAAAAGAAGACGTAACAACTTGCATGTAAGCCATTCACACATGCATGCACATTCCAGAGGAGGAAATTAACCATCCCCCAATATCTCCATGCATGCAAGCTCCTTCACCTAGGAAGGAGGAAAAGGATGAATCACCAAAGCTTGAATTAAAGTGATCATTAGTGCCTCTTTGATTAAGTTAGAAGAAGAATTGATCAAAGAGCTACAAGCTCAAAAGACAGCCTTAGGATGGACCATCCATGATCTTAAGGGGATAAGTCCCACTATGTGCATGCATAAAATCTTGCTTGAAGAAGTCTCTAAACCAGTGGTGGAAGCACAAAGGAGACTCTATCCTATCATGAAGGAAGTGGTTCAAAAAAAGTCAGGAAGTTGTGAGAAGAAGAAATTATTTATCTGGTTTTTTATAGTCATTGGGTGAGTCCGGTTCAAGTTGTTCCCAAGAAAGGCAGAGTCACAGTGATCAGCAATGAAAAGAATGAGCTCATTCCAAAAAGAACCATCATAGGATGGCGCATGTGCATTGACTATAGGAAGCTCAATACCGCTACTAGGAAAGATTACTTTCCCTTGCCTTTTATTGATAAGATGCTTGAGAGATTGGCGGGACACGCATTCTACTGTTTCTTGGATGGTTATTCAGGGTATAACCAATTGCAATGGATCCTGTGGATCAGGAGAAGATGGTATTCACTTGCCCGTTTGGTATCTTTGCTTGCCGCTGTATGCCTTTTGGGCTTTGCAATGCTCTTGCCACTTTTCAAAGGTGCATGCTTTCTATTTCTTCTGACATGGTTCAAAAATTCGTTGAGGTATTTATGGCTGATTTTTCTAGTTTGGGTGATTCTTTTTATGCATATTGACAACATCTAGCCTTAGTTTTGAAACTGTGCTAAGAAACTAACCTTGTTTTGAACTGGGAAAATGTAATTTTATGGTTACCAAAGGTATCATTCTTGGGCATCAGACTTCAAACAAAGACATAGAAGTTGACAAGGATATGGTGGACGTAATTGAGAAATTATGACCACCAGTGAGTGTGAAAGCCATAAAAAGTTTCCTAGCTCACACTGGATTTTATAGAAGATTCATAAAGGACTTCTCAAAAATTGCAAAGCCTCTGAGCAATCTTTTAGTTAGTGATGTTCTTTTTGTTTTTTTATAAATATTGTCTGCATGATTTTGAAACTCTTAAGGCTAAGCTTGTCTCTGCACTCATTATTGTTCTACCTAATTGGACTTTACCTTTTGAACTTATGTGTGATAGAAGTGATTTTGCAATAGGTACCATTTTGGGACAAAAACAAGACAAGGTCTTACATGTCATTTACTATACTAGCCATGTTCTTAATGATGCATAAAAGAATTACACCACCATAAAGAAGGAACTTTAAGCAGTTGTTTTTGCTTTTTATAAGTTTAGATCCTATTTAATTGGTTCAAAAATAACTGTCTACACCGATCACTCTACTCTCAAATTTTTTTTGACCAAACAAGATGCTGAACCAACGCTTATTAGATGGGTACTCTTCTTGCAAGAATTTGACATTGAAATAAGAGACCAAAAGGGTTCTGAGATCAAAGTGGCTAACCACCTCTCAAGGATTGAGCCTATAGAAGTCCCTGACGAGCAAATCCTAGTGAATGAAGGCTTCCCTGATGAGCAATTACTTGTTATACACAAGGCACCTTGGTTTGCAGATGTGACCCATTATAAGGCCGAAAAAATCATTCCAAAGGAATTCAATTGGCACCAAAGGAAGAAGCTACAGCATGATGCTCGTTACTTCATATGGGATGATCTATATTTGTTCAAGAGGTGCTCGGATGGCCTAATCTGAAGATGCATCTTAGATGAAGAGACTTAAGAGGTCCTGTGGCATTACCATGGTTCCAAGTATGGTGGTTATTTGTTCAAGTTCTCCAGTGTGGCTTATGTTGGCCAATTATCATCAAGAATGCTGATGTGTGGAAAACGATCCAACACAAAACTCACCGACAAGTGTACCGGATCGCATCAAGTAATAATAACTCACATGAGTGAGGTCGATCCCACAGGGATTGAAGGATTGAGTAATTTTAGTTTAGTGGTTGATTTAGTCAAGCGAATCAAGTATTGGTTGAGTGGTTTGTAATTTGCAGAAACTAAATTGCTTGAAATGTAAAGGGGAAGGGAAAATTGCAGTAAATTAAAGAGCAGGAAAATAAAGGAGCTGAATCTTAAAGTGCAAGTAAATTAAATTGCAGAAACTTAGATTGCAAGTAATGTAAATGGCTGAAGCTTAAAGTGCAAGAAACGTAAATTGCTTGAATTGTAAAAGGGATTGGGAGTTGGGATTGCAGAAATTAAACAAGAACAAGTAAATTGCATTAAACATAAAAAAGAAAATTGAATTGCAGTGAAGTAGATCTTAAACAGAAGAGTAAAATCCTTTGAGAATTTAAAAACAGAGAAAGCAATGCTTAGTTTGCAGCAAAGTAAAAGAGGTTGAAGATCTCAGGAGTGGAAGAGACTAGATAACAAGTCTAGATCTCAAATCCTTCCTTGATCCAACAAGAACAATTGCAAAGGAAATAAAGAAAAGTAAATTGCAGAATTAAAGAGAAGATGAAGCAGTAAACAGAAATTGAAATTCAATTATGCAGAAGAAGTAAACAAGAGATCCCAAGGTGAGATTGAAACAGAAGTTCTTCAATTCTTCACCCAAGATCAAAAACAAGAAAATAAAAGAGTGCTCAAGCAAGAACCAAGAAGAAGAGAGATCAATTCTCCTTCCAAGTTCTCAGAAATACAAATTCAAAGTAAAAACTCAAAATGAAAATGAAAGTAAAAGGAAAATTCAAAGTAAAGTCTAGAGGTAGCAAAAAGAGGTCCTAATTATATCAAACTAACTCCTATTTATACACTTTCTATTCTTGAATTTTGGAATTTGGATGGGCTTTTGATTTGGTGAAGAAATGAATTAAGTTGGATTTTTAATTCAATTTTTAGCCCAAATGCACCTCCCAGGGGTAAGCTCAGTTGGAAAAACCAACTGAGCACTCCATTGTTGCTGCCCATGTCATTTGGTGCGTGCGTCCCAGTCTTGACCGTGTCAATTTGTGGGGATGAAGGGGAGGTAGTGCTCAGTTGGAAAAACCAACTGAGCTCCCCCTTGTGCAGTGCCTTGCTTGCTTCCTTGTTGCGCCAAGTTGCTGCTTGGCCGTGTCATGATGCGCATGACAAGCTCCCTTGTGAGCATTTGTTGTGCCAAAGAGTGGAAGGCTTGGGGAGAGTAATGCTCAGTTGGAAAAACCAACTGAGCTTTCCTTGGTGGCGCCTTGCCTTCAGCCTCAAGGTCCCAGGTTCAAATCCTGGTGGGAGCAAGTGGAGGATATCTTTGAAGCTAATTTCCTTGGATGAGTGGGCACTATTCCTTATGTTTTAAAGAATTCCCAAGTTTGAAACCTGGCTCAAGCATTTAAGCTATTTCCTCTTGATTTTCCTTGCAAGCTTGGTGGCACTCCTTCCTTATGTTTCAAGGAATTCCCAAGTTCGAATCCTGGGGGAAGCAATTTAGCTGTTTCTCTTGATTTTTCCTTGCAACGAGTAGCGTGTGGTTCCAAGTTCGAATCCTAGAGGAAGCATTTTGGCTTATTTTTCATGATTTTCCTTATGCCTAGCAATATAATGTAGCGCTCCATTAAGTAAAGCAATTGAGTGCCTTTGCCTCCATGGAGTAATGCCTTCTTGTCATCCCTCTGGTGCAAGGTTCAAGTCTTGGTGGCTTCATTTATGGGATTTTTGCTTTGAATTAATTTTTGAGAGCCCCCGATAAAGCTCACTTAGTTAACTGAGCTTTATGCCATTTCCTTGCTTTCTTTAGTGCTCAGTTAACTATTTGAACTTAGCCTTGTACCTTGCCTTCCCCTTTCATTCCTTGTGAAGCTCAGTTTACTTTTCCAACTTAACTTCCATTCTTCCTTGATTTTTGCCACGCTTTTCTTCTCTTGGCATGCTTGTTGCTTCCTTTGGGCACATTCCTTAGGCCACGCTTTTCTTATTTTCTTCTTTCTTCACCTACAAGTAATCAAAACAACCAATCAAAGTATCACTAAATTCACAAGGTTTATAAATCATTAAAATTCAATTAAATTTAGCTTAAACCTCATGATTTAACATCAATTACATGATGGTTGATTGATTCAAAGAAGTCATGCATTTTTAATACAAATTACTTTCTTAGAATGCAAGAAAGTGCATAAAACCTAATAAAAACAAAGAAAAAGACTAGTGAAACTAGGCTAAGATGACTTGTCATCACAACACCAAACTTAAACCTTGCTTGTCCCCAAGCAAGCAGTAAAACATAAGGAAAATTACTAGAAGCAGAGAAGTGTATAAGCCTTTTGTTAAAAGACATTGAATACTGGTAAACGGGGTTTTTATGCATGGTATCTTAGGGATTTTTATTCTGGGGCTGAGACATCAACATTCCTTTGGATCCTTACTTGAATTACACAAAAAATGAGACTTGTTATTGCTTGGTCCCTGGGGTTTTTTTTTTTCTTTTTTTGTTGCTCTCTTTCTTGGCTGAGGCTTAATGCTATGTTGTAAGGTAGCTTTTTAGAGTAAGCTTTCAGCCAGCATTCCCGCCCCAGTTGGTTCAAGATGCTAGGTATTGAAACACCCCTATGGGCTTACTTGCTCAAGCCTCTCCTTAGCACACACACATTACAGGCATTTAGCTTGTTTTGTTCATCTATGTTTGTTCTTTGGAAATTGATGCCCAGCACCTCTTTGGGTTACTAAATGCTTTGTCTCAAAGTAGCTCTTGATGGTGGACTTTCGGTTGGCAATCCCGGGTTAGTTAACCCAAGTTACCGGGTGATGAAGCACCTCTTAGAACCTAGTTATCCAAGCTTATCTTTGTACAAGAACATCACAGGCATTTATCCAAATTTGCAGCCATTGGTGCCCAGCCTTGTGTATTTCTTTTTTGCTTCTTTCTTTTGCATTTTTTTTCTTTTATTTTGGACCTTTTTCATTTGTCAAGTCTCATGAAATGTAACTCATGTTTATATCACAAAGTCATGCCAGCATTCAGCCTTATTTATAAATCACCTAATGAACCAGCACATACCACCACATAATCTTATTTTGTCTCATATCATACCAGACTTTTACTCTTTCTCTATTTCACAGTTATTTTTCTTTTATTCAAGCATGAGGAACAAAGCATATAATTCAAGTAAGATGAAAGTGAATCAAGCACTTAGACTAGTAAGCCATAACAGCATGAAAACAAACAAACTAGCAGACAGTAAATGAATCTAGAAAGATACTAATCAACAGGGGACATTTGCACTTTCAATTAACATATTTGAACTAGAATCAGTCAGAGAACAATACAACCTCTTGGAGTCTATTTGTTTCATCTGTGTCATCATCATTGTTGGGTTCCATGTCCTTCCTCTGTCCATGATGATGTACCTTTTCCTCCAAGAGATTGAATGACTTCCTACAAAAGATATTGAAAGTTGCTTGTTCCCCAAGCACTTGAGAGGCAGTTAGCATGCATATATGCTTGTGATTCTGTGAACCTAAGTTGGTGTAGGAACACCAAACTTAGTTCCTTGCCTACTTCTATATGTAGCAGAATAAATACATGCATGAAACATCAAGTACTTTTATTAAGGAAATAAACTATGGACTATAAAACAAACTATGAACTAGAAAACAACTAAAAACTAGAAACATGACAATTGTTAAGCAGTTTCTCTGATGGTTTGGAGCCGATACTGATCATGATGAGGGTGCAATGTATTCTTAATGAAATTTTTGGTGGAACACCAAACTTAGCATCCAACATTCTCCCCTTAATTATTTTGGTGTGCAACACCAAACTTAGCTCTTTGCAATACTGAGAAATCTACTCAACTCTTTTATTAAATTAGCTATGAAGAGAAAATTACCTCAAGTTGGGTTGCCTCCCAACAAGCGCTTCTTTATTGTCACTAGCTTGACATCTTGTTCTTTGATCATGGAGGCTGATAAGCATAGTGCCTTAGCTTTTCTCCTCTTACTGTGAACTTCCTTCCGGTCTCCTCTTTGATGATTTCTAGGTGTTCAAGTGAAAGGATTCGGTTCACAGTATAGTACTCAGATAATTGTGGACACACCTTCATTGGTTGAGTGTTCATCATCACTTTATCCCCTGGTGAGAAGCCTTCAGTGGGGATTTTCTTGTTTTTCCACCCTTTTGGCCTCTTCTTCTTCTCTTCTTTCTTAGAAGATGATTCATGCCTTGGTGGTTCTTTATCTGGAGTGTTGAGGTTCTCATCTGGGGGTTTTAGATCTAGTTCCTCTTTGATTTCTTTAGTCTGTTGCACCATCTCTACTTCTTTCAAGCATGGATTTAGAAGTCTTGGAGTTAACTCATTGAATGCCTCCTTCAAGCTTTGATCCCCGGCCTTATCCTTCATACAATCTTCTTCTTGAGTGGGCTCATGCAGGGTTTTAAAAACATGGAATGCTAGGTGCTCATCATGTACTCTCAACAATAATTCTCCTTTTTCAACATCTTTCAATGCTCTGCCCGTAGCCAGGAAAGGCCTCCCCAGGATGATGGGAGTGTTAGGGTCTTCCTCCATATCCAGGATGACAAAATCAACTGGGAGAAGGAATTTTCCCACTTTTACCAGCACATTCTCTACAACTCCAAGTGCTTGTTGAATGGACTTGTCAGCCATTTGAAGAGTTATTCGAGTGGGTTTCAGCTCAAAAATTTTAAGCTTCCTCATAGGAGATAGAGGCATCAAGTTTATACTTGCACCAAGGTCACAGAATGATTTCTCAATAGTTATGTTTCCTATGGTACAAGGTATATAAAACCTTCCAGGATCATCCTTCTTCTCTGGTAGACCTCTTTGGAGAATGGCACTACACTCCATTGTCATTTCAACAATCTGTCCTTCCTTCAAGGGTCTTTTCTTTGTTAGCACTTCTTTCATAAATTTGGCATATAATGGCATCTGTTCAAGTGCTTCTAAGAAAGGAATATTGATGCTGAGTGTCTTGAATATGTTCAAGAACTTTGAGTATTGCTTATCCTCATTTTCTTTTTTGAATTTTTGAGGATATGGAAGTTTGGGGATATATGGCTTCATCCCTTCCTTCTTCTCTTGTAGTTGTGTTTCAGGGATGTCCTTATCTCTCTTTGAGCTTTTTGCATTCTCGGTCTTTCTATCCTCTTCACTTCTCTCTTCTGTCTCTTCTTGTGGAACTTGTTTGTTGTGTTCTTCCTGATTGATGGCTTCCTTCTCTCCAGTCTTCTCACTTCCTACTATGATTGCTTTGCACTCCTCCCACTTTGTAGCTTTTCCTTTGTCCCTTGGGTGGTTTTGAGTGGCACTAGGGGATGCATTTGGTTGCTTCTCACCCATCTCTATAATTTGTTTAGCTACTTGTTCCATTTGCATCTCAAGATTTCTGATTCAAGCTTCTTGGTTTTTGCTTGTTATGGCTTGATCTTTTCTTACTGCTTCTTGATCTTTTCTTGCTATTTCTTGATCTTGTCTGGCCATCTCTTAATTTTTCATGAGTTTTTCCATCATTATCTCTTGGTGCTTCATCATTTTTTCCATCAATATCTCCAAATTGGAGATTCTTTGAGTGTCTTGTGACGCTTGTGGCTGGTTGTGAGATATTGAAGGTTAATGGTAGGTGTTTTGGTTAGTGGTTTGGTTATTGGGTGGATAGTAACTGGAATTTGGGTGGTTGTTTTGGGGTTTTCTATATGGATTGGGGTTAGTGTTTTGCTAGTTGTGGTTTTGGTTGTTTCTTGAGTTATTTTGGTTTGAATTTCTTTGCCATGGTTGCTGATTTTAAGTGTGGTTATCTCCCCATCTTATGTTTGGATAGTTCTTCCAGGATGGATTGTAGGTGTCACCATAAACTTCATTTTGGCCTGAGCCTTGGTTGTGCATATATTGAGGTTGTTCCTGCTACTGATCTTCTTGGTTTTCTTCATTTTGTCCCCCTGTGGTTGATGGTTGACTTGTATTCACTATTGCAACTTGCAAGCTATCAATCCTCTTGGCCATTTGCTCAAACTGTTGTTGAATTTGCTGCTGCATCATTTTGTTTTGAGCTAGGATTGAGTCCACTCCTTCCAACTCTATCACTCCTTTCCTTTGTGATGGTTGGCGTTGCCTTTGGTGAGCAAAGAAATACTAGTTGTTAGCCACCATATCAATGAGATTTTGGGCCTCCTCTGCAGTTTTCATGAGTTGCATTGAGCCTCCTGCTGAGTAGTCAAGTGCCTCTTGAGCTTTCATTGTCAGTCCTTCATAGAAATTTTGGAGTTTATCCCATTCATTAAACATCTCAGGAGGGCACTTCCTGATTGGAGCCTTGTATCGTTCCCATGCCTCATACAAGGGTTCAACATCTGTTTGTGTGAATCTTTGTACTTCAGTCTTCAATCTAATAACTCTTTGAGGTGGGTAAAACTTGGTAAGAAACTTGGTTACTAGATCATCCCAATTGTTGATGCTGTCTCTTGGGAAAGATTCCAACCATTGAGTGGCTTTGTCTCTGAGGGAAAATGGAAATAGCAGCAATTTGTAACTGTCAGGATGCACACCATTGGTCTTCACTGTGTTACATATCCTCAGGAAGGTGGATAGGTGCTGGTTTGGATCTTCCAAGGGGCCTCCTCCATAGGAACAGTTGTTCTGCACCAAGGTGATGAGTTGGGGCTTCAATTCAAAGTTATTTGCATCGACATTTGGGGTCAGGATGCTACTCCCACAATGCCTTGGATTAGCAAATGTATATGAAGCCAATACTCTCCTTTGGGGCTGACCATTGTCGTTGGCCACTCCCAGTTGTGGATTTGTTGGATTTTCCTCCATTTCTTGGTTCTCTTCTCAACCTCCAAAGTGTTTCAGGATCAAAAGGTATGGATTCATCACTTCTTCCTTCTTACATAAACACAGAACCAGGAACCAAAATTAAACACTCTATTGCTAGAGTGAAGTTAGTGTTAGCTTAAGCAAAAATTCAAACAGTTAGTGTGTTAGTTAAAAATTAAAAAAACAGAAAAGAAAAAGTGCTTGATCTAGATCTCCACTTCACTTAATCATTGTCAATCTAATCAATCCCCGGCAACGGCGCCAAAAACTTGATGTGTGGAAAACGATCCAACACAAAACTCACCGGCAAGTGTACCGGGTCGCATCAAGTAATAATAACTCACATGAGTGAGGTCGATCCTACAGGGATTGAAGGATTGAGTAATTTTAGTTTAGTGGTTGATTTAGTCAAGCGAATCAAGTATTGGTTGAGTGGTTTGTAATTTGCAGAAACTAAATTGCTTGAAATGTAAAGGGGAAGGGAAAATTGCAGTAAATTAAAGAGCAGGAAAATAAAGGAGCTGAATCTTAAAGTGCAAGTAAATTAAATTGCAGAAACTTAGATTGCAAGTAATGTAAATGGCTGAAGCTTAAAGTGCAAGAAACGTAAATTGCTTGAATTGTAAAGGAATTGGGAGTTGGGATTGCAGAAATTAAACAAGAACAAGTAAATTGCATTAAACATAAAAAAGAAAATTGAATTGCAGTGAAGTAGATCTTAAACAGAAGAGTAAAATGCTTTGAGAATTTAAAAACAGAGAAAGCAATGCTTAATTTGCAGCAAAGTAAAAGAGGTTGAAGATCTCAGGAGTGGAAGAGACTAGATAACAAGTCTAGATCTCAAATCCTTCCTTGATCCAACAAGAACAATTGCAAAGGAAATAAAGAAAAGTAAATTGCAGAATTAAAGAGAAGATGAAGCAGTAAACAGAAATTGAAATTCAATTATGCAGAAGAAGTAAACAAGAGATCCCAAGGTGAGATTGAAACAGAAGTTCTTCAATTCTTCACCCAAGATCAAAAACAAGAAAATAAAAGAGGGCTCAAGCAAGAACCAAGAAGAAGAGAGATCAATTCTCCTTCCAAGTTCTCAGAAATACAAATTCAAAGTAAAAACTCAAAATGAAAATGAAAGTAAAAGGAAAATTCAAAGTAAAGTCTAGAGGTAGCAAAAAGAGGTCCTAATTACATCAAACTAACTCCTATTTATACACTTTCTATTCTTGAATTTTGGAATTTGGATGGGCTTTTGATTTGGTGAAGAAATGAATTAAGTTAGATTTTTAATTCAATTTTTAGCCCAAATGCACCTCCTAGGGGTAAGCTCAGTTGGAAAAACCAACTGAGCACTCCATTGTTGCTGCCCGTGTCATTTGGTGCGTGCGTCCCAGTCTTGACCGTGTCAATTTGTGGGGAGGAAGGGGAGGTAGTGCTCAGTTGGAAAAACCAACTGAGCTCCCCCTTGTGCAGCGCCTTGCTTGCTTCCTTGTTGCGCCAAGTTGTTGCTTGGCCGTGTCATGATGCGCATGACAAGCTCCCTTGTGAGCATTTGTTGTGCCAAAGAGTGGAAGGCTTGGGGAGAGTAATGCTCAGCTGCAAAAACCAACTGAGCTTTCCTTGGTGGCGCCTTGCCTTCAGCCTCAAGGTCCCAGGTTCAAATCCTGGTGGGAGCAAGTGGAGGAAATCTTTGAAGCTAATTTCCTTGGATGAGTGGGCACTCCTCCTTATGTTTTAAAGAATTCCCAAGTTCGAAACTTGGCTCAAGCATTTAAGCTATTTCCTCTTGATTTTCCTTGCAAGCTTGGTGGCACTTCTTCCTTATGTTTCAAGGAATTCCCAAGTTCGAATCCTGGGGGAAGCAATTTAGCTGTTTCTCTTGATTTTTCCTTGCAAGGAGTAGCGTGTGGTTCCAAGTTCGAATCCTAGAGGAAGCATTTTGGCTTATTTTTCATGATTTTCCTTATGCCTAGCAATATAATGTAGCTCTCCATTAAGTAAAGCAATTGAGCGCCTTTGCCTCCATGGAGTAGCGCCTTCTTGTCATCCCTCAGGTGCAAGCTTCAAGTCTTGGTGGCTTCATTTATGGGATTTTTGAGAGCCCCCGATAAAGCTCACTTAGTTAACTGAGCTTTATGCCATTTCCTTGCTTTCTTTAGTGCTCAGTTAACTATTTGAACTTAGCCCATTCTTCCTTGATTTTTGCCCCGCTTTTCTTCTCTTGGCACGCTTGTTGCTTCCTTTGGGCACATTCCTTAGGCCATGCTTTTCTTATTTTCTTCTTTCTTCACCTACAAGCAATCAAAACAACCAATCAAAGTATCACTAAATTCACAAGGTTTATAAATCATTAAAATTCAATTAAATTTAGCTTAAACCTCATGATTTAACATCAATTACATGGTGGTTGATTTATTCAAAGAAGTCATGCATTTTTAATCCAAATTACTTTCTTAGAATGCAAGAAAGTGCATAAAACCTAATAAAAACAAAGAAAAAGGCTAGTGAAACTAGGCTAAGATGACTTGTCATCAAATGCAAGGGAATTTATTGAGAAGTGTGATCATTACCAAAGAACAGGAACCCTCTCCAAGAGAAATAAAATTCAATAAAACTTTATTCTGGAGGTGGAATTGTTTGATGTGTGGGAGTTTGACTTCATGGGACCTTTCTCACCCTCATACTCAAACAATTACATCTTATTGGCAGTGGATTATGTTTCTAAGTGGATGGAGGTAGTAGCATTACCAACCAATGATGCTAAAGTTGTACTTAACTTCCTCAAGAAGAATATAATCAATAGGTTCGGTGTTCCTAGAACCTTGATCAATGATGGAAGAAGCCACTTTTGCAATAAGAAGCTAGATACTCTTCTCCTAAAGTATAGAGTTAAGCACAAGGTAGCCACTCCCTATCATCCTCAGACAAGTGGCCAAGTGGAAGCCTCCAATAGGGAGCTTAAGAAAATCTTGGAGAAAACTGTGGGAGCTTTAAGGAAAGATTGGGCCAAGAAGTTAGATGATGCTCTATAGGCCTACAAAATAGCCTTTAAGACACCCATTGGCATGTCACCTTACCAACTTGTTTATGAAAAATCTTGTCACTTGCCAGTAGAATTAGAGCATAAAGCATACTGGACTACCATGTTTCTGAATTTTGATGCTAAAGCCGTGGAAGAGAAGAAGTTGATTCAGCTTAATGAGCTTGATGAGCTTAGAGTTGAATTTTATGAGAATACCAAGCTCTATAGGGAGAAAACAAAGATGTGGCATGATAAGAGGATCTCAGCAAGAACCTTTGAGCCTGGCCAAAGGGTCTTTTTCTTCAATTTAAGACTCAACCTTTTTCCAAGAAAGCTGAAATCTAGATGGTTTGGACCTTTCACTATCATAAAAGTCTCCCCTTATAGTCACATTGAGGTCATGGAAAAGAGTCCAGAGAGAACATTCACTGTCAATGGCCATAAGTTAAAGCATTACCAAGGAGGCGAGATTGATCGTCAAAGAATAGTCCATCACCTCACTTAAAAGGTGCTGCATCGTCAAGTGAATGATGTTAAAGAAGTGCTTGTTAGGAGGAAACTCAACGTTTGGTAACTTATCTTTTCATGCTCCTTTTTGTTTGCTTTGATTAATTTCTATATGTGTTTCATGGATTAAATTTGGTGTTGCCATACCAAGATTAAGCTTTTCATTTTACTAGGTACTTGGCCCAGCTCCATAGTGATTGTGTCATACTAAGTTTGGTGTTGCCAGACTTTACCGAAGTAAGGTACGTCTCCCCTTGCTCACACCTTAGTCATTTAATTCATTTATTTGATTTTTTTTCTTAGGTTTCTTTCCTCATGAACTCACGTGCCACATGCACTCACATGCACATCACCTTGTTTTGATCCCTCATGCATGCACCATAGCTTTTCTTATTGGTTCTTTCCTTTGGGTGCTTATATGTTCATGAAAGTCAATATGGTTGGACGATCGCAAAAAAAGTGCTTTCTGAAGTGAAATTTGACATGGAGTCAAACAACAAATAAGGGTTTTTGCAACGGTCAAAAACTGTTGCCATCAATCAGAAAACCGTTCCTAAAACTTTAGGCAACGCTTTGGCAACGGTTTTTGACCTGTGGTATATGCAGCCGTTACCAATGCTCAAAGGCAACGGTTTTTTATCTAAGGCAACGACAACAAAAAAACCGTTGCCAGAGTTACTAGCATAGGCAACAGTTTTAGCAACAATTTTTAGAGAACGGTTTAGAACCGTTACTGAATAAGCAACGGTTTAAAACCGTTTTCTTTTATGACGCAACGGTTTAAAACCATAACTGGATAGACAACGGTTTTAAGCTATTGTAGTTTTGTTATTCACAAAGACAACGGTTTAAAAGCATTGCCTTTGGTGTTTTTTTTTTTTGCAACGGTTTTAATACCATTGCCATTTTGTAGTTGTCTTTGACAACGGTTTTAACACCAATGTCTTTTGTGACTTTTTACAATGGTTTTTTGTAATTATATAATTCTTTATTTACAGTAGTTTTCTTATGTTGCACTGAAATTAGTTCTAACTATTTTAATTTAGTGTCGATAAATAAGCTTAACTATTTGAATCAAATCACTAGAAATAACTAATTGAACATTTACCATTAAATTTAATTTACAGACAAATTTTTGTGTCACTGAAGTTTGATTAAAGAAAAATATACATAACAAAGAAAAGTAGTACTCATTGCTTTGCATCATTTTACAACTTAAAATGCACCAAACTAAATTCAAATCCAAATTAGAATCAATTAATTCATTGTTTGGACACTCAAAAAACTTTAAAATTTAAAATCTATACACGTTGACACTAGCCAAGCCATTTTCCGACTAAACCTGCTACAGTAAGTAGCATTCTCAATCAACATGTAACTGCAAAAGTAATTAAAAGAACATTGATTAACATCAAATAAAATGGAAACTACAAGAAGCATAGAAGAGAAACATGTAACACAAAGCATACCAAAACTTTGATCTTTAGCAACATTGTTTGCTCTCCCTTTATCCGTTGAGGAACTCCTAAGGACTTGGCTCTCAGAAGAGTCGCAGAATTTGTTTTCAAGTCTGCTGCCACCGAGAATGTCCTCAACAGAGTCATCAAACAAATTTTTTCCCTAAATATTACCATAATTTAAATACTCATTTTGGGAAACACTAAGACATCTATTGAGAGAATCAACTCGGAATTTCCAACCACTTTACATGCTAACAAAATAAACCAACTAGCAATTAGGAAACAACCATTAACATTAACATTATGCTCAATAAAAAACATAACTTAATTTCAAACTAAATTGAATTAAAATAAAACTTCTATGCTTAACTTTTTAAACAGAGAGAACATGTTCAGCTAAATGACTCTTTTAATTTCAAACTAAATTGAATTAAAACAAAAGTTCTATGCTTAACATTTTACACAGAGAGAACATATTCAGCTAAATGACTCTTTTATTTATAATAGAAAATAAGCTTAATCCAAACACACATCGTAACCGAACCTCAGCAGACCAAGTGGGGGGCATCGCAATGGACGCAAGTGGAGAGGAGAGCATGGAATAGCAGCGGATGACAGAGTATGAACCGATGACGATGCAGAACTATTTTCTCCTAACATTGCTCAGAAAAAAATCTCATTAAAGAAAAAAAATCAATCAACAAAGTAACTAATGGCAAAATAAGGTCTACCTATTTGGTTCTTAATTGAAAATGACAGAACCTAACATACCTAACCTAACCCAACCCTCTTTTCATGGATTGAAAGAGACGTTGGAGACTTGGGAGTACATAATGATTTTAATATCACATCCATATGATTAGGTACATAGGAATTCTGCAGCCATTGTAGTTCATACCAAAGGCACAGGAAAACTAAAGCGAACCATCGCACAGACCAAGTTGCAAATTATAATGGTAGGAATGGTATAAAATATCCAAAATAAAATAAAGTGAACCATCAATACTAACTGCATTTTGTTTTTGGGGATAAAATAACTGGACTTTTTTGTTAACATGCTATATTCATGTATCTTATTTTCATATAGCCATCAATATTTGACTAGAGCAGAGAAAGCATTACATCAGCCACAAGAGTAACTTTTGTCATAGGTGAGCATAACTCCAAAGGGTAATCTTTTGATGCACGGGCCTTTGCTTTTTGAACATCAATTAATCTCTGCAAAACCTATCAATACACGTAAATCTATATCAAAATGCCATATATCTACATGAAAGATTTAACATGATAGACTATTAAATTATCAAGTAAATGTTTCTAATTTACAACCTTTACTAACTATGTACTTCGGAGTATCATAACAATACCTGCTCTAATTTGAAGTTTGAAATAGTAGCACATTCAAAAAATTCTCAAAATAATTTCTTTGTAATCAGTTAAGCTAAAATCAAATAAGTAGAAAAGCTAAATGATATCCTTAAAAAGAATCGTGCATTTGGTTCCAAACTGCAGTAAAAAGCTTTTAAGAGTAAACTACAAACCAGCTTAACTTTATCAAGACGAAGCGCAGCCCTTTCATACTCTTTCATCATATCTTTCGTTGACTCTTTAATTACTGTAAAATCATGGAAAATGAGACACTTGAGTTACCTAAACAGAGGTTGAGCCGCAATGAGGAGGCAGAGAACTAGTGATTGGGCACGATTCAGAAGCAGCGACACATCCCTCTCCTCAACGGTGACGCGGGTGATGGCTGCAGCAGGATGCGACAGCAAAGGCAACAGCAGTGAAGCAGAAGCAGAACAAGGGAAAAGCAAGGAGGCCGCGGAGAACAGAGAAGCAGTGACGCCGTGGAGAGGGGAGAAGCAGGGATGCGCGCTCTCATGGTTTGTTTTGAAGGGATCAGAGTCATTGGCTATGTTAGGGTTTATCTTAGTGTGAAATTTTTCAATAAATATATAATTATTCTAAAATTATTTTAATTTATTTTTTTATAATAATATTTGTTATATATTTATAATAAAAATATATAATATTTATTATAAATTTATTTTAATTTTATTTTTTTAAAATAATATTTGTTATATATTTATAACAAAAATATATAATATTTATTATAAATTTATTTTAATTTTATTTTTTTCAAAAATAATATTTATTATATATTTATAACAATAGTTTTTGAGTATTTTATAAATTCAGTATTTATAGAAAAAATAGTTCGATTTTATATGATTATTTAAAATTATTTTTATTAGTATTGGTTAATTTGTATAATTATTTAAATAATATTAGAAAATTATTGTTTCATAAACGATTGTTGTAATGGTTATAAAAGCGTTCTTTAAAATAGTCAAAGAGAACGGTTTTGTTTTGTTACTATAGCGTAATAAAAAATTGAACTTCAACCGCAACACTATAAAAATCGTAGTCTAAGACCATCTAATAGAACGGTTTTAAAGTGTAGCATTTTGGCAACGGTTTTTATGCATTTCTTTTGTACAATTATTTAGACAACAATAAAAATCCGTTGCTTAAATACAAATCATGATAACGGTTATAAAACCATTCTTTAAAATAGTCAAATAGAACGGTTTTAGTTTGTTGCTATAAAATAATGAAAAATTGAATTCAACAGTAACACTATAAAAAACTGTTGTCTAAACATATCTAAGAGAACGGTTTTAAGGCGTTGCAAAATTTGGCGTTGCTAAAGGCCATATTTGTTGTAGTACCAACACCAACACGGGAAAATCATGGAGGAGATAAAGAGAAGAAAGTGGTTTCTTCTATGAAATCTACCCCAACAAGTGGAACTTACTATGGTGCATGAATTTTATGCAAATGCAGTTTGGGAAAGAAAGGAAGAGCCTTTTTACATTAGCTACGTAAGGGGCCAAATCATTGATTTTGGTATAGACAACATCCAGAGAATTTTACTCCTCCCAAGACCCTCATCGTCATCCTAATCAAGTGCCTTTGTAAGCATGCTGAGGTAAGTATGAATGAGGAAGGTATTCTGGTTCCTCAAGGCAATCCCATTATAGTCACAAGCATGGAAAGAGTGGTAAGAAGGGTGATACCTCAACAACATCAGGAAGAACAACCCCCACCTCCAGCTCTTCAAGATCAATATGAGCAACCACTTCGTCAAGGGTTTAATTGGGAACAGCTGACTGCAACCCTCAATCATATTATGTTGGAATAAGAGAACCAATATGTGGAATTCCTCATTTTCAAGCAAGCCATGGACACTAAAACAAATTATCTATGCATAGGGATGCAAGTGTCAAACCCTGCAATGCCTCCATACCCTGTGGTTGGTCAATGGATTCATGACCAACTCCTACAAGGGAACATCAATATCACTCAAGAGACACTTGGGTGGTAGCAAGAGATGTGGAAGCCCAGAGAGTCTCATGATGATGGTGAGGAGGAGGAAGATAATGAGGAAGAGGATCAAGATAGAGGTGATGATGATGAATAAGGTGGCTGAGTTTCTTTCTTTTTTTTTTCTTTCTTTTCTTCTTTTGTTCTTTCTCTATTTCTTACATGTATTATGTTTCTTAAGTTTTTGTTTATTGTTTTTATCTTTTTCATTTCAAGCTTGTCATTGTACTTGTCCTTAAGTGATCAATATTTATAATGAAGAGTTGACTTTGATAAAGGAAAGTGAACTATTCGAAGAAAGTCCTATTATGCATAGTGGTGGTCCATGACTTGTAGTTATATGCTGTGGATAGTGATTTGTGAATGGTCTTAAATGAATGAGGAGAATGGTTCCTCATAAACAAAGGTTAAGAAAAGTATTATGTAATCTCTAAACATTCAAAAGATCCTTGAATTGAACTAAAAAGAAAAAAAGAGAGGAAAAGACACAGCAAGAGAAAGAAATTGAAACATGAAAAGCTCAAAAGAGATTCTGAAATTAATGAAAGCTCTAAGCATCAATGGTTAAGAGCCCAGTTATATGCATGTGGTGTTTTTATTCCAAGGAAAGGCTTGAACAACTAGATCCAAGGGGTGCTTCATCACTTGATAACTTGAGCTAACTAGCTCAGTATTATCGATTGAAAGTTTACAATCAAGAGGCTCCTTGCAACAAAATATTTAGAAGTCCCAAAGAGGCGCTAAGCATCAATGTCGGGGACCAACTCTCTAAATATATGCTTGTGGTACAACCATGTCAAGGAAAGGCTCGGTGATTAAATCCGAGGGGTGTTTTTTCACCCAGTAAGTTGGACCAACTAGTTCGGGATTATCAATTGAATGCCTACTATCAAAAGTTTCCTCGAGACGAAGCACTAATAGTTAAAAAAAAAAAAAGAAATCTCTCTACCACAAATGTGAATTAAGTGATTCAAGGATCAAGTAAAACCAAAAAAAAAGATCTCATAATATCATCTGAACCGAGTTTTCAAGGAATCCTCAACCAAGATTTCAAGATCTATTTGAGAAAGAAAAGCTTGACTACAAGACCATCAAACTCCGTTAGCTAACATGGACATGAAATATAAAGAAGATTCAATTTTCTTTTGTTAGATGCAACTCTATTATTCTCATTTCCTTTTCTTGAGGACAAGCAAAGACTTAAGTTTGGTGTTGTGATGCATGAGCATCGTTTAATAGCTTCCTAGTTAATTAGGTTAATAAAGATAGTGATTTCTCACAATTTCTCTTGTGTTTTCATCAAGATACTTTGAGTACTTTGCTTTATATATTTTGCAGGAGATTATTGAAGATTTTCATAATAACAGAGGAAAAAATAGAGAAGCACCATGTCCCATGTGGGGAAGCAATGTCTCACGTTGGGCCAACCTCAAGGAGCACAAGTCTTTCCAGCTTCGAGGACATGGCAGATGAGGAAGCAACGTCCCACGCTGGGCCAACCTCCAGAAGCCCCAGCTTTCCCCTCAACGGAGACGTCTCACACGAGTGGCTCATGTCCCATGTTGAGGCCTCTCCCAGCAGCTCCAGCTAGCCATCCATGAAGGCATCCCATGTGAAGTCACCACATCCCATGTGAAGTCACCACAGCTCCAAGGACATGGGACGTTGCTTATGCCACCTTCACCAAGCAACGAAGACGTTGTACGTGGAGCAGCGACGTCACACGTCTATCCTCTCCTTCACGGGCATATCCTACGTCCAGCCTTCACGTCCTACGTCCACCCTTCATGTTGCACATCTAGTCTCCACTAGCTCGAGCACGTCCCACGTGGAGGAGTCACGTCCCACTTTGGGCCTAGAGGCAGCAGCTCCCAAGCATCCAGGATCGAAAACACCGCACACCAGTTCTCCACGTCCCACGTTGGGCTTGAACACAGTAACTGCATCTCAATGTACATGAAGACGTTGCACATGAGGCCTCCCACATCGTACGTCCAAGCTTCTTCCTCTAAAAGATGTCCCACATCTCTCATGTGGCTCATATGCCAACTTGCTCCATGGTTCTTGGGAGGTGCACCTCAAGTCCAAGACTTAATTCAAGCCCATAAAGCTTAAGGAAGCAATCAAGTACTAAAGACTGCTCCTTAATCACAAGGAATCACTTTGATTTTTGGAAGTTAATTAAGAAAATATATTATCTAATTTGGTTTTAATGAAGTTTAATTATATGGTTTTTGTTTAGTTTAGGAGTATTTAAGAATTCAGGAAATTCTGAAGGAGGCACCTAGTAACTCCCGTAGACTTTTGAATCCTGAATTTATGTTTTGCATCATGAGCAACTAATCTCATCTGTTAAGAATAGGAGCTTTGTTGATTCTTATGGATTAATATTATAAAATTCTCGTTAAGGTTAGGCCCAATTCTTATGAACATTACATATGAATCCTAATTAATTTTAAACTCAAAATATCATAAAAAAAATTAATTACTTTTAATAAAATAATTTTCTTAAAATAAAATTCTTAACAAATATAATAAATCATAAATTACTCATTAAGAGGTGGCCACTACCTCTGGACTATAGAATTTCATTTTCCATGTTGAATTTTCTATTTGTAGTTAATGCTATTGTTGTTGTAACAACCCTGATTTTCGAGTACGCGAGATCTTTTCTGAAGGTACGAATTTCTCCGGAAGATCAGTAAAGGGAACACCTCTGATATATCATCAAGAATCTCAATCTTCATTGTCATTATGTCATCTTTAAGCTAGGACCTCTTCTAAGGCAAGCTCGATAATGCAATCACGAAGAACCTAGTTTTTAAACCGTATCGGTTAGGAGTTTTAATTCTAGTTTTCGTAAATAGTCTCTGTTTGACAAATCGGACTCGATTCATGAGACAAGAAAGATAATAGTATAATGTTATCATTATATTAGTATTAGAAGCTGCTAGAATGATATTATAAGGTTACCTGGTCTGTTTTAGTTAAAAACAGGAAATCGGTTTAACCAGGTTCACAGTTTACTGGTACAGCTTAGCACCAGCACTCTCTGATGACTTTACCAATGCTAAGGCCTCATCATAAATGTTCTATTCTCATATTAAATATGTTACTAGTGTCATTTATGCTAGTATCTCAGAAAATAATTTTTAGAGATATTTTTACAAGTGTTTCGATACATCTAGTTTTAGTAGTTATACACCTGAGATATTTTAATATTATTTTAAACCATCTCCAAATGAAAAATCACAACTCACCCTACACCCCCAAGACACTCCAAGGCTGGTCATTTACTCCCTTTGGCCGAAAATGAGAAGAGAGAAAAGAGAGAAACTTTCATGACACTTAAATCTTCAAAGCTTAATTTCTTCTGAACTAAAACTCAAATCAAAACTCCGATTTTACCAAAATGAGCCTCTCTTCTTCCTCTACATAACCATATAACTTATCAAGGCTAGAAATAAGGTGAGATGGCTGTTCCTTTCCCCTTTGAATTTGGTTTTCAAGGAAACATGCATGAACATGTGTTTTCTTGATGTTCTTCCTTAGGAATCATGCTTAACTTGACTTGAGGTCCAAGAAACATTAATTTCCAGCAAGTATAAGGTGATATATCCCTTCCTAATGTGCTGAGAGAGATTTGGTCAGTTGAGGGTTTGTGGATTTAAAGTTGTTCTTGATGTGATTTAGGAGGAAAAAGTGCTTAAGGACCACCTAAGAACATAACCGAATTAGGAGCAGCAAAACCAGGTAGAGTTTGAAGAAATTAATCTTGATTGATTGTGTTTGAGTTGTGTGATTATGTTATGGTTTGGCTATGCTTGAAATTGATGATTTATACGAGTGATTCTTGTTGAAAATTTGTTGAAATTTTGATGAAATTTGATGAAATTCAAGCATTGAGTTTGTGTTCTTGGAACAGCTGGAAAATGAAACCCTAACTCTTAAATTGGGGTTCAATTTGTGTTAAAATCAAGTAGAAAATATGGGGTTTTGGTGGCTGCTAATTTATTTTGAATTATGGTAAAAATCGGTTGCTGAAAAGATTGAAAAACGGGTAAAAACAGAGAAAGAATCTGAAGAATTTACGAAGAACACTTTGAGTGTGGTGAAGAACATTGAATAACACCTTTTAGATCTTAAAAAGGGCAAGTTTTTAATTATTTTGGTGTTTGAGGGGTTATTTGGTAATTTCTGAAAGTTAGGGTGGTTAAAGTATAAATATTAAAAGTTACGGGTGGTAAAAAGTAAATTTTAAAGGTTAAAAGTATAAAGTGGGGTAATTTTCGAAAATTTAATGATAAAATAATAAATAATAATAAAATATTAAATAATAATATTTAATTAAAAATAATATTTTAATAAAAATAATAAAATAATACGAAAAAGGCAGTTTTCTGTAAAAGCTTTAGAAAGACAACTTTAAGCTCAGAATCTCATAATTACCTTCATAAAACACTTAGAGAGTGGTAATAACATATTAGTGAGGCAAAGATAAAGGAAAAATAAAAAGTTAAAGAAGAGATGAAAATCGGAGAAAAAGTCCGTAAAGTTTTAATGACAGAAAACAAACAGAGATTAGTGAACGAACTAGGGCAACATAGTTAGTTCTTGAGTAGCGCCTAGGATCAGGTATTATATGAAAAGTTAAACTGTTTCAGTATAGACTTAATGAACCTATACTTGGGACAGGCTAACTATTCATACCGAAATTTACATAAGCTTTAAATACATACGTTAAGCAGAGAAATCAGAGCATAGTAGAGAAACACAAAAAAACAGAGTAACCAAACCAGAGTAAAGAGGTAAAGAGAAAAAGAGTAATATAGATACAGAGAAAAGAGTAATCAGAGCTGAGTAAAGAGACAGAGAGAGAAGAGCAGTAAAACACACGAACTGATAATGTTAAATACAGGAAGTACCCACGAACTGAATGATTATTGGTCTCGGGGGAACCTACAAACTGTTAACTATTTCGTGTTGGGGAAAAACCCATGAATTGATAATTATTGATTACAGGAATAACCATGAACTGTTGATAATCTTTGATCTCAGGGAAACCCACGAACTGAGGAGCTCTGTTTTGTTGTATGTTGATCTCGGGAAAACCTACGAACTGAGGATCTCTGTTTTGTTTGTGTGTTGATCTTGGGAACGCCCACGAACAGAGGATCACTGTTTCCCCTTGTGTGTATATTATGGGGTCGAGCTTTGTGCCGACTGTCGGTAGTCACGAAGGAGTGGTATTCTTACCACCGACACATATGCACTAAGGACACAAAGGGAAGCCATATCTAGGACTAGTTCCTAGGTAATGTCGGGATGCAGGGTGTAAACCGACACATGAGCTCATGGCTTGCATAGGACAGACATGCATCATAATTGGTTGTGCATTTCCTCTGTTATGCTTGTTGAATGAATGTATGCTTTGTTTGTTTGTATTCTATTATCTGTGTTTGTGTCTTATTTTCTTGTATTCTTTCGTTCGTGCTTTGCTTTCTGTTTTCTCTATTTTTTCTATTTATCTGTTTCTTCTATTTACTGCTTTTCTATATTTTGATATTCGTCTGCTAAACAATACAGAATTAATGAACTTAACTAATAACCCTGGCCCTACTAAGAACTCCCCAGTTCTTACCCCTTCTCTCTCGCTTTTCCCTTCAGATGGAAGCATGAGTGCCCTTCCGTAGTTCACTGACGACCGTTCACAAAAAGGATTCCGCTCGAAGTAGTCTTCTGAGTCTAGGGTGAATCTCGTACTCTGTTTATATGTATATACTATGAAACCAGCCAATGTCTGCACCCCGTTTGTACGTGAACATTAATCTAAATCCTGTGTACGAGACTCCTGTTGTGCGGCTACTTGATGAGGTACCAGAGAGACGTCATATGGCAATGTCTGATCGTGCAGATGAGTAGTAGATGATGTTCTACCTTTTGATGACGTTCCACCTGACTTGAGTTTTGAAGACTTACACTACACCAAATAAGCCAAATAGCTACACTTAATTTGTGACCGTTATTTTAAAGGTCTCTATTAATTAAAATTGTGACACTTCTACTCTTAATTATTAAACCGTTAGTACTGACTCTATATTTGCTCACTCTTTTTCTTTCTTTTTTTCAACTTTTTATTTTTCCTGAAACTGTATTCACTTTCTCACTGCCGATTCAGATGAGATGAGAAGAGATGAGAAACAGAGAAAGTGACGCAACAACCTTCACCACGCTACAGTTCGTCGTTCGTCGTCGTGATTCGCGTTGGACGTTCACCGTTCACTATTCACTGTCGCGGTTTCGCGTTCACCGTTCACTGTCCCTGCATCGTCCTTTCTCTTCCCTTCGAGTGCGACCCCTAATTCCAAATCCAGCGACTTTTTCTTCTCTTCCAACCTTGATAGTGAGTATTTAATTGTTTTTCTACTATAATTTTTACCCCTGCAATTTCTTTGTTGTTGCTTAATGTTTGTTGTGCTGAAGTTGTTGCAATTGTTTGATCTTGGTGCTCTATTTTGTTGCAATTTATTGTAATGATTATATCATCATGTTCATATTTGCTCTTTTTTTTTCAATTTTCTTATTTCCTTTTTCCGCACTCAACATGTTCGATGAAATGCTTCAACTAGATTTCTTTGAATTCTCTCTTTATTATTTCTTCTCTTGATTTTTTTGATATTTTTGTGCCTTGATGACATCATGAATTGGTTAGTGCTCTTCTTTAATTATGCAAATTGCTACGCTAGAAATGGAAAAGCTAATTAGCTGAACTTTAATCTTGGATTTCATCTCTCTATCTTATGTCCATCCTTGTAAAACCTGGTAGTTTTGTTTTGGTGCACCTATAAACTTGATGTGAGCTTGATGACTAATTTATAGAAAAAGCTAAAAGTAAAAGACCACCATCCCTACTAGTATCAAAAAACCATCTCTGACTAACTTTCTTGTGTTCATATTGACTTAGGTGTCTAACTTCTATATTATAGGAAATAAATTAATGTGGCATATGTGTCATGAGACAGAAATGGATTTGCTAATATATAAATGGGATCTCCAATTCTCCATTGCAATGATTGTTACTTAAGATATTGTTTAATTTTATAGCACATACCTTATTGCATTAATTCTTGCCGAGATATTTGTCGAAGAAAAAAATCAGTCTATGTTTTGTGAATTAAACCGCTTTAATTTGTTCTGTTATAAATTTTTAAATTTATAAATAGGAGCTGAGGGTGTGCAAGTTTATTTAATTTAATTAGTTTCTACTTTCTAGGGTCAAACATACACTTGAAACTCTTATAATATGTATGTTGGTTACTGCCAAGTGCCAAATGTATCTACTCAATTGTTAAAGAGTAAAGACAGAGCACATGGAAGAAAAAGCAGGGGAGAAGGTGTAATGTTTATTAGAGTAGCACTAAATTTATATTTTTCTCTATTCTTGTCTTTTGTCTTGGGTTAGATGTTCAATCACAAAAGTGGCATATGCAGAGTCTGGCCATCTCTCTTGAGTAAATTTGTGATTATGACTAATCTGAATTGCTTTGAAGTTTGAAGAGGTGCTTTGAAGCTTGTTCTTCAGTTGATGGATGTTAAAGGCCTCACAATTTCACATGTCAAGAGCCATCTTTAGGTTCACTTTTATTCATTTTATTTTTTAAAAAAATAGTAAATAAATTGGTAAAAATTTCATGATATTCATTCTCTCTCTCTCTCTTTGTTTTTTCTTCAAAACTAGATGTACAGAAGCATGAGGGGTGACTTGGGAAGGCAAGGTACTAATAAAAATCTTCTTTGACTTTTACTTCAAATCAAAGCACATGATCTTCAACAAAACAATGAGATTTTTCTTTCTTTTATTTTCATTGTGATATGCATAAAATAAAAATAATAAATATAAGTGTTGGTTCAAACCTTATCCTTTTCACACATTAAAATTTTTCTATTATAAATTTAAATTAAATTTTAAATTCAAACTCTTATTTTATAAATACTTTAAATACTTGTATTTGAATTTCATTTCTATATATATAATTTCCCAATTAGCATTTTGTGCTATACTAACTAACAAATAAACACCAAGATATAAACATATATAGAATGGGTGGGGAAGGACTGATTAATAAGACTTCTCATAATTCATTAAGCTCTTGATATTGATTTATTAATCATCTTCATCATCAATCATCAAAAGTTTAATTTCCATACTATATATGTGAATTTAAAATCCTTTTACATTATAATAATCAGGTATTGTCATATAAATAAAGTTTATATTTTAAATATTTTTATGAACTTAGAGATAGTAGCATCTAATTAGATATAAGTATATGAATTATCTCACAATACACAGAAATTTTTATAAATTTATTACATCATTGACGCATAAGAGCTCAAGTACATAGAATTAAAATTTGTCAAGATGTCCTTGGTTAGCTAGGCCTATAATTTCTTATTAGTTTTTAAGATAAATATTCTCCCCCTATTTTTCAAATTGAAGTTTTTTCTTTTCTCCTATAGTATGAATTCAACGCCGAAAAGGGGGAGGATAACAAGGAAGAGTTATACAATTTTGTCCTAGCTTGCCACCATACAAAAGTGGATCGATCATTTTGGAGGGTCGACTACCCATGCCATCTTTTGACAAGGCACTGTATATTTTACTATTTTTTTACTTTAATTTTACCAATCCACAATGAATTCAGTAGTTTGCATAAATTAATTAATCGAAATCTGTCAATAACTCATCAAGATTGAATGTCCATTAATATTTGTGTGATAGATCTTCATAAGGCTTTTCATGTTTAATTCTTTTAAAGGCTCAATAATTGCCACTACATATAGATAGTAGCTTCACTTTTGGTACCTGAACTTGGGAAGCTTGAGCATTTACAATATCTTTTTGTTGTTCTTTCTAAAGTGACTTTATTTTTTTTCAGTTGATTTTAATTTAATGTATTTAATTTACTTGCATTCTCTTCTTTCTTGGTTTCTTTGTACTGGTGTTTATGAATGAAATTCATTTTTTGTTGAAGTCCTGTTTAATACTAAACATTCTTGGGTAACATCTTTTAGGATAAAGTTTAGGAACATATGCATCAATTCATGTAATAACGAATTATACTTTAGCTACATCTGATGGAGGAGAAGGAGCGGCAGAAAGCCGAAGCAAAGGCTAAGGAGGTTGAGGCAGCTGAGGCTGCAAAAAGAAGTGCTAGAGCTGCAGTTGCTTCATTGCTTCCTTCCAAGTTGTTTGGGAATAAGGATGCTGATTCAGAGGCTAAATGATGCAAATGCTTCTGAGCCAGGGTTGGTAGAGAGAATAACTGAAACTGAGGGTTCAGTTAATGGAGAGACTAAAAAAGAGGTAACCGCTTGAAGTTGTAACTTCATTAATCTTGATATGCTTAGATCAAGAAATTTAATGCATGTGTTTCTTTTTTATCAAAAATATTTTTGAATCATAAACTTATGTTACCAAATTTTTTATTAATTTTATATGTAATTAAATTGTTGGGGAAATGATTATGCAGTTATTGAGTTGATCAATTTCACATTGAAACTTCCTTTTCCTTTTCCCCTCTAGTGCTGCAGCTACAAGATTATGGCTCTTGGATTGTGACTTGTTTTATGACTAGAAATGAGAGTAATGTTTATCTGAAAATTATACTGAACCTTTATAAATGAGAGTAATATTTCCTCCCATACTGATGATCTATTCGCTTTTCTATGGGGTAGCAGTCTCAATTGAAATCAGGGGGTAGGCAGGATTCTTGTGAAGGTTTGGCATAAATTACTCCTTGTTGTTGCCTGTTCTATCTTATGTCCATTATTGTAAAACTTGGTAGTTTTGTTTGGTGCACCTATAAACTTGATGTGAGCTTAATGATTAATTTAATGTTAATTCATAATTCTGCGGTTCTTTATTACTTTTCCTTTGTTAATTTTTCTATGTAAAATATTAATAATAGAGCAGATATAATAACTCTTATTATTTCTCACTGTTACAACTCTTAAACTGTATACATACCCAAGCATAGTTTAGTTGTTGATGAAGCCCTCAAATATTTTAATCTTTTGCTTATAACTACTACTTCTTGCTCTTGGATTATTTTCATAGTTTATTCTTGTGTTTTCAAGCCCGAATTTGAAGTGACTGAAGATTGATCATTCACCATAAGGCTTTTGGACTAAACCGGAATAATGTTGTCAACTGCAGAAGAAGCTATTGAACTTACAGCAGAGAGGGACTGGATACCATTGAAGCAATTGATTGTGTTTTAGGATCATCTTGGAGTTTCCTTTTGGGAACTTGATTCCAAGTATATTGTGTTGGTATGGTGCAATCAAATACTTCAATGTTTCCTTCTGAATTGAGAGGTGAAAAGGTATGATTAAGGCCTATCTGTGAAATCTTTGTCATGTTTGGATCAGGAATTATGTTATTAGTAGCTAGTGCTCTTCTTTGTTCTGTTTTATTAAGCTCTGACACAGTGAAATCATAATTAAGCATTTATGGTTGAGTAGAGACGGGTTTTAAACATCATTGTCCACTTAATTTGCAGATATTTGGATCCAAATTGTCCGAAGGTGTTTTCGTTGGCTCATTTCTCTCCATGTCATCAATAGCAGTGGTATGTTTTCCTGTTTCTCCAAACCAAAAATTACTGTATATACCCCCCTTCATACTAAATCAGTTAATGGTTCCATCCCCACCCCTTTATCCCAAATCCTAAACCTGAAAACCTTATAAGTTCATTTAATTGTAAATTTTTATGGGCTTGGGGTTATGCCATGTATTTCAAGCAAATTCAAATGCGCATTAGTCTTGGTGGTAATCTTTATTTGGATATTTCTAATTTCCTATATTTCATGTTTCATTGCAAGTCCCTTTATTCGTGAATGCATTCTAATCATTGCATTCTCTCATTTGTAGAGGACAAGAGTTGCTTGTGAAGTAATTGTTGAAGTTGGATACTATTGAGGTTGAAGGTGAAGCGAAGTTGCGGAAAAAGTTGAGGATTAAGTTACAAGTACAATTGTTAGCTTTATATGTTTGGATTAAGTTAGGATTTTTTGAATTTACATTTTATGGTCAACTTTTGAAATATATTGTTTCTATTTTTGTAAAACTTGTGAGATTGAGTTTAAATTTCTTGAAATATAATGCCATTTATTATTTTGTTGGTAGACAAATAAATTATTATTTATAATAGAAATAATTTTTTTAATAATTAATAAAACAAAATAATATGTTGGAGAGATTATGACAGTTTAAAACAGTCACTAAATACGGGAAAAAACTGTCATAGGAATTAGTAACTTAGTGACGGTTTTAAATCGAAAAATCGTCACTAAAAATATTGTGACGGTTTAAATTGTCACTAAATATACCTAAAAACTGTCATAAGAACTAGTAACTTAGTGACGGTTTAAAATAGTCATGAAATATAAAGATAAACTGTCACAGAAATTAGTAATTTAACGACAGTTTTAAAACGTCGCGAAATGCAGCATAAAAAAGCACATTTACAAGTGTTACAGATTAGTGACGGTTTTATACTTCAAAAACCGTCACAAACAATTTAGCGACACTTCCAACAGTGGTCCAAAACCGTCACTATGTCAGCTGGCAACGCTCAAATCTGTGACGCTTTTTTTTACCGTCGCAAAACCATTTAATGACAGTTAAAACCGTCGCCAAGCATTAAAAAAAACCGTCGCCAAAATGCTGTTTTGTTGTAGTGTTAGAACGTACTTTCCCTCACTTTAGTAGTTTAGAGGGACTAGGTGAGTATAGAGTCTAGGCTAGCCTGTGTGCCAGCTTAGGGACTTCTTGAACAAGTCAGGGTCTGGGATGTTGTATGTATATATATGTATATAGTTATTATCTAGCTATATCTAGGGGTGTTCTAACTAAAAGTCTATACTCTAATAAAGGTTGGATCACCGAATATTGTCAACTGCTTGTGATGTATTTATGTGTGGTTGTTTATGACTGTTTTATCTATTATCAGTTGTGAATTGATTATGAATGATTCTGTTTGTTAATCCAAATATTTTTTTTAAAAAAAGTACCTCGTAAAATAACTACGCTTTTAACAACGAATCAGGCTCATATAATAAATAATAGATAATATTTAGGTAGACAAGTTGGTAGCGCTCAGTTTCTAGTATGGTCATGACGTACCAGAAATTGGGTCATTACAGTTGCTGGCTGAATATGCACTATAAATTTAGTATTAAGATGTATAACAAATTTGATATTAAATTCTTTTTTATTATGGTTGAATATTTGTTTTTATTCCAATTATGACTGGAAATCAAGATTAGTTGATAGCCCCTTTTTTATTGCATTCTATGTTATTCTGGGGAGTAGTTGGGTTAGTTTGTATCCATGTAGCAACTGATATATAATTATTTTTTGAAAGGTTAAAATTTTGGCTTGGTGGTTCTTTCAATTTGTTAATGGAAAAGCTATAGAAAGTGTTCGTTTTTGGTGTTTTTCCATTTTTCATTCCCAACATGTTATTTCTTAATCCAAATAGCGCTTTTAAATCATTTAATTAACTTTATTTTAATTTTTAATCATCTTGTTTACAATGCATTCTTGGACCCTGGTTGTATAGGGTTGATTGTTCTTTGTCATTTTTCAAATAATAAAGTTAACTAAATCTATATCTTTGATGATTTGATTATTACATTTTTCAAATATTAAAGTTATTTTGGTTACATTGAAAATATTAATGATAAAATATAAGATACACTAATACAACAACATTTAAATATATGAAAGGCAATGATGAAAATAATGGAGCTCACAATGGATGATCACACTAATTATGAAGTTTGATATTTTGTAATGAAGTATGTAAAGGAAGTAGACATGTGATAATTATTGGAATTAATTCATGAATTAGCTAGGAGTTCTTGGATAGTTGTTATTGTGATTTTAATTTTTGGTACTTTGTTAGAATGTTGTCATGTGATCAAAGTCTATTTTTTTGTGACAATGTGATGAAAATTCGTGTATGTAAGACCCGGTTAATTAACGGCTAATTAACCCATATATGAGAATTTATTCTAGAAAGCCAAAAATGATATTTTTATGGCTTAATATGATAGAGGAAATTGAGACGAGAATTTCGGTACCAATTTTATAGAATTCGGACCAAGATTGGACCGAACGGGCCAAACCGGGCCAACCGGACCCAAAGTGGGCCCTTGGCCCAACATAACTAAACCAAAACCCTAGTTTTCAGCACTCTCTCTCCTCACAACACACTCAAACACGCTGAAATTGAAGAGAGGGGAGGAAGAACACTCTCTCAAGTTCTTTCTCTCACTTGATCTTCAAACCACCATAACTTTTGATCTAGAGCTCCGATTGCCGCTCCGTTTGCGGCCACGCGTTCACCGCGGAGAGCTCTACAAAACCCATACAATTAATCTTGAGGTAAGCCACGTTTTACTGTTCGAAATTCCAGCCCTTGATTTCGAGTTTCATGAGTAAAAATGTTGAGATTTTGGGTTCTTTGATGTTATAGGACCCAACTCTCTTGAAGGAGAAGGTTAATCTTGTCTCTTTGGACCTTGGGTGTGGTAAGATTCTCAAACCTAGTGTAATTTGTTGTTCTATGAGGTTTGGGCATTGAGATGTTGTGTATGGGTATGATGATTGTGGCTTAGGTTGTGTATATGTGAATATTGGAGCTTGATTGGTGATTTTGGAAAGCTTAGAAGAGGGTTTTGTGTGATAAAATCTGTTCTTGGAGGTGTTGAGACCTTGAGAGCTTGAGGAAAAGTGGTTTGGAAGTGCTCCGGTTGAGCTTGGGAAATCGGCTAAGGTATGGTTTCGGTTTCCCGTATCTAATATGTAATGTGGTAGGAAATACTTAGGCTAGAGGCCCTAAGATAGGCATTGAATTGATGATGTTGTGGAATGGTTGAGATATATGATGTGATCATATGTGTGATTATGAATATTGATGCCTTGATTGTGTGATATGTGAGAAAATGCATGTTGTGATATATGCTTGATGAATGATTGAGGTTGAATTGATGGGTGGTGCCATATTGTTGGTGAGTATGATGATTATGTATAATGATGGTTGATTGGAAATTGATATTGTTAGAAATTGGGATGAGAAGGATGTATGACATAATATTGTGTTTATCCTTTGGCCTTTTGATTGAGAAGTGTTAAAATGGTTGAAGGTAGTTTTGAGAATTTTGGTAAAATGTCAATGCGTGAGTTGAGGATGGCTTGTTGTTGAATTTGGTACACTTTGATTGATTTCAAAGAAAAGGGATGAAATTGGCATGTTTTAATTGATTTTGAAAAGAGTTGAAAGTGGCTTGTTTTGAAAATGGCACTTTGTGGTTTTGAATGAAAATATGGTTTTTGGGCATACTTTGACGGGACATAACTTGGACTACGGATCTTTGATTTGTGCCAAATCTGTTTAGAAATGAAATTGGATCCGGGATGTCCATGCCGTTCGAAGAACGGATGAAAAATGATTTAAAATGAGAGAGTTATGACCGTCGGAAGATTGGGGGTTGAATCTGTGAATTCTGCAGCTTTTAACTTAGAAAATTTTTAGCAGAATGACCCCTCGTGCGTAGGCGCACTTGGCGCGTATGCGCCGTTCTTCGAGAAAGCATCATCCACGCGTGCGCGTGGAGTGCGCGTACGCGTGGCCCTGTTTTCATCCCAAAGTTGATTTTTGAGTTTTAAAAGCCAAACTTCATACTTCTAAGCCTCCGATCTCACCATTTATGTCTTAAATCATTATGACATGCCTAGCTATTAAAAAGGGGCTAGTGAATGAGGTAACTTGCGAGTGAAGCAAGGGAAAAATGAATGATCAATGAGGATCAAGATGATTATGTGAGATGCGGAGGATGGTGGTGGAAGTGCTTGTTAAGCCATGGGCCGAAAGGCTATAATTGCTAATGAAACGGCTGGTTATGGATTTAACCGTGAGCCGGAAAGGCTGTGTATAATATGAATATTGGCTGGTTCTGGACTGAACCGTGAGCCGGATGGCTGATATGGATGTTGATCCATGGATGAGAATTCATGCATGCTTATGCTGAATTATTGATAATTGAGATTTGCACTTCCACTATCAGAGGCACGAGATCCCTGGGAGGAAGCAGTGGCTAGCCACCACGTGCTCCAGGTGGAGGCTCGAGACTCTGTTGACCCTATGTCGTAAGTGTGGCCGGGCACTGTGAAAGACCCGGATGAGCTCGCCCCCGAAATATTCACCAGTGAGGGTGATGGATATGGATCATGTTTATGATCAAGTTTATAACGAGTATAACTCGAGTTGGGGATGCGCGACAGAGGGACAGTCCAATGGTTAGCTACCAGGACTTGTCGGGTTGGCTCTATAACCGACAGATGATATCATCAGCCACTAGGGACAGGCATTCATCATATGCATACTATGTGAATTGTTTGAGATTGCCTATTTGACTGCATATTACTTGCTAATTGTCTAAATGTCTTAACTGCTCCTATTTGTATATTCTTTGTCTGATATAACTGTGTTTGCTATAATATACTCCTGCTGGTGGTTGGGAGGTTTGAAGGAATTGGAAAGGGAAGTATTAGTTAGACTGAAGAATCTTTAGTCAGATACCCTTATATGGTTTAGCTTGTTTATAAGCTTTGATATTATCTGGAGGAAGTTCTAGGATTGCCTTTGGCTTTCCTCTATTATTATGTATTATATATGTGGAAGCTGTTACCGTGCTGGGGACCTCTGGTTCTCACCCATGCGGATTTTGTGGTTTTCAGATGCAGGACGCGAGGCTTCTCGTTGAGGCATGCTGGAGACTTCTGGATTAGCGAAGATCCTTTGTTCTTGGGACTCTGTTTTGGTTTATATATCTTGTCTAGATACTTTTATCTCCATTAAATAATACAAACTGTGATGACTCCTTCTAGAGGGGATTTTGGAGAATAGGTTGTATGTATTTGTGTCCCTTTGGGTTTCCTTTGGGGTTTCCTTATTTTATTATATGTATATATTATTATGCTCGGACCGGTTATCTTCGCAGCCGGATTTTGAGTCTTGATATTCCCGTTTTTGACACTCTTTATATATATGATCTTGCGTTAGCTTATCCTTTGCTCGTTACGTTATCGATCGGAGTGTTGCGCGTTCGAGTTACGATTTTTGTTTACCCCTTTTTCTAAAAAGGCTCCTAGTTATAATCAATTATTCATACTACTATACGTACTAAATTTTTATTTTAGAGGTCGTAATACCTTGCCATCTCTGAATTATGACTTAAGCATAAGACTCTGTATGGTAGGGTGTTACATTATGGTATCAGAGCAGTTCGTTCCTGTAGAGCCTGAGGAATGGACTGACTATGCTTCTGTGCATTCTCTGTATGTGTGTTATGTGCTGTTAGTATATCTACTTGATATAGTTGACATAAACGTTCATGAGCATGCATTTGGGACTTTGAAGCACTAAACTTCCGATATTGAGACTGATCAACTTAATATCGATTGTTTGGTGTGTATAGGAACCAGATGGCGTCTCGTGGACGCGGTAGAGGCCGTGGGAGAGGACATACGAATGCTCGTGCGCCGGAGACTAACCCTAATAACCCGGTGAACTTTATGACTGCGTTGGAGAACATGGCTGCTGCTATGCAAGCCACTGCTGAGGCTCTTGGTCAACAGATGAACAACCATGGTAATGACGGAGGTAGAGTTCAGGGCCCGATGACACTGGCAAACTTTTTGAAGGTTAATCCCCCTAAGTTCAAGGGAACCACTAGTCCGACTGAAGCTGATACATGGTTTCAAGCCATGGAACGAGCACTGCAAGCGCAGGTGGTACCTGAAGGGCAGCGTGTGGAGTTCGCTACCTATTTGCTCATTGGTGAAGCATCGCATTGGTGGCAAGGAATCCGACGCCTCCTACAGCAGGGTGATGATTATATCACCTGGGACATCTTCCAAGAGGAATTCTATAAGAAGTACTTTCCGACTTCTGCTAGGACGGCCAAGGAGCTTGAATTGTTGCAGCTGAAGCAGGGTACTATGTCTGTATCTGAGTATACTGACAAGTTTGAGGAGCTGTTCAGATTCTCTCGTATGTGTCAAGGGACTCCGGTGGAATATGAGGAATGGAAGTGTGTTAAGTATGAAGGAGGACTCCGGAGTGATATTTTCAGTTCAGTGGGACCAATGGAGATTAGAACTTTCTCCGAGTTGGTGAACAAGTGTAGGGTTGCTGAAGAGTGTGTGAAGAGGGCAGCCGCTGAGAAAGGAAGTCACAAAGGATCGTTTCCATAGAACCGAGGCAAGAGCTTTGCACCTAGAGGTCCATCTTTCAAGAGGGAAGGTTCTTTTAGGAGGCCCAACAACAACTACTCCCAAGGAAAAAGGTTTGGGAAGCAGCCCCAGAATGATCAAGCTTGTACTAGGTGTGGGAGTCACCATCCGGGAGTACCATGCAAGGCCGGATGGGGTTTGTGCTACAATTGTGGAAAGGCGGGGCATAAAGCCGCAAGTTGTCCAGAGAAGCAAAAGCAAGGTGCTGGGAAAGCACAACAGACTGGTCGGGTGTTCACCACCTCAGCTGTGGGTGCAGAGGGATCCGAGACACTCATTCGAGGTAACTGTGAAATGGCTGGTCAAACTTTAAATGCTTTATTTGATTCGGGAGCATCGCATTCATTCATTGCATTTGAGAAAGCCCATGAGTTAGGGTTGAAGATCGTAACCTTAGGTTATGACTTAAAAGTGTATAATGCTACCCATGAAGCCATGGTAACTAGGCTAGGATACCCGAAAGTTTCGTTTAGGTTCAAGCAGCGTGATTTTGTCCATAATTTAATCTGCTTACCGATGATCGGTCTTGATCTTATCTTGGGATTGGACTGGTTATCTGAGAATCATGTCCTGCTTGATTGTTCTACAAAGTCGGTGTACTTTATGCCGGAAGATACAGAAGGACCGGTCGTGGTGAATAATTATTACTTGAATTCGATGATGGTGAACTGTTCTGGAACCGAATGTCAGGGTATCCTGTTGTTAACCGCGGGTGTTTCGGGTGATGATCAAAAGTTGGATCAGATTCCGGTAGTGTGTGATTTTCCGGAAGTGTTTCCCGATGATATTGAGGAATTTTCACCTAACCGAGAGGTCGAGTTTGCTATTGAATTGGTGCCTGGGGCGGGACCAATCTCAAGTGCTCCTTATAGAATGTCACCATTAGAGATGGCCGAGCTAAAGTCTCAGTTAGAGGAATTGTTGGGTAAGAACTTTATCCGACCAAGTGTTTCCCCGTGGGGTGCTCCAGTGTTACTGGTAAAGAAGAAAGATGAAAGTATGCGACTCTGTGTGGATTACAGGCAGCTGAACAAGGTCACCATAAAGAATAAGTACCCATTGCCGAGAATTGATGATCTCATGGATCAGTTACAAGGAGCTGGGGTTTTCTCCAAGATCGATTTGCGATCCGGTTATCACCAGATAAGGGTGAGGGGTGAGGATATCCCTAAGACCGCTTTCAGGACTCGTTATGGTCATTACGAGTACACTGTAATGTCCTTTGGGTTGACGAACGCTCCTGCAGTATTCATGGATTACATGAATAGAGTGTTCCGTCCGTTTCTGGATAAATTCGTGGTTGTCTTCATTGACGATATACTAATTTACTCCAAGCCTGAAGAAGAGCATGCGGAACACTTGCGGACCGTGTTGCAGATTTTAAAGGAGAAGAAACTCTATGCGAAACTGTCTAAGTGTGAGTTCTGGAAGAGTGAGGTGAAGTTTTTGGGTCACGTGGTGAGTAAGAAGGGAATAGCCGTAGATCCAACCAAGGTAGAAGCTGTGATGGATTGGAAGCAACCAACCACAGTAACTGAGATAAGGAGTTTTCTGGGTTTAGCTGGCTATTACCGAAGGTTCGTCAAAGGCTTTTCGTAATTAGCTTTGCCGTTGATAAAGTTAACTCGCAAAGACACTCCGTTTGTTTGGACTCCTGAGTGCGAGGAAAGCTTTCAGACATTGAAGAAAGAGTTGACCACTGCACCTGTGTTAGTGTTACCTGAGCCGAACGAGCCTTTTGAGGTGTACTGTGATGCATCGTTAAAGGGTCTAGGGTGCGTGCTGATGCAGCATCATAATGTGGTGGCGTATGCCTCACGACAGTTGAGACCTCATGAAGTTAGTTACCCTACGCACGATCTGGAACTCGCTGCGGTCGTGTTTGCCTTGAAGGTGTGGAGGCATTATCTCTATGGGGTTAAGTTCCAAGTTTTCTCTGATCATAAGAGCTTGAAATACCTCTTTGATCAGAAAGAGCTTAATATGAGGCAAAGGAGGTGGATGGAATTGTTGAAAGACTATGACTTTGAGTTAAATTACCATCCGGGAAAGGCAAACGTAGTAGCAGATGCGTTAAGTCGGAAGTCATTATATGCGGCTTGGATGATGCTTCAAGAGGAAAAGTTGCTCAAGGAATTCGAGAGTCTAAAAATTGGTGCTCGAGAAGTACCTGGAACCTTGTGTTTGAGCCGATTAGAAATCTCAAGTGACTTTAAGTCCGAACTCCTAAAGGCTCATGAAAACGATGAAGCGTTATGGAAGGTTTTACCGGCTATCGAGCAAGGAAAACAGTGGAGAGTGTCGGAAGAAAAAGATGGGTTATGGAGATTCAAGGGTAGGATCATTGTGTCGGATGTTGGCACTTTGAGGCAAGATATCTTAAAGGAGGCACACAAAAGCGGATTCTCCATTCACCCGGGGAGTACTAAGATGTACCATGATTTAAAGGCGATGTTTTGGTGGCCGGGTATGAAGAATGATGTGGCGGAATATGTTTCAAAGTGCTTAACTTGTCAAAAGGTAAAGATTGAACATCAAAGACCTTTCGGGATGTTGCAACCTTTAGAGGTTCCGCAATGAAAATGGGAAAGTATTGCAATGGACTTTGTGTCGGGATTGCCAAGGACTAGGACTGGTTTTGATGCTATCTGGGTGATCGTGGACCGACTGACGAAGTCAGCTCACTTTTTACCCGTTCGGATGACTTACACCCTTGAGGAGCTAGCTCGGTTATACATAAAGGAGATTGTGAGACTCCATGGTGTACCTGCTACTATAATCTCTGATAGAGATCCTCGTTTCACTTCGAGGTTCTGGGGTGCATTTCAGAAAGCTTTTGGAACTCGATTAAGCTTGAGTACAGCGTACCATCCTCAAACAGATGGTCAATCCGAGAGGACGATCCAAACACTAGAGGATATGTTGAGAGCTTGTGTTTTGGACCAACCGGCGAGTTGGGATCGGTATATGCCGTTAGTAGAGTTTGCATACAATAATAGTTACCATGCGAGCATCGGAATGGCTCCGTATGAGGCTTTGTATGGGAGAAAATGTCAATCTCCACTATGTTGGTATGAAGCTGGAGAGAAAGGCTTGTTGGGGCCGGAAATGATAGCTGAGACCACTGAACAAGTCAAGAAGATCCGAGATAGGATGCTTACGGCGCAGAGTCGTCAAAAGAGTTACGCCGATCAAAGGCGGAAGCCCTTAGAATTTGAGGCAGGAGATCATGTTTTCCTGAAAGTTACTCCGACCACAGGAGTAGGTAGAGCGATTAAAGCAAAGAAGTTGAATCCTCGATACATTGGTCCATTTCAGATCTTGGAGAGGATTGGGCCAGTGGCGTATCGGGTGGCTTTACCACCCCATCTTTCAAACCTGCACGACGTATTTCACGTGTCGCAGCTTCGAAAGTACACTCCTGATGCTAGCCATGTGTTAGAACCCGAATCGGTTCAGTTAAGAGAAGATTTGACGCTTCCAGTGGCTCCAGTCAGAATTGATGATACTAGTATCAAACGGTTGCGTGGAAAAGAGGTTTCATTAGTCAAAGTGGCTTGGAGTCGAGGCGGTGTTGAGGAACACACTTGGGAACTTGAGTCGGAGATGCGAACGGATTATCCGCACTTATTCTCAGGTAATTGAATTTGAATTTGAATTTTGTGGGCAAAATTCCCAATTAGGTGGGTAGAATGTAAGACCCGGTTAATTAACGGCTAATTAACCCATATATGAGAATTTATTCTAGAAAGCCAAAAATGATATTTTTATGGCTTAATATGATAGAGGAAATTGAGACGAGAATTTCGGTACCAATTTTATAGAATTCGGACCAAGATTGGACCGAACGGGCCAAACCGGGCCAACCGGACCCAAAGTGGGCCCTTGGCCCAACATAACTAAACCAAAACCCTAGTTTTCAGCACTCTCTCTCCTCACAACACACTCAAACACGCTGAAATTGAAGAGAGGGGAGGAAGAACACTCTCTCAAGTTCTTTCTCTCACTTGATCTTCAAACCACCATAACTTTTGATCTAGAGCTCCGATTGCCGCTCCGTTTGCGGCCACGCGTTCACCGCGGAGAGCTCTACAAAACCCATACAATTAATCTTGAGGTAAGCCACGTTTTACTGTTCGAAATTCCAGCCCTTGATTTCGAGTTTCATGAGTAAAAATGTTGAGATTTTGGGTTCTTTGATGTTATAGGACCCAACTCTCTTGAAGGAGAAGGTTAATCTTGTCTCTTTGGACCTTGGGTGTGGTAAGATTCTCAAACCTAGTGTAATTTGTTGTTCTATGAGGTTTGGGCATTGAGATGTTGTGTATGGGTATGATGATTGTGGCTTAGGTTGTGTATATGTGAATATTGGAGCTTGATTGGTGATTTTGGAAAGCTTAGAAGAGGGTTTTGTGTGATAAAATCTGTTCTTGGAGGTGTTGAGACCTTGAGAGCTTGAGGAAAAGTGGTTTGGAAGTGCTCCGGTTGAGCTTGGGAAATCGGCTAAGGTATGGTTTCGGTTTCCCGTATCTAATATGTAATGTGGTAGGAAATACTTAGGCTAGAGGCCCTAAGATAGGCATTGAATTGATGATGTTGTGGAATGGTTGAGATATATGATGTGATCATATGTGTGATTATGAATATTGATGCCTTGATTGTGTGATATGTGAGAAAATGCATGTTGTGATATATGCTTGATGAATGATTGAGGTTGAATTGATGGGTGGTGCCATATTGTTGGTGAGTATGATGATTATGTATAATGATGGTTGATTGGAAATTGATATTGTTAGAAATTGGGATGAGAAGGATGTATGACATAATATTGTGTTTATCCTTTGGCCTTTTGATTGAGAAGTGTTAAAATGGTTGGAGGTAGTTTTGAGAATTTTGGTAAAATGTCAATGCGTGAGTTGAGGATGGCTTGTTGTTGAATTTGGTACACTTTGATTGATTTCAAAGAAAAGGGATGAAATTGGCATGTTTTAATTGATTTTGAAAAGAGTTGAAAGTGGCTTGTTTTGAAAATGGCACTTTGTGGTTTTGAATGAAAATATGGTTTTTGGGCATACTTTGACGGGACATAACTTGGACTACGGATCTTTGATTTGTGCCAAATCTGTTTAGAAATGAAATTGGATCCGGGATGTCCATGCCGTTCGAAGAACGGATGAAAAATGATTTAAAATGAGAGAGTTATGACCGTCGGAAGATTGGGGGTTGAATCTGTGAATTCTGCAGCTTTTAACTTAGAAAATTTTTAGCAGAATGACCCCTCGTGCGTAGGCGCACTTGGCGCGTATGCGCCGTTCTTCGAGAAAGCATCATCCACGCGTGCGCGTGGAGTGCGCGTACGCGTGGCCCTGTTTTCATCCCAAAGTTGATTTTTGAGTTTTAAAAGCCAAACTTCATACTTCTAAGCCTCCGATCTCACCATTTATGTCTTAAATCATTATGACATGCCTAGCTATTAAAAAGGGGCTAGTGAATGAGGTAACTTGCGAGTGAAGCAAGGGAAAAATGAATGATCAATGAGGATCAAGATGATTATGTGAGATGCGGAGGATGGTGGTGGAAGTGCTTGTTAAGCCATGGGCCGAAAGGCTATAATTGCTAATGAAACGGCTGGTTATGGATTTAACCGTGAGCCGGAAAGGCTGTGTATAATATGAATATTGGCTGGTTCTGGACTGAACCGTGAGCCGGATGGCTGATATGGATGTTGATCCATGGATGAGAATTCATGCATGCTTATGCTGAATTATTGATAATTGAGATTTGCACTTCCACTATCAGAGGCACGAGATCCCTGGGAGGAAGCAGTGGCTAGCCACCACGTGCTCCAGGTGGAGGCTCGAGACTCTGTTGACCCTATGTCGTAAGTGTGGCCGGGCACTGTGAAAGACCCGGATGAGCTCGCCCCCGAAATATTCACCAGTGAGGGTGATGGATATGGATCATGTTTATGATCAAGTTTATAACGAGTATAACTCGAGTTGGGGATGCGCGACAGAGGGACAGTCCAATGGTTAGCTACCAGGACTTGTCGGGTTGGCTCTATAACCGACAGATGATATCATCAGCCACTAGGGACAGGCATTCATCATATGCATACTATGTGAATTGTTTGAGATTGCCTATTTGACTGCATATTACTTGCTAATTGTCTAAATGTCTTAACTGCTCCTATTTGTATATTCTTTGTCTGATATAACTGTGTTTGCTATAATATACTCCTGCTGGTGGTTGGGAGGTTTGAAGGAATTGGAAAGGGAAGTATTAGTTAGACTGAAGAATCTTTAGTCAGATACCCTTATATGGTTTAGCTTGTTTATAAGCTTTGATATTATCTGGAGGAAGTTCTAGGATTGCCTTTGGCTTTCCTCTATTATTATGTATTATATATGTGGAAGCTGTTACCGTGCTGGGGACCTCTGGTTCTCACCCATGCGGATTTTGTGGTTTTCAGATGCAGGACGCGAGGCTTCTCGTTGAGGCATGCTGGAGACTTCTGGATTAGCGAAGATCCTTTGTTCTTGGGACTCTGTTTTGGTTTATATATCTTGTCTAGATACTTTTATCTCCATTAAATAATACAAACTGTGATGACTCCTTCTAGAGGGGATTTTGGAGAATAGGTTGTATGTATTTGTGTCCCTTTGGGTTTCCTTTGGGGTTTCCTTATTTTATTATATGTATATATTATTATGCTCGGACCGGTTATCTTCGCAGCCGGATTTTGAGTCTTGATATTCCCGTTTTTGACACTCTTTATATATATGATCTTGCGTTAGCTTATCCTTTGCTCGTTACGTTATCGATCGGAGTGTTGCGCGTTCGAGTTACGATTTTTGTTTACCCCTTTTTCTAAAAAGGCTCCTAGTTATAATCAATTATTCATACTACTATACGTACTAAATTTTTATTTTAGAGGTCGTAATACCTTGCCATCTCTGAATTATGACTTAAGCATAAGACTCTGTATGGTAGGGTGTTACAGTGTATGTTGAATTATTTGATTTAAAATATATATACCATTTTTTGTTGCTGCTTAACTTAGTTTTTTAAACAATTACTTAAAATTATACATCAATTTTACAAGGTTTTATTAGGTAGATTCTTAAAACAGTGTGACCATAGATTTATTGAGCTAACTTATAGCCACGCTTAAAAAGGGTGGCCACATAGTACAGTAGCCTTCAACGGTCACGATAAAAAAATGTGGTCATAACCAAAAAACAAATTAATACGCTTCAAAAGTGTAGCCATATCTTGAACTATTGGCACGCTTTCCAATCATTACCAAAACTAAACTAATGGACATATTTAAGAAAGTGTGGCACTAGAGGACACACTTAGAAAATGTGGCTAAAGGGTTATACATACTACCATGCTTTTTGTAAAATCTGTAAAATTAACGAATAATTAGCTAATAAATTAATTATTAATCAAAGAAATTAGAAAATATAATTTATAGTTTAGTGAGGTAGAATTAATTAAAACATGAATTTTGACACTAATTTTAAAGGTTTTGGCCCAATTTGGGCCAAACGGGCCAAATTAGTTCAATCGGGCGCAAACTGTACCAATGGCCCAACCCAACACATAAAAACATAAGAGCTTCAGCTCTTTCCTCCGCCATCAAATGAAACCCATGCCGAAACACACATGAGGGAGGAGAAGGAAGAACTTAAACCCTAACCCTCCATTCAAATCCACATATCTCTCAATCCGGAGCTCCGATCGCCGCACCGTTTACGGCCATGTGACTACCACATTGTGCTCTACAAAGCCCAGTAATCAATTCGGTAAGGATGTCACAATTTCAGTTTCGATTTTCTCTTCCCCAATTTCGAAAATCCTATGTTGTGGGTGTTGAGATTTTTTATTCTTTGATGTTCTAGGGTCCAATTAGCTTGAGGAATTACCGAGTTTTTGTTGAATTGAGGCACGAATAAGGTAAGGATCCTCAAACCCTAGTAAAATTCTTGATTAATTATGGTTGAGCATTAAGCTTGTGTATATGAATGTGGTAATATGTATTAGGTTGTGTATATGTGAATTTGGAACACAATTAACGATAATGGAAGCTTGGTTGAGCTTTGCGTGCTAAAATTTGGTGGTGGAGGCTTGTGATTTTGCTAATTTAGGTTATCTTTGGTGTAGGGAGAAATCGGTGAAGGTTTAATTTTGGTTTCTCGTATTTAATATATAATGTTTTGTGAAAGCTTAGGCTAGATGACCAGAGGATATGTTGGAATATATGATTATATTAAATGCCTAGTAGTTTTGATGAAAAATGTTGGGTTAGTTTGAGGATAGATTTGGTGATTGATGCTTGTGATTGATGGTTGATGAATTAGTGTTTGAATGAATGATGGTGATGTATGAATGAAATTGAATATGAGGTTGTATTTGAGTATGAATTGTTAGGGTTGAACGTGAAGAATTTATGTATTGGGGGACCATGGAATAGATGAGAATTGATTAGGCATGTTTTGGACATGTTTGGTTTGAATGGTAACTTGAAAACATTTTGGATTGAAATGGAATCTTGTGAAAATAGAGGTTTGTGTTTTAATGAAAAACTTGATTTTTGACCGAATTTTGGCAGGCTATAACTCAACTTCCGGAATCTCAAACTTTTCTAAACTTATTTTATATGAAAATTATATCCGTGAAGTTTACATCGTTTGAAGAACGGATGAAAAATGATTTTTAATAAAAAAGTTATGTGCGTCAGAAGTTTGGTGTGCGAAAGATAATTCTGCAACACTTAATAGCATTTTGGCATTTTGGGGAGGCTTGCGTACGCGAGTGCACATGCAACGTGGTTGTTTCGTTCGGCCAGACGAGCTCACATACACGGGAGCGTACGCGAGATGGTGAAAATTTATATGCCAGCATACGCAAGCACATGCATGTGATGCGAGAAAACCATTCGGCCAAGGAGACTCACATACGCAAGGAGAGGTCACGTACGCAAGTTGGGAAAAACAACACTTCTGTGTATGCAGAACATGGTTCGCGTACGCAGGGCCCTGTTTTTTAGCAACTTGAGTTTTGTGATTTTAAACATGATTTTAATTTGAACCTCTAAACCTCTATTTTTTCTCTCTAAGACCCTAAAATCTAGTTTTAATCTAAGGAAGGAAGTTAAGCCTAGAGAAGTAGTCAATTTGGAAGTGAAGAAAGATTTTGAATAGATGAATTGTGGTTGAAAAAGGGGATACTTGATTTGATGAGATGATAAAATAAATGAATGAGGCAATTTTGAGAATAATGCAATATTGAGAATCATGAATGGGACAATTAATGATGATAATGATAATTGATATATAATGATGTTGAATAACTGAGAATGATGAAATATCAGTATGATTGAATATTATTGAGACATTCGTTGACCCCCTGTACGTAAGATGTGACCGGGCACTTTAACTCCCCGGGTTCTCCCATGGGCATGCATATATATATAATTTGAGCTTAGGGTCTCCCCCATGTGAGCTTGGAATTCTTCCCATAGTTAATTTTTGAGCTTGGGAATGGGCGTACAGAGGGACTATCCATGGTTAGCTACCAGGACATATCGGGTTGGCTATGTAACCGACAGTTAATATTAACAGCCATATGGCAGGAATACATCATATACATATGTGTGTTTTATTTGATTGTGCATTTATTGGGTTAACCTATGTGATTATTATGCCTATTTGTTATATTTACTACCTGCTGTATCTGTATTCTACTTGTGTGTTACTTTGCCTGTATTGTTTGTCTGTGCACCAAAGTTTTGGAGGATTGGAGGAAGGCAATAGTTGAGGGATTGAGATTAGAATTGAGTTAAAATCTAGGTGCCTTAGATGACTTAATCTAATTTATGGTTTAACTATTATTCTAAGTTTCGAATCTAAGTGTTGGAGTTCTAAGAATGCCTCTGGCTTTCCCGGGACCTTATATCTTATATATGTGGGCACCTTTACCATGCTGAGAATCGCTGGTTCTCATCCTATACAATATTGTTGTTTTTAGATACAGGTCGAGAGGCACCTCACTAGGCATCTGGAGTTCCTGTCACAGTGGAATTTGGACTTTGTATTTTGGGTTATTTTGATGTATATGTACATATATATATGTATTGTGTAGACTTTTCCCTTATTCTGTTTAGCTTTTGTGCCTCATAGAGGTTTTATGGAGAACTAGGTTTCCCTTTTGAGTATTTTTGGACTTGGATTGTATATGTATGTATATGATATTCTCCAGCCAGCTTTAACTTTGTAGGTTGAGCCCGGGATTTGAATATTTTGTATCCTTGACTCTCTACTCTTATTATATATGTATGTATCTCTACTTTCTTCGTACACAAGTAAAAGTTATCTTGAGTGTTGTGCTTTTATTTTCACGATTTTGCTTTAACCAACCTTCAAGGCTCCTCGAATATTATATTCTTTCGATTATATATTATATATGTATATTTTATTTTAGAGGTCGTAATACCACACCACCTTTGTTTTACAACTTAAGCGTAAAGCTCTGTGTGGTAGGGTATTATACTTTTAAAGCGTGATAACAGATAAAAGTGTTGCAACAACGTAAGTGTGTCCATAGCCCAATAAAAGCGTGGCCATAAAGCAACAACCACGGCCTAACACGCACCCCTTACAAAAGTTTGGCCATAGCTCAAAAACCGTAGCCAATATCTGCGGTGACGCTTTTCCACTTTTTGGCATGCATTTTAAGCGTGGCAAAAGCTAGTTTTTCTTGTAGTGACCAATGTGGTATTTTAGAACAATTAGGAGACACTTTATATATTTTTTGAACAAATAATTAGAAAATGGAATAGACATTTATTTATTTTCAATGAGTGGTTTGGCAATTTATTCTTCTTATACTGATACGTGGTCAGGAGGGCATAGAGCTAAGGGGCAGTATGGTAATCTTGTCACATTCAAAGATCTGAATACCAGCAAAATTATACCATGCCGGTCTTGGACATCAAGAAGACCGAGAGTCTATTCAGAAAAATAGTGGTACTGAAATAGCGACATCTCATAAGGCCCATTGGGCTAAGTCAGGATAGTAAGAAACCGAATAATACTTTTCAAATTCAATAGAAGGCTTAAATTATTATTAATTTTCTAATTTTTCTAACATTTATTTTAATTTGTTTTGTTGTTAGAGTTTGTTAGAAGATTTGATTTACTTCTGATTTGCTTAGTAGTATTTTTAGGCATTTTAAATTTAAATCTAATCTAATCTAATCTAATAAGATCAAATCTAATTTAAATTTGTTATCATATCTTTATAATTTTAAATTTAAATCAAATATGATCTAATCTAATAAGATCATATCTAATTTAAATTAAGTTATCTTATCTTATCTTTTAGTTAGTTTGTTAGGGGCCTATTTAATCATCTTTGGTGAGACAATTTCCACAACTTTTGATGAATAAAATTTTCAATTGTTTTATGCACATTTTTTTAGTGTGATTAAGTGAGATGAGTGATTTGCTTTGCTTGTTGCATGAAGAAGATTGAAGGGTCCAACACTAAGATGATTCTCTGTGCTGGTCTCTATCAATTTTCATCCCTCTAATCTAGGTTGTCAACACAGCTTTTTTGAAGGTCTTGTAGGGAATCCCTTTCGGTGACCTAGGTTGCTAAGAACAGGTTTCTTAGAGGTCTGGTAGGAAAAAAACCGTATCTATCCTTTTAAGTTTCCATTATGTCTTTTCTGTTATGTCTTTTCTCCATCCTTTTCTTATCCCTTTATCCTTCGTTCTAATTCCATATCGTCTGGTATCAGTTACAGGTCATAGGTAAATTCTTATTTATATACATGTTCTATGGGTATTGTTTAGTCTCTTTGGTTTTTCTCTTTAATTTCTGCAAATTCATTTTAGAGTCCACAATAATAAAAAGAATAAAAAAATTATTTAATTTTTGTTTATGTAATTATTCTATCTTAACGTTAGTGCCTTCAAAAAAAAGGGAGAGTCGCAAAAAAAAAGATTGAGTATTACGATAGTGATGATAAAGGAATCTCGTATGCGAAAAAGGATTTTCGGTTGCAAATCCTTGCATTGGGAGGAATGACTCTGAAGCTTATTTCGGATAGATAAGAAAGATAGAGATAATTTTTGCAAATTGCATCCTTTCAGAGGAAAAAAAGTTCGACTGGTACAAGCCAATTTTTTCGATGATACCCATATGTGGTGGACAAAATTAGGAAGATCTAGAAGACGGTATGGAAAAAGCCCAATTTGTAGCTAGGAGAAGATGAAGAAAATCATGAGGAACCAGTTTGTTCCATCATCATACCATATGAGGAATCGGGTTGTGCCATGATCATACCATAGTGAATTTTTTCAAAAATTTTGTAAGTTACAACAAGGTTCACAATCAGTGATGGAGTACCACAAGGAATTTCTATATTTGATAGATAAGGCTAATATTAAAAGGAGTCCTAAGGTTATTATGGAACGATTTTTGTTTGGATTACACGAAGAACTTGCAAATAAAGCCCAATGTTACCATTACGCGACCATGGAGGATTTGATCAAATTGGCCGTTGACATGGAGCAGATGCAACAATTTATAGTAATTTGGGGTTCCAAAGGAGCAAAATTTAAGGATCAGACAAAAATCAAAGTTTCTAATTTCAAGAAGAATATTATAGATCGACAGAAGAAGAGGATTTCTTCTACGCCTATCTTTAATTCTTCTTCAAAATTAAAGATGGAAGAATTTGTTGAGTATTCTATAGATGGAGATGTGTCCTTGGAAGATTCAAAAGTGCAAAATTTCTCAACTGGGTCCTTGGGATGTAAGTAATTTGAAAAATATGAGAGAAAAGAAACTGCGAAAGAGTGTGAGTGTTCGAGTGAAATGAATTCATGTTTGATTGAAAGTGAGTGTTTTGAGAGAAAATAGGAGAATAGTGAGCGAGAGGAGTCAATTAGCACAAAAGAAACTGAGAGTAATAAACACACTTGTAAGAGAGATCTAGAAAGTTCTAGCTTAGAGAATAGTGCATTAGTATCATTGAAGTCCACGGAGTGTTTAGTTTCTCATATATCTAACCATGAAATTCCTAGTGTTTTTATATCAACTTTCCCAAGCTTTGTAGATGCACTGGTCAATTATGGAGGCATTAATATGGATGAAGGAGCGGAAAGACAACTAATTGCACACTTTGGACAAGATGGTAAAAGTATGGCGAGAAAGATTGAACTTGCACACATGAAAGACATAGCCACAATTCAGTCGATAGAGAAGAGCCATCAAACCATGGTATTTGAACCTAGAGATTGGGTTTGGATTCCTTGGAGGGAAGAAAAGCTTCTAATTCAAGATTCGAGGACGAATCTTTTTGAAGAAGGAGAGGATGATACGTAGTCAGGATGGCATTTTCGTCATTTTAGAGCTAAAGGACAGAAGGGTATAATCTCGTCACGTTCAAAGATCTGAATACTAGAAGAATTATACCATGTCGGACATGGACATCAAGAAGACCAAGAGTCCATCTCAAAAACAGTGGTGCTGAAATGGCGACATCTCATAAGGCCCATTGGGCTAAGTGAGAACAGCAAGAAGTCGAATAATGCTTTTCAAATTCAATGGGAGGCTTAAATTATTATTAATTTTCGAATTTTTTAGGCGTTTATTTTCATTTGTTTTGCTGTTAGAGTTTGTTGGAAGATTTGATTTACTTCTGATTTGTTTAGTAGTATTTTTAAGAATTTTAAATTTAAATCAAATCTGATATAATCCAATAAGATAAAATCTTATTTAAATTAACTCATCTTATCTGATCTTTTAGTTAGTTTGTTAGGGGCCTATTTAAACAACTTTGGTGAGACAATTTACACAACTTTTGATGAATAAAATTTTTAGTTGCTTTATGCACGTTTTTTTTAGTGTGATTAAGTGAGGTGAGTAATTTGCTTCGCTTGTTGCATGAAGACGATTGAAGGGTTCAACACTAAGATGATTTTGTGTGCTAGTCTCTTTTAATTATCCCTCTCATTTATGTTGTCAAGGATAGGTTCTTTGAAGTTCTAGTGGGAATTCCTTCCCATAACTTAGGTTGCTAAAAACAGGTTTCTTAGTAATCTAATAGGAAAAAAATCTTATCTATCTGTGTCTTTTCTGTTGCGTCTTTTCTCCATCATTTTCTTATCCCTTTATCTTTCGTTCTAATTCCTTATCAAATACTCCTTGCGTACTCATTACACCATTATCATAAAGATGGATCATGATGTTCCAGTTTGAGCGAAAATCGTGCTTATGGTGATAATAAAATAAGTGCACAAAGCATAAGAAAAAATGACATGCAAAAATGTTTTCATTCTCTTATGCGGCATTCCTCATCATACATACAAAAGCAAAGCAAGTATAAATAAAACTGTATTATTATTAGTTGGATATTGGGGTGGATGGTTTGGTGTTGCGACAGCTTAAAAATCATAAGCTGATTTTGTGAAACATGTATATAAATGTTTTGATTAAAGACAAAGACAAGAACAAAAGCACATCAACTTTTGATTTATAACCAAACAAAAAATATCCACTTATACTTCTGAAAAGCAGCAAGCAATTCTCAAATAAGCAATACCAAACCTACCCGATCTTTGTCAAAGCTAGAATGTATTTGAGCTTGTACGCCTCAGTTGATATCTTGGAGTGAGACTTGTATTTGAAAATAATGTTTCCTCAAAGTCCTGCAATATTAATATTCAAAATATTAAAATATAACTCACGTGAGTAAAAGAAGTGTAAAACATATAAATAGTTAATGCGTGGGATGAAAAATAAACTTCAATCAATAATTAAAATTAAACTATGGGCTACGTACATCGATTCATGAATATGAAAAGGACAACAAATAAAATGGAACCAAGAGAATATAATTGTTTATTACAACTTAATAAGATTTAGATTGATAACATCATCATTTTGAATAGCAACCCCACAAAGCTAGAAGCCAATAAAAATTAAAGTTTGGGGTTATAATTGGAAAAGTAAATAATAAGTTTTCATTGCTCTAACACGTGCAAATTTTATGAAGTGTGTTTCTTAGTCTTACCAATTAATATTTCTCATTCAATTTTACATTATATTATAAAGTTAAAATAAAGTGAGCTTTGTACATCTTCATATAATAGGATTATTAATTCAAGCTTGAGGTTGTCGTTACTCATGACCATTAGCTAATTATATTATTAAGGACTATGTCGAATAAAAAGCAAAAATTGTTGGATGGTTCAAGTATTTACATTGTTGAATTCACTTGTGTACGTCCATTTAGCGTTAGATTTCATATAACATTTGCCTTTTTAAAGGTACTATGGATTTCCAGTTTTCTGAAATTAAATAATTTTGAATATAACTATAATATTCAATCATTGAAAAGTCAGAAACAGTCAACTTCAAAAACTCATTCCATAGTTAAATGTTCGATCGAATGTCTTATATTCTCAAATTATAATATAATGAGTATCTAACTTTTTTTTTTTTTACTTTTTTCTTTTTCCTTCGGAGTCACAAAGGATCTCGGAACCCTTGCCTCGAAAGAATCGTGTGCTCAGTTGCTCACTACTATATCAGCAAAAAAAATATATATATATAATTAGAAAAGTGAATCGTTAATATAAACAAGTCATATTAGTATAGTTTAATATAAAATATCCAAAACATATTGAAAATAATATGAATAATGTTAACTGAATTGACATGTATGATGGTAAAAGTAATGGTAAAGGTAATCGGTATAACAATATTCTTCATTAATTATATTTCTATCCCTTTTTAAACACTGTTAGCGATAACAATTAACAATATTAGGGTGTATTTGGTTTGTATGTTTATTTTTTATTTTTATATTTAATGTTTTATATTTTCTGAATTTTATGAAGAAAAAAAGTAAAAATAGGTGGTGAAAACAGAAAACAAAATTTTATTATTTTCTTTGTTTTCACCTTTTTCTTCATAAAATTAAGAAAATAAAAAATACTAAAAATAAAAAAAAATAAAAACGCAAATCAAACCCATTATGAACTTTCTTCTAGTCATAATTTCTAATTCCATATCTAGCCTTATTGATTGCTACATTTTGTGAAGATAATTTATTGGTGAAAACCTCTTAGCTTTCAGCTCTCTTGGAATGCAAAATTGACATAGAAAATTTTTTTGCACCTATGCTTGAATTACAATTCATTCTATCCCAGATTATAAAAGAGAGCTATGTCATTGAATGTGTATCAGAAATATAATTGATATATACAATAAATAAATAAAAACATTTTGCACACATTGTTTATATATAACAATATCTTGTACATCTCAAGTTCAAAGAACATTTTGATCATGGACAAATTATGTCACACTGATATTTAAGCTAACAAGTCACCAAAATTAAAGTACCAAACAAACTAGTTATAAGCATATTTGTTTGGTGTCTACTAGTCATAAGCATATGATTAATAGCCATTACAAATTAAAAAGTAAGAATGACAGGTAATAAAACTAATTTTCAAAACACAAATAACCATATTCAAAAAGTAGTAATAACTACTATTTTTTTTTTCTTATTTCTCTGAAATGGGTTGCTTATGCTTACCATCAGCTTCTTGAGCCGTCTGTTTGATTTCAGCAACCGAGACTTGTCATTCTCTAACTTTTCTATATAGGCCTTGAAGCATCAAATAAAGAAGAAATAGATTTTTATTGTGAGAATTTGATATATCGTTGACAACCAATGTATGAGTCCATCATTTTTAGATAGCTATTGTAACTGACAGATCAACTACTAATTTAACTTTTAAAAGGTCAAAATAATAAAGAATTTTTAATCAAAAAGACATTATATTCTTTTGAGATATTGAGATATCTAATTAAAAATACACTAAAAGATTGTATTTGGAGGAAAGGAGAAATAAAGTGAGACGAAACACTAAAACAAGAGATTTTGAAGGAAGGAATACTGGTTATTTTCTCTCTTCTGAAAGAAGAGCTCAACAAAATGAACTGAAGCGATTTACAGGACCCAAAATAAACCAAAAAAAAAAAAAGATAATGCATTTCAACCTCATCGTGGGCGTCTCTATCTAATACTCCCTGACTCGATATTTCAGGGCCAAATTGATGATTTTTCCTGTTTTAGTTGTCGCAATTTATGGGAAAAACAAACATAATAATCACAATTGCTAATGTAATGCAACTGAAGAGTGCATCACAATAATAATACCACGCCGTAATGTCATAATCATGATTGCTAACCATAATTTGAAACTATGCAGAACTTCAAATTGCAGTTCGTAATTGCAATCTTAGTAGCAATATTGTGGTTGTAGTTACTATTGGAACCACGTAAGAGCATAATTCCAGCGTGATACCGGTTCAGATGTCCATTAAGGCCACAAGAAACTAAAAAAAAAAGTGTATCGGCCACCATACCCACAACTGGAACAGAAACAACAGTGACGGCAAAATCATTGGGACCGAAAAGGACAATTATTCTAGTATTTTTCAATAAGTATGGCAAAATCATTGTTATATGAATTCACCAATTAGACAACCTATTAAAATGAAAAATATTTTAAATACCTTACCGCGTATCCGTATCAGTATCCATGTAAGTATGCTCTCAAAAATGAAAATAATTGAAAACCATGCTTGATTGGTACCTGCTTCTTTGCTCTTGACTTAGCAGCAGATTCTCGGTTCTTGGCCATTCTCCTCTGCTTCCTGTCAATGCCATGTTCTTGCACCTCAGCTGAGAACCCTCTCTTCCTGCTGCGGCGGCCACAATCACCGAAAACAACTCCCTTTGAATCTGAACATGTGCATGATGACATGGCCGCTGGGGCGGCCACCGGCATCGAAATCTCTAGTGATGAATTAGAGTGACCAGTTTCCATCACTGGAGTGTTAACAACTGGCTTTGAATCACCAAAATCATGACACACATTCTCTTGATGATGCTGTTGCACGGAAGGATATCGTATTTGCAACCAATTAGCTTGATGAGAAGCCATGACTATTGGATCAACACCAATAAAAGACTTAGGGTCAACAAGAACATTATTGCCTTGGCTTCCAACATCGTAATTATTGTTACTAGTATTATGATTGATCATTTCCGCATGGGCAAGAATCTCTTCAAAGGTTGTTGTGTCCGGTAAATTTGGTTGTTCCAAGTGGTGGTGGTTGTTGTTATTGTTGTCCATTGACGATGACGTGTTAAAAAGAAATGAAGGATTATTAGATGAAAAAGTTGAACAAGGGTTTTGCACAACTTGTCCACTCTCATCAATTATTCCACTTCTCATAAGCTCATCCAAATTCATATTATGGAGTGAGTATTGTGATCCTTGATGGGCTCTATTAGCCATTCAAAAACTAATAGAGCTTAAAATCACAACAATAATAATAATACGAGTAATCAGGATAAGAAGTATAATTCAATAGAATATATATAAGTTTAGCAGAAACTTTATAAGGGAAGAACAATTTCAACAAGATACAAGCTAAGACATAAAACAAGTAATCACACTAAAATATGAAAAAATAGTATCTTAATAGGTAGATTACCTTTGCAAAATTAGACAACAACGTTGAGGGTTCAATAGAGTGTGATTTATATATATATATGCATTGATTGTAATTTGAGTTAATGAAAACAATTAGGGATGAAGTGAAGAGCTCAACAGTTAGTTTGAAGTGCGAAATATGAGGCGCCCCAAAAATCGAGGAACATAAATAACAAACTTTGCTGATGCGGATCTATTTTGGGAAGATCCTATTTTAAGAGAAATAAGTGTGTTCACATCTCAACAACCATCTACTTATGTGCTAAGATCTATATGGGGTTGTAGGTTAAATATAAATATAGACCTGTTTGACTAATAAAAGATGTATTTAATTTTGCTGAGTTTAAAAAGTTCCATACAATTATTTAATAACCTTCATTCATTTGAATAATTATTTATGTGTTCAATATAAATATAATTAATTTTTATGATATAATGTTAAATAATTAAATATATACATATACAAATTTTATACATTAGGCATCAAAGTTAAATTAAAAAAAAAAATAGCCAAAAATAACCTTTTTTTTATCCCTTGCACCCAATATATTTGTCTTCAGACTTCAATTGCAGGCTTATAAAAAAAAGTTGTGCTTTTTCATTAATGGAATACGTAGTTAGCGCAATTGACAACTACAAATATGTAGCGGATTGTAATTGTTATTTTATAGAATTACCGTTGATAGTTTTTTTTGTATTTCTGACGCGCTCATATCTCATGTCTCTCATTGTCATTCTGACGCGCTTACATCTGATCACTCTCACCTCTCTCTCGACTCGTTTTCCTAAAACTCGTTTCTCCCCAAAACTTAAATTTCGTCCGTTTGATTTATCTCCGAAGAATATATCCTTTTTTTTCCTTCTCTATGAAATGTAAAGCTACATGCACTGTTTATCCTCCTCAATGCTACAACAAACTTGCAGTGCCACAACGACACCGGGGTGTGATAGTCGACTCCTCTAGCGATTACGTTATTGCCTTTGAGGTATATAATCTCCAACTCTAAGCTATTTTATGCTACTTGTTGTTTTACCTAACTGAAATCAATTTTGAAATTTGAGATTTGATTAGATGATTATATCAATACTTATGATTTTGACGATTTTAGAGTTTCAGTTCGATTGTTAACAGAGTCTGTATTTTGACGATTTTAGAGTTTCAGTTCGATTGTTAACAGAGTCTGGTGGGGGAACACGGGACAGTTTTACATAGCCAATTTTTGGCTTTCATCCATTTAATTCGTGTTTGATTTAGGGTCTCATCAATTTAATCCGTGTTTGATGTTTGTTCCGTTGGACGGGACACCCGGGGATTCTATGGCCTTTCACACGGCCCGTGTGAGAGGTCAGATGGTTGTCACACGACCCGTATGAGAAAGCGGCACGCTTTGACACGTCCCGTGCAAAAGATCAGATGGCTGTCTCACGACCCATGTGATAAAGTGGCTTGTAATGACCCAACTTCCGGAATGTCATGATCATATAAGAAGCCGAGTGTCACCAACTTATTTCTTTAATTTATAACTAGTATTTAATATATGAGACTGTGCCTTGTTAGAGTGTTATCATTTTTACGGGTAATTATTTTTTTAAAACATTTAAAAGAATAAAATAACCAAGCATACACGAACAGAAATATAAAAGAACATAAGAGACAGACATCCAAACTGATAATATACATCACAAGTAGCGTTATACAAAAGATCTAGTCAGTGTACACCCTTATCAGCCTCTACATAGAAAATATATACATATATAATACACAACACCCCGGGACCTAGCCCATACAAAAAGTCACTAAACTGACTCCAGGCTAGCCTTGCAACACTAAAGTTCCTAATCTCTCTGGTGTACTAACACAAATGAGAGTCTATATAAAAGTCAACGCTATGTTGGAGTGTCAACAAAAGAATGCTCCTAAAACTAGCTATCCGTCGTCAAACTTCGCCATTAGGCAAGTCCCTATGGGGATTACCCATCGGCTGATCACTACCTGAAGATAGTAACTCCTCCTGCTCAAACTCCATCTCAGTATCCTCCTCGTCCTCATCATCAGGGGCCACAATAATATCTCTAGTAACTTCGGTAGCATTGCTATCACTACTCACGTATCCGTTAGTGACTACAGGTCCGTTCACATAGATAGGAGTATGATGAGTCCATATTTTCTGATATATTTTGCCTTGATTTGAATGGATTCTAGCATATAAACTCACACTTAAGCACCCAAATAGCATACTTTTGTGTTTGATTCCTAAGTTGATCCTAAATATGAAAACATATAATTTTGTGCTTTAATAGAGCGAATTAATCCCACTTTTATGTTATTTGATGCCGTGATATGGTTTGTGAGCGATTTCAGGTCTTGAAGGCAAGAATGGATGGCCAAAAGTGGAAGAAGGCATTTACAAGGGAAAAAAACATGAAGAAAATAAGGAAAAGCACACACAGCAAAGTGTGCGTGCGCACAGCCCTGCGTGCGTACACACAAGCGAGGATTTCCATGTGTGCGTGCGCACAGGTCAATTTTCAGCCGAGTGTGCGGACGCACACATCTGTGCGTCCGCACAGGTCCCTGCACGTGATTGCATTAATGAAACATCAAAGGAATAATTATATTATATAAAAGTTAATATTCAACTATATACTTTATGATTTTGGTATTTTTAAACTTGCTCGACGATCTGTTATATAATAAATTAAAAAATATTTTAACTTGACGCCCGGGGAAGAGGCCCCGAGGGGCCCATTCCCAATCTGTCCCCCGACCGGCACGTGATGACCCGCTCGAGCTAAATTGGAAGGCTGAATGGCTAAATTGGAGTGCTATATAAAGGAGACTTGAACACTTATCAAGGGGGCACAATTTGGGGGACACATTAGAGCAATTTTACATAGTTCTACATAGTATTAGGAGTAGGAGTAGTGTAGAGTAGAGAGCTCTCCTAGGGCTTATGTAGTTTTCATTGTAGTATTTTATAGCAAGCTTTGATCCTTGAATTTACTTCTTTGATTGTAAGTACTCTCAATTTCTTCTTTAATTAAAGCACTTTTACCTTCATTTTCTTTTGGTTCAAGTTACTTTGTTCATATTGCAATTTTGTGTTTCTTGAAGTTTTGATCAATGAATTTTATGTTTCATGCTTCCTTTATGTTTGGTTGCTTGTTTACATTTGATTTTGTTGATAGTTGGTTATAGTCTCCTAATTTCTCTTTGCAACTTTTCATGTTCTACTTTTATGCACACAAGGTGTTTGTAAAAATGCCAACCTTAGAATTTGAGTAGATTTTTACACCATGGCTTGTGGTTTGAGTTCCTAGAATACTAGAGTCATAATGTCCGACATTTAGTGGTGATTCTATGGTAGTTAGTTGACTCTTGTTTCCATTGACGCTAGCCTTTTATCAACTAGTTTGGTAAGTTAGTTAGGACTTATGGATTAAGGTCAATTATGCTTGCTTGACTTACTCCTCGATGGTTAGGGTTGACTAGGCGAGATTGACTCATGACAATTACCATAGTTGTGGTTTTGGAAATGATAGGATTCCTTGGATCCTCATTCCCAAGTCAAGGCTCTTTATTGCATTTAAAGCATTTTTCCTAGTTTTGATCTTGTTTTCTTCTACTTGCATTAATTACCAATCTTGAGCAAACCCCTTTTCCATCCTAACAACCGAAAGCGTATAACACTTTAATTGCATTCCTAGGGAGAACGACCCGAGGTTTAAAAACTCTCGGTATATATATATTTGTTTTGAATTGAAATATTTGATTGTGAGAGTGATGAACTAAGGATTGATGGTTTAGAATTCACAATAAATTCTTGTTGCAAGTATAGTTTCAAAACCAAGCAATCATCCTTTCATACAAAAGTTTGGTTGTCACAAGTAACAAACCAATAAAAATAAATAACCGAAGTATTTAAACCTCGGGTCGTCTTCTCAAGGAGTTGCAGGGCAATATGATTTATTATTGGTTATGAAAAAATTATATTTTTGGGTTTTTTAATGTGTAAGATAAAAAGCAAGAATAATAAATGGTAAGAAAGTAAACTGTAGGAATTAATTTAAATAAATAAATAAAACTTTTGGCAAGGTATAAGAACTAGACGTCCTATCCTAGTTATCCTTATCAGGTGTGAAGATAATTGGATTCTGCTCCCACTTTTAATTAACCCTTGCTAAACAAAGAAAAGTCAAGTGGACAAATTAATTTGATCCTCAGGTCCTAGTCAACTCCTATGGAAAGACTAGAGTTATTGGAGTACAAATTAATCAGCAAAGAATTCCAATTTTATTCAACAGCTGTGTTTGATAACTCAACTGCTAAGTACTTAACCAAAGCCAAAAGGGGAAAATAAATCTAATTTGAATTGAAATCATTCATAAATAAATTAAAGCGAAATCAAATCTGAAATACCTCAAAATATATTAATTAAGAAAATCATAACATGAATGGTTCATAAGCTAAATCTGAAAGATAAATATCAATTAAAGTAATGAAGTTAATAAAACTAGAAAGTAAATTAAAGGAACATTGAACCTGTGATTGAAGAGAAATAATCCTAAACTTGAGAGAAATCCTAATCCTAATCCTAAGAGAGAGGAGAGAACCTCTCTCTCTAAAAACTACATCTAGACCTAAAATTGTGAATTATGAGAACGTGTTGAGTCTCTGTATGTTCCCTGACTTTAATCTATTTTTTGGACGAAAACTGGGTCAAAACGTTGCCCGAAATTGCCCCCAGCATTTTCTGAATTTTCTGCAGATCGCGCATGCCACACGTACGCGTCGTCCATGCGTTCGCGTCTCTGGCCGAATTCCCTTTCCACACGTGCACGTCAGGCGCACGCTCGCGTCGTTGTGCTGATCCACTTCCACGCGTACGCATCAAGCACGCGTACGCGTCGCTGTGATTTTCTCCGTTTTGTGTGCACGCGTGAGCCATGCGTGCACGTCACTTCTCGCTGGTTGTCTCCTTTACTTCTTGTGCTCCTTCCATTTTTTTGCAAGCTTCCTCTCCATTCTCTAAGCCATTCCTGCCTTATAAAGCCTGAAACACTTAACGCACAGATCACGACATCAAATGGTATAAAGGAGAAATTAAAATACACAATTTAAAGCTTTAGGAAGCAAGTTTTCAATCATAGAATAAATCCAGGAAGGAATTGTAAAACCATGCAAATCATATGAATAAGTGGGTGAAAAGCTAATAAAAACCACTCAAATTAGCACAAGATAAACCATAAAATAGTGGTTTATCAACCTCCCCACACTTAAACATTAGCATGTCCTCATGCTAAGCTTAAAGAGACAAAGAGAATTAATAAGGGACAGTAAGACTCATGAAATGCAACCTAAATATAAATGCAACTATATGCTAAAATGATTCTACCTACTTGGTTAAAATCAAACAAGTTCTCCAAGACAAATACAAACCAATTTCCACTAATTCAAATCGTACAATAAAAAGCAAGTAAACTTGTAAGAAGAGAGCTCATGAAAGCAGGGAACATAGAATCAAGCATTGAACCCTCACTGGTAGTGTATATCACTCTAATCTCTCAAGTGTCTAGGGTCAATCACTCTACTCTTCCCTATTCATGCTTTCTAAACCTTGTTCTTCATCTAACCAATCAACAAATATTTAGCACATCAATGCAAACATCATGAGGTCTTTTCAGGGTTGTAATAGGGCTGAGGTAAAGGGAAGGATACATGTATGGCCAAGTGAGCTATAATATGAATCTTTGACTAACCTAAGCTTTCACCTAACCCACACATATACACTATGTAATTCTAAAAATCATACCTAGCTACTCATAATTCCCACTTTTGTATCACATACTCATGTACCAAATTTTTTATATTTCTTTACTTTTATCACATGTGCATTGATCTTTCTATTAAAGCTTAACATTGGGGTAATTTTGTCCCCTCTATTTATTTATATATTTATTGAATATTTTTTTTGAATCATAAAAGCAAACATAACTTATCAATGCACATGGATTTTTTTATTATTTTTCTATTTTGGTTTTTTCATGAGTAGGTTCCAAAATTCTCAATATTCAAATAAGTTAGAAACATGATACATTCCCTTATTAACTCATGTTCCCACAGTTTCCCACACTTAGTTGATGCATAATCTCTATCTTAAGCTAACCAAAGATTCAATTGGGGTATTTAATTTATTTTTCTACTTAAGGCTAGTGATGTGGTTATAGACAGAAAGAGATTAAAAAGCTCAAAGTGGCTAACAATGGTGACAAAAAGGGTAGGCTTATTTGGGATAAGTGAGCAAAAATAAGTAATGGCCTCAATCATATACAAGCATGTAAATATACTAAATAATGAACATATAGAATGAAACAAAATCTAGATTATAATCATAGAGAAGAAAACACACAAGAATAAAAATTTATGGTTAAATAATGTAACCATATAAATAAGCTCAAAATCTTACAGGTTGTGTGTTCTTTGGCTCAAAAAACCATGTTCCAAATACAACTTCAAACGAGTTTAACACAAAAATTTTGATTTTAAATTAGTGAAATTTTTCAAAAATAGGGTCCTAGAAAGACTTATTATTTATCAACCAAGTAGTACGTAAATGCAAACAATAAACTACACATGCAATCTATTATGCAATGCAGCAATGAACTAATAAAGAAAATAAGGCATTGGTGTTGAGAAGAGAATAACTAACTCATAGGGATCGGTATCGACCTCCCCACGCTTAAAGATTGCACCGTCCTCGGTGCATGCTGAGTGCAGGTGGACGGGCTGTTCCAACTGGCGCTTTTCTCTGAAGATTTTGTAGATGGACTTGTCTGTCTCCCTAAGTAAACGTCTTCCAATTCCCTTCCGGGTGGCCATCCTGAAAGAAAAAAGGGAAGAAAAGTAACCCAGAAATAAAGATAGAAAACAAATAAAATATGGGTGTGAATGCCAAATAATAAGGGTCTCAAGTACATGGTAGCTACAACATGCAAGTGAGAAAACAGTAGATGCAAATGGCATATCAATAGTACAAAAATTTGTAATAAAGGGGAAGAATATGGGTAATGAAAGACAGTGTAAGTTCATGTCAATATAAAAAGAATACAGGTATCATAAAAGATTGACATTGACAGAAAAATAATATTACCCACATTGTAAAAGAAGTCACTAAGCACCAAAATAATACCAGAAAAGATACAACAGTTGAATAAGAAAATTTAACACCAACGAAAAAAAATTAAAATACAACGAATGAAAGTATGCAAATAAATTAAATAAAATAAAATGGAATTGAAGAGGGATGAGAGGTTAAAAGAATGAAGAAGAAAAAAGTAAGAAAGAAGGAAGAAAGAAGTAGAAAGGAGAGAAGAAAGAAGAAAGAAGTAAGAATGTAGAAACGGGGCGCGACGCGTACGCGTGCATCACGCGGACGCGTGAAAACTGAACTAGCCATGCAACGCGTAAGCGTCGCCCACGCGTACGCATGGGTGGCCATAAAGAGAACATGACGCGCACGCGTTAGGGACGCGTCCGCGTGAATGAATTTGTGCCTTTCGCACAATTCCCTCGCAAGGTCAGCACAACCCTCTGTCCAGGTGCTCTTTACGCCGATTTGGGTATTCACGTGTACGCGTGGAATGGCTTGTGCGCCACGCACCCTGATGAGCGGATAATTTATACGCGTTTTGACATTGTTTTTAGTATGTTCTTAGTATGATTTAGTTAGTTTTTAGTATATTTTTTATTAGTTTTTAAATAAAAATCACATTTCTTTACTTTACTATGAGTTTGTGTGTTTTTCTATGATTTCAGGTATTTTCTGGCTGAAATTGAGGGACTTGAGCAAAAATCTGATTCAGAGGCTGAAAAAGGACTGCAGATGCTGTTGGATTCTGACCTCCCTGCACTCGAAGTGGATTTTCTGGAGCTACAGAAACCCAATTGGCACGCTCTCAATTGTTTTGGAAAGTAGACATCCTGGGCTTTCCAACAATAGATAATACTCCATACTTTGCGCGAGTTTTGATGATGCAAACTGACCTTCAAACACCAACTCCCTGCCCTATTCTGGAGTTAAACGCCAGAAACAGGTTGCAAACCAGAGTTAAATGTCAGAAACAGGCTACAAACTTTTGTTTAACTCCAAAAAGAGTCTCTACACATGAAAGCTCAATACTCAGCCCAAGCACACACCAAGTGGGCCCGAAAGTGGATTTCTGCATCATTTACTTATCTCTGTAAACCCTAGTAACTAGTTTAGTATAAATAGAACTTTTTACTATTGTATTTATATCTTCGGATCATCTTTTGCATAGTTGGATGTTCAGAGATCATGTTTAGGGGCCTGGCCATTCGGCCATGCCTGGACCTTCATCACTTATGTATTTTTCAATGGTGGAGTTTCTACACCCCATAGATTAAGGTGTGGAGCTCTGCTGCTACTCATGAATTAATGCAAAGTACTATTGTTTTCTTATTCAATTCAAGCTTATTCCTATTCTAAAATATTTGCTTTCACTTCAACATGATGAATATGATGATCCGTGACAGTCATCACTATTCTCAACCTATGAACGTGTGCCTGACAACCACTTCCGTTCTACCTTGGCTTGAGCGTTTATCTCTTAGCCTCCATTCCGAAAGATCGGAGTCTTTGTGGTATAAGCTAGAATTATTGGCAGCATTCTTGAGATCCGGAAAGTCTAAACCTTGTCTGTGGTATTCCGAGTAGGATCTGGGATGGGATGATTGTGACGAGCTTCAAACTCGCGAGTGTTGGGCGTGTAACAGACGCAAAAGGATCAATGGATCCTATTCCAACATGATCAAGAACCGACAGATGATTTGCCGTGCGGTGACAGCACATTTGGACCATTTTCACTGAGAGAACGGGAAGTAGCCATTGACAATGGTGATGCCCAGCATACAGCTTGCCATGGAAAGGAGTATGAAGGATTGAATGAAGGCAGTAGGAAACCAGAGGTTCAGAAGGAACAAAGCATCTCCACACGCTTATCTGAAATTCTCACCAATGAATTGCATAAGTATCTTTATCTTATTCTATATTTTAATTATATTTTAATTATCAAATAACCATAACCATTTGAATCTTCCTGACTGAGATTTACAAGATGACCATAGCCTACTTCATACCAACAATCTCCGTGTGATCGACCCTTACTCACGTAAGGTTTATTACTTGGACGACCCAGTGCACTTGCTGGTTAGTTGTGCGGAGTTGTGACAAAGTGTGTGAATTACGTTCCAAGCACCAGGTTTTTGGTGCCGTTGTTAAGGATCACAATTTTGTGCACCAAGTTTTTGGCGCCGTTGCCGGGGATTGTTCGAGTTTGGACAACTGACGGTTCATTTTATTGCTTAGATTAGGTAATTTTATTTTTATATTTAAGCTTTTTACTTTTTATTTTTGAAAATTTTTTCAAAAAAAAATTTATTATTCTATGTTCTTCAGAATTTTTAAGAATGAATCTTAGAGTTTCATGAGATATGTTGAATCCTGGCTGGCTGTTAAACCATGTCTAATCTTTTGGACCGAGGTTTCAACTATCCTTAGAAGAGATTCTTTGTCTTTCTCAGCAAATTAGCTGTTGTATGTAATGACCTGCTAAAGCTTGGCTGGCCATTGGCCATGTCTAGTGTTTGGACCGGAGCTTTCACTCAAAGCTTGGCTGGCTAGTAAGCCATGTCTAATTCTTGGACTGGAGCTTTAGACTAACATTGCATGATTCCTGGAATTCTTATTGAAAATTTTGAAATCCTTATTTTTCTTTTTCCAATTAATTTTTGAAAAATACAAAAAAATTTACTAAAATCATAAAAGCCAAAAATTTGATATTTCTTGTTTGAGTCTAGTGTCAATTTTTAAGTTTTGTGTTAATTACATCTTTGTAACATTTTCTTTGAATTTTCGAAAACCCATGCATGATGTTCTTCATGATCTTCAAGTTGTTCTTGATGATCTTCTTTGTTTGATCTTTGCATTTTCATGTTTTATGTCTTTTCTTGTTTTTCATATGCATTTTCAATTTGTTAGTGTCTAAAGTTTGAAAATTTCTAAGTTTGGTGTCTTGCAAGTTTTTCTTTTCTAAAAAAATTTTCAAAAATAAGTCCTTGGAATCTTGACATTCAAAGTGTTCTTGGTGTTCATCTTGACATTCAAAGAATTCTTGCATGCATCATGTGTTTTGATCTTGAATTTTCATGTTTTGAGTCATTTTGATGTTTTTCTCTCTCCTTATTAAAAATTCAAAAATAAAAAATATCTTTTCTTTATTCCTCTCATAAATTTCGAAAACTAGAATTGATTTAGTTATAAAGTTTTAAAATTTAATTGTTTCTTATGAATCAAGTCAAATTTTCAATTTCAAAATTCTATCGTTTCAAATCTTTTTTAAAAATCAAATCTTTTTCATTTGTTTTAACATATTTTCGAATTTTTTATTGATTTTCAAAATCTTTTTCTGATTCCTACTTCATATTTTCGAAAATCTCACTAACATTTAATGTTTTAATTCAAAAAATTTTTCAAGTTGTTACTTGCCTATTAAGAAAGGTGAAATCTTTGAAATTCTAAAATCATATCTTTTAGTTTCTTGTTAGTCAAGTAATCAACTTTATTTTTCAAAATCAAATCTTTTTAATTTCCAATTCAAATCTTTTTCAAAATGATTTTTAATCATATCTTTTTCTATTTCAATCATATCTTTTTCAAAAAATTAATTTCAAAATCTTTTCTAACTTCTTATCTTTTCATAATTGATTTTCAAATCTTTTTTAATTAATGATGAGCGGATATTTTATACGCTTTTTGGGTTTAATTTCATATAGTTTTGAGTATGTTTTAGTTATTTTTTAGTCTATTTTCATTAGTTTTAGGAAAAATTCATATTTCTGGACTTTACTATGAGTTGTGTGTTTTTCTGTAATTTCAGGTACTTTTCTGACTGAAATTGAAGGAGCTGAGCAAAAATCTGATTCAGGCTGAAAAAGGACTGCTGATGCTGTTGGATTCTGGCCTCCCTGCACTCAAAGTGGATTTTCTGGAGCTACAGAACTCGAAATGGCATGCTTCTAATTGCGTTGGAAAGTAGACATCCAGGGCTTTCCAGCAATATATAATAATCCATACTTTGCACAAGGATAGACGACGTAAACTGGCGTTCAACGCCAGTTCTCTGCCCAATTCTGGCGTCCAGCGCCAGAAAAGGATCAAAAGCTGGAGTTGAACGCCCAAACTGGCATAAAAACTGGCGTTCAACTCCACAAATAGCCTCTGCACGTGAATTACTTAAGTCTCAGCCCAAGACACACCAAGTGGGCCCCAGAAGTGGATCTCTGCATCATCCATCATAGTTTACTCATTTTTTGTAAACCTAAGCTACTAGTTTAGTTTTTAAACAACTTTTAGAGACTTATTTTGTATCTCATGACATTTTAGATCTAAACTTTGTACTCTCTGACGGCATGAGTCTCTAAACTCCATTTTTGGGGGTGAGGAGCTCTGCTGTGTCTCGATGAATTAATGCAAGTATTTTTGTTTTCTATTCAAACACGCTTGTTCCTATCTAAGATGTTCATTCGCGCTTAACTGTGATGAAGGTGATGATCTGTGACACTCATCACCATTCTCAACCCATGAACGTGTGCCTGACAGCCACCTCCGTTCTATATCAGATTGAATGAGTATCTCTTAGATCTCTTAATCAGAATCTTCGTGGTATAAGCTAGAATTGATGGCGGCATTCATGAGAATCTGGAAAGTCTAAACCTTGTCTGTGGTATTCCGAGTAGGATTCAAGGATTGAATGACTGTGACGAGCTTCAAACTCCTGAAGGCTGGGCGTTAGTGACAAACGCAAAGGAATCAAGGGATTCTATTCCAACCGGATCGAGAACCAACCGGTGATTAGCCGTGCTGTGACAGAGCGCGTGAGCGTAGTTTTCACTGGAAGGATGGAAGGTAGCCATTGACAACGGTGATCCACCAACATACAGCTTGCCATAGGAGGACGTGCGTGCGTGAACAAGAAGACAGAGGAAAGCAGAGATTCAGAAGACAAAGCATCTCCAAAACTCCAACATATTCTCCATTACTGCATAACAAGTAACCTTTAATCCATGCTCTCTTGTTTATTTGCAATTCAACTGATAAACATAATTGACTTTCTGACTAAGATTTACAAGATAACCATAGATTGCTTCAAACCAACAATCTCCGTGGGATTCGACCCTTACTCACGTGAGGTATTACTTGGACGACCCAGTGCACTTGCTGGTCAGTGGTACGAGTTGTGAAAAGTGCGATTCACAATTTGTGCACCATGTTTTTGGCGCCGTTGCCGGGGATTGTTTGTGTTTGAACAACTAACGGTTTATTTTGTTGCTTAGATTAGGAAAATTTTTCTTTTTTGGTTTAGAGTCTCTTATTATTGTTCTTGGTTAAAAATATCCTTCTTTAAAACAAGTGTTACATTTTACTGCCCAATTGGCTAGAGCGTTAGTCTAAGCCCGTGGCAGTTTGGTACACTCTTTTTAAAATCTTTTTCAAAAATAATATTTTCTCTATTAAATTTTGTGCCAAACTTTAAGTTTGGTGTTTTCCTGTTGATTTCCCTTGATTTTCGAAAAATTTATTTTGGTTTTCAAAAAATTTTAAGTTTGGTGTTCTTCCTTCATGTTCTAGTGTTTTTGAGTTTTTCTTGTGTATTGATCTTAAAATTTTTAAGTTTGGTGTTCCTTGGTGTTTTTCCTCCAAAATTTTCGAAAATAAGGAGCATTAGATCTAAAAATTTTAAATCTTGTGCTATCTTATTATTTTTCTCTTTCCTCTTAAAAATAAAAAATATCTTTTCTCTCTTTTTTAAAAACAAATTTTCAAAATATATTTCTAAAATTCAGATTTTTATTTCAAAATTTAAAACTTTTTTTTTCAAAATCATCATATCCTTTTCAAAACTTCCTAACCACTTTCTCTCTCCTCAGTTTTTCAAAAATCTTCACTCAATTTTTATTTATTTTATTTTAATTTATTTCATTTTCGAAATAAATATATAAATAAATAAATAAAAATATTTTTTCTATTTTACATCATCTCCCTTTCTCCATCATGGACCTAAGCGGAAATGAACAGTCCAGGAGGACTCTGGGGTCATATTCTAACCCCTCTACTGCTTCATATGGGAGTAGTATCTGCATACCCTCCATTGTAGTCAGTAGCTTTGAGTTGAATCCTCAGCTCATTATCATGGTGCAGCAAAGTTGCCAGTATTCCGGTCTTCCACAGGAAGAACCTACAGAGTTTCTGGCACAGTTTTTACAAATTGCTGACACAGTACATGATAAAGAAATAGATCAGGATGTCTACAGACTATTACTGTTTCCATTTGCTGTAAAAGATCAAGCTAAGAGGTGGTTGAATAACCAACCTAAGGCCAGCATAAGGACATGGAAACAGCTGACAAAAAAATTCCTGAATCAATATTTCCCTCCAAAAAGGATGACACAGCTAAGGCTGGACATCCAAGGCTTTAAACAAGGAGATAATGAATCTCTTTATGATGCCTGGGAGAGATATAGAGAGATGCTACGAAAATGCCCCTCTGAAATGTTTTCAGAGTGGGTTCAGTTAGACATCTTCTACTATGGGCTTACAGAAGGAGCCCAGATATCTCTAGATTACTCAGCTGGTGGATCTATCCACATGAGAAAGACAATTGAAGAGGCTCAAGAGCTCATTGATACAGTTGCCAGGAATCAGCATCTGTACCTAAGCAGCAACCCTTCCATGAATGAAGAGGTTAAAACAGTAACTGCTGAACTCAGTCCTGTAAAACAAGCTGCTGAATTCAATCAGCAATTGGACTTTCTAACAAAGCAGCTAGCCGAATTTAAAGATAGGTTACAAGAAACAAGGATGGCTAATATACATATGGACGAACAGTTTAAGCAAACAAAGCAGCAGCTGTCAAGGCAAATAGCAGAAGAATGCCAAGCAGTTCAACTAAGAAGTGGGAAAACATTAAATACCCCACCTCAAGGCAGCAAAAAGCTAAGAAATGAGCAAACCACCCAAAATTCACCTGAGGACAGTAAGAGCCCAGGGAAAAGTCATTCTGGAACTGAAACGCCAGAAAATTGGTGGAAGGCTGGCGCTGAACGCCCAGACCATGCCCAGGACTGGCGTTCAATGCCAGAAATGGGCAAGGATCTGGCGTTGAACGCCCAAAATGGGCAAGATCTGGCACTGAACGCCCAAAATGGGCACAGTTCTGGCGTTCAGATGCCAGGAGCAGACAAGGAGCTGGCGTCCAGTTTCACTCCAGCTTCTAACTCTCGCACTCAATTGCCAGTGAGGGATCAGACACACACAAGTGCTGATAACAACCCCTCTAAAAAGGCTTCTTCAACCACTTCTGTAGGCAACAAACCTGCAGCAACTAAGGTTGAAGAATATAAAGCCAAGATACCTTATCCTCAAAAACTCCGGAAAGAGGAGCAGGATAAGCAATTTGCTCGCTTTGCAGATTACCTCAGGACTCTTGAAATAAAGATTCCATTTGCAGAAGCACTTAAGCAAATACCTTCTTATGCCAAGTTCATGAAAGAGATCTTGAGTCATAAGAAGGATTGGAGAGAAACAGAAAGAGTTTTTCTCACTGAAGAATGCAGTGCAGTCATTCTGAAAAGCTTTCCTGAAAAGCTTAAAGACCCTGGGAGTTTTCTGATACCATGCATATTAGAAGGTAATTGCACCAAGACAACTTTATGCGATCTTGGGGCAAGCATCAACCTAATACCTGCATCCACTATCAGAAAGCTTGGCTTAACTGAAGAAGTTAAACCAACCCGGATATGTCTCCAACTTGCTGATGGTTCTACTAAATACCCATCAGGCGTGATTGAAGACATGATTGTCAGAGTTAGGCCATTCGCCTTTCCCACTGACTTTGTTGTGCTGGAAATGGAGGAGCACAAGAGTGCTACTCTCATTCTAGGAAGACCCTTCCTAGCAACTGGACGATCCCTCATTGACGTCCAACAGGGGGAAATAACCCTGAGAGTCAATGATGATGAGTTTAAGTTGAACGCTGTCAAAGCCATGCAGCATCCAGACACATCAACAGACTGCATGAAAGTTGATCTTATTGACTCTTTGGTACACTACAAGAAAACACTCCTTTTGCCACGCTTTTAAAGCGTGGCGAAAAGCTCAAAAAAGCATGGCGATAGCTTTTCGCCACGCTTTTTGAGCTACCGCCACGCTTTTGAAAGGGTGACCTATCAAAGGGTGGCGGTTGCTCTATCGCCACGCTTTTTGCAGCCTATTGCCACGCTTTTTCTTTTGCCATGCTTTTTACAACTGGCCACCCATTAAAGCGTGGCCGTATGCGAGAGATATGGCCACGCTTTTAAAGCATGGCCATATGGGAGATATGGCCACGCTTTTGAAGCGTGTCGATAGGGATAGATACGGCCACGCTTTTGAAGCGTGTCGATAGAGATAGATATGGCCACGCTTTAAAACGTCGCGATAGGGAGAGATACGGCCACGCTTTTGAAGCGTGGCGATAGAGAGGTATACAGCCATGCTTTAAAAGCGTGGCGAAAACCTTGTTAAATTAAAAAAAAATTCTTTTCCTTACTTGATCTTCATTACTACACTATAAATTTTCAATCCTTTTTTTATTACCAAACCTACAAAATTACAATTGAAGATGAAAATGAAGCAAAATTACAACATGATTTAAAACCGGAAAAAAAAAGATAGATCATCATGACACTAGTTCTTCTTGGCTCCTAATGCAATTGTATGAACTCTTTCAACATCAATCCAAGCCTCTGCAGCCTGCAGAACCAGATCCAAATCTTCTTCATAAAAAATAAAAGGCATAATAAAAAAGTACACAATCGGTGAGTGGCAACAAATAAAACAATGACTCCTTCATCAACCAGAAAAAACTAGAACACCACTTTAAAACACTTGTAGATATGTTAATCAATAGTTACACATTAACACAAGCAATAATTTTAGACTGGAATCGGTTCTAACTGATTTTGCATTGACTGGTTAATGGAATTTTTTATTTATATTCTTCTAGAAAAAAAAACTAGTGCAAATATTTACTCCTTAAGTATTTAAGCTTTGTCCTATGATGTTTGAATGAGGAGTTTCTTGCAACCAAATGATTTATAATGCTGTATCTCTAATTCATAATGATCAAGTGTCATTATCTTTTTAATATAATCTTCAAACTTCAGAAATGAACATGATTGGTTGAGATATTGATGGTGCAATGTGCTCAGATTTAAGTGTATTATGAACCTATGTGCTCCATAAGAGTTGCAACCCCATCGCAAAACTGTAGCAGTTCCATCTCTTTCTATTAGAAATTTAGAACTAGCTAGCTCGATTTCTTTGTATCATAATGAATAATGAATATCAATTATATTTTCTTTTTGTATGTGAAGTAATGAATATGATGCACATCAAAGATAGTTATAAATAACTAAGATATTAATAGGAACACAAAATCGAGACTATGTTATAAATAACTCCTAAATTAAACAAAGACGCTGCTTCAACAAATACGCAGATACAAGATCCTCATAAAGTCAAAATAGTATATCTAATAGTACTATAGTAGAGAAATAGAGAAGACTTAGATTACCAGCTCAACTTGTTTGGAGGCCCCAAAATCTGCAAGTTTAATGCAACCTTTATTATCTACAAGAATATTGGCCCCCTGAAATTGTTTACAATTGAACATTAGTAACTCAAAAAAGGAGATCTGACATGCTAATCAATGATACTACAAGAAAAATCACCTTATTATTATTATTATTATTATTATTATTATTATTATTATTAATATTATCAAACTTTGGTGTCAGGATTCCAAACTGACGACATTTCTTGGATTCAATATTCACAAATTGCCTAAAGACTCAAACCCATAAAAGAATTGCTGCATTTATAATCTAAAGAGAGAAAATTACAATATTGGACCTACCCAAAAGCTTCAACCTATTTGAATTCTTTTGGAATGTATCTTCTAGCTTTCTCTGCCTTAACAATATGGAGTTAATACAAGGCACTGATAAACAAAGAAAAAGAACAGTTAATGAAAGAAACAATTCCCATTTTCCACAAATTAAAGTTGAACATACATAAACAACACTTAGAGAAAGATTCATTGTTACAATTTTGCAGACTTAATGAATTACCTTCCTCTAAATACCTATGTGATGTCTTTTAAAGCCACCAAAGTTGTTTTCAACATGTCAAGGCCAGCCTGGTTTGCAAAGATGAACACCGGCACTGACTACGATCCAGACAGAGAATCATATATATCTTAAATTAAAGGCTTTCATGGAAATGATGAACTCTACTATGAACAAAACATCTGCCATACCTTCAAAGAACAGCACAAAATGGCATCCTGATGATGCCACAAATGTTTAAGCACTGACTCACTAATGAGAGAATCAGATCTCAGCAACTCTGCCCCCAAATAATAACTGTTATTAGAAGAAAAAAGAACAAAAAAGTGAAGGGCATCATTAGATACTTTTCAAGAATGAATATTCAACAATAAAGCTTGAACACAATACAACAGATGCAGACTTGCCTATAACTGCAGCAGATCCAGTTGGCTAGTGTAAGAGCCTCTGGAGAACCAGGAGAGAGTTTTGAGCCAACTGCCGAGTTTATACCAGATGGAGAAATCGCCATGGCAACCCTCTGCACAGAGGAAATCACACTACGGATGTCTGCTCCATTGCGACGGCGCTGGCTCGGGGATCGACAGTTTGAGAGTTGCAACAGGAATCTCTCATGCTTTAGAAATCTGGATGAAGAGAGCAAGGGATAAGTTAGGACAAACTCCAATATAATAATTTTTATCAAATAAACTAGAATTCTATCCCTGAAATGAACAGTATTGCCTAGTTTATGTTAAAGATAAGAACCATTGCCTTAATTATACAATCAAAATGATCATGTTTTCTGTTTTCATAATTGTGAAAAGAAAAACATAAACATAAGAAAAATACTGTTTACTGTCTTCATTTCTTATTTTCACGGCTTCCTTTTTACAAAATTTTGAAAACAAGTTACACAAAAAATGTAGACAAAAAATAAACCAAACCAGAAAAAACTTTTCGTTTGTGTGCTATCTAAAAAGTATTTAAACCTAACTATGTCCAAACCTGCACTTTCCTTTTTTCCTCCTCAAGCTTCATAATTTTCTTCCCAAAGTGCTTTTTGAGTGCTTCAGTATCAATTCCAATGCGCTTCATCTTAGACTGCAAGGAAGTAAAAATGTACGACAATTAAAACACCATAAAATGGAACACTTACTGATTCACTGTTTGAGGCCCCAAGATATTAGCATAAGGACAAATTAAGAAAAACAATTAGCACATTCCAATATCACTTGTTTTTTGTTTTTAGCCTTCCAATATTAATGTTATGGAAACCGATGCTGCAAAAATCCTTTATTTTAAAGTTCAATATACTATAGTGTATATAGTAGGAGCAGAAAAGACAAGCTTTATTTAAAAACTTGAAAGAAAAAAAAAGGTAATGACCGAAGAAAAAGCTTTAATTTTGAACTCTGGAGTTCAGGTTTAAGAACGGCCAATATCGTATGGTGTACAAGCTTCTCGTATATTCATTGTTCTTCAGTTACTAGATTTATTTCTAATCTATTATACATAAAGAGAATATTTAGTATACACGAAGGAAGGCCCACTTCTTTGCATATGTCAGCCAACTCCAAACATGTCCTGAAATAAATCAAAGCATAGCCTATAGTTTAGCAAAAATAACCAAGACTCAAAAAGAAGCAAAGATTTTGCAAGAGCTGTTGAGAAACATACACAGATGCCAATTCGAAAGGCTTCAATATTGCAGCACAACCAGCTGCCAGAGCAGGGGCAACCTTCCATGTAGCCATTAACAGAGGATAGTTCCTAAAACATGATATCTAGTTAGCCATCAAGATAGCAATTTTGCTAACAGAGAGAGGTAACTAGTTTAGGGATTGTAAAAAAATATAACAGCTAAAATATCAAATAATCATCCATAACTGAAATCAATAAATCAACATCACAGTAAAAAACAGCAGCTCTTATTAACACAATAAAAAACTCTAGCTGCACAACAGAACCAGAAATCAAATAAATCATCAACAAAAATTCAAAAACAGCAACAAATAATCAACAAAAACTATGAAATCAATAAATCAACAAAAATTCAAAAACAACAGAGCCAGAAATTCAAAAACAGCAGCAGCAGTATAGCAAAGCCATTTTTCATCAATAATTTCAATAAAAACACAAAACTCTGTAATCTTATCCATGATTTCACTTCCAGAAACAGAGTTAATCAACTAAGAACAAGGAAGAATGAGGGTATCAATTAATCATCAAGCAGTAAGCCAGTAACAGAGTTAATCAACCAAGAACAAGCCAGTAACTACAAACAAAGCGTTTTCAAGAAGCAGTGGCTTAAGAAAGCAGCAAACAAACACACCTGAGTTGCATAAGTCCGCTGAAAAGGGCTCTTCTCTGCATTGAGCTGAAAGAGAGAGAGAGAGTACGGACATCTTTGAACTGAAGGAGGCCATAAGGTCGCCGAGGTAGGAGACAGTGCGATGAGCGGATTCGATGAGCGGAAGACGAAAATGAAGATTAACAAGATGAAGAAGGGTGAAGGGCTAAGGGCGAGTGATGAAGATTAACAGTGCGATGAGCGGATTCGATGAGCGGTTTCGAGTGACAAAGGCTAAGGGCGAAGGGCGAAGGGTGAAGGGCGAAGGGCGAAGGGTTCAGGCCGAAGTGCGAAGGGTGAAGGGTGAAGGGTTCAGGGCTAAGTCTAATGGGAGGCACTCTTCAGGCTTAGGGTTTCGAGTGATTAGGTCTTTGGGTGAAGGGTTAGTGTCTTGTCTTTGGGTTGGAGACCGGGTTGGGGACCGGGTTGGGAGCCGGGTCAGGGGCCGGGTTAGGGTCAATGGGTTGGAGCCCCTCTCGCCACGCTTTTAAAATGTCACTGTTTTGCTCTACGGCCACGCTTTTGAAGCGTGGCAGAAAAGCACCTTTTGGCCATGCTTTTAAAACGTGCCAAAAGCGTACTTGGATATGGCCACGCTTTGTAAGCGTGGCCGTAATGAAACCCTGTCGCCACGCTTTCAAAACGTCCTTGTTTCTCTTTATGGCCACGCTTTTGAAGCGTGGCAAAAAAAAACGTGGCCGTTTCTCTAACCAATTGCCACCCATACAAAAGCGTGGTCGTTGATGCTTTTTGCCACGCTTTTAAAGCGTGGCAATAAAAAAGGTGGCCAAATCTCTAATCTATTGCCACCCACATAAAAGCGTGGCCATTGACCACTTTTGGCCACACTTTTGAAGCGTGACAAGAAAAAAGCGTGGCCATAGGCCTTTTTTCTTGTAGTGGTAGAAGAGATCAACATGGCTGAGAGTCTCGAATCAGAGTTGGAAGACATCTTTAAAGATGTTCAGCCTGATTTGGAGGATTCAGAGGACATGAAAGAGCCTCTGAACTTTCTTCTGAAAGAGGAAAAACCTCCTAAACTCGAGCTCAAGCCATTACCACCATCCTTGAAATATGCATTTCTGGGAGAAGGTGACACTTTTCCAGTGATCATAAGCTCTGCTTTAAATTCACAGGAAGAGGAGGCACTTATTCAAGTGCTAAGGACACACAAGACAGCTCTTGGGTGGTCCATAGGTGACCTTAAGGGCATAAGCCCAGCTAGATGCATGCACAAAATTTTATTGGAGGATAACGCCAAACCAGTGGTGCAACCACAGCGGCGGCTAAATCCAGCCATGAAAGAAGTGGTGCAGAAAGAGGTCACCAAATTACTGGAGGCTGGGATTATTTATCCTATTTCTGATAGCCCCTGGGTGAGCCCTGTTCAAGTCGTCCCAAAAAAGGGAGGCATGACAGTGATTCATAATGAAAAAAATGAACTGGTTCCTACAAGAACAGTTACAGGGTGGCGCATGTGTATTGACTACAGAAGGCTCAATACAGCCACCAGAAAGGATCATTTTCCTTTACCATTCATAGACCAGATGCTAGAAAGACTAGCAGGTCATGATTATTACTGCTTTTTGGATGGCTACTCAGGCTATAACCAGATTGCAGTAGATCCCCAGGATCAAGAGAAAACAGCATTCACATGTCCATCCGGAGTGTTTGCTTATAGAAGGATGCCATTTAGGTTATGTAATGCGCCTGCAACCTTCCAGAGATGCATGCTCTCTATTTTCTCTGATATGGTGGAAAAATTTCTGGAAGTCTTCATGGATGACTTCTCAGTATATGGAGACTCATTCAGCTCCTGTCTTGATCACCTGAAACTTGTTCTGAAAAGATGCCAGGAAACCAACCTAGTTTTAAACTGGGAAAAGTGTCACTTCATGGTGACTGAAGGAATTGTTCTTGGGCATAAAATCTCAAACAAGGGAATAGAGGTGGATCAAGCAAAAATAGAGGTAATTGAAAAATTACCACCACCCGCCAATGTTAAGGCAATCAGAAGCTTTCTGGGGCATGCAGGATTCTATAGGAGGTTTATAAAGGATTTTTCAAAAATCGCAAAACCTCTAAGCAATCTGCTAGCTAATGACACGCCATTTGTGTTTGACACAGAGTGCCTGCAGGCGTTTGAAACGCTGAAAGCTAAGCTGGTCACAGCACCAGTCATTTCTGCACCAGACTGGACATTACCATTTGAGCTAATGTGTGATGCCAGTGATCATGCCATTGGTGCAGTATTGGGACAGAGGCATGACAAGCTTCTGCATGTCATTTATTATGCCAGTCGCGTTCTAAATGATGCCCAGAAAAATTACACAACCACAGAAAAAGAACTACTTGCAGTGGTTTACGCCATTGACAAGTTCAGATCATACTTAGTAGGATCAAAAGTGATTGTGTATACTGACCATGCTGCTCTTAAATATCTACTCACAAAGCAGGATTCAAAACCCAGGCTCATCAGATGGGTATTGCTTCTGCAAGAGTTTGATATAGAAATAAGAGACAGAAAAGGGATAGAGAACCAAGTGGCTGATCATCTGTCCCGGATAAGGTTCATACCCAAGGAGTACAACAGGATACAAAAGAAGAAATTAATTACTGATGCAAAGTACTACTTGTGGGATGAACCTTATCTCTTTAAGAGATGTGCAGACGGAATTATCCGTAGGTGTGTGCCTAGAGAAGAAGCACAGAGGATCCTGTGGCATTGCCACGGATCTCAATATGGAGGCCATTTCGGAGGTGAACGAACAGCCACCAAGGTCCTCCAATGTGGCTTCTATTGGCCCACACTCTATAAAGATTCCCGAGAGTTTGTACGTAATTGTGACAGTTGCCAAAGAGCTGGTAATCTGCCTCATGGTTACGCCATGCCTCAACAAGAAATCTTAGAAATTGAGTTGTTTGACGTATGGGGAATTGACTTCATGGGACCTTTCCCACCATCATACTCAAACACTTATATTCTGGTGGCAGTTGACTATGTATCAAAATGGGTTGAGGCTATTGCCACACCCACCAATGATACTAAAACAGTGCTGAAGTTCCTCCAGAAACATATCTTTAGCAGGTTTGGTGTCCCTAGAGTACTAATCAGTGATGGGGGCACTCACTTCTGCAATAAACAACTTTACTCTGCCATGGTTCGGTATGGAATTCGGCACAAGGTGGCCACTCCATATCATCCACAAACCAATGGGCAAGCTGAAGTCTCTAACAGAAAATTAAAGAAAATCCTGGAACGGACAGTAAATACCTGTAGAAAGGATTGGGCACGGAGCTTGGATGATGCTCTGTGGGCTTACAGGACAGCATTCAAGACCCCCATAGGGACATCTCCATACCAACTCGTGTATGGTAAGGCATGTCACCTGCTCGTGGAACTGGAACATAAGGCCTACTAGGCAACCAGATTCCTAAACTTTGATGCCAAATTAGCAGGAGAAAAACGATTGCTCCAGCTAAATGAGCTAGAAGAATTCAGATTCACAGCTTTCGAAAATGCCAAGCTTTATAAAGAAAAATAAAAAAAAATGGCATGACAGAAAGCTATCATCTAGAATCTTTGAACCAGGACAGAAGGTCCTGTTGTTTAACTCTAGACTCAGGCTATTCCCCGGAAAACTGAAATCCCGGTGGAGGGGACCATATGTGATTACAAGTGTATCACCATATGGTTATGTGGAGCTTCAAGATATTGATTCTGATAAGAAGTTCATTGTCAATGGACAGAGAATCAAGCATTATCTTGAAGGCAACATTGAGCAAGAATGCTCAAGGCTGAAGCTAGATTAAAAGCTCAGCAAGGTCCAGCTAAAGACAATAAAGAAGCGCTTGCTGGGAGGCAACCCAGCCATGGGGCAACAATCCTCTAAGCATTTTGCCCTATTTCTATTTTTTATTTGTTTAAATAGAGTTTATTGATAACAAGGTAAATAATCATTTACAGAAGACCTCGGCACACAAAACAGAAAAAAAGAGCTCACTGGCAAGAAAACGCCAGTAAAGGTATATTTTGGGCGTTCAACGCCCAAAATGGGCATCCACTGGGCGTTGAACGCCAGTAATGGTAGCAATCTGGGCGTTCAACGCCAGAAAGGGGCACCCACTGGGCATTGAACGCCAGTAATGGCAGCAGTTGGGTGTTGAACGCCCAGGAGATCAGCATTTGGGCGCTGAATGCCCAAAACAGGCAGTGTTTGGGCGTTCAAACGCCAGGATAGCAAGGAGGAGCCAAATCCATTTTTTCACCCGTATTTCCATTCTAATTTCAAATTTTATGTTTCAATGCATGATTTTTACATGAACATGTTAAGAACCCTGATTTCTAAAATTCTTAATTTCTAAAAATCCGTTTTTCCAAATTCAATCCAACTCTTTTCAAATCTTTTCTGAAAACAAATCTATCTTTTTCACTCTAAAATCTTTTCAACTAATCCATATCTTTTTCAAATCTTCATATTATCTTTTTCAAAATTCAGATTTATCTTTTTCAAAAATCTATCATATCTTTTCAAAATTAAACTATATCTTCTATCTTATCTTTTTCAACTCAATCTTTTTATCTTATCTTTTCCAATTTTTCGAAAACCCACCCCCTCATCCCTTTAAATTTGGGTTCGGCCTGCCTCCTCCTCCATCAACAATCGCACCTAGCTCTCCTTCTATCCCTCTCCTTTCTTTTCTTTTTCTTGAGGACAAGTAAACCTCTAAGTTTGGTGTGTTTATCCGAGATCACTAAGATCATGGCTCCTAAAGGAAAACAACCCACTCCAAGAGGCAAGAAAGAGAGCGTTCCAAAACCACTTTGGAATCAAGGGAAGTTCTTATCTAAAGAACATTCAGACCATTATCTTAAAGTAATGGGTCTGAGATCAGTGATCCCGGAAGTCAGATTCGATTTGAAAGAAGATGAATATCCAGAGACCCAGGAGCAAATTCGAATCAGGAACTGGGAAGTCCTAGCTAATCCTGAAACGAAAGTAGGAAGGAACATGGTCCAGGAGTTCTATGCTAATATGTGGCAGACTGACAAGCAAAAACTATCTGGAACTGCCTTCTATGAATTTCGGACCATGGTCAGAGGAAAGATTGTTCATACCACCCCTGACAAGATCAGAGAGATCTTAAAGCTACCTCAGCTAAAGGATGATCCAGACTCCTTCAACAGGAGGATGATGAGAGCAGACATTGACCTGGATAAGATTCTAGAGGACATATGTATCCCTGGAGCCAGGTGGACCACCAACACAAAGGGTGTCCTAAATCAACTCAAGAGAGAGGATCTCAAACCAGTCGCCAGAGGATGGCTGGACTTCATTGGGCGTTCTCTGTTGCCCACTAGCAACCGTTCTGAAGTCACAGTTAAAAGAGCAGTGATGATCCATTGCATCATGATGGGAAAGGAAGTGGAGGTTCATCAGCTGATTTCGACTGAACTCTACAAAATTGCTAACAAAAATTCTAAAGAGGCTAGGTTGGCTTATCCAAGCGTGATTTCTCTGCTCTGCAAGGACGCTGGAGTAAGGATGGGAATAACTGAGTATATCCCAATTGAGAAGCCTATTACCAAAGCATCAATGGAAAAACAACAAGCACAGGAGGATCCCATCAAGAAGAGAGCACAGGAATTCCTCCCAGAGATCCCTCAATCTGAATACTGGGAGTATCTTGAGATGTCTGTTACCAAGATACGGGAAGCTATGGAGCAAATAATAAAAGAATAGAAGGAACACAGTCAAATGCTGACCTATATGTTTAAAGAACAAGAGGAGCAAGGGCGTGACTTAAGGGAATTGAAGCGCCAAAAGTCTTCTCTTGTAGGACCAAGCACCCCAAGGATCAGAGGAACCCCCGTTCCCCCAGAATAAAGGTTGTTAATTTCCAATTTCTGCCTTAACTCTGTGACAGTGTCCTTATAGAAGTTTACCTTAGGAGTCATATAGTAGTAAGTAGTATCTATTTTGATTTTATCTCCAATTAAGCTATAGTTTATTTTTCTCATCATCAGCAAACATGAATAAAGTAGTAGATCTTTTGAATAAGAGGCAATAAAATTTTGAGCTTTAATAAGAGAAATTCTAATTAGTTAAATGTGGTGGCAATACTTTCTGTCTTCTGAATGAATGCTTGAACAGTGTATATGTCTTTTGAATTTGTTGTTTAAGGCTGTTAAATATGTTGGATCTTGAAAGAATGATGAACATGAGACATGTTATTGATAATCTGAAAAAAAATCATAAAAATGATTCTTGAAGCAAGAAAAAGCAGCAAAGAACAAAGCTTGCAGAAAAAAAAAAAGAGAGGGCAAGCAGAAAAAGCCAATAACCCTTAAAACCAAAAGGCAAGGGCAAATGAAAAGGATCCCAAGGCTTTGAGCATCAATGGATAGGAGGGCCTAAAGGACTAAAATCCTGGTCTAAGCGGCTAAACCAAGCTGTCCCTAACCATGTGCTTGTGGCGTGAAGGTGTCAAGTAAAAACTTGAGACTGAGCGGTTAAAGTCAAGGTCCAAAGCAAAAAGAAGAGTGTGCTTAAGAACTCTGGACACCTCTAATTGGGGACTTTAGCAAAGCTGAGTCACAATCTGAAAAGGTTCACCCAGTTATGTGTCTGTGGCATTTATGTATCCTGTGGTAATACTGGAAAACAAAGTGCTTAGGGCCACGGCCAAGACTCATAAAGAAGCTGTGTTCAAGAATCATCACACTGAACTAAGAGAATCAATAATACTATCTGAATTCTAAGTTCCTATAGATGCCAATCACTCTGAGCTTCAATGGATAAAGTGAGATGCCAAAACTGTTCAGAAGCAAAAAGCTACTAGTCCCGCTCATCTAAATAGAATATGAGCTTCAATCAAAAACTCTGAGATATTATTGCTTCTCAACCTATTAGTCTTCTATTTTATTTATCTAGTTGCTTGAGGACAAGCAACAGTTTAAGTTTGGTGTTGTGATGTGCGGATATTTTATACGCTTTTTGGGTTTAATTTCATATAGTTTTGAGTATGTTTTAGTTAGTTTTTAGTCTATTTTCATTAGTTTTTAGGAAAAATTCATATTTCTGGACTTTACTATGAGTTGTGTGTTTTTCTGTAATTTCAGGTACTTTTCTGACTGAAATTGAAGGAGCTGAGCAAAAATCTGATTCAGGCTGAAAAAGGACTGCTGATGCTGTTGGATTCTGGCCTCCCTGCACTTAAAGTGGATTTTCTGGAAAGTAGACATCCAGGGCTTTCCAGCAATATATAATAGTCCATACTTTGCACAAGGATAGACGACGTAAACTGGCGTTCAACGCCAGTTCTCTGCCCAATTCTGGCGTCCAGCGCCAGAAAAGGATCAAAAGCTGGAGTTGAACGCCCAAACTGGCATAAAAACTGGCGTTCAACTCCACAAATAGCCTCTGCACGTGAATTACTTAAGTCTCAGCCCAACACACACCAAGTGGGCCCCAGAAGTGGATCTCTGCATCATCCATCATAGTTTACTCATATTTTGTAAACCTAGGCTACTAGTTTAGTATTTAAACAACTTTTAGAGACTTATTTTGTATCTCATGACATTTTAGATCTAAACTTTGTACTCTCTGACAGCATGAGTCTCTAAACTCCATTGTTGGGGGTGAGGAGCTCTGCTGTGTCTCGATGAATTAATGCAAGTATTTATGTTTTCTATTCAAACACGCTTGTTCCTATCTAAGATGTTCATTCGCGCTTAACTGTGATGAAGATGATGATCTGTGACACTCATCACCATTCTCAACCCATGAACGTGTGCCTGACAACCACCTCCGTTCTATATCAGATTGAATGAGTATCTCTTAGATCTCTTAATCAGAATCTTCGTGGTATAAGCTAGAATTGATGGCGGCATTCATGAGAATCCGGAAAGCCTAAACCTTGTCTGTGGTATTCCGAGTAGGATTCAAGGATTGAATGACTGTGACGAGCTTCAAACTCCTGAAGGCTGGGCGTTAGTGACAAACGCAAAGGAATCAAGGGATTCTATTCCAACCGGATCGAGAACCAACCGGTGATTAGCCGTGCTGTGACAGAGCGCGTGAGCGTAGTTTTCACTGGAAGGATGGAAGGTAGCCATTGACAACGGTGATCCACCAACATACAGCTTGCCATAGGAGGATGTGTATGCATGAACAAGAAGACAGAGGAAAGCAGAGATTCAGAAGACAAAGCATCTCCAAAACTCCAACATATTCTCCATTACTGCATAACAAGTAACCTTTAATCCATGCTCTCTTGTTTATTTGCAATTCAACTGATAAACATAATTGACTTTCTGACTAAGATTTACAAGATAACCATAGATTACTTCAAACCAACAATCTCCGTGGGATTCGACCCTTACTCACGTGAGGTATTACTTGGACGACCCAGTGCACTTGCTGGTCAGTGGTACGAGTTGTGAAAAGTGTGATTCACAATTTGTGCACCAATTAACTACTTAACTTTTTGTTTGATTTTTAAAAAAATTCTTCTCTTTTTCAAAACCACCTAACTATTTTTCTCTCTCTTATTTTCGAAAATCACTAACCTTTTTTTTTTAAAATTGCTTTTCATTAACTAATTATTTTAAATTTCAATTTAATTTTATTTTCCTTCTTAATTTTTGAATTCTAACTAAATTTTAAAATGAAAACAAAAATATTTTTCCTTTTATTTTAAATTAAATTCGAATTTTCTCCACCCTCTCTCATCTCCTTCTATTTATTTATTTATCTACTCACACTTCTCTTCTACTCATAATTCAAACCCCATCTTCTTCTCTGTGTTCGAGTTTTTCTCTTCTCCTTCTTCTATTCTTCTTTTCTTATACTCACATAAGGAATCTCTATACTGTGACATAGAGGATTCCATATTTTCTTTGTTCTCTTCTTTTTTATATGAGCAGGAACAAGGATAAGAATATTCTTGTTGAAGCTGATCCTGAACCTGAAAGGACTCTGAAGAGGAAGCTAAGGGAAGCTAAAGCACAAATCTCTGGAGAGAACCTGAAAGAAATTTTTGAAAAAGTGGGAGACATGGCCGAACCTAATAACAATGGTGGAGATGCAAGGAAGACGCTTGGTGACTTTATTGCACCCCCTTCCAACTTCTATGGAAGAAGCATCTCACTCCCTGCAATTGGAGCAAACAATTTTGAGCTTAAACCTCAATTAGTTTCTCTGATGCAGCAGAACTACAAGTTTCATGGACTTCCAATGGAAGATCCTCATCAGTTTTTAGCTGAATTCTTGCAAGTCTGTGACACTGTCAAGACCAATGGAGTTGATCCCAAGGTCTATAGGCTCATGCTTTTCCCTTTTGCTGTAAGAGACAGAGCTAGAACATGGTTGGATTTACAACCTAAGGATAGCCTAAACTCTTGGGATAAGCTGGTCAGTGCTTTCCTGGCCAAATTCTTTCCACCTCAAAAGATGAGCAAGCTTAGAGTGGAAATCCAAACCTTCAGACAGAAGGAAGGTGAGTCCCTCTATGAAGCTTGGGAAAGATATAAGCAACTGATCAAAAGATGTACTATTGACATGCTTCTAGAATGGAGCATCATATGTATATTCTATGATGGTCTGTCTGAGTTGTCAAAAATGTCATTGAACCATTCTGCAGGAGGATCTCTTCACGTGAAAACCCTTGTAGAAGCTCAGGAACTCATTAAAATGGTTGCAAATAACCTGTTCATGTACACCTCTGAGAGGAATCCTAAGAACAATGGGACGCCTCAGAAGAAGGGAGTTCTTGAAATTGATACTCTGAATGCCATATTGGCTCAGAACAAAATATTGACTCAACAAGTCAATATGATTTCTCAGAGTCTGAATGGATTGCAAGCTGCATCTAACAGTACTAAAGAAGCATCTTCTGAAGGAGAAGCTTATAATCCTGAGAACCCTGCAATAGCAGAGGTGAATTACATGGGAGAACCCTATGGAAACACCTATAACCTTTCATGGAGAAATCATCCAAATTTCTCATGGAAGGATCAACAGAAGCCTCAATAAGGCTTTAATAACAATAATGGTGGAAGAAATAGGTCTAGTAATAGCAAGCCTTTTCCATCATCTTCTCAGCAACAGACAGAGAACTCTGAACAGAGCCATTCTGGCCTGGTAGCCACAGTCTCTGATCTATCCAAAGCCACACTAAGTTTCATGAATGAAACAAGGTCCTCCATTAGAAATTTGGAGGCACAGGTGGGTCAGCTGAGTTAGAAGATTACTGAAACTCCTCCTAGTACTCTCCCAAGCAACACAGAAGAAAATCCCAAGAGAGAGTGCAAGGCCATAACCTTACTTGGTGTGGCCGAATGCCCAGAGCAGGAGGAGGTCGTGAATCCCAGTGAGGAAGACCTCTTGGGACGTCCTCTGGACAGCAAGGAGTTTCCCTTTGAGGAACTAAAGGAATCTGAGGCTCATACAGAGACCATAGAGATTCCTTTGAACTTCCTTCTGCCATTTATGAGCTCTGATGAATATTCTTCCTCTGAAGAGGATGAAGACATCACTGAAGAGCAAGTTGCTAAGTATCTAAGAGCAATCATGAAGCTGAATGCTAAGTTATTTGGTACTAAGACTTGGGAGGATGAACCCCCTTGTTCACCAATGAACTGAATGCATTAATGAGGCAGACATTACCTTAGAAGAAACCAGATCCTGAAAAATTCTTCATACCTTGTACCATAGGCACCATGACCTTTGAAAAGGCTCTGTGTGACCTTGGGTCAGGGATAAACCTCATGCCACTCTCTGTAATGGAGAAACTGGGAATCTTTGAGGTACAAGCTGCAAGAATCTCATTAGAGATGGCAGACAAATCCATGAAAAAGGCTTATGGGCAGGTAGAGGACGTGTTAGTAAAGGTCAAAGGCCTTTACATCCCTGCTGATTTCATAATCCTAGACACTGGAAAGGATGAGGATGAATCCATCATCCTTGGAAGACCCTTCCTAGCCACAACAAAGGCTGTGATTGATGTTGACTGTGCAAGAATTGTGAATCACACTTTTTGTAACTCGTACCACTAACCAGCAAGTGCACTGGGTCGTCCAAGTAATACCTTACGTGAGTAAGGGTCGATCCCATGGAGATTGTTGGTTTGAAGCAATCTATGGCTATCTTGTAAATCTTAGTCAGGAAATCAATTATAATTATCAATTTGAATTTCGAAGAATAAAAGAGCATGGAATAAATAATACTTGTTATGCAGTGATGGAGAATATGTTGGAGTTTTGGAGATGCTTTATCTTCTGAATCTCTGCTTTCTCCCTGTCTTCTTCTTCACGCACGCAAGGTTTCTCCTATGGCAAACTGTATGTTGGTGGATCATTGTTGTTAATGGCTACCATCCATCCTCTCAGTAAAAATGGTCCAGGTGCGCTGTCACCGCATGGCTTATTATCTGTCAGTTCTCACTCATGCTGGAATAGGATCCATTGGTCCTTTTGCGTCTGTCACTACGCCCAACCCTTGTGAGTTTGAAGCTCATCACAGTCATTCAATCCTTGAATCCTACTTGGAATACCACAGACAAGGTTTAGACTTTTCGGATTCTCAAGAATGCTGCCAATAGATTTTAGCTTATACCACGAAGATTCTGATTAAGGAATCCAAGAGATACTCATTCAATCGAATGTAGAACGGAGGTGGTTGTCAGGCACGTGTTCATAGGTTGAGGATGGTGATGAGTGTCATGGATCATCACATCCATCATATTAAAGTGCGAATGAACATCTTAGATAGAAACAAATGTGTTTGAATAGAAAATAGAAATAGTTGCATTAATTCATCGAGACACAGCAGAGCTCCTCAACCCCAACAATGGAGTTTAGAGACTCATGCCATCAAAGAGTACAAAGTTCAGATCTAAAATATCATGAGATACAAAATAAATCTTTAAAATTTGTTTAAATACTAAACTAGTAACCTAGGTTTACAGAAAATGAATAAACTAAGATAGTTAGTGCAGAAATCCACTTCTGGGGCCCACTTGGTGTGTGCTGGGGCTGAGACTTAAGCTTCTCACATGCCTAGGCTGTTTCTATAGTTAAACGCCAGGTTGTAACCTGTTTCTGGCGTTCAACTCCAATTTGTAACCTGTTTCTGGCGTTTGACGCCAGAATGCAACATGGAACTGGCGTTGAACGCCAGTTTACGTCATCTATCCTTGAGCAAAGTATGGACTATTATATATTGCTGGAAAACCTTGAATGTCTACTTTCCAATGCAATTGAGAGCGCGCCATTTGGACTCATGTAGCTCCAGAAAATCTATTTCGAGTGCAGGGAGGTCAGAATCCAACAGCATCTGCAGTCCTTTTTCAGCCTGAATCAGATTTTTGCTCAGCTCGCTCAATTTCAGCCAGAAACTACCTGAAATCACAGAAAAACACACAAACTCATAGTAAAGTCCAGAAATGTGATTTTTAATTAAAAACTAATAAAAATATAATAAAAATTAACTAAATCATACTAAAAACATACTAAAAACAATGCCAAAAAGCGTATAAATTATCTGCTCATCACAACACCAAACTTAAATTGTTGCTTGTCCCCAAGCAACTGAAAATCAAGTAGGATAAAAAAAGAAGAGAATATACTATAAACTCCAAAATATCAATGAAACTTAGCTCGAATTAGATGAGCGGGACTAGTTGCTTTTTGCCTCTTGAATAGTTTTGGCATCTCACTTTATCCATTGAAGTTCAGAATGATTGGCATCTACAAGAACTCAGAGTTCAGATAGTGTTATTGATTCTCCTAGTTCAGTATGTTGATTCTTGAACACGGCTACTTTATGAGTCTTGGCCGTGGCCCTAAGCACTTTGTTTTCCAATATTACCACCATATACATAAATGCCACAGACACATAATTGGGTGAACCTTTTCAGATTGCGACTCAGCTTTGCTAAAGTCCCCAATTAGAGGTGTCTAGGGTTTTTAAGCACACTCTATTTTTGCTTTGGACCTTGACTTTAACCGCTCAGTCTCAAGTTTTCACTTGACACCTTTACGCCACAAGCACATAGTTAGGGACAACTTGGTTTAGCCGCTTAGGCCAGGATTTTATTCCTTTAGGCCCTCCTATCCACTGATGCTCAAAGCCTTGGATCCTTTTTATTTTACCCTTGCCTTTTGGTTTTAAGGACTACTGGTTTTTTGCTCTTGCCTTTTGGTTTAAAGAGCTTTTGGCTTTTTCTGCTTGCTTTTCTTTTTCTAATTTTTTTTCCGCCATTTTTTTTCTCTCTTTTTTTCTGCAAGATTTTGTATTCACTGCTTTTTCTTGCTTCAAGAATCAATTTTATGATTTTTCAGATTATCAAATAACATTTCTCCTGTTCATCATTCTTTCAAGAGCCAACATATTTAACATTCATAAACCACAATATCAAAAGACATATGCACTGTTCAAGCATTCATTCAGAAAACAAAAAGTATTGTCACCACATCAAAATAATTAAACTAATTTCAAGGATGAATTTGAAACCATGTACTTCTTGTTCTTTTGTAATTAAAACAATTTTTTTTATTTAAGAAAGGTGATGGATTCATAGGATATTCATAACTTTAAGGCAAAGACTCTAATCTTTATTTATTAAAAATAATATAAATTAGGCATAAAAGCAGACACTTAATAATAAAAGACAGGAAATTAAAGACATAAAAATAAATGACTCTAACTCTAATACTCATATACTCTTAAAATGGATAAAAGGTTATCATAGAGTTAGGACTCAGCAACCTTTATTTTGGGAGGTAGATGCCTCTTTGGTCTGTGGGGTGCTTGGCCCTTCGAGAGATAGCTACTGGCGTTTCAGTTCCTTTAAGTCACGCCCTTGCTCTTCTTGTTCTTTAAGCAGTTTGCATAGCATGCTATTTTGATTTTGCTGTTCTTCCTTCAGTTGATCCACAACTTCTTGCAACTTGGTGACAGATGCTTCTAGGCGCTCCCAGTATTCAATTTGAGGGATTTCCGGGAGGAATTCCTCCTGCTTTTCTCTTGATGGGGTCGTCCTGCACTTGTTGTCCTTCCATAGACTTTTTGGTGATTGGTTGCTCAACTGAGATATACTTATCTACTCCCATTTTTATCCCAGCATCTTTACATAACAGACAGACCAGGCTTGGATAAGCCAATTAAGCATCTTTGAAGTTCTTATTTGCAATTTTGTAAAGCTCACAAGCAATCAGCTGATGAACTTCCACTTCTTTTTCCAGCATAATGCAATGAATCATCACAGGTCTTCTGATGGTGACCTCAGAGCGGTTGCTAGTGGGCAGTATAGAGTGTCCAATGAAGTCCAGCCAGCCTCTGGCGACTGGTTTGAGATCTCCTCTTTTGAGTTGGTTTAGGGCACCCTTTGTGTTGGTTGTCCATTTAGCTCCAGGGAGGCATATGTCCTCTAGGATTTTGTCCAAGCTCAGGTTTAATCTCATCATTCTCCTATTGAAGGAGTCTGGGTCATCTTGCAGTTGAGGCAGCTTGAAGATCTCCCTTATTTTGTCAGGGTGGGTGTGAACAATCTTCCCTCTGACCAGAGTTCTATAGTCATAGAATGCGGTTCCAGCTATTCTCTGCCTGTCCGTCTGCCACAGATTAGCATAGAATTCCTGAACCATGTTTCTTCCCACCTTTGTTTCAGAATTAGCTAGGACTTCCCAGCTCCTGTTTTGGATTTGCTCTTGGATCTCTGGATATTCATCTTCTTTCAGATCGAATTTAACTTCCGGGATCACTGACCTTAGACTCATTATTTTGTAAAAATGGTCTGAATGTTCTTTGGTTATAAACTTCCCTTGATTCCAAAGTGGTTTTGGAATATTCTCTTTCTTGCCTCTTGAGTTGGTTTGTTTTTCCTTAGGAGCCATGATCTTAGTGGGTATTGGTCTAGTGATCACGGATGAACACACCAAACTTAGAGGTTTGCTTATCCTCAAGCAAAAGAAAAGAAAGGATAGGGATGGAGGGAGAGCCACGCGCAACTTGTGGAGGAGAGGGGGAGAGGCCGAACCAAAATTTAAAGGGAAGGGGGGGTGGGTTTCGAAAATTATTTGAGAAAGATATGATAGAAAAAGTGATTTGGAAAAGATAAGTATGATAGGAAAAGATGTGATTTAAAATTGAAAAGATATGAAAGATATTTGAAAAAGATAAATCTGAATTTTGAAAAAGATGATGTGAAGATTTGAAAAAGATATTGATGAGTTGAAAAGATTTTAGAAGGAAAAGAGGTAGATTTATTTTTAAAAAAAATATTTGAAAATAATTTGAAGAGAATTAAAAGAAAAGGGTTTATGGATTAAGATACATTTGATATCTTTTGAAAAAGGATTTGAAAAATTAGGATTTGTAATATGTTTATGCAAGAAATCATGAATTGAAACATAAAAAATGAAAAAAAAATTTGAATTGAAAATGAAATTGCCTACTCCCCCCAATCCTGGCGTTAAACGCCCAACTGCGGCATGTTATGGGCGTTTAACGCTCAGTTGGTGCTTGGTTTGGGCGTTTAATGCCCAGCTGTTGCTTCTAGCTGGCGTTAAACGCCAGAAACTCCTTTGTCACTAGGCGTTTTTCTGAACGCCCAGGATGCTGTAAATTTGGCGTTAAACGCCCAAAAGCTGCTTCTTTTTGGCGTTTAATGCCCAGATGGCTATCTTTACTGGCGTTAAACGCCCAGTAGATGCTCCTTTTGGGCGTTTAACGCCCAGTTTTGCCTCTTACTGGCGTTTTCTTGCCAGTGAGCTCTTTTTTTTTTGTTTTGTGCTCTGAATCCTTCTGTAACCCTGTGAACTTATGCAATTGACTCTTTACCTTATTAATATTGAACTTATATACTTTTAAAAATAAATAAAATGAACAACAGGATAAAATAAAATAACAGAAAAAGTTTTGCTAATGGCTGGGTTGCCTCCCAGCAAGCGCTTCTTTATTGTCTTTAGCTAGACCTTGCTGAGCTGTTAATCTAGCCTCAGCCTTGACCACTCTTGCTCAATATTGCCTTCAAGATAATTCTTGATTCTCTGTCCATTAACAATGAACTTCTTATTAGAATCAAGGTCTTGAAGCTCCACAGAGCCATATGGTGATACACTTGTAATCACATATGGTCCCCTCCACCGGGATTTCAGTTTCCCGGGGAATAGCCTGAGCCTAGAGTTAAACAACAGAACCTTTTGTCCTGGTTCAAAGACTCTAGATGACAGCTTTCTGTCATGCCACCTTTTTTATTTCTCTTTATAAAGCTTGGCATTTTCGAAAGCAATGAGTGTGAATTCCTCTAGCTCATTCAGCTGGAGCAATCTTTTTTCTCCAGCTAATTTGGCATCAAAGTTTAGGAATCTGGTTGCCCAGTAGGCCTTATGTTCCAGTTCCACGGGCAGATGACAGGCCTTGCCATACACAAGCTGGTATGGAGAGGTCCCTATAGGAGTCTTGAATGCTGTTCTGTAAGCCCACAGAGCATCATCCAAGCCTCTTGCCCAATCCTTTCTACGGGTTCTTACAGTCCGTTCCAGGATTCTTTTTAGTTCTCTATTAGAAACTTCAGCTTGCCCATTTGTCTGTGGATGATATGGAGTTGCCATCTTGTGGCTAATCCCATACCGGACCATGGCAGAGTAAAGCTGTTTGTTGCAGAAGTGAGTGCCCCCATCACTGATTAGTACTCTAGGGACACCAAACCTGCTGAAGATATGTTTCTTGAGGAACTTCAGCACTGTCTTAGTATCATTAGTGGGTCTGGCAATGGCCTCTACCCATTTTGATACATAATCGACTGCCACCAGAATATAAGTGTTTGAGTATGATGGTGGGAAAGGCCCCATGAAGTCAATTCCCCATATATCAAATAACTCAATCTCCAAGATTCCTTGTTGAGGCATGGCATAACCATGAGGCAGATTACCAGCTCTCTAGCAACTGTCACAGTTACGTACAAACTCTCAGGAATCTCTATAGAGGGTAGGCCAGTAGAAGCCACATTGGAGGAGCTTGGTGGCTGTTTGCTCACCTCCGAAATGGCCTCCATATTGTGACCCATGGCAATGCCATAAGATCTTTTGTGCTTCTTCTCTAGGCACGCACCTATGGATTATTCCGTCTGCACATCTCTTAAAGAGATAGGGTTCATCCCACAAGTAGTACTTTGCATCAGTTTTTTTCTTTTATTGCCTGTTGTACTCCTTGGGTATGAACCTTGCAGCTTTATAGTTTGCAATGTCTGCAAACCATGGTATTTCCTGAATGACAAACAGATGCTCATCCGGAAAGGTTTCAGAGATCTCAAAAGAGGGGGGACGCCCCTTCTACTAGCTCTATCCGGGACAGATGATCAGCCACTTGGTTCTCTGTCCCTTTTCTGTCTCTTATTTCTATATCAAAATCTTGCAGAAGCAACACCCATCTTATGAGCCTGGGTTTTGAATCCTGCTTTGTGAGTAGATATTTAAGAGCAACATGATCAGCGTACACAATCACTTTTGATCCTACTAAGTATGATCTAAACTTGTCAATGGCGTAAACCACTGCAAGCAATTCTTTTTCTGTGGTTGCGTAATTTTTCTGGGCATCATTTAAAACACGGCTAGCATAATAAATGACATGCAGAAGCTTGTCATGCCTCTGCCCCAGTACTGCACCAATGGCATGGTCACTGGCATCACACATTAGCTCAAATGGTAATGTCCAGTCTGGTGCAGAAATAACTGGTGCTGTGACCAGCTTAGCTTTCAGAGTCTCAAACGCTTGCAGACACTCTGTGTCAAACACAAATGGTGTGTCAGCAGCTAGCAGATTGCTCAGGAGTTTTGCAATTTTTGAAAAATCCTTTATAAACCTCCTGTAGAATCCTGCATGCCCCAGAAAGCTTCTGATTGCCTTAACATTAGCAGGTGGTGGTAATTTTTCAATTACTTCCACTTTAGCTTGATCCACCTCTATTCCCTTGTTTGAAATTTTATGCCCAAGGACAATTCCTTCAGTCACCATAAAGTGACATTTTTTCCAATTTAAAACTAGGTTGGTCTCTTGGCATCTTTTCAGAACAAGTGCTAAATGGTTAAGGCAGGAGCTGAATGAGTCTCCAAATGCTGAAAAGTCATCCATTAAGACTTCCAGAAATTTCTCTACCATATCAGAGAAGATAGAGAGCATGCACCTCTGAATGGTTGCAGGTGCATTACACAGACCAAAAGGCATCCTTCTGTAAGCAAACACTCCTGAAGGACATGTGAATGCGATTTTCTCTTGGTCCTGAGAATATACTGCAATTTGGTTGTAGCCTGAATAGCCATCCAAAAAGCAGTAATATTCATGACCTGCTAGTCTCTCTAGCATCTGGTCTATGAATGGTAAAGGAAAGTGATCATTTCTGGTGGCTGTATTGAGCCTTCTATAGTCAATACACATACGCCAGGATGTAACTGTTCTTGTAGGAACCAGTTCATTTTTTTCATTATGAACCACTGTCATACCTCCCTTTTTGGGGACAACTTGGACGGGGCTCACCCAGGGGCTATCTAAAATAGGATAAATAATCCCAGCCTCCAGTAACTTGGTGACCTCTTTCTGCACCACTTTCTTCATGGCTGGATTTAGCTGCCTCTGTGGTTGAATCACTGGCTTAGCATCATCCTCCAATAGGATCTTGTGTATGCATCTAGCTGGGCTTATGCCCTTAAGATCACTTATGGACCACCCAAGAGCTGTCTTGTGTGTCCTTAGCACTTGAAGTAGTGCTTCCTCTTCCAGTGGATTTAAAACAGAGCTTATGATTACCAGAAAAGTGTCACCTTCTCCCAGAAATGCATATTTCAGGGATGGTGGTAATGGCTTGAGCTCAGGTTTAGGAGGTTTTTCCTCTTCCTGAGGAAGTTTCAGAGGTTCTTTTGATTCCTCTGAATTCTCCAAATCAGGCTGAACATCTTTAAAGATGTCTTCCAGCTCTGATTCGAGACTCGCAGCCATGTTGATCTCTTCTACTAAAGAGTCAATGAGATCAACTTTCATGCAGTCTTTTGGTGTGTCTGGATGCTGCATAGCCTTGACAGCATTCAACTTAAACTCATCCTCATTGACTCTCAGGGTTACTTCCCCCTTTTGGACATCAATGAGAGTAGCACTCTTGTGCTCCTCCATTTCCAGCATTACAAAGTCAGTGGGAAAGATGAATGGCCCAACCCTGACAATCATGTCCTCAATCATGCCTGATGGGTATTTAATGGAGCCATCAGCAAGTTGGAGACATATCCGGGTTGGTTTAACTTCTTTAGTTAAAACAAGCTTTCTGATAGTGGATGCAGGTATTAGGTTGATGCTTGCCCCAAGATCACATAAAGCTGTCTTGGTGCAATTACCCTCTAATATGCATGGTATCAGAAAGCTCTCGGGATCTTTAAGCTTTTTTGGAAAGCTTTTCAGAATGACTGCACTGCATTCTTCAGTGAGGAGAACTCTTGAAGTTTCTCTCCAATCCTTCTTATGACTCAAGATCTCTTTCATGAACTTGACATAAGAAGGTATTTGCTCAAGTGCCTCTGCAAACGGAATCTTTATTTCAAGAGTCCTGAGATAGTCTGCAAAGCGGGCAAATCGCTTATCCTGCTCCTCTTGGCGGAGTTTTTGAGGATAAGGCATCTTGGCTTTGTATTCCTCAACCTTAGTTGCTGCAGGTTTATTTCCTACAGAGGTGGTTGGAGAAGCCTTTTTAGAGGGGTTGTTATCAGCACTTGTGTGTGTCTGATCCCTCACTGGCATTTGAATGCCAGAGTTAGAAGCTGGAGTAGCATTGGACGCCAACTCCTTACTTGTTCTTGGCATTTGAACGCCAGAACTGAGCTTCCATTGGGCGTTTGACGCCAAATCCCTGCCTGTTTCTGGCATTTGAATGCCAGAGTTATTCCTCTCTGGGCTCTTACTGTCCTCAGAGGGATTTTGGATGGCAGTTTGTTCATTTCTTGGCTTCCTGCTGCTTTGAAGTGAGGTATTTAATATTTTCCCACTTCTTAATTGAACTGCTTGGCACTCTTCTGTTATTTGTTTTGATAACTGCTGTTCTGTTTGCTTCAACTGTACTTCCATATTCAGATTAGCCATTCTTGTGTCTTGTAGTATCTCCTTGAATTCGGCCAGCTGTTTTGTTAGAAAGTCTAATTGCTGATTGAATTCAGTAATTTGTTCTGCAGGATTGAGTTCAGCAGTTACTGTTTTAGCCTCTTCCTTCATGGAAGATTCACTGCTTAGGTACAGATGCTGATTTTTGGCAACTGTATCAATGAGCTCTTGAGCTTCTTCAATTGTATTTCTCATATGTATAGATCCACCAGCTGAGTGATCTAGAGAAATCTAAGCTTTCTCTGTAAGCCCATAATAGAAGTTGTCTAACTGCACCCATTCTGAAAACATTTCAGAGGGGCATTTTCTTAGCATCTCTCTGTATCTCTCCCAGGCATCATAAAGAGATTCATTATCTCCTTGTTTAAAGCCTTGGATGTCCAGCCTTAGCTGTGTCATCCGTTTTGGAGGGAAGTATTGATTCAGGAATTTTTCTGACAGCTATTTCCATGTCCTTATGCTTGCCTTAGGTTGGTTATTTAACCACCTCTTAGCTTGGTCTTTTACAGCAAATGGAAACAGTAATAATCTGTAGACATCCTGATCTACTTCCTTATCATGTACTGTGTCAGCAATTTGTAAAAACTGTGCCAGAAACTCTGTAGTTCTTCCTGTGGAAGACCAGAATACTGGCAACTTTGCTGCACCATGATAATGAGCTGAAGATTCAACTCAAAGCTACTGACTCCAATGGAGGGTATACAGATACTGCTCCCATATGAAGCAGTAGTGGGGTTAGCATATGACTCCAGAGTCCTTCTGGACTGTTCATTTCCACTTAGGTCCATGATGGAGAAAAGGGAATTGATGTGAATTGCAAATAGAATATATTTTTATTTTTATTTTATAAAAATAGAACGAAAAAAAAAATGAAATAAAATAACTAGAAATTAAATATAGATTTCAAAATTTAAGAATAAAAAATTTAAAGCTAAAATAATTACTTAATTAAGAAGATTTGAAAAATTTTGGATATGATTTTTGAAAAAGATTTTAAATTTTGAAATAAAAATCTGAAATTTAAAAGTAATTTTCGAAAATTCACTTTAAAATAGAGAGAAAAGATATTTTTGAATTTAATGAGGAAAGAGAAAAATAATAAAATGGCACAAGACTTAAAATTTTTTACATCTAATGCTCCTTGTTTTCAAAAATTTTTGAGGGAAAACACCAAGGAACACCAAACTTAAAAATTTTAAGATCAAAACACAAGGAAGATTCAAGAACACCTTGAAGACTCACAATAACAACAAGAACATGGAGATAGAACACCAAACTTAAAATTTTTAGAAAACCAAAATAAAATTTTCGAAAACTAAAGAAAAATTAACAAGAAAACACCAAACTTAAAGTTTGGCACAAGATTTATTCAAAGAAAAATTATTTTAAAAAAAGTTTTAAAAAAAAGATAGCCAATTACCAAGAACATAAGCACAATGCTCTTGCTAATTGAGCTATAAATTTAACGTGCTTTAATATTATATTTAATAAATAAATTTTTTTTTGGAAACTGATATTTTGAAAAAGCACAAGAGAAACAAGAAAAGACACAGAACAAGAAAAACTAAAGATCGAACAAGGAAAATAAACAAGAACAACTTGAAGATGAAGAAAGAACAAAGAACACAAATTTCAAAAATTTAAAGGAAAATAAAAACATGCAATTGACACCAAACATTAAAATATGAAACTAAACTCAAACAGAAAAACTCAATTATTAGTTTATAAAAATTTTCGAAAAAAATAAAAAGAGAAAATAAGGATTTTTAAAATTTTAACAAAAAAAAACAATAATAGTAGACTCTAAACCAAAAAGAAAAATTTTTCCTAATCTAAGCAACAAAATAAACCGTCAGTTGTCCAAACTCGAACAATCCTCGGCAACGGCGCCAAAAACTTGGTGCACGAATTGTGAATCACACTTTTCGCAACTCGTACCACTAACCAGCAAGTGCACTGGGTCGTCCAAGTAATACCTTACGTGAGTAAGGGTCGATCCCATGGAGATTGTTGGTTTGAAGCAATCTATGGTTATCTTGTAAATCTTAGTTAGGAAATCAATTATAATTATCAATTTGAATTTCGAAGAATAAAAGAGCATGGAATAAATAATACTTGTTATACAGTGATAGAGAATATGTTGGAGTTTTGGAGATGCTTTATCTTCTGAATCTCTGCTTTCTCCCTGTCTTCTTCTTCATGCACGCAAGGTTTCTCCTATGGAAAGCTGTATGTTGGTGGGTCACCGTCGTCAATGGCTACCATCCGTCCACTCAGTGAAAATGGTCCAGGTGCGCTGTCACCGCACGGCTAATCATCTGTCGGTTCTCACTCATGCTGGAATAGGATCCATTGGTCCTTTTGCGTCTGTCACTACGCCCAACCCTTGTGAGTTTGAAGCTCGTCACAGTCATTCAATCCTTGAATCCTACTCGGAATACCACAGACAAGGTTTAGACTTTCCGGATTCTCAAGAATGCTGCCAATAGATTCTAGCTTATACCATGAAGATTCTGATTAAGGAATCCAAGAGATACTCATTCAATCGAATGTAGAACGGAGGTGGTTGTCAGGAACGCGTTCATAGGTTGAGGATGGTGATGAGTGTCACGGATCATCACATCCATCATATTAAAGTGCGAATGAACATCTTAGATAGAAACAAACGTGTTTGAATAGAAAACAAAAATAGTTGCATTAATTCATCGAGACACAGCAGAGCTCCTCACCCCCAACAATGGAGTTTAGAGACTCATGCCATCAAAGAGTACAAAGTTTAGATCTAAAATGTCATTAGATACAAAATAAATCTCTAAAAGTTGTTTAAATACTAAACTAGTAACCTAGGTTTACAGAAAATGAATAAACTAAGATAGTTGGTGCAGAAATCTACTTCTGGGGCCCACTTAGTGTGTGCTGGGGCTGAGACATAAGCTTCTCACGTGCCTAGGCTATTTCTGGAGTTAAACGCCAGGTTGTAACCTGTTTCTGGTGTTCAACTCCAATTTGTAACCTGTTTCTGGCGTTTGACGCCAGAATGCAACATGGAACTGGCGTTGAACGCCAGTTTACGTCGTCTATCCTTGAGCAAAGTATAGACTATTATATTTTGCTGGAAAGCCCTAGATGTCTAATTTTCAACGCAATTGAGAACGCGCCATTTGGACTCATGTAGCTCTAGAAAATCTATTTCGAGTGCAGGGAGGTCAGAATCCAACAACATCTGCAGTCCTTTTTCAGCCTGAATCAGATTTTTGCTAAGCTCCCTCAATTTCGGCCAAAAAATACTTGAAATCACAGAAAAATACACAAACTCATAGTAAAGTCCAGAAAAGTGATTTTTAATTAAAAACTAATTAAAATATAATAAAAATTAACTAAATCATACTGAAAACATACTAAAAACAATGCCAAAAAGCGTATAAATTATCCGCTCATCATTGAGGAGAGTTGGTCCTTCAGTTGAATGAGGACTACCTTGTATTTAAGACTCAAGGTTATCCTTCTGTAACCATGGAGAGGAAGCATGAGAAGCTTCTTTCAGAGCAGAGTCAAGCAAAACCCCCACATTCAAACTCTAAGTTTGGTGTTGAGAGGCCCCAACATTGCTTTGATTATCTGTGAGGCTCCATGAGAGCTCACTGTCAAGCTATTGACATTAAAGAAGCGGTTGTTGGGAGGCAACCCAATGTTATTTAATTATGTCTATTTATTTTCCGTTGCTATTTTATGTTTTCTTTAGGTTGATGATCATGTGAAGCCACAAAAACAACTGAAAAATAAAAAATAGAATGAAAAAGAGCATTAAAAATAGCTCACGCTGGAGGAAGAGCTTACTGGTGTTTAAACGCCAGTAAGAAGCATCAAACTGGCGTTTAATGCCAGAAAGAAGCATCAAGCTGGCGTTAAACGCCAGAAACAAGCACCAGACTGGTGTTTAACGCCAGAACAGAGCATGGAATTGGAGTTTAACGCCAAGAATGGGAGAAAAGCTGGCGTTAAACGCTAGAAACAAGCAGCAAGCTGGCGTTTAATGCCAGACATGCATTCTAAGGGCGTTTTGCACGTCTAAATGGAGCAGGGATGCTAAGTCCTTGACCCCTCAGGATCTGTGGACCCCACAGGATCCCCACCTATCCCACCTCTTCTTCTCTCCTCTTCGCACCTTTTCATAACACTCTTCCCCAAATACCCTTCACCAATCACCTCCTTACCTCTTCCCAAAATACCCTTCACCACTCACATCCATCCACTCTTCCCTAAAAACCCAACCTACCTCCAAATTCAAATTCTTTTCCCTCCCAAACCCAACCCTAATGGCCGAAACCTACCCTCCCCCCACGCTTATATAAACCCCTTAACACTACTCCATTTTCACACATCACAAACACTACTTCTCCCCCTTGGCCGAATATACTCTCTCACTCCATCTCCTCTATTTTCTTCTTCTTCTACTACTTTCTTTCTTCTTTTGCTCGAAGACGAGCAAACCTTTTAAGTTTGGTGTGGTAAAAGCATTGCTTTTTTGTTTTTCCATAACCATCAATGGCACCTAAGGCCAGAGAAACCTCAAGAAAGAGGAAAGGGAAGGCAATTGCTTCCACCTCTGAGTCATGGAAGATGGAGAGATTCATCTCAAAGGTCCATCAAGACCACTTCTATGAAGTTGTGGCCAAGAAAAAGGTGATCCCTGAGGTCCCTTTTAAGCTCAAAAAGAGCGAGTATCTGGAGATCCGACAAGAGATTAGAAGAAAAAGACGGGAAGTTCTCTCTAATCCTATTCAATAAGTCAGAATCTTAATAGTTCAAGAGTTCTATGCAAACACATGGATCACTAGGAACCATGATCAAAGTATGAACCCAAACCCAGAGAATTGGCTTACAATGGTTCGGGGGAAATACTTAGATTTCAGTCCAAAAAAATGTAAGGTTGGCATTTAACTTGCCAATGATGCAAGAAAATGCACGCCCCTACACTAGAAGGGTCAACTTTGATCAAAGGTTGGACCAAGTCCTCATGGACATATGTGTGGAAGGAGCTCAATGGAAAGTTGACTCAAGAGGCAAGCCGGTTCAATTGAGAAGACCGTACCTTAAGCCTGTAGCTAGAGGATGGTTGGAGTTCATCCAACGTTCAATCATTCCCACTAGCAACCGGTCTGAAGTTACTATAGACCGGGCCATCATGATCCACAGTATCATGATTGGGGAGGAAGTGGAAGTTCATGAGATTATACCTCAATAACTCTACAAGGTGGCTGACAAGTCATCCACTTTGGCAAGGTTACCCTTTCCTCACCTCATTTGCCACCTCTGCAATTCGGCTGGAATTGACATAGAGGGAGATATCTTCATTGATGAGGATAAGCCCATCACTAAGAAAAGGATGGAACAAACAAGAGTACCACTCATGGACCTCAACAAGAGCATGAGAAAATTCCTCATCATGAAATCCCTGAGATGCCTCAAAGGATGCACTTTCCTCCACAAAACTATTGGGAGCAAATTAACACCTCCCTAGGAGAATTAAGTTCCAACATGGGACAACTAAGGATGGAGCACCAAGAGCACTCCATTATTCTCCATGAAATTAGAGAAGATCAAAGAGCTACGAGGGAGGAGCAACAAAGGCAAGGAAGAGACATAGAGGAGCTCAAGAACACCATTGGTTCTTCAAGAGGAAGAAGGCGCCACCCCCACTAAGGTGGACCCATTCCTTAATCTCCTTGTCTATTTATTTTTCTGTTCTCTATGCTTTATGTTTATGTTTGTGTCTTATTACATGATCATTAGTGTCTAGTGTCTATGCCTTAAGGCTATGAATGTCCTATGAATCCATCACCTTTCTTAAATGAAAAACTTTCTAAAAATAAAAGAACAAGAAGTACATAGATTTTGAATTCATCTTTGAAATTAGCTTAATTATTTTGATGTGGTGGCAATACTTTTTGTTTTTCTGAATGAATGCTTGAACAGTGCATATTTTTGAACTTGTTGTTTATGAATGTTAAATATGTTGGCTCTTGAAAGAATAAAGAAAAAGGAGAAATGTTATTGATAATCTGAATAATCATAAAATTGATTCTTGAAGCAATAAAAAGCAGTGAATACAAAAGCTTGCAGAAAAAAAAAGAGAAAAAAATTGGCAAAAAAAAGGGAGAAAGAAAAAAAGAAAAAGCAACCAGAAAAAGCCAAAAGCTCTTTAAACCAAAAGGTAAGAGCAAAAAGCAAGTAACCCTTTAAATCAAAAGGCAAGGGTAAAAAGGATCCAAGGCTTTGAGCATTAGTGGATAGGAGGGCCTAAAGGAATAAAATCCTGGCCTAAGCGGCTAAACCAAGCAGTACCTAACCATGTGCTTGTGGCGTGAAGGTGTCAAGTGAAAAGCTTGAGACCGAGCGGTTAAAGTCGGGATCCAAAGCAAAAAGAGTGTGCTTAAGAACCCTGGACACCTCTAATTGGGGACTCTAGCAAAGCTGAGTCACAATCTGAAAAGGTTCACCCAGTTATGTGTCTGTGGCATGTATGTATCCGGTGGTAATACTGGAAAACAGAGTGCTTAGGGCCACGACCAAGACTCATAAAGTAGCTGTGTTCAAGAATTAACATACTGAACTAGGAGAATCAACAACACTATCTAAATTCTAAGTTCCTATAGATGCCAATCATTCTGAACATCAAAGGATGAAGTAAGATGCCAAAACTATTCAGAGGCAAAAAGTTACTAGTCCCGCTCATCTGATTGGAGCTAAGTTTCATTGACGGTTTGGAATTTATAGTATATTCTCTTCTTTTTATTCTAATTGATTTTCAGTTGCTTGGGGACAAGCAACAATTTAAGTTTGGTGTTGTGATGAGCGGATAATTTATACGCTTTTTGACATTATTTTTAGTATGTTATTAGTATGATTTAGTTAGTTTTTAGTATATTTCCATTAGTTTTTAAATAAAAATCACATTTCTAGACTTTACTATGAGTTTGTGTGTTTTTCTGTGATTTCAGGTATTTTGTGGCTGAAATTGAGGGACTTGAGCAAAAATCTGATTCAGAGACTGAAAAAGGACTGCAGATGCTGTTGGATTCTGACCTCCCTGCACTCAAAGTGGATTTTCTGGAGCTACAAAAACCCAATTGGCGCGCTCTCAATTCCGTTGGAAAGTAGACATCCAGGGCTTTCCAGTAATATATAATAGTCCATACTTTGCGCGAGTTTTGATGACACAAACTGGCATTCAAACGCCAACTCCCTGCCTTATTATGGAGTTAAACGCCAGAAACAGGTTGCAAACCAGAGTTAAATGCCAGAAACAGGCTACAAACTGGCGTTTAACTCCAAAAAGAGTCTCTACACATGAAAGCTCAATGCTCAGCCCAAGCACACACCAAGTGGGCCCGGAAGTGGATTTATGCATCAATTACTTATCTCTGTAAACCCTAGTAACTAGTTTAGTATAAATAGGACTTTTTTCTATTGTATTTATATCTTTGGATCATCTTTTGCATAGTTGGATATTCAGAGATCACGTTTAGGGGGCTGGCCATTCGGCCATGCCTTGACCTTCATCACTTATGTATTTTTCAACAGTGGAATTTCTACATCCCATAGATTAAGGTGTGGAGCTCTGCTGCTCCTCATGAATTAATGCAAAGTACTATTGTTTTCTTATTCAATTCAAGCTTATTCCTATTCTAAGATATTCGCTTGCACTTCAACATGATGAATATGATGATCCATGACACTCATCACTATTCTCAGCCTATGAACGCGTGCCTGACAACCACTTCCATTCTATCTTGGATTGAGCGTTTATCTCTTAGCCTCCATTCCGAAAGATTGGAGTCTTCGTGGTATAAGCTAGAATTATTGGCAACATTCTTGAGATCCAGAAAGTCTAAACCTTGTCTGTGGTATTCCGAGTAGGATCTGGGATGGGATGACTATCACGAGCTTCAAACTTGCGAGTGTTGGGCGTGTGACAGACGCAAAAGGATCAATGGATCCTATTCCAACATGATCGAGAACCGACAGATGATTAGCCGTGCGGTGACAGCGCATTTGGACCATTTTCACTAAGAGGACGGGAAGTAGCCATTGACAACGGTGATGCCCAGCATACAGCTTGCCATGGAAAGGAGTATGAAGGATTGAATGAAGGCAGTAGGAAAGCAGAGGTTCAGAAGGAACAAAGCATCTCCATACGCTTATCTGAAATTCTCACCAATGAATTGCATAAGTATCTCTATTTTATTCTATATTTTAATTATATTTTAATTATCAAATATCCATAACCATTTGAATCCGCCTGACTGAGATTTACAAGATGACCATAGCCTGCTTCATACCAACAATCTCCTTGGGATCTACCCTTACTCACGTAAGGTTTATTACTTGGATGACCAAGTGCACTTGCTGGTTAGTTGTGCGGAGTTGTGACAAAGTGTGTGAATTACGTTCCGAGCACCAAGTTTTTGACGCCGTTGTTAAGGATCACAATTTTATGCACCACACCCCTCCCGTGTGTCTCTCGCGCAACTCACTGTTTGGTTGCGTAGTCACACCTGACGCATGCACGTCGTAGACACTTGCGCGTCGATCCCTCTTTTTTTTATGCAATTATGCAGTATGCAATATGCAGTGCTAATGTAGATGCTATGAATAATTCCAGGTTCAATGAAAGTAAAACAAAATAAAAACAAACAAAACGAAATAAAATTAAAAAAGGAACGATCATACCATAGTGGGTTGTCTCCCACCTAGCACTTTTAGTTAAAGTCCTTAAGTTGGACTTTTGATGAGCTTCTTGCTATGGTGACTTGTGCTTGAATTCATCCAAAAATCTCCACCACTGTTTGGAATGCCAACAGCCTCCGGGGTCCCAAACTAGGCATGTAAAGCCTTTGAGTAAATTCAAACAAGTTCTCAGGTTCCCGGGGTGGTGAATGTCAGAATAGATTCTAAGATCCCAAACCTTGCTTTTATATCCGCCTTTGTCTTGATTTATATTTTTCCAGCGGGGCGGTTTGGAAGTTGCATTCTCACCAAGATGGCCAAACATTCTCCGAGACCCATTCAATCGAACTCGAAACCAATCCTTACACTTCAGATTGAAGCGTGGAACCTTATTGAATCTTGCATACCAGCCTTGAGCACGAACCATTTCCTTTTTACTCTTAAAGCCGCAAAGAGCTCTAAGCTGACCATCTGTTTCAAACAAACCATATTCAAGTGGAAAGGTAATGATAAAAGCTAAGGATTTTACCCACTTGAAGTTTGTATTGGGCGGTAATGACCTTGGAATAGGTGTTTCCGGTGGTTTTGCAAGTTCTACTCCCTTGTATTCTTCTGTGAATTCTTCTGCTTCCTTGCAATTTTCTTCAGCTGTAACCATGTCTTGATCCAAGTCTTCGATATCTTCCTCATCACTCAAGTCATAGATTGGAGGTTGCAAAAAATATATCTCTGCATCATCTTCGTACTCACTTGGGGAAGATTCTTCTATCTCAGAGAATTCACTTGCAGATGCAAGTTCATTGCTAGGAGAATTTGACTCGTGGTCTTCATTATCAAGGAAACTTGCTCGTTGAGTTATTCTGTCCAGTTCTTCATAAGATTCCTGCTTAGGAGGTTGTGCACTATCCTCATTAGCATCAATTGTAAATTTCTTGACGGAATTCTCCACAATTTTGGATTCTCATGGAGGTTCAGCGTCTCCTAAGTCTTCAACCAATTCTTCTTCTTCTATAATTTCAGCTTCCTCTACTTGTTCCAGTATAAAATCATGCTCTGTACTGTCCAGTGGGGTTTCTAGTATCTCATTCATGCTGCGTTCTTCATTAGATTGCCCACATGAAGCCATGGGAGTTCCTTGAGTGTTCGAACATCGGGGAGGTAGTCTATTTATCGCTTGATTCAGTGAAGTGTGGCATGAAATTTTTCAAATGTTTCCTTGAGTTGCTCCCTAGATTCTTGGAGTGATGGATATGGACATGGTGCATAGGGAAGTAGTGGTTCTTGTGAGTAATTGGGTTGGAATTGGGGTGGATAAGGGTTAGGGTTATATGGAGGTGAATGGTTGTAGTTGGCTTGAGTGTGGTGGTTCAAAGCTGTGTTGAAGAGGTGGTTCATAGGTGTATGATGGGGCTTGTCGGTAATTACAAGGGGGTCCACCATAACTATTGTTCCGACATGCATTATTGAATGGTCGTCATCCATGATAGTTTGGAAGGTGTTGTTGCCTAAAGGGTTGATCAGATCCTCGTGGCTCCGTCCATCTCTGATTGTTTTGACCTTGATGCATGTCCCTGTTATAGCTTCCATTCCTTTCAACGTTATTAGAACCAAACTCAAAGCGATAGGGGTGAGAATTCACAGTAAATAATAAAAATTAAAAGCGAAAATAAAAAGAAATAAACAAGCAAAAGAAAATATTTACAATAACCAATAATAAGGCACACAGTTGCAACTCCCCGACAACGGCGCCATTTTGATGAACTGAGGATTGATGGTTTAGAATTCACAATAAATTCTCGTTGCAAGTATAGTTTCTAAACCAAGCAATCATCCTTTCATACAAAAGTTTGGTTGTCACAAGTAACAAAACCTAATAAAAATAAATAACCGAAGTATTTAAACCTCGGGTCGTCTTCTCAAGGAGTTGCAGGGCAATATGATTTATTATTGGTTATGGAAAAAGTATATTTTTGGGTTTCTTAATGTGTAAGATAAAAAGCAAGAATAATAAATGGCAAGAAAGTAAACTGTAGGAATCAATTTAAATAAATAAATAAAACTCTTGGCAAGGTATAAGAACTAGACGTCCTATCCTAGTTATCCTTATCAGGTGTGAAGAGAATTGGATTATGCTCCCACTTTTAATTAACCCTTGCTAAACAAAGGAAAGTCAAGTGGGCAAATTAATTTGATCCTCAAGTCCTAGTCAACTCCTATGGAAAGACTAGAGTTATTGGAGTACAAATTAATCAGCAAAGAATTCCAATTTCATTCAACAGATGAGTTTGATAACTCAAGTGTTGCTAAGTACTTAACCAAAGCCAAAAGGGGAAAATAAATCTAATTTGAATTGAAATCATTCATAAATAAATTAAAGCGAAATCAAATCTGAAATACCTCAAAATATATTAATTAAGAAAATCATAACATGAATGGTTCATAAGCCAAATCTGAAAGATAAATATCAATTAAAGTAATGAAGTAAATAAACCTAGAAAGTAAATTAAAGGAACATTGAATCTGTGATTGAAGAGAAATAATCCTAAACTTGAGAGAAATCGTAATCCTAATCCTAAGAGAGAGGAGAGAACCTCTCTCTCTAAAAACTACATCTAGACCTAAAATTGTGAATTATGAGAACGTGTTGAGAGTCTGCATGTTCCCTGACTTTAATTTGTGTTTCTGGGCCGAAAACTGGGTCAAAACATGGCCCAAAATCGCCCCCAGCGTTTTTTGAATTTTCTGCAGATCGCGCATGCCACGCGTACGCGTCATCCATGCGTTCGCGTCTCTGGCCGAATTCCCTTTCCACGCGTGTGCATCAAGCACGCGTACGCGTCACTGTGATTTTTTCCGTTTTGCGCACACGCGTGAGCCATGCGTGCGCATCACTTCTTGCTGGTTGTCTCCTTTACTTCTTGTGCTCCTTCCATTTTTGCAAGCTTCCTCTCCATTCTCTAAGCCATTCCTGCCTTATAAAGCCTGAAACACTTAACGCACAGATCATGGCATCGAATGGTATAAAGGAGAAATTAAAATACACAATTTAAAGCTTTAGGAAGCAAGTTTTCAATCATAGAATAAATCCAGGAAGGAATTGTAAAACCATGCGAATCATATGAATAAGTGGGTGAAAAGCTGATAAAAACCACTCAAATTAGCACAAGATAAACCATAAAATATTGGTTTATCAGAGAGTTTGTTGTTGGTTTGGACTATGCTACTAACGAATTGATCCTTGTCTTTGATCGATTTCGAACCATACAATAATCCTCTCCATCAAATTTGGCGCCGTTGCTGGGGAATGCAATCGGTGTTAAATCTTTTGGTTGTTGTGAATATGTTGATAGTGTAAATAGCACTTTTTGGTTGTTTGTTTGTTTTTGTTAGTTGGTTCTCTTTTATATTTTCTTGATGACTTTTTCACACTATCACCACAATGCACCCCAATGGAAACCGAACACTTACCTTTCTAGTCATCAATCTTACACACCATAGCCCCACTATATACAAAAACAAAACCCTTACCTTCATGAGTCTAACTGTCAACCTTCATCACCTCAACTACCATCTTCATATATGGATCAAGCCACACAAAAACTACTTTTCATGCTCATTCAAGAACAACAAGAGTTCTGGAAGAAGCAAGAGTAAGTCATGTCTACCTTAGCAAAAGCTTTGGATCATTTATCTTCATTTCGTTCATGCCACGAGCAAGAAACGCTAGTGGATGAATGTGTGGAACCAAGTGAAAAGTGTGGAGTGCAAGAAGAATTGCAAACTCAAGAAGATGACATTAAGTCACAACATGAATTGCAAGAGGAGACAAATGAAGAGTTGGTGGGAATTGATCAAGAGGATTCCATCATTCAAGATTATTTTCCGACTTGGATAATTCCTTCAATAACCTTCATGAGCCTCCATTGTTAGATTTGGAAGGAGATATTGATGTGGACTTCACACAACCTCCAATTTTTGACTTGAGTGAGGATGAAGAAGATTCAAAAGAGATTACAGAAGATTTTAGTTGCCAAGAGGTGAAGGCATTTGTGCAAGAGCGAATTGAGTGGGTGAAGAATTCTCCAACAAGCTTTCTAGCCTACATCAATATGCAGTTCTAGAAACCGATGTTCAACTTCGAACCTTTCTTGGAGAGGTGAATGGTGAAGAGAAGAATGTTAATTGGCCAAGAAATGGGAAGTTCATCAAAAGGGCCAACTTAAAATTTGGAGCTCAATTTTGGTGCAAGAGTCAATTTAGTGGATTCCGGGGAGTGCACGAACATGTCAATAGTGATAGAGGAACTCAAGTATAGGATCCGGGCATTGGTCTTATGGGTCAAAACTTATGGATCCTAGTTGCTAGCTTGAAGTCTCTTGAGAGTTTATGAATTTCATTTGGGACCCCAATGGTCAAATCAATAGCAAACTTGGTTGGAGATTTAAGGAGGAGTGGAAGCTTAAGCCGCCCTAACAAGGATCTCCTCACCAAGTCCAACTTAGGACTATAAACCAAAGTGCTAGTGGGAGACACCCCACCATGGTAATATGCTTCTAACTTTCTCTCTTTTACTTTCTTGTTTCATGAATAATTGGCTATATTGCTTGATTGGTTAGATTTATTTTGATGCTTGTTGGGAAATTTTAGTGAAATAATGTGTTTTTGGGAGTTTTGTGATGTTATGGGACTTGAAAACCTATTTTAGATGTCAAGCTTGATGCCTTAGAGGCATAATTTTTGTTGCAAGATTAGAGACCTGTGCGTGCGTACAGACTTGTGTGTCTGCACAAGTCCCCTGTTTTCTAGTTCCCGTGCGTACGCACAGCAACGTGCGCACGCACACCCTTAAACACCCCCTCTGTTACCAGTGCGCGCACGAGCTATGCGTGGGAACACCACCTTTCCTCTCCTATGCGTCCACACACCATGCATGCAGCCGCACAGATGCTACCTTCAAAAAAAAATAAAAAAAACCATCTGTGCGTGCGCATAGATCTGAGTGCACGCACAGCATGGAACCAACCCTCTGACTGCAGTGCACGCACAGGCTGTGCATGTGAACCCAGCCCCCTTTCCCCATTTTGTGCGAGCGCACACCTGCTTGTGCGTCCGCACAGGTCGCGTTACACCTTCTGCTCGCAGCGTCCGCACGACCCTGTGCGCGCGCATACCTGGTATGCGAAATTGTTACTCTGAGGTTGTAAAATTTGTTATTCGTTCTCTCCCTGGCAATGGCGCCAATAACTGGTGCACAATACCATGGTCCAAACATAACTTCACAACTTCGCACAACTAACCAGCAAGTGCACTGGGTCGTCCAAGTAATAAAACCTTACGTGAGTAAGGGTCGATCCCACAGAGATTGTTGGTATGAAGCAAGCTATGGTCATCTTGTTAATCTCAGTTAGGCGGATATCAAATGGTTATGGAGTTTTCGAATAATAATGATAAATAAACAGAAAATAAAGATAGAAATACTTATGTAATTCATTGGTGAGAATTTTAGATAAGCGTATAGAGATGCTTTCATTCCTCTGAATCTCTGCTTTCCCGCTGTCTTCATCCAATCAGTTTTACTCCTTTCCATGGCAAGCTTTTTGTAAGGGCATCACCGTTGTCAATGGCTACATCTCATCCTCTCTGTGAAAATGGTCCAAATGCTCTGTCATGGCATGGCTAATCATCTGGAGGTTCTCGATCATACTAGAATAGGATTTACTATCCTTTTGCGTCTGTCACCACGCCCAGCACTCGCGAGTTTGAAGTTCGTCACAGCCATCCCTTCCCAGATCCTACTCGGAATACCACAGACAAGGTTTAGACTTTCCGGATCTCAGGAATGGCCATCCATGGGTTCTAACTTATACCACGAAGATACTAATAACTCGGACTCGGTCCCCTGTATTAGATATCTAAGAGATACTCATTCTAGCTTGGTTGCATGTAGAACGGAAGTGTTTGTCAGGCACGCGTTCATAAGTGAGAATGATGATGAGCGTCACATAATCATCACATTCATCATGTTCTTGGGTGCGAATGGATATCTTAGAAGCGGAATAAGTTGAATTGAATAGAAAATAGTAGTAGTTTGCATTAAATCATGAGGAACAACAGAGCTCCACACCTTAATCTATGGAGTGCAGAAACTCTACCGTTTGAAAATACATAAGTGATAATGGTCCAGGCATGGCCGAATGGCCAGCCCCCATGAAAGTCTAAGATAGCATAAAACTGATCAAAGGTCCTTTTATACAATAGTAAAAAGTCCTATTTATACTAAACTAGTTACTAGGGTTTACAGAAGTAAGTAATTGATGCATAAATCCACTTCCGGGGCCCACTTGGTGTGTGCTTGGGCTGATCTTGAAGTTTACACGTGGAAAGGTCATTCTTGGAGTTGAATGCCAGTTTGTAACGTGTTTCTGGCGTTCAACTCTGGTTTGTGACGTGTTTCTGGCGTTTAACTCCAGACTGCAGCGTAGAACTGGCGTTCAATGCCCTTTTGCGTTATCTAAACTCGGCCAAAGTATGGACTATTATATATTGCTGGAAAGCCCTGGATGTCTAATTTCCAACGCAATTAAAAGGGCGCCATTTTGAGTTCTGTAGCTCCAGAAAATCTACTTTGAGTGCAGGGAGGTCAGAATCCAACAGCATCAGCAATCCTTCTTCTACTTCTGAATCTGATTTTTGCTCAAGTCCCTCAATTTCAGCCAGAAAATACCTAAAATCACAGAAAATCACACAAACTCATAGTAAAGTCCAGAAATATGAATTTAACATAAAACTAATGAAAACATCCCTAAAAGTAACTAGATCCTACTAAAAACATACTAAAAACAATGCCAAAAAGCGTATAAATTATCCGCTCATCACAACACCAAACTTCAATTGTTGCTTGTCCCCAAGCAACTGAAAATCAAGTAGGATAAAAAGAAGAGAATATACTATAAATTCCAAAATATCAATGAAACATAGCTCCAATCAGATGAGCAGGACTTGTAGCTTTTTGCCTCTTGAATAGTTTTGGCGTCTCACTTTATCCATTGAGGTTCAGAATGATTGGCATCTATAGGAACTCAAGGTTCAGATAGTGTTATTGATTCTCCTAGTTCAGTATGTTGATTCTTGAACACAGCTACTTTATGAGTCTTGGCCGTGGCCCTAAGCACTTTGTTTTCCAATATTACCACCGGATACATAAATGCCACAGACACATAATTGGGTGAACCTTTTTAGATTGTGACTCAGCTTTGCTAAAGTCCCAAATTAGAGGTGTCCAGGGTTCTTAAGCACACTCTTCTTTTGCTTTGGACCTTGACTTTAACTGCTCAGTCTCAAGTTTTCACTTGACACCTTCACGCCACAAGCACATGGTTAGGGACAGCTTGGTTTAGCCACTTAGGCTAAGATTTTATTCCTTTAGGCCCTCCTATCCACTGATGCACAAAGCCTTGGGATCCTTTTTATTTACCCTTGCCTTTTGATTTTAAGGGTTATTGGCTTTTTGCTCTTGCCTTTTGGTTTTAAGAGCTTTTGGCTTTTTCTGCTTGCTTTTTCTCTTTTTTATATTTTTTTTTCGCCATTTTTTTTCTTTCTTTTTTTTTCTGCAAGCTTTTGTATTCACTGCTTTTTCTTGCTTCAAGAATCATTTTTATGATTTTTTAGATTATCAAATAACATGTCTCCTGTTCAAGCATTCATTCAGAAAATAAAAAGTATTGTCTCCACATCAAAATAATTAAACTAAGTTCAAGGATAAATTCGAAACTCATGTACTTCTTGTTCTTTTGTAATTAAAACATTTTTCCATTTAAGAGAGGTGATGGATTCATATTCACTACTTTAAGGCATAGACACTTAGACAATAATGATCATGTAATAAAGACACAAACATAGATAAACATTTAACATAAGAAAACGAAAAACAAAAAGTTTAAGAACAAGGAATGAGTCCACCTTAGTGATGGTGGCGTTTTCTCCTTGAGGAACCAATGATGTCCTTGAGCTCTTCTATGTCTCTTCCTTGTCTTTGTTGCTCCTCCCTCATAGCTCTTTGATCTTCTCTAATTTCATGGAGGATGATGGAGTGCTCTTGATGTTCCACCCTTAGTTGTCCCATGTTGGAACTTATTTCTCCTAGGGAGGTGTTGATTTGCTCCCAAAAATTCTGTGGAGGAAAGTGCATCCCTTGAGGTATCTCAGGGATTTCTTGATGATGAGCTTCCTCACGTGTTTCTTGAGCTCCATGAGTGGGCTCTCTTGTTTGCTCCATCCTTTTCTTAGTGATGGGCTTCTCTTCCTCAATGGGAATGTCTCATTCTATGAAAGCTCCAGCTGAGTAACATAGATGGCAAATAAGATGAAGGAAAGCTAGCCTTGCCAAGGGGGAGGGCTTTTCGGCTATTTTGTAGAGTTCAAGGGAGATGACTTCGTGAACTTCTACTTCTTCTCCAATCATGATGCTATGAATCATGATGGCTCGATCCACAGTAACTTCAGATTGGTTGCTAGTGGGAATGATGGAGCGTTGGATGAACTCCAACCATCCTCTAGCCACAGGCTTGAGGTCCAGTCTTCTAAGTTGAACCGGTTTGCCTTTTGAGTCAATCTTCCATTGAGCTCCTTCCACACATATGTCCATGAGGACTTGGTCCAACCTTTGATCAAAGTTGACCCTTCTAGTGTAGGGGCGTACATCTCCTTGCATCATAGGCAAGTTAAACGCCACCCTCACATTTTCCGGACTAAAATCTAAGTATTTCCCCCGAACCAGGGTGAGATAATTCTTTGGGTTCGGGTTCTTACTTTGATCATGGTTCCTAGTGATCCATGCATTAGCATAGAACTCTTGAACCATTAGAATTCCGACTTGTTGGATGGGTTTTGTTAGAACTTCCCAACCTCTTCTTTGGATTTCATGTCGGATTTCCGGATACTTATTTCTCTTGAGTTTGAAAGGGACCTCGGGGATCACCTTCTTCTTCGCCACAACATCATAGAAGTGGTCTTGATGGGCTTTGGAGATGAATCTTTCCATCTCCAATGACTCGGAGGTGGAAGCTTTTGTCTTCCCTTTCCCTTTTCTAGAGGATTCTCCGGTCTTAGGTGCCATGGTAATGGAAAAACAAAAAGCTTTATGCTTTTACCACACCAAACTTAGAATATTGCTCGCCCTCGAGCAAGAAAAGAAAGAATAGATGAAGAAGAAGAAGAAATAGAGGAGAGAGAGAGAGAGAGAGAGATGTGTTTCGGCCACGAAGAGGAGGAGGGGGTTGTGTTGTGTGAAATTGAAAAAGAATGGAGGGGTTTATATAGTGAAGGGTTGTGTTGTGTTGTGTTCGGCCATTTAGGGTGGGTTTGGGTGGGAAAGTGATTTTGAATTTTGAAGGTAGGTGGGGTGTATGAAGTAGGTTTATGGGGAAGAGTGGGTGGATGTGGGTGGTGAATAGGTAATAGGGAAGAGAGCTTGAGGTGATTGGTGAAGGGTTTTGGGGAAGGGTGTTTATTGGGAAGAGAGGATGAACATTGAGAAGAGGGAAGAGTATGAGTGGAGGTAGGTGGGGATCCTGTGGGGTCCACAGATGCTGAGATGATCCTATGGGGTTCACAGATCTTGAGCTATCAAGGAATTGCATCCCTGCACCAATTAGGCATGTAAAATGCCTTTGCATGCAATTCTGGCGTTTAAACGCCGAATTGATGCTTGTTCTGGGCGTTCAGCGCCCAGATGCAGCATGTTTCTGGCGTTCAGCGCCAGCTTTCCCCAGTGTGCATTCCTGGCGTCTGAACGCCAGGATGCTGCTTGTTTTGGGGCGTTCAACGCCAGATCCATGCTCTGTTCTGGCGTTGAACGCCAGCCAGATGCTCCTTATTGGCGTTTAAACGCCAGTAAGTCCTTCCTCCAGGGTGTGATTTTTCTTCTGCTATTTTTGATTCTGTTTTTGATTTTTCTATTTATTTTGTGACTCCACATGATCATGAACCTAATAAAACATGAAAGAACAACAAAAATAAAAAATAAAATTAGATAAATAAAAATTGGGTTGCCTCCCAACAAGCTCTTCTTTAATGTCAATAGCTTGACAGTGGGCTCTCATGGAGCCTCACAGATGTTCAGAGTATTGTTGAGTCTCCCCAACACCAAACTTAGAGTTTGGATATGGGAGTTCAACAGCAAACTTAGAGTTTGGTTGTGGCCTCCCAACACCAAACTTAGAGTTTGACTGTGGGAACTCTGGTTGACTCTGTTTTGAGAGAAGCTTACTGTGCCTCTTTTCCATGTTTACAGAAGGATGTCCTTGAGTTTTAAACTCAAGGGAGTCCTCATTCAATTGAAGGACTAGTTCACCTCTGTTAACATCAATCACAGCTCTTGCTGTGGCTAGGAAGGGTCTTCCAAGGATGATGGATTCATCCTCATCCTTTCCAGTATCTAGGATTATGAAATCAGCAGGGATGTAAAGGCCTTCAACCTTTACTAATATGTCCTCTACTTGTCCATAAGCCTGTTTTCTGGAATTGTCTGCCATTTTTAATGAGATTTTAGTAGCTTATACCTCAAAGATTCCCAGTTTCTCCATTACAGAGATTGGCATGAGGTTTATTCCTGACCCAAGGTCACATAGAGCCTTCTCAAAGGTCATGGTGCCTATGGTACAAGGTATTAGGAACTTTCCAGGATCCTGTTTCTTCTGAGGCAATCTTAGTTGTTCCAATGCATTTAGTTCATTGGTGAACAGAGGAGGTTCATCTCCCCAAGTCTCTTTACCAAATAAATTGGCATTCAGCTTCATGATTGCACCTAAAAACTTGGCAACTTGCTCTTCAGTAACATCCTCATTCTCTTCAGAAGAAGAATACTCTTCAGAGCTCAGGAATGGCATAAGGAGGTTCAATGGAATCTCTATGGTCTCTAGATGAGTCTCAGATTCCTTTGGTTTCTCAGAGGGAAACTCCTTATTGATCACTGGACGTCCCAGGAGGTCTTCCTCCTTGGGATTCACGTCCTCCCCTTCCTCCTTGGATTCGGCCATGATGGTCAATTCAATGGCCTTGCACTCTCCTTTTGGATTTTCTTCTGTATTGCTTGGGAGAGCACTAGGAGGGGTTTCAGTGATCTTCTTACTCAGCTGGCCCACTTGTGCCTCCAAATTTCTAATGGAGGACCTTGTTTCATTCATAAAACTCAGAATGGCCTTAGATAGATCAGAGACTAAGTTTGCTAAATTAGAGGTATTTTGCTCAGAGTTCTCTGTCTGTTGCTGAGTGGATGATGGAAAAGGCTTGCTATTGCTAAACCTGTTTCTTCCACCATTATTAAAGCCTTATTGAGGCTTTTGTTGATCCTTCCATGAGAGATTTGGATGATTTCTCCATGAGGGGTTATAGGTGTTCCCATAGGGTTCACCCATGTAATTTACCTCTGCTATTGCAGGTTTTCTCAGGATCATAAGCCTCTTCTTCAGAAGATGCCTCTTGAGTACTGTTGGATGTAGCTTGCATTCCATTTAGACTCTGAGAAATCATATTGACTTGCTGAGTCAATATTTTATTTTGAGCCAATATGGCATTCAGAGTATCAATTTCAAGAACTCCCTTCTTCTGAGGCATCCCATTACTTACAGGATTCCTCTCAGAAGTGTACATAAACTGGTTGTTAGCAACCATGTCAATAAGTTTTTGAGCTTCTGTAGGCGTTTTCTTTAGGTGAATGGATCCACCTGCAGAAGTATCCAATGACATCTTAGCTAATTCAGACAGACCATCATAGAATATATCCAGGATGGTCCATTCTGAAAGCATACCAGAAGGACACTTTTTGGTCAGTTCCTTGTATCTCTCCCAAGCTTCATAAAGGGATTCACCTTCTTTCTGTCTGAAGGTTTAAACATCCACTCTAAGCTTACTCAGCTTTTGAGGAGGAAAGAACTTGGCTAAGAAAGCCTTGACCAGTTTATCCCAAGAGTTCAGGCTATCCTTAGGTTGAGAGTCCAACCATATTCTAGCTCTGTCTCTTACAGCAAACGGGAAAAGCATGAGCCTGTAGACTTCAGAATCTACTTCATTAGTCTTAACAGTGTGACATATCTGCAAGAATTCAGTTAAGAACTGAAAAGGATCTTCAGATGGAAGTCCATGAAACTTGCAGTTTTGTTGCATCAGAAAAACTAATTGAGGTTTCAGCTCAAAGTTGTTTGCTCCAATGGTATGGATGGAGATGCTTCTTCCATGTAAATTGGAATTAGGTGCAGTAAAGTCACCAAGCATCCTCCTTGCATTATTATTATTTTCGGTTGCCATCTCCTCTTCTTGTTCGAAAATTCCTGTAAGGTTGTCTCTGGATTGTTGTATTTTAACTTCTCTTAGTTTCCTTTTCAGAGTCCTTTCAGGTTCAGGATCTGCTTCAACAAGAATGTTCTTGTCCTTGCTCCTGCTCATATGACAAAGAAGGGAATAACAAAGAAAATATGGAATCCTCTATGTCACACTATAGAGATTCCTTTGGGTGAGTAGAAGAAAAGAAGAATAAGAATGTAGAAGAGAAGAATTCGAACTCAGAGGAGAAGAAGGGAGGAGAATCCAAACACAAGGGTGAGGATAGGAGCGGTGATTTGAGATGTAGAGAAGTGTTAGTAAATGAATAAATAAATAGAAGGAGATGGGAGAGAGGGAATTTCGAAAAATAAATTTTGAAAAAGAGTTAATGATTTTTGAAAATTAAGATAAAATTAAAATTAAAATTAAAATTTAAACAATTAATTAATTAAAAAGAATTTTTTTTGAAAAAGACAGAGATATTTTCGAAAATTAGAGAGGGTTAGTTAGTTAGGTAGTTTTGAAAGAGATAAGAAACAAACAAAAAGTCAATTAGTTAGTTGAAAAAGATTTGAAATTCAATTTTGAAAAGATAAGAAGATAAGAAGTTAGAAAAGATATTTGAAAAGGATAGGATAAAAAGATATTTTTGAAAAGATATGATTGAAATTAGTTTTGAAAAAGATTTGATTTTTAAATTCACAATTAATGACTTGATTCACAAGAAATCACAAGATATGATTCTAGAACTTAAAAGTTTGAATCTTTCTTAACAAGTAAGTAACAAACTTGAAATTTTTTAATCAAAATATTAATTGTTGATGATATTTTGGAAAATATGATATAAAATTAAGAAAAATGAAAAAGATTTGATTTTTGAAAATGATTTTGAAAAAGATAAGATTTTTAAATTAAAAATTTGATTTGACTCAAAAGAAACAACTGAATTTTAAAAATTTTTTGAAAAAGTCAATCCAAATTTTTGAAATTTATGAGAGAAAAAAAGGAAAGATATTTTTTTTTTATTTTTGAATTTTTAATGAAGAAAGAGAAAAACATGAAAAAGACTCAATGCATGAGAATTTTTAGATCAAAACAATGAATGCATGCAAGAACACTATGAATGTCAAGACGAACACCAAGAACACTTTGAAGATCAAGATGAACATCAAGACTTATTTTTGAAAATTTTTCAAGAAAAGAAAATATGCAAGACACCAAACTTAGAAATTTTTCATGTATAGACACTATGAATGTAAGAATGCATATGAAAAACAAGAAAAGATACAAAACACGAAAATATGAAGATCAAACACGAAGACTGGCCAAGAACAACTTGAAGATCATGAAGAACACTATGAATGCATGAATTTTCGAAAAATGCATAAATTTTTAGAAAAAAGGCAAATGACACCAAACTTAAAAATTGACTCAAGACTCAAACAAGAAACAAAATATTTTTTATTTTTATTATTTTATAAATTTTTTTTAAATTTTCTTTTAAATTTTTTCAAAAAACATATAGGAAAAAGAAAATAAGAAATTCAAAATTTTTAATAAGAATTCCAGGAATCTTTCAATGTTAGCCTAAAGCTCCAATCCAAGGGTTGGGCATGGCTTAATAGCCAGCCAGCTTTAGGATATAAATCAGTCATACATTAACAAATTTTATTAGCAACAACTAGCTTGCTCTTGTAATGATGACTTGGAACCCTCAGTCTAAATGAATTTAGACATGGCTTTACAGCCAGCCAGCCTTCAACATGCTTCATGAAACTCTAGAATTCATTCTTAAAAATTCTGAAATAATTTTCGAAAACAGATGAGAAATTTTTGAAAGAATTTTGAAAAATTTTTGAAAATAAAACAAAAAGAAAATTACCTAATCTGAGCAACAAGATGGACCGTCAGTTGTCCAAACTCGAACAATCCCCGGCAATGGCACCAAAAACTTGGTATGCGAAATTGTTACTCTGAGGTTGTAAAATTTGTTGTTCGTTCTCTCCCTAGCAATGGCGCCAATAACTGGTGCACAATACCATGGTCCAAACATAACTTCACAACTTCGCACAACTAACCAGCAAGTGCACTGGGTCGTCCAAGTAATAAAACCTTACGTGAGTAAGGGTCGATCCCACGGAGATTGTTGGTATGAAGCAAGCTATGGTCATCTTGTTAATCTCAGTCAGACGGATATCAAATGGTTATGGAGTTTTCGAATAATAATAATAAATAAACAGAAAATAAAGATAGAAATACTTATGTAATTTATTGGTGAGAATTTCAGATAAGCGTATAGAGATGCTTTCATTCCTCTGAATCTCTGCTTTTCCGCTGTCTTCATCCAATCAGTCTTACTCCTTTCCATAGCAAGCTTTCTGTAAGGGCATCACCGTTGTCAATGGCTACATCCCATCCTCTCTGTGAAAATGGTCCAAATGCTCTGTCACGGCATGGCTAATCATCTGGAGGTTCTCGATCATACTGGAATAGGATTTACACTACAAAAAATTTTGGTAAAAACGGCGGTTTTTTTGGTATTTACGGCGGTTCAAACCGCCATTATTACCAATAATGGCGGTTTCGTAAAGTGACGTAATTCTGGGCACCATTCTGGTTATTACGACGGTTTTCTAAAAACCGCCACAATTCCCTGGGTTAAAACAGCGGTTTTTGAATAAGTTAACATGGCGGTTCAAACCGCCGTTATTTCCAGGGTTAAAATGGCGGTTTTTTGATTGGTTAAAACGGCGGTTTGAACCGCCATTATTACCCTGACAGAGTGGCATTTTGGTTGGTTAAAATGTCAGCTCAAACCGCCGTTATTTCCAAGGTTAAAATGGCGGTTTTTGGATAGGTTAAAACGGCGGTTTGAACCGCCATTATTACTTTGACAGAGTGGCGTTTTGGTTGGTTAAAACGGCATTTTTGAACCGCCATTTTTACCCTGACAGTAGCGTTTTAGTTGGTTAAAATGGCATTTTTGAACCGCCATTTTACCCTGACAGTGACATTTTTTATCGTTGTTTTTAACAATTTTTACCGTCATTTTTATCGCGTTAAATAAATAATTTTGTGATTAAAATTTCACAATAGCAAAAAATCATAATCCATAAATGAAATATTATATAACTCAAAAACAAAATATTAATATAATATATAATATTTTATTATTGAAAATCAAAAGTAATAACTTCTATACAAAAGCTTGTCTTACTAAACTTACCAAAATACAAGCATTGCAATAAACACTAATCAGTCAAGACTAATAATGTATTTAAACCATCTAACAAGTGCTGTTTTTACTACTTAGAATATGAATATACAAGACAAGTAGCTTAGCTAAGTGATGATGAATAAGATTTGGAGGCCAAAAGTTTTCTCCTTCTGCGACAGCAAACTCGGTGGAACTTCGCGTCTTCGGATGGAATTTTAGATCTGAGAGATTGGGACTTCCTTTCTCTTTTATACTTCTTTTTTTGTAGTGGTAACAAGTCCAGCGAGGACCACCGACGCTGTTCCCTGCAACAAACCAGAGGGAATTAAATTCAGATGTGCTTACTCCTCCAACTCATGCATAGTATGCATTGTTGAAGCATCTCCAGAAACAGCAGAGAGCTTAATTAAAACACTACTTGGTGTCATTTTCAACCTACAGGATGAGTTACATTGAGTTATCAACAGTCAATAATATTCTCTCCATTTTCATTTATATGTTATTTATGTTACTTGGACCAATGTCAATTGATCAATGATGTACCAAAAAGCAACAGTGACAGCTAAAAAGAATCAGAGGGAATAAAAGATGGAAGAAACTTGCCTAATTGAGTGGTATATTGTGTTATAAGACACAGACTTGAGTTCTCGAGGATGAAGGCTAAAATCCAGAACCTGCATGCAGTAGAAAAATATCCCTTAACCAATTCCAGATTTGTCATATCAGTATATAAAACAAGCTGCTGTACTATTTGTAACCCTTAGTTAATCTCAAGTTCAATTGCTGCTAATAATAAAAACAGAGACTCAATTTAGATATGAACCGTTAATGTGTATTAAATTTAAGAAACCATTATTCCAACTTTGTGACATTGCTTCCCATGCCATACAATAATCTAATTCAACCGTGAAAAATAAGGCATTCTTAACTGAATTTGTTTTTACTTGTAGCAATGAATTTTAAATTGTTCAAATCTAAGGTGTTACTAATAATTCAATCATTTCGAAAAGCTTGTGAAATTCTTGAGTAAAGTTACTATCATTATGAGTAGTTGGCATCTCTTTCATCTAGTTAAGAAGATGTAATATTGTATGACTAAGCACATATTTTAACAAATGTAAGTGGAGTCAAACTAACAAATAAAATAAACAAATAAGACCACTACATATATCCTCCTCATGGTACGTACTTAATTGCATTGCTTCATTCACCAAAAGGACACTTGAATCTGTAACGTACAAAATCAAACACTATAAGAAATTAGTATGCCGATGAAATAAATAAGAATATAAACCAAGCAATTATTCATAAGGAGATTTTAATTTGGAATAAGTACGTAGTGGGATAATGATTTGCTCCATTAAGTTAGGAACTGCCACGTAGATAAAAGTGACTCTTAATTAGATGTTAGTATAAAACTCTTCTACATTAATTAATTGTGCAAAACAACAGTGTTAATATCTTTTGGAGATTATTTAATTCAATCAGCAAAGTACTTGTTTTAAAATGCAATTGATAGCTAAAACAAGAAAAAGATCATTACTTCATTTCAAAGAGTAAAAAAGATGATGCATCAGAATTTAGATTCTAACCAGTCATCAAATTTTAACCGAGAACAAAGAAAATGGTAAATTTAAGTGAAGTGCTTCCAAAATTAGCATCTAAATGTACCAAAATCTAATTACTGCTCCAAAAGAAAGGTGTACCTTTGAAATTGCATGCTTGATTTCTTCTTGGCCTGCAATGCTTCGGCAAGCTCAATCTCCAAAGCAAGAACCCTTTCTAATGCATTGTCAGTGACAGATATTTCCTTGAACACAGGAAATATATTTCCCCATTCTTGATTAGCCTGAGCAACAGATAAAATTCATAAGAATCTGAACAAAGAAAAATACATGTTTCACGGCAATCAATGCAAATGAGTTATTTACTTCATGGAGTTTAATTCTTTTTTTTTTCATCTTTTCCAATTGCAATAAGAAGACACAATTTAGATCACATTTACACCAGACACAACAATAAAAGTCACAACTCGAATATAAGGAAAATGCTAATGCTATCCATGTTACCTTTCGCATGATACTAGAAAATAAATTTACTATATTTAGAAGTATAGATGAATGAAGAAAGAGTAGTTACAAATAATAGTGCCTAAAATGTTACCTCCTTATTCAAGTTGTCCATGCTAGATTTCAAACTTCTAATTAAATCTGCGTGCTTTTCTTCTTTTTGTTGTGAGTAGTCTTCACTTCCGGAATTGAATATGGTTTGGCATACTGAGATAAGTACAAGACTTTAGGCAATAACAACATTAACATGTAGAGTAAAAGAAATAAAAAGATGATACAAGATAATGTACCTATGCAAGGCCTGATCATCTGAAAGTTTTCCCTTTGCTCTAAACCAAAAATTCAAACTACATAAAACATTTAAACAAGTATTAAAAAAGGCAAAGAATTGATCTACCCTTCTTTTCCCCTGCAAAGTATTACCTGGGAGGAGATTTGGTCTGATTTGTTGAAGTTGTAGGTTCACAGAACCTTATCTCTATTGGCCAAGGGGTGAATTTAGTTGTAGCAATTTTGTTCCGGTAAGTTCTGAAGCAACAAACTTAGTCATCAGAGATCCTTAGCTTTAGATACATGAATGTTCTCTAAATAGAATCTTATACATATTCTTTAACAACACATTGCACCCCCCAAAATCTTACTTTGGAAGACGAGGGTCAGTAAGGCGTCTCTCCCGCAGCTCCTCCATTGACAAAAGCTAGAAACAATTAATAATCTGAAATCAGCAACACATTTTCATTCTTAAATCTTAATTAATATAAATAACCATGTAACTTACCTTATTTGGTGGAGGCACAGATGGCATGGCTACCTCCTGGTGGTCAAATCCTAATTCTTCTTTCTGTATATTAAGAAAATAACTTATTAGCACCACTAGGTTCATCTTTTGGATATTTCTCCTTCTATCATCTCATACTTATAGTATCATTTGCTAAAAAGTTACGTTGGGTGAACAAAATAAACAGAAGAATGATGTGAAATCGTCAAACAAAAGTACCTGAGCTACTTCAATTTCCAATTCTCGCTTTTTTATCTCAACAGAAAGATGGCGCAAGATGCAAAGAAATGACAAATCTGATTTCCCAAAGAATGAATTCTGCACTTCCCTTAAAAATAGAAAAACAGGACTTGGTGATGGTGATTAATGATTTTTGTTCAATCACTGAAAATTCAAATTCCTCCTAAGAAAATCATTAATATGCCTCTTTTGTGCTTAATATATCGAAAATAGAGTTAGAATTCAGTGAAAATCATACATACAAATTGTGTTTTTAAATTAGTTATTACAATTCATAAATACAATGTTACAATGATATATCAGGATTAAATTCCATACAAAAGTTAGAAGATTCACACCTGAATGCTAGTATTTCTACAAATTCTGTATCAATCTAAACAAAAAAAAAAAAAAGATGGACCATATGAAACAGTTGTTATGAACTTATGATCAATAAAAAAAACTTGTCACATTTACTTAGATACTCAGTCTTGTCTCTTCTTTTACTTCACTAATAGCTGCTGCGAAAATCTCCTCACCCTGCAGGTACAAAACCATTTTACAATAACTTCAGTAGGTAACTTCCAGTAGCCAATAACCATGTTACAATAACCATGCTGCAAAAATCTCCTGTACTGCATACCACGTCGACAACTCTAGAAGGTAACTTCCAGTAGCCAATTCCATGAAATCTACCTTTTTTTTCCTGTACTACAAGAACCTACAACCCCAAAACCTGGAACAAACAAATAAAGAAAAAAGAAGGGGAAAAAGTTGCATTGATCAGAATGTTGGCATGAAACAAACGCATGCTTATTGAAACTCATGATTTCCAATAACACATGGTAACAATCAAAAACTAAAATATACTACTTAATCATTTCATGAACATTCAACTCCCATGATTAAAAATTTGATCTTCAAACTCTTGAGCCAAATTTTTTAATGAACAAAAATTAAAATTGGTGTCTTGTGCTCAGCAAACTAGAGTAAAAGAGTGGTATAGTCTCGTGCAATTATACAGAAGACAGGCTCAAGTAACTTGCAAAAATCATAGTTACTAAGTACTACATTAATGGTTTAATAACTTAGGTGACAGGGAACACTATAACCTGGTCAAGAACAGGGCCACAGAGAGATCCATAATCATCAATTCTGGTATGGTAAAAGGAGCTGTAGAATGTGAGTCTTGTTCTTGGTGCAACTGCTTTGAACTTGAAGCTCACTGTTCTGAAGTTTCCCTTCCCTTCAGATTTGAAGGGAACTTTGAAGGTGTCCTTCGCCTAGGAGAAGAAGAAGAAAATATATAGGAGTTGAGTTCAAACTTCAAAGTGCAGCAGACAGGGGAGAAAGGAGAGAAGACTCTATATAATAAAAATAAACGATATTTGCATCCATGGAGATTATGACTATCTATTAGTACATGAATGAAGCCCTCATAGAAAGATTGAAGGATAGAAACACTAGAGATAGAGTATAAGATAGCAATGACTAAAATTTTATTTTGAGACTTTTCAGAGACATAATGTGTAAGATACAACAAAAAGTTAAGCTATAACAATCTTCTCTCTTTCTGTCTAGCAATTCATATTTCAGAGTTAGAAGTTTGGAATAGAAATTCGTACTTACTTGTTTATATTCCTTGGTGGTGAATGCATTGCCAACTAAATAAGCACCACAAACCAATGATATCACAATGCGGAAATTGCAAAGGAACATCCTATTCTTTGGATCAGACAGGACAAAGCCCTGACAAAGATGAGTATACTAACATGAGAAATTGCTATAGTTCAATAAACTAAATATAATCTCTTAGAAAGTTAATTTTAAGAGTATTATGTCGTACTCAAATCATAACTCATCCAGAAAAGCAAAGCAATGGTATAATTTTATAGCAAATCACAAGAATATAATAATTACAAATAGTGTTTTCCTCTTTTCTTTTATGGAAATTGAACAACAAAATAGAGCACATACATGCTGAGAATAAAGAACGAGAAACATTTTGACTACTATATTGAGATTCAAATCAATTTTAATTAAATTTGTTCATCTAATCTAAGGCAAGCCTAAGACCATCGATTAGAATAAAATATTTTCAAGAGAACAAAGGCAAAGAGAGAGAAGAACCTACTCGTGAGTCTGCCGGAAGAGAAACTCGCAGCTCAATAGCTCGATTGACGAGATTGCCGGCGTAGGAGAATGCCACAGGAGGAGATCGTCGCTGGAGGAGAAGCCGCTGGAAAAGATGTCGCTGGAGGAGAAGTCGCAAGAGGAGACGTCGCCGAAGGAGACCGTCACTGGAGCAGAGGTCGCAGAAGGAGGTCATTGCTGGAGGAGACGCCGCTGGAGGAGACGTTGCCGGAGGAGACCGTCACTGGAGAGAGGAGTCGTCGGAGGAGAGATCGTGACAGAGGATATCATAGTGGCAGAGCTTCAAGATTTTTCTCACACTGGCAGCATTTCAAGTTCAACACAGTTATGATGGGTTAATTTAGGGTTGAGCATTTTATACAAATTGATAATGGCGTTTAAAACCGCGAGAAGAAAAAAAAAACGCCGTTAACTACCAATGAATTACGGCAATAATCATAAACGTCAAAATACTCAAATATTATGGCAATATTATAGAACCACCATATTATTAATGCCGTTTTATATCATTTTTTTTGTAGTGTTACTATCCTTTTGCGTCTGTCACTACGCCCAGCACTCGCGAGTTTGAAGTTCGTCACAGCCATTCCTTCCCAGATCCTACTCGGAATACCACAGACAAGGTTTATACTTTCCGGATCTCAGAAATGGCCATCCATGGGTTCTAACTTATACCACGAAGAGACTAATAACTCGGACTCAGTCCCCTGTATTAGATATCTAAGAGATACTCATTCTAGCTTGGTTGCATGTAGAACGGAAGTGTTTGTCAGGCACGCGTTCATAAGTGAGAATGATGATGAGCGTCACATAATCATCACATCCATCATGTTCTTGGGTGCAAATGGAGATCTTAGAAGCGGAATAAGTTGAATTGAATAGAAAATAGTAGTAGTTTGCTTTAAATCATGAGGAACAACAGAGCTCCACACCTTAATCTATGGAGTGCAGAAACTCTACCGTTTGAAAATACATAAGTGATAATGGTCCAGGCATGGCCGAATGGCCAGCCCCCATGAAAGTCTAAGATAGCATAAAACTGATCAAAGGTCCTTTTATACAATAGTAAAAAGTCCTATTTATACTAAACTAGTTACTAGGGTTTACAAAAGTAAGTAATTGATGCATAAATCCACTTCCGGGGCCCACTTGGTGTGTGCTTGGGCTGAGCTTGAAGTTTACACGTGGAGAGGTCATTCTTGGAGTTGAACGCCAGTTTGTAACGTGTTTCTAGCGTTCAACTCTAGTTTGTGACGTGTTTCTGGCGTTTAACTCCAGACTGCAGCGTAGAACTGGCGTTCAACGCCCTTTTGCATCGTCTAAACTCGGCCAAAGTATAGACTATTATATATTTCTGAAAAGCCCTGGATGTCTACTTTCCAAAGCAATTAGAAGCGCGCCATTTTGAGTTCTGTAGCTCCAGAAAATCCACTTTGAGTGCAGGGAGGTCAGAATCCAACAGCATCAGCAGTCCTTCTTCTGGCTCTGAATCTGATTTTTGCTGAAGTCCCTCAATTTCAGCCAGAAAATACCTGAAATCACAGAAAAATACACAAACTCATAGTAAAGTCTAGAAATGTGGATTTAACATAAAAACTAATGAAAACATCCCTAAAAGTAACTAGATCCTACTAAAAACATACTAAAAACAATGCCAAAAAGCGTATAAATTATCCGCTCATCAATACCCCTTCTTTTCCCTTGTGTGCGTCCGCACAGGACCCTTTTCGAATGTTAATTCGAAAAGGGGGGAGGGTTGTGCTTCAGTTGCCAAAACCCTACCGCTCCCCTGTTTCTCCTCTCTTTTCTCTGAACACCCATAACCACTACCACCACCAACCTCCACCCCACGACCACCACTGCCAGCGATAATGCTGCCGCCACCGTCGCCCTCTCTCTCTCTCTCTTCCTTCTTCATTTCTCTCTCTTTTCTCCATTTCCTTCTTTTCTCTCCTCCCTGTCTCTACCACATCGCCGCAGCGCTTAGCCCTATCCGCGCCTTTCCATCTGGCAACCGAGCAGCACCAGCGGCGGTGACTTTCTGTGCCGCCGTGACCGTTCACCACCTCTGCTCTATCTGCTTCCTTTTTTTTCTTCTGCATTACAGGTTTTACTCCTTGCCTTGATTCCTTTCTTCTTGATTCCTGCCTCATTTTCCTGCTTCTGTTCATTTCTGTTTTTAATTTTGTTCTAGTTACTAAGTGGTTTAAGGTTAGATGACCTGTGAGTTTGGATTGAATATGTGATTGGCTGTTTATTGTTGAATGTTGTTGGAACTGAATGATGTTGCTGTGTCTAGGGCTGAATGCTGTTGCTTGAGACTGAATTATAGATGCTGCCATTGTTGAACTATGATTGATGCCTGTGAATATTGCACATTTTATGCTTGACAAAATGCCTGAATGGATTTTTGAACCAACATCTGTGTCTGATCAACATCGATTTTTTGCATTTTCCTCCATTTTTGCATTATTACTTCATACTTGTGCAATTTTATGCTAACTAGGGATGCTGCCTGGAATTTATTAATTATGCACTCTGTGTTCATACTGAAATATCAAACTGAACTTCAAACTGCTGTCTAATTATCTGATTTGATACCGATTTTACTGTGCATATCATCCTTTATTAATTAGTTTACAAACTATGCACTTCTTTGCTATTGAACTGAAATTCACAGCTTTAGTCATTCTATTTAGTACTTTTAAGTGCATAACATGTTGAACTAATGCATTATATGCTGACTGCTCATTCCCTTTGGCTCACACACCAAACTAGCATTAAACTTGCAATTTTGAAATTTGTTTGGTGTCATTGGCGGCAGTACATACCTTGCTTTCTACGTGAATTAATGTTGTTGCATATTCATGAACTGTTATAAAATGGACAACCACATACATAGCCACTTGTTCTATTATGTTTTTGAGCAATGTACTTTGTTTTTCACGCAAGTACTTCTTTGGACAAGGAGCTATGTGCATGTGGTCATTTCTTACTTCTCAACATGAATATGTCAAGCTTTCACCGTGACTTTGATTTTTGCCTTTTGTGCTAATTTTTGCAAACTCTTTTCAATTTCCCAGGCACAATTGCAATAATCAATTTCTGCAATTCAATTCACTTACATAATGCACCTAAGACATACATATGCTTTCATTGTTTGTCCACTCATTCAATTGTTGCTTAGGTTGCTTGATCTTGGGAAAATATTCTTTTGAACCTTTAACTGTTTTATACATGTTATCCCTTGATTTGGTATTTGTTTACTTGATTGGCTTTTATTTGAACTGTTTGATTATATCTTTTGGATTCTGTGACTTTCATCTGTTCTTCTGAGCTGTATTCTGTTTTTGCCTTTTTCAGGATGACTCGCAAAGGAAAAGAGAAAGCCAATCCTTTGGATCGCCCTCTTCCTGCTTCTCCTAGTACCCTACCTGACACATTTATAAATGCTGAAGTCCAAGAACAATACAAGAAAATAGAAAACAAAGCCTTTCACTATGAGCGAAAGCTAAACTTGCCTGAGAAATATGCGTACCAGATTTTAAACAGACTTGATTTTTATCATTGGGAGTTCGTAAAATTCGATCCAGTGGAAGTTAATGAACACCAGGTCAAAGAATTTTATGCGAATCTCCTGAAGAGGGACGCCCCAACTATTTTTCTCAGAGGTGTCACTCTGGACATCTCTGATACTGCTTTAGAGGCCCTCTTAGGTATTCTGCATATTCCTCCGGCTCGTGACGCCTATCCTCAGATAGTGAGGGATTTGTTATCGGGCAAGATATCATTAGAGGTTGTTTTGAGGAAGATTGGCACACTTGAGGCCAGATGGGAGTACAATAGGGGAGAGAACGCGGTTCCGTAGAGCATTGCGTACACTGATCTCAACTCGGAGGCGAGGATCTGGCAGCAGATTATCGCCGACTTTATCCTTCCGAGCTCGCATGCCACGCACATCAGGGTCTGTGCGGCAGTTCTCCTTTGTGCCATTCTGGAGGGGAAGAGGATCTCTGTTCTTCCCCTTATCAGATACTCGATGTGGAAGGTGACACAGAAGCAGAAGTACAACATTTTCTTCCCATTATTGATCACCAGATTGGCCACTCTGTCTGGAGTAGAGAGACGGCAGACAGACCGGATGTCTGTCCTGATTAGTAAGCAGCCATTTCTTCCATATGGTGACTACGACGGACCACCACAGAAGAAGAGGAAGACCATTGAGCCACCATCATCCTCAGCAGAGCCATCAGCACCTTCAGCACCTCTTGTGCCCGTAACCCGACTCCAGACACCCTATGAGCTGGGTCGGGAGATCTTAGAGACTCTGTATCGCATTGAGCGCCGCAACACTCGCCGCTTCCAATGGATAATGGCGAAGTTTGACGGTCGCGATCCTGGGCCAGCTCCTCCAGACACACCAGAGCCTCAGCCCCAGACTGAGGAGCCAGTTGTGGAGGAGCTAGCAGCTAAAGCTGGCCAGGCAGATGAGCCCCCAGAGCAGACAGGAGCGGAGACCACATTGGAGGAGCCGGTAGCTGAGCTTGAGCCGAGAGCTGAGAGAGCAAAAGAATCAGCTGGACAGACATCTTAGGAGCCCAGAGCAGATCCTGCACCACGTCTATCCATCGACATCATCGTCTACCACCGTCATCACCATCCACCACCGCCTGGCGGTGGAGCTTCATTGAGTTGATCACCCCGGTCCATTTTTGGCACGGAGGACCGTGCATTATCTAAGTGTGGGGGAAGATCGTCTATTTTTGGGTGTAAATATTCTCTTCCGAACACTTGTCATTTAGCTATTTTCAATCTTTATTATGCTTCTGTGGATACTTTTAGTACTTGGATGATGTGAATAGCTTATGCCTAGCTCATTTTGATCCTAATTGTTCATGTTACTTTTTGCTTGTTGAAAATTAGGTGAAGAACTAGGAAATTTTGAAAAAGTTTGCATCCATCACAACATGCATACATACATATATAGGGAATAATTTTGGTGAAAAACAACATGACTTTCCAACAATTTTGGGCTTTCTATTGAATTGATTGGAAAACAATTTTTTCAAACTTGCTTGAATGGATTTCTATGGAACATAGAAGAGTAAAGAACAAATACCTTGTGTATTTTTGAGCTATATATAGTGGTTACACATTTTAACCACTAATTTTGTTCATTGTGTGCTGTATCTCTTCTATGATTGTAATCTTGGCTTTGCTTGATTCTTTATTTCCAATGATTGATGTTTTGAATGCATTTAGCATGATTGAGGCCATATTTGTTTAAAGCTTACTTTTTCCCATATAGCCTACCCTTTTTCATCTACCATTGTTAAACCCCTTTGAGCCTTATTTACCCCGTTATTCTTGATTTTAGCACATCACAACCATAAGCAGAAAACCATGAACCACCTTGGGTTGTATCCTTGATTAGCCTAGGTTGAAGGAGTGTGTTACAATTAAGTGTGGGGGAAATCTGTTGGGAAACTTTGGTAGTAAAAGAAAATGTTTGATTTGAGTATTCATTGAAAATTTTGGAAAATGGGAACATTCATGTATGAACTAATTAGACCGTATGCAATTCTAATTTGAAAAGAAAAAAAAACTCTTCATCATAAAAAGGGCACAAGGGTACCCTAAAGAATGAAGAAACAAATAAAGGAATTTCATATATGATGTTTTTGTGAGAAAAGCATACATGAGTGTTAGTAAACAAGAAATCGTGGAAGGTTAGGATTATCTCTTGTTTTGATTCGGTTAATATAGGTTGATGTGGAAACTTAAACTAATCAAGGATTCAATTGCATTTAGTCCACTTGGCCATATCTATTCCACCTTTACCATAACCCCATTATAACCATATGAAGTCCTCATGATAATCGCATTCATACATCACTTGTTTGTTGATTGTTAGAAGAAAAGCAATTCCTTAAAAGCATGATTGGAATGAGATTTGAGTGAATTGACCCTAGACACCGAGTTATTAGAGTGTATACACACATAGTGAAGGTTCAATTACTCAATTCTATGCTTGCGCTTCTCTTTTTCATGCATTCTTGCAAGTTTCTTCATTTTGATAAGTGAATCAATTCTCTAGATCTTGTTGCACTGAATTAATTTTCTTGCTTAGCCCTAAATGTTTATACTTGCTTGGGAATTTGATTGTCTGTTTTCACCAAATCAATAGGACATTATAGATAGATAGATATATAGCATATACATACTTGCATGCATATAGATAGTTGCATTTAATAAGTTGGCTACCCCTTTGATTATTTTCCTTGTTGGTTTAGCATGAGGACATGCTATTGTTTAAGTGTGGGAGAATTGATGAGTCCATATTTTCTGATATATTTCGCCTTGATTTGAATGGATTCTAGCATATGAACTCACACTTAAGCACCAAATAGCATACTTTTGTGTTTGATCCCTAAGTTGATCCTAAATGTGAAAACATGCAATTTTGTGCTTTAATAGAGCGAATTAATCCCACTTTTATGTCATCCGATGCCGTGATATGGTTTGTGAGCGATTTCAGGCCTTGAAGGCAGGAATGGATGGCCAAAAGTGGAAGAAGGCATGTACAAGGGAGAAAACATGAAGAAAACAAGGAAAAGCACACACAGCGAAGTGTGCATGTGCACAGCCCTGCGTGTGTGCGCACAAGCACCTGTGTGTACGCACAGGTCGATTTTCAGCCGAGTGTGCGGTCGCACACATCTGTGCATCCGCACAGGTTCCTGCACGTGATTGCGTTAATGAAACACGTGCTGTGTGAATTTGGAGGCCTTTGGCTCATTTTTGGAAGGCTGAATAGCTAAATTGGAGTGCTATATAAAGGAGACTTGAACACTTATCAAGGGGGCACAATTTGGGGGACACATTGGAGCAATTTTACATAGTATTAGAAGTAATAATAGTGTAGAGTAGAGAACTCTCCTAGGGTTTATGTAGTTTTCATTATAGAATTTTATAGCAAGCTTTGATCCTTGAATTTACTTCTTTGATTGTAAGTACTCTCAATTTCTTCTTTAATTAAAGCACTTTTACCTTCATTTCCTTTTGGTTCAAGTTACTTTGTTCATATTGCAATTTTTTGTTTCTTGAAGTTTTGATCAATGAATTTTATGTTTCATGCTTCCTTTATGTTTGATTTCTTGTTTACATTTGATTTTGTTGATAGTTGGTTATAGTTTCCTAATTTCCTTTGCAATTTTCCATGTTCTACTTTTATGCACACAAGGTGTTTGTAAAAATGCCAACCTTAGAATTTGAGTAGATTTTCACACCTTGGCTTGTGGTTTGAGTTCCTAGGACACTAGAGTCATAATGTCCGACATTTAGTGGTAATTCTCGGGTAGTTAGTTGACTCTTATTTTCATTGACGCTAACCTTTTATCAACTAGTTTGGTAAGTTAGTTAGGACTTATGGATTAAGGTCAATTATGTTTTCTTGACTTACTCCTCGATGGTTGGGGTTGACTAGGCGAGATTGACTCATGACAATTACCATAGTTGTGGTTATGGCAATGATAGGATTCCTTGGATCCTTATTCCCAAGTCAAGGCTCTTTATTGCATTTAAAGCATTTTTCCTAGTTTTGATCTTGTTTTCTTCTACTTGCATTAATTACCAATCTTGAGCAAACCCCTTTTCCATCCTAACAACCGAAAGCGTATAACACTTCAATTGCATTCCTAGGGAGAACGACCCGAGGTTTAAATACTCTCGATATATATATTTGTTTTGAATTGAAATATTTGATTGTGAGAGTTTGTTATTAGTTTGGACTATGCTACTAATGAATTGATCCTTGTCTTTGATCGATTCCGAACCATACAATAATCCTCTCCATCAGAGTACCTCCATCCTTGAAAAGTATTGGCTGATTGTCTGGCTGAACATCTGAAGCAATAAGCTCCAGAGAAAAGTACCACTTTGGAGAAATCACCAGAACGTAGTCATTAACAAAAGCTAGCTCCTTAGGTACGACAGGCTCAGGTGCCACCTGGTTCAGTGGCTGGGCTGGGAACAAATATCTAAGTCCATTAGGCAAAGGACATCCTGGAGCATTAGGATATATCCTTGACAACGAAAACTCATAGGGAGTATCATGATAAAAAAGAGGAGTAGAAAATGGATGCTAAAAAGGGCGGTGATGTAGTACATATCTTTTACTCATAGAAGATGACGCCCATCTCCATCTGAAGGGAAAAGGAAAGGGTAAGAACTAGGGAATTCTTAGTAGAGTCATGCTAATAGTCAAGTTAATTGTTTCTGTCATTATTGCCAGTTAGTAAAATACCTCAAGGACATTCTGATACGGTAAATAGAGAAAAGAGAAAAATAGAACACAAACAAAGAAATACAAGAAGCAAAGCATAACCACAGAGAATAATGCACATACAAGAATGATATATCTGTAGCCTTAGTGCAGGTCATGAGCTCATGTGTCGGTTGTCTACCTACTCCCGACATTATTTGGTCACAAGTCTCGGATTTGGTTTTCCAACCGGTGCGCAACATAACTTTACACGGCTCTACTGCGGCAGGTCTACTCTTCTGTGGTAGATCTTTATGGGCTGGAAAATAGACTGCTCTACTGTGGTAGCTCTGCTCTTCTGTGACAAATATCAAATAATTCATTGCTCTGGTCTTCTGTGACAGAGTTTTAATCGATACTCTATCTTTGTTGTTATTGTAAAATCCGTAAAATTAATAAATAATTGGCCAATAAATTGATTATTATTTAAAGAAATTATGAAATTAAATCTTATAGGTTAATGGAGTATAAATAATTAAAACATGAATTTTGACACTAATTTTAAAGGATTTGGCCCAAAACTGGACCAACGGGCTAAACCGGTTGAACCGAGCCCATATTGGACCCAAGGCCCAACCCATATAACCCCTTTCTTTCCCCTTGCAGCGATAACACTTCTGTTTTCATTTTTTTGAAGGGGAATCCACGGTGAGAAGAGAGAAGAGTAAGAGAACCCTAACTCATATTCCACTTCTAACTTCAAATCTTTGTAACGTTCAATCCAGAGCTACAATTGACGAGCCGTTTGCGGCCACGCATTCGTCTTGAAGTTCTCTTCATTTTTATTCAAACAAAATGGTAAGAAACTTTGTGATTTGCGCTTAGTTTCTTTTCCCCTTTTTATTTCGCATTTTTGTATGTATATTGAGTGATTTTGGTGGTTTAGGTGCAATCTAACATTGGATAATTGTTGGATTTTAGCCCAGTCATCAATAAGTAAGATAAGAAAACTCCAAATCCTTGTGATTTGCCCAATTTTGCATGCTCTTGTGCTAAATTATTGAATTGTGTGAACTAGTTGAAATTTATATTGAATTAGAGTTGAATTTGTCAAATTGGAGCTCTTGGCATGGAGCTCTGGTGGCTGGAATTTATTGGAGTTAATTGGAAGTCTTGAAGCTTGACTTTTTGGTGGTTTTTATCTTAGGGAGGAATCGTCCAAGGTATAATTTTGGTTTCTCGTAATTAATTTTTAATGTATCGTGAAAACTTAGGCTAGTTGACCGTAAGACAGGATGGATATGTGAATTGTTATGTTTCGTAAATAATGAGGATAATTGTCGAATTTGACGTAAATGGGTGTTGAATTGATTAGTTATTGTATGAACATAAATGAGGATGTGTTGGTAAAATAATGGTTTTTGGGTGATTGGTGATGTATGTTGATAATTGATTCGTGATATGAATGAGGATGGTGTTAGTGAAATAATGATTTTTGAATGATTAATGATACATGTTGATAATTATGTATATAGTTGTTTTGAATATGAATTATTGTGTTGAGACGGATGAAATGATGAATTGTAGTATTGGATGAATGAGGAATGTTGAGATATGATTGGTGAATTTAATATAGTTTTGGTAAGTTTTGAAATGGTTTTGGATTTGGAAAGGTTGGGAAAAAACATGAGTTTTAAGTTTTGGCCAAAACAAAATTTTAACAAACTTCGGCGGTCCGTAACTTGAGCGTCAAATTTTGGATTTGAATGAATTATATTTTAAACTAAAGATATTTTCAATAGCTTTAAAACGGTACAAAATTTAAGGAAAATAGAATTTTGTAGAGAAAGTTATGGACGTCAGAAAACAGGTGTAAAAAACTTATTTAGTTGAGTTGCAGAATTTTTGAAAAGGCTGGTGCGTGTGCGCACGCACCGGGCAGTGTGAGTTTTGGCTCGTGCGTATGCACGAGGGGTGTGTGCACGCACACCCTGGGCATTTGGCAAGTGTGCGCACTTACACTACATGGAGTACGCACACATATGGGAAGGCTTGTTGTTGCATGCGTACGTAGACCCTTGTTCATACGCACACTTTTAAAAGATTGAGTGGAGTGTGCACACGCACACATGTATGTGTATGCACACTATCCTATTTTTCCAAAAACTCTGTTTTTCACTATCAGACCTTCCCAACAAGCCTATAACCCTCCAAAACTACTATTTTGAATAAAATTCACTATTTCTACACTATTGACCATTATTCTGGTTTTTCCAGAGCTCCTGAAAAACTCTGTTTAAAGCCTGATAGGTGGTTATTGGATAGTGGAGTGTGGATAAGATTGTGGAAAGAAGTATCTAGTTGATGAAAGAAGAGGTAAAGTGAATGATGATAATGCCGGAAGTGCTGTATATGTAATGAGCCTAATGGCTATGTTGAATAATGAATTATGGCTGATAATGATTATATGAATTGATTGATTATGTAATTTGTTACACTTCCAAATATCTAAGATACGAGTTTTCCTGGGTGAAAGAATTGACTTGCCACCATGTGCTTCAAGTTGAAACTCGATACTTTGCTGACCGGACACTTATACTTTTCCGGATGAGCTCTCCCCCGTGGATATACATATGTGTGTGTTATATGATTATAAATGAGTATGATTTGAGATTTGGGGATGCTTGACAGAGGGACAGTACAATGGTTAGCTACCAGGGCTTGTCGGGTTAGCTATATAACTGACAGATGAGACTCATAAGCCATAGGATAGGCATACATCATATGCATCTATCTGTTTGTTTGGTGTGCTTTGTTTGGAATGCCCAACCGATCACATAAACTACTTTCTACCTGCTTATCTGCTATATCTGTATTATAATTGTGATTTCTTTGCAAGTAATATCTGTGTTTGAAAACAAATAATTCCAATGACGGTTGAGAGGTTTAGAGGAGTTGAAAGGGGAGTGTTAGATTAGAAGGAAGATTCTTAGTTATTTGCCTAAATTTTTGGTTTAGTTGTGGTTTATAAGATTGAATTAAATGTCAGAAGTTCTTGGATTGCCTCTGGCTTTCTCGGGACCTTATGTATTAATTATGTGGGCACCATTACCATGGGAACCTCCAGTTCTCATTCCATATGTATTTGTTGTTAAACTATTCTTCATATATTTATATGTACATATTTTATTTGTTAAAATATTCTTCATATATTTATATGTACGTATTTTATTTATAGAGGTCATAGTGCCTCACCACCTTTGATTTACGACCTAGGCGTAAAGCTCTGTGTGGTAGGATGTTACATTATGGTATCAGAGAAGTTCGTTCCTATAGAGCCTTAGGGACAGACTGACTATGTTTCTGAGGATTCTCTGAGTCATGTTTATGTGCTATTTAGGATATATCACTGATAAACATAGCATAAGGTCATGAGTCTGCATTTGGAACTTTGAATCACTAGACTTAAGATATTGAGACTAATCACTTTGATATTGACTGTTTGGTGTGAATAGGAACCAAATGACATCTCATAGATGTGGTCGTGGTCAAGGATAGAGAGGTAGTGAGGTAACCGTAATGGTAGATAGCCTGACTGACTTCGTAACTGCGATGATGGGTATGACTACTGCCATCAATGTTGCTGCTATTGTGACCAATTAGTAATGGATAGGATGGGGCAAAAAGCTGGAGATGATAATCAAGGTAGTAATAGTCATGACGGTAGAGGTTATATTCCGAGTGCAATGGTATGCATGGAAATTGTGAGTTACCCGGAGTTAGTTAACACGGGTCAAGTAACGAGGGAATGTTCGAGAATGACTATGGTAGCAAGAAGTGACTGCCGAAAATACCACAAGAAGGAAAAAGGAAAGAAGATTACACCTAGGAGCTAGAGTTTCAAAAAGGGTGGTTATGTCACTTCACATTCTCAATGCCAGAACAATGACCATAGGAATGATAACCATCAAGGACAGGATTCAGGAGAGCAGACTAGTACTCAACCAGATGACTTAAAGTTCTCGAGATGGAAAAGGTATCATCAAGACAAGCTGTGCAAGGCCGGGCTAGGCGTGTGTTACAAGTATGGGGAACCAGGGCTTATGTCTTAGAATTCTCCACACAAGAAAAGGCCGGGATGTAGCTGAATTTTTTAACTGTCTTGCAAAATAATAGTATGGACCATTTTATTATGGAGCATTCATTAGTAATGCATGACTAAGTTGTAAGTGTTGTGATTTCTAAATGAATGATCGATCGATGACTTCCAGATATTTAGTTGACTTTGAGGAGTGGCTAGGTTCATAGAGAATGATAATCTGAGTGATGCAGCAGAAGCAGGTTGAATTATTTTGAGTGTTCAAGCGAGTTATATCTAAAGGATCAAAGGTGTTGATAGTCGCGTGAAATTATTATTTAAAATCTAGTAATGGTAACTGTGGAGAAGAGGAATGACATGGATTTAACTTGTAGCTACAAAATACTTAGGAGGCGAGTGGAGTTGAAACCGAGTCCCTGTTGCGAGAGAATTTTTTGAGGTATTTCCTAAAGGTATATTAGAGTTTCCATCTTAGAGAGAAATTGTGTTGCGATAGACTTAGTGTCAGAGCTGGACTAATTTCGATTGTGCCGTATAAGGTGACCCCGTTAGAATTGGCAGAGCTTAGGATCTAGTTGAAGAAATCGGTTTGGCCAAAAGTTTCCCTGTGGGAAGCACGGGTTACGCGAGAAAGAAGTGTGCCAACGGATCTTCGTGACTTGATCTAGCTTTTCTCTTATAGCCTACGTTGAATTCTATCGTGGAGTTCTTCTTAAATGATTTGACCATCTTTAAAATTCTATTCCTTACTTGCATCAATATTATCTCCTTCGGGATAAACCTGAACTTGTTTTAGTATAATCACGTAGTCCTTGAATCTTGGAAATTGCTGTGAGTAAAGTTGCTCTCCTTCGCAAATTGTATTCTTCTAATATTAGCCGAAAACTTACTTTATTCTATACGCCTTGTTCTTTCTATCAAAGGTGATTGACTTGAATTTCTTTCTTGAGATGCACCTTAATTCTTCTTCGTGTGCATTCCATTAAATTTTCTACAACTTTTGATAGATCCCAATACCAGACACCTTTTCAATTTCTTCCGAACAATGTTCATGTTATTCATTCGTCTTTCAAACTTTGTATCCTTCTGAAAAATCAACCCAAACTTGATTTTGAGTGTGCACGGTTCTTAGATATCACCATTAAAATGCCAGTTTCTTAAAGCAAGACTTCCGAAAGTGGCCGATGAATCGTGTAAACATGTGACATCCAAAGGAGTTTTGGAGCTCTAATTCTTGCCGATCGTATTACTTGTGATTAAGTTGACGCGCTAAGTTGCACTGCATATGTGGATGCCAGAATGCAAAGAAGGCTATCTAACTTCGAGAAAAAAGATTAACCTTAGTGCCAGTATTCGTGATACACAAACCTAATGAACTATTCAGAATTATTGCAATGCATTATCGAAGGGAATAAAATGCGCGCAGGTGCAACATCATGATGTGGTGATAGACGTCGGAGCAGGAAGTCTATGAGTATTTCTTATATGATCAAGGAGGAAGGACTATTAATCAAGTTGGATTATTAATTTGGGTGTTGAGAAACTGGTTGGAGGTGTTGGACTAAATCAATTACAACTACAAAAAATGGTAAGACTGAAATTCAGGGAAGCACAGTAAGAAGATAGAGAGTTATTAAGGATATTGAAGCCTGTCGAATCAAGAAGATACCGAGGGTGATAGAGGAGGAGTGAAGAAAGAATTTTGCGTCGAAATCGGAAGGTCACAGGAGTGGATTTTTTAATTTATCCTAAAATTACTAAAACATACCATGAATCAAAGAGGATATTTTAAGTAGCCAAGAATGAAGGACAATGTGGCAACGCATGTGATTGAGTGTTCAACACATGAGAGGGTAAAGATTGATCACCAGAAGCCGTCTGGAATGCTACAACCGTCGAAAGTTCGACAATGAAAGCAAGAAAGGATTGCTATGGATTTCATAATGAGTTTGCCAAGGTTTAGAACCAGTTTTGAGGTGGTATAAATCATTGTGTATCGATTGACAAAGTCTACTCATTTTCTGCCTATCCGAGTAAATTATTCTTTGGATGAACTAGCAAAGATATACATCAAGAGAGTAGAGAGGTTGTACGGTGTGCTAATTGCTTCCGTGTTAGTAAGCACCCGGAGTATCATGCGTCTTAGATTCTGAATTTGATAGTCGAGACAACGGAAAATCGATAAAGCAAATTCAAGTTAAGATTCTCGCTACGAAAATCTGACAGTATAGTTATGCAAATAAAAGAGGAGAACCCCTAGAGAGAGTTTGAAGAAGGAAAATATGCATTTGTGAATATTACTTCAACAAACTAGAATCGGATGAGCAATTAAAAACTAAGAAGTTAAACCCCACTAAGTTGGTCCATTTCAATTTTAGGAGAGGATTGATGGTCAGTAGCATACCAAATAATTTTTCTGCCATACCTTTCAAACCTATACGACGTACTCCACAACTTCTGAAGCATGCTTCTGAGACAAACCCATGTCTTACAACCTAAATTAGTTTAAATGAAAGGAGATTGACATTTCTAGTAATAAGGTCAGCTTCAAAAAACTCTGAGTAAGAGAAGTCTCATTAGTTAGTGTTGTTTGGAATCGAACCAAAGACGAGAAACACACCTGATAACTTGAATCATAAATGAGGACAAACTACACTCACCTATTTTCAAGTAACTAAATCTGAATTTTGGGGACAAAATTCCTAATTAGGTGGGTAGGATATAAAACCCGCGAAATTAATAAATAATTGGTCAATAAATTAATTATTATAACAAAAAATTGGGAAATTAAATCTTATAGTTTAATGGAGTAGAAAATAATTTAAAAATGAATAATGACACTAATTTTAAAGGATTTGGCCAGAAATTTAACTAACGGGCTAAACCAGTTGAATCGGGCCCATATTGGGCCCAAGGCCCAACCCATATAACCCCTTTCTTCCCCCTTGCAGCCACAACACTTTTGTTTTCATTTTTTTGAAGGGGAATCCATGGTGAGAATAGAGAAGATTAAGAGAACCCTAGCTCATATTCCGCTTCGAATTTCAAATCCTTGTAACTTTCAATCTGGAGCTCCGATTGATGAGCACATTTGTGACCACGCGTTCATCTCAGACTCCTCTTCATTCCTATTCAAACAAAGTGATAAGAAACTTTATATTTTGTGCCCAGTTTCTTTTTCCATTTCTATTTCCCATTTTTGTATGTGTATTGGGTGATATTGATGATTTTAGTGGTTTAGGTGCAATCCAACATTGGAAAATCATTGGATTTTAGCCCAATCATCAATGGGTAAGGTAAGAAAACTATAAAACCTTGTGGGTTGCCTAATTTTCTGTTCCCTTGTGCCAAATTATTGAATTATGTGAACTAGTTGAAATTTATGTTGAATTAGAGTTGAATTAGAGTTGAATTTGTCAAATTAGAGCTCTTGAAATGGAGCTTTGGTGGCTGGAATTTATTGGAGTTGATTGGGAGTCTTGAAGCATGAATTTTTGGTGGTTTTAAGCATAGGGAGGAATCGGCTAAGGTATGGTTTCAGTTTCATATAATTAATATTTAATGTGTCGTGAAAACTTAGGCTAGTTGACCGTAAAATAGGATGAATATGTGAATTGTTATATTTAGTAAATATTGAGGATAATTGTCGAATTTGATGTAAATGGGTGTTGAATTGATTAGTTATTATATGAGCATGAATGAGGATGTTGTTGGTAAAATAATGGTTTTTGGGTGATTGGTGATGTATGTTGATAATTGATTAGTGATATGAATGAGGATAGTGTTAGTGAAATAATGATTTTTGGGTGATTAATGATACATGTTGATAATTATGTATATAGCTGTTTTAAATATGAATTATTGTTTTGAAATGGATGAAATGATGAGTTGGAGTAGTATTGGATGAATGAGGAGTGTTGAGATATGATTGGGTGAATTTAATGTAGTTTTGGTAAGTTTTGAAATGGTTTTGGATTTGGAAAGGTTGTGAAAAAAACTTGAGCTTTAAGTTTTGGTCAAAACAGAATTTTAATGAACTTCGGCGGTCCATAACTTGAGCCTCGAATTTTGGATTTGAATGAAATCTATTTCAAATTAAATATATTTAAAATAGCTTTAAAACGGTACAAAATTTGAGGAAAATAAAATTTTGTAGAGAAAGTTATGAACGTCAAATTACACGTGCAGAAAACTGATTTAGTTAAGTTGTAGAATTTTTGACAATGCTGGTGCGTGTGCGCATGCACATTGGTGTGCGCAAGCACCGAGTAGAGTATGAGTTTCGGCTCGTGCGTACGCACAAGGGGTGTGTGCACGTATAACCTGGGCATTTGGCAAGTGTGCACACGCACACTACGGTGCGTATGCACACACATGGGAAGGCTTGTTGTTGCATGCATACGTACACCCTTGTGCATACACATACTTTTAAAAGTTTGAGTGGAGTTTAGGCACGCATACATGTATGCGTACACACACTACCTTGTTTTTCCAAAAAATCTATTTTTTACTATCTAACCTTCCCGGCAAGCCTGTAACCCTCCGAAACTACTATTTTGAATAAAATTCACTATTTCTACACTATCAACCATTATTCTGGTTTTTCCCAAGCTCCTGAAAAACTCTATTTAAAGCCTGATAGGTGGTTATTGGGTAGTGGAGTATGGATAGGATTTTGGAAAGAAGTGTCTTGTTGATGAAGGATTTTGGAAGCCTGATAGGTTGTTATTGGGTAGTGGAAGTATGTGATAGAAGGTTATTGTCTGTTAGGAATTTTCACAAAATAATTCCGTTACAAGTATAGTCCAAACCAACAAACAACCTTCAATCAAAGTTTAATTTGTTTGTCACAAGTACAAATCCCAATAAAAATAAACTGAAGTATTTAATCCTCGGTCGTCTCTCAAGGAATTGCAATGAAGTGCTCAATTATTGGCTATGAAGAACCAAGGGGAGTTTTGATGGCAATTAACAAGAAAATTAAAAGGCAAGAAAGTAAATAAGCCTGCAAGGAATTAAATGAAAGGTAATTAAAGTAACGAAAATATAAATTAAATGGCAAAAAGAACTCTTGGCAAAGGCATAGAAATTGAGATCACCATCCTTGTCTAACAACCATATATTGACAATTATGATGGACCAACCCATCAAGTCTACTTTTATGCTTAAAGTATGTCAAATAGGCTTGATCAACATCAACAATAAGTCCCAACCTAGCCATTAATTAGCTTAATAGTAGGTTAGTGTCAATGGACATCAAATTGATCAACAAGGGACCCAAATCACCAATCCAATTAGAACCAATGACTCAAGGTCACTCAATTCCCTTAGCCAAGGCCAAGAGTGTAGAAAACTACTCTAATACTAGTGAAAGCATCTTATCAAACACCTAGAGTGCAACAAAAGTAAACATCATAAAATGCAAGAATTAATAAGAGCTATAACTAACATAAGCAAGAAATCAACAATAGCAACTAAGATAAACATAAAAAGACATGGAAACATAAAATTGTATTAAAGGAAATAAAAATCTAACAAGAGTTCAGGAAAGTAAAAATGGAAATATAAAGCAATTAACAAGAGAAACTAAGAAGATTAAGATAATAGAACAATAAAATATAAACAGAGTTGAACCAAAAACAAGAATTAAAACTTGGATCTAAGAAAATTTAACCTAAACTACCCTAAATTTTAGAGAGAATAGTGAGCTTCTCACTCTAAAATTCTAACCTAAAACATGATGAAAACTAAACTATAACTACTTGGTTCATTCCCCCCCAATCCTTGGGTTCAAAAGCATCAGAAATGAGTTGGATTTGGGCCTCCTTGAGCTAAGAAATCGCCCCAAGCATGTTCTTTTAATGATGTCACGTGACCAATGTCACGCGTACGCGTGGGTGACGCGTGCGCATCGCTTGGCGAAATTTCCTCTCACGTGTACGCGTGGGTGACGCGTGCGTGTTGCCTTGAATCCACCAAATCCTCATTTCTTCATGAATCCTCCACTTTGCATGCTTTTCTTTCCACTTCTTCCACTCAATCCTTGCCTTTATGATCATGAAGCCACTCAACAAACATATCAAGAGATCGAATGGAATTAAAGTAAATTAAAATTAGCAATTTAAAAGCTTAAAAAGCATGTTTTCACTCTTAAGCACAAATTAGGAGAAATTTACAAACCATGCTATTTCATTGAATAAATGTGAGATAAGTTGATAAAATCTCCTGAATTTAACACAAGATAAACTACAAAATTGGGGTTTACCAAACCTCCCCACACTTAAACTAAGCATGTCCTCATGCTAAGCCAAGAAAGACAAGAAAACAGGGTATGAACATTTATTTAATGCAATCTATCTACATGAATGCAACTAAATGCAAAATGCTTCTACCTACTTGGTTAAAAGTAAATTAATCTCCCAGAACTCATATGAACATGTAAGGCTAAGATAGTATGATGATTCATGAACTCCACCAATTCAAATATCGAAATGAAGTATAAACAAACTTGCAAGAAGAAAGCTTATGAAAGGAGGGAATAAGGAATTGAGCATCAAACCCTCACCGGATGTGTATCCATGATGATAGAAGAATTGATGGCGTAGAATTTCACAAATGAAATCTCGTTGAAAGTATAGTTTCTAAACCAACAATAATCTTTTCATACAAAAATTTGTTTGTCACAAGTACAAACCCCTAATAGTCCTAATAACCAAAGTATTTAAACCTCAGGTCGTCTCTCAAAGGAATTGCAGGGTAGTGTTCTTGTTATTGGTTATGAGTTGTATATTTTGGGATTTTGGATAAGAAACAAGAAAAGTAGATGGCAATGGAAATCAAATGACAAAAAGGTCTTGGCTAGGTTTAGTGGTCAAGAATCTCTATCCTTATTGCTAACCACAACATGATAATTGCAAGGATCAATCCCATTAAATCATCGTCTAACGAGTAAAAGAAAGTCAAATGAGCTATATCAATCCAAGTCCATTAGTCCTAGCTATCCACTAATTTAATTAGTGAGAACTAGAGTCAATGGCTACCAATCATCAATTACTTGGACATACGTAACTCAATAATTCCTAAGTTACCTTCCCAAGCCAAGAACATAAAATTCTGCTCTAACATCCTTCCAAGCATTTTGTCAAACACTTGGAAGACATAAAAGGAAGGCATAGTAAAATCACAACAAGAATAAAATCTAACAACAACTAATTGCAAAGAATTAACAACAACAATCAAAGAAAGCACAATTAACATGAATTATCTCAAATTGCATTAAAAGAAAATAAAAGGGACAAAAGTAAATCCACAACAAAATATAGAAACAAACTAGAGGAAATTACAACAACAGAATAGAAGAATAAGATGTAGCAACAAAGAATTCAAAGGTAGAAGTAGATGAAAGCAAGAATTAAAACCTAGATCTAAGAAATTCTAACGTAAACCTAATCCTAATTCTAGAGAGAAGAGAGAGCTTCTCTCTCTAGAAAACTAACACTAAAACTAGATCTAAAGTCTCTCTATTGGTAAATGATGGAATCCCCCCTTTCTCCTTCAATCCTTGGCTCTTTTAGCCTTTTCCCGGCAAAGATTCAGCTCAAAATTCGGCCAGAAGCACTTCAGAATTTTCCAGGCACGATTTCACTAAAGAGGTCATGTGCGAAAATTGACGCGTACGCGTACAGCACGCGTACGTGTTCATGGAGTTTCGCGATCCACGCGTATGCGTTGGGTGCACATGTGCGTCCCTAAGTGCATCCCAAATCTTTGACTTTTCATGATATCTCCACTTTACATGCTTTCTTTTCACTCCTTTGATCCATTCCTAGACTTTTCAATCTGAAATCACTAACAAACACATCAAGGCATCTAGTGGAATCAAAGGAAGATTAAGATTATCAAATTAAAGACCTAAAAAGCATGTTTTCACACTTAAGTACAAATTAAGGAAGAATCAAAAAACCATGCTATTTTATTGAATAAATGTGAGGAAAGGTTGACAAAATGCTTTAAATTCAACACAAGATAAACCCTAAAAATGGGGTTTATCAATCCACTATAGTTGCTCAAGTGTATAGGGTTGATTCACTCAATTCTCCTCTAATCATGCTTTCCAAGATTTGTTTTTTATCTAACAATCAACAATTATTCAATGCATGTATACATTTATCATGAGGACTTTCCACAAGGTTGTAATGGGGCTAGGGTAAAGGTACGGATGCATATGGTCAAGTAAGCTTGATATCTGAATCTTTGATTAACTTAAGCTTCCCACCTAACCTACAACCTATGAAATTCAAATGCTAACCTGATAAACTACTATTTTATGGTTTATCTTGTGCTAATTTGAGTGGTTTTTATCAATTCTTCACTCACTTATTCATATATTTGCATGGTTTTACAATTCCTTCCTTATTCTGTGATATATGTGAAAACATGTTCCTTAGACCTTAAAACTGCGAATTTTAATTACCCTTTATTACCATTCGATGCCGTGATCTGTGTGTTAAGTATTTTCAGGCTTTATAACCTAACTACCCATTATTCATTTTTTCACACACTCATGCATTCTCTTTTTGATTATAACACATATGCATTGTTATTATTACTTTACTTTGGGGCATTTTGTCCCCTTTTTATTATTTTCTTTTTCTTTTCTTTTCTTCTTTTTTTCTATATATATTTTTCTTTTTTTTTATTTTTTCTTTTTCTCATTTTCATTTCATTTTTTTTATATATACATGAGTGTCAATGCATATGGTTTAAACAATTAATGCATGAGTATGTACCCGATTCCCAATATTTTCAATGAAAACTCAAAGTACCCTTTTACCTTAACCAATGTTCCCAACTTCCCTCCCACTTAAATGATACACACTCACTAGCCTAAGCTAATCAATGATCCAAATAAGGACATTTATTGTTTTCCGCTTTTAAGGCTAGTAATGTACTAAATGAAAGAACAAAAGGGTATTTTCATAGGCTCAAAATTGGCTAACAATGGTAGATAAAAGGTAGACTATTTGGGTAAGTGAGCTAAGTGAAATGATGGCCTGAATCATATAAATGCATTCATAGACCAAATAATGGACATAAAGAATCAAACAAATCAAAGATTACAACCGTAGAAAGAGAATAATACACATAAGAAGAAAAATAGTGGTTATATGATGTAACCACACAATTAGGCTCAAAAATCACATGCTTATGTGTTCTTAGCTCAAAAACATGTTCCAAAATTAATTCCCTCAAGCAAGTTCAACACAAAAAAAAAAAAAATTAATTCAAATTGGTAGGGTGCCCTAAAATAGTTTCTTGGAAAAGAAATCATCACTCTAACCAAGTAGTCCTAACATAAAAATGGGTAGAATATGTACAAACTCTAACTATCATGCAATACAACAACTAGCTAACAAAGAAGATTAAGAACTGGTGTTGGAAAAGGAAGTAGTTACCCACAAAAATTGGTCCTCGACCTCTCCACACTTAAAGATTGCACCGTCCTCGGTTCATTCAAAGATGAGCAATAGGTGGGTACAGAAAGTCGGACTCTTCCAAGGTGGGTTTTCACAACTGATGAGCTTCTACAAAGAATTATGCGGAGGGACTTGTTTAGAAGCCTTTTTCTTTCCATTCTAGGTGGCCGGCCTGAAAGGAGAGAAAAAGAAAGAAGATTAAGCCCACAAACAAAGATATCAAAACAAACAGAACACAGGTGGGGGCTAATGCCAAATAAGAGTAGGGTTCTCAATTAGTAGCTACAACATGTAAGTGAGAAAATAATATAAGCAAAGGGCATGTCAACTAACACTTGATGCAACAGTAAAATTAAAGCATAAGTAAATAGCATGAAGAGAGCACTCGGGAGCATCAAGTTCAAATAGGAAAGAGTCAGTCATGAAAAATAATATGAGTTCATATCAATGCACAAAGAATGCAAGTAATCCAAAAGTTTAAGCATTGACCTAAAAATTTTATCACCCAACAACATAAAATAAGTCACGAAGCACCAAAACTATGCAATAAATTCTAAACAATTGAGTAGGAGAATCCAACACCAGTGGTAAAATAACAAACTTAGAAAAGAAAATAAGAACGAGCTACAAAGTTAAAATGACATGGATAAAAGTATGCAAATGCAACAAACAAAAGAAAATGAAAGAGGAAACAGAAAAGGGAAGAAATGAAGAAGAAGAAAGGAAGGAAGGAAGTGGGAGAAATAAGAAAGAAAGAAAGAAGAGAGGGGAAAGGATGAAAAATAGGGTGCGAAAGCGATGCGCACGCATGAGTCACGCATTCGCGTGACCAAGAGGGACAGATGGGTGATGCGTACGCGTCCATCACGCATACGCGTGAGTTGAAGAAAAAGCTATCGACGCGTACGCGTCGAGCACGCGTACACGTGAGGTCTTTTGTGCCCAGCGCACAGTCGCCGCATGGTTCCAGCATAAGTCTCTGGTTTTTGTACCATGCAGGCAGCATTAGAATATGACGCCTGCGCATTGGGCATTCACACGCGTGAAATGCACTTTTTTTTAATACACATAGAATAAAAATAGGGCACTTGCAACTACTATCTATGACTCTAAACCAACCAAAACGCAAAAATAACGAAATCCTTAACCTTTTGAAAATTTCTCAAATACTATACTATGAAATTCAAACAACTAACCTAAAACTTAAAGCATAAATTTAATCAAACAAATTAACAACCAGAACACAAAAATAAGAATGTGCAAAGAAAAAAACTACCTAACAATGGAAACTCAATTCATTCATTGATAATATATACAAGAGAATGGAAATAGTTTACCATGGTGGGGTGTCTCCCACCTAGCACTTTTATTTATTGTCCTTAAATTGGACAATTGGGAAGCTCCTTGCAATGCTGGCTTATACTTGAATTCACAATAGCAAATAATTTAACACCATTGCAATTCCTCGGTAACGGCGCCAAAAACTTGATAGAAGGTTATCGTCGGTTAGGAATTTTCACAAAATAATTCCATTTCAAGTATAGTCCAAACCAACAAATAACCTTCAATCAAAGTTTAATTTGTTTGTCACAAGTACAAATCCCAATAAAAATAAAACCAAGTATTTAAACCTCGGGTCGTCTCTCAAGGAATTGCAATGAAGTGCTCAATTATTGGCTATGAAGAACCAAGGGGGTTTTTTATGGCAATTAACAAGAAAGTAAATAAGCATGCAAGGAATTAAATAAAAGGTAATTAAAGTAACAGAAATAGAAATTAAATGGCAAAAAGAACTCTTGGCAAAGGGATAGAAATTGAGATCACCATCCTTGTCTAACAACCATATATTGACAATTATGAGGGACCAACCCATCAAGTCTACTTCTATGCTTGGAGTATGTCAAATAGGCTTGATCAACATCAACCATAAGTCCCAACCTAGCCATTAATTAGCTTAATAGTAGGTTAGTGTCAATAGACATCAAATTGATCAACAACGGACCTAAATCACCAATCCAATTAGGCTCAATGACTCAAGGTCACTCAATTCCCTTAGCCTAGGCCAAGAGTGTAGAAAACTAGAGTACAATAAAAGTAAACATCATAAAATGCAAGAATTAATAAAAGCTATAACTAACATAAGCAAGAAATCAATAATAGCAACTAAGAGAAACATAAAAAGACATGGAAATATAAAATTGCATTAAAAGAAATAAAAATCTAACAAGGGTTCATGAAAGTAAAAATGGCAACATAAAGAAATTAACAAGGGAAAGTAAGAAGATTAAGACAATAGAACAATAAAATATAAAGAGAGTTGAACCAAAAACAAGAATTAAAATTTGGATCTAAGAAAATTTGACCTAAACTACCCTAAATTCTAGAGAGAAGAGAGAATTTCTCTCTCTAGAATTCTAACCTAAAACATGATGAAAACTAAACTATGACTACTTGGTTCATTCCCCCCAATCTTTTGGTTCAAAAGCATCAGAAATGAGTTGGATTTGGGCCTCCTTGAGCTAAGAAATCGCCCCCAGCATGTTCCTTTAATGAGGTCACGTTACCAGGACTTATCGGGTTGGTGACGTTAGGGATTTTTGCCAGTAAAAAATTTTATAAAAAAAATAGTCGCGTTGTAGATATAGTCTCTAAACCAACAGAAATCCCTTCGTACAAACGTTTTGGTTGTCACAAGTAACAAACCCCTAAATAAATTGTTAACCGAAGTATTCAAACCACGGGTCGTCTTCTCAAGGAACTGCAGGGAAGTGTGTTCTTATTATTGGTTATGGAGATTGTAAATTCGGGGTTTTAAGAATGAGGAATAAATATGACAAATAATTTAAATGGCAGTTAAAATAAATAAATACTGTAAAGCAAACTTTTGGCAAGGTATGAGAAATTGGAGGTTATATCCTAGTTATCCTTATCAATGATGATGAGAATTGAATCTTAATTCCACTTTGTTAACCTTTAATAAGATAAAGGAAGGTCAAGGGATTAATTGGTTTGATCTTCAGATCCTATTTATTTCCTAAGAAAAGATTGGGATTATTGAAGTTCAATTCAATTAACGAAGATAACAATTATCAATCATGTTGAGTTTGATAACTCCTGAGTTACTAATTTCTTAACCAAAACCAAAAGGAGAAAAGTAAATCTACTGGAATAAAAATGTCTTCAGAGTCAAAGCAATAATATCATAAATAAAAGAAAGCAATATTAAACTGAAATACCTCAAATAGCATTAATTCAAAAGAGTAATCTGGGATCGAGAGTTACTCCTAAAGAGAGAAATCCTAAATCCTAATCCTAAAAGAGAGACAGAATCTCTCTCTAAACTAAATCTAAATCATCAAAAGTAACTAATTTGCGAGCTCTCCCTGAATGGATGCATTCCCTCACTTCATAACCTCTGGTCTATGCCTTCTAAACTTGGATTTGGGCCAAAAAGTGCTTCAGAAATCGCTGGGAGCGTTTTCTGCAATTTCTGGTGCGTGGCCTCTGTCACGCGTCCACGTGGGTTACATGGTCGCGTCATTTGGAGCTTTTCTTGTCACGCGGTTGCGTCAGTCATGCGGCCGCGTCATATGTGTTTTGCTTTAAGGCGCGCAGTCGCGTCAGTCATGCGGTCGCATCGCTGTCGATTCGCGCTTGGCATGCGTCCGCGTCGCCCATGCGATCGCGTGGATGCCAGTTTCTTTAGAAACTCCATTTTGTACTTTCCTCCTATCTTTGTATGTTTCCTTTTTCATCCTTTAAGTCATTCCTGCCTTAGAAGATCTGAAACTACTCAACACACTAATCACGGCATCGAATGGAAATAAAGGTAATTAAAATAATTAATTTTAAAGCATAGGAAACATGTTTTTCACATACATCACATAATAAGGAAGGGAAAGTAAAACCATGCAATTAATATGAATAAGTGGGTGAAGGATTGAATAAATCACTCAATTTAAGCACAAAATATATCATAAAATATGGGTTTATCAGTTGGCTATATAACTGACAAATGAGATACATCAGCCATAGGACAGGCATACATCATATGCATCTATGTGTTTGTTCGGTGTGCTTTATTTGGAATGCCTAACTGATCAAATAAACTACTTGCTACCTGCTTATCTGTTGTATTTGTATTCTAATTGTGATTTATTTGCATGTAATATCTGTGTTTGAAAACAAATAATTCCAATGGCGGTTGGGAGGTTCGGAGGAGTTGGAAAGGGGAGTGTTAGATTAGAAGGAAGATCCTTAGTTAGTTGCCTAAATTTTTGGTTTACTTGTGTTTTATAAAATTGAATCAAATGTCAAAAGTTCTTGGATCGCCTCTGGCTTTCCGGGGACCTTATATATTAATTATGTGTGCACTATTACCATACTGAGAACCTCCGGTTCTCATTATATACTTATTTGTTGTTTTTCAGATGCAGGACGTGACGCGCCTCGTTGAACGTGCTGGGTTTATCTTCTTGGAAGCGAAGATTTGTATTTTCGGGCATTTTATATTATGTACTTAGTTTTATATGTATCTTCCCTTCTTTTGTTTAAAAACATGTTTTGTCCCTCTTAGAGGTTGACTTTTGAGAACTAGGACTTGTATTCTGTCTTTTGGATATAGTTGGGTTTTATATATATTTATATGTATATATATGCTCTGGCCGGTCTTTGCTTCATGGGCCGAGTCAGAAGCTTTGTTATCTGTATCCTTGGAACTCTTCTCTATGTATCTATAATACTTCGCTCTTATCTCTTACAGTTTACTCTTATCGACATCGAGTGGTATGCATTTTTCTATTTAACGTTTTCCTTCAACTTTCCTTTAAGACTTCTAGTTAAACTATTCTTCATATATTTATATGTACATATTTTATTTCTAGAGGTCATAGTGCTTCACCACCTTTGATTTACGACCTAGGCATAAAGCTCTATGTGGTAGGGTGTTACAGTTATCATCTCTTAGTCATTACCTCTTTCCATCCCCGCTTCTTCATTCTACTTTTTTTTCTCTCTTTAGCCTTTACATTGTTGTTTCTTGTTCACTTTCTTAACCAATCTTCATCTTTACTTTAATGTTCTACTTCTCTTTCCTCTGATTTTGATATTTTCTTCAATGTTATGTCTATCTTTCATCTTTATCTCCTTAACATGTTCTTACCACTCCTTAGATGTTTTATGAAGGAAATTATAAGATTCTAGGCTTAAAGATGTCGTTCTAAGGCTTTTAGAAAAATTTGTCTTTTTACCATTATTATATTATTATTAACAAAATAATATTATTGACAAAATAATAACATCTTAATACTTTATAATTAAAATTTATTTAATAATATTTTATTCATAAACTTTTAAAAATTTCATTTGACCCCGAAACTTTTTAGTATTTCACTAAAAGAAAACATGTCTGTTGCCAAGCTTTTAAAGCGTGGCAAAAAGCTGAAAAAAGTGTGGCGATAGCTTTTCGCCACGCTTTTTGAGCTACCGCCATGCTTTTGAAAGGGTGACCTCTGAAAGGGTGGCGGTTGCTCTATTGCGACGCTTTTTTCAGCCTATTGCCATGCCTTTTTTGCCACACATTTTTACAAATTACCACTTTTAAAAGCATGCCGTAGGTGGGAAATATGGCCACGCTTTTAAAGCGTGGCGATAGGGAGAGATACAGCCATGCTTTTAAAGTGTGGCGATAGAGCATATATGGCCACGCTTTTACAAGCATGGCAGTAGACGTGATATGGCCACGCTTTTAAAGCATGGAAAAAGAGGAGGTATGGCCACGCTTGAAAAGCGTGGCAACAAAAGGAGATATGGCCACGCTTTAAAAGCGTGGCGAAAACTTAGATATGGCCACGGTTTATAAGCGTGGTAGTAGACAGAGATATGGCCATATGGCCACGCTTTTAAAGCGTGGTGAAAAAGATGGTCAGTAACCTAATTCCTTTTTAATCTTCATAAATAAAACTTGACATAAATTCATAGATAATTTATATAATTTAGTTAATGACCAATAATCAAGTAATCCAACTTTCATAAACTTGTCACCAAAAATAAGTGTGTGATCACACAACAACATGCTCTAATAAAGTCACCAAAATAAGTGTGTGATTATATAACAACATGCACTAACAAAATACCAAAAATCAAAGTCATAACTACTCATGAATTCCTAATACATGAATTAGAATTCCTAATCAAAGTCTTCTTGTACTTCATGCCAAGATATAAAAACTTCATGTATCATTGCAAGCTAAATTGTTTTGACATGTGCCCTGCAAAATAAGAAACAAAAATTAACAACTACAAATAAAAAATGGATGATGCAGTAAACTTTAGCCCATTAATTTTTCTAACAATCAGATTTGATATCAAACTTAATTTTTGTAACATAAAAAGCATTCTAACAATAAGATTTAATTTTGCTACATATATCCACTAATCTGCACAAGAATTCTCAAAATCTCCTTTAAATTTGATATCAAACTTATTAACAAACAACTTATTATTCAATAAATAAATCTAATTTATAGCATCAATGAAAACGTGATACAACATTCATGTTCCCTCAGCTAATGTTTGATATTCTATTGTTGAGCCAAGCCTAAACCTAACAAACTAAAATTGAAACATATATTACTTACTTTTAACAAAATAAAGATGTGAATGTGGCATAAGGTCTCTGGCAGCAATTTAATTTTGATCATGCGCCTACACAATATGATGATATCAGCCAGTACCATTAATATCTCTAACATTTCACAAGACACTATGAAATTTGAATCGTGCATTCAGAATTTTCAGATAGAAGGAACCAATAAGTGAAACTATCAAATTGCAAATAACTCTAAAAATTCATCATTAGAGAGACTCACAAGTGAAAAAGAAGATGCAAAATGAACAACAATGGCAACTAGTTTGAACATTCCAAGTTCTAACAAACTTAACTCTTTTCACTAGTCAAAGTTATTCAAAATCATATTAGAACCTTCCAAGTTCGAATTTAGCAACAACAAACAAAATTGAAGTACTTGGTTATATTCCAACATTTTTATTAATAAAAATATTATAATTTTAGCTAAAAATAGGACAGTGACCATTGTTTTTTTTTTCTTTTTATTAGTATCTTGATGAATCCAATTCACACCCCCATTCAAAATTGGTGAATTAGTTCTTTTGGCAAGAGCACCAAAGTTATCATTAAGTAATATTCCACAGTAGAGTGGGATCGTATCCACGGAGATTGGCAAATTCGAGCAGTTTTAATTAATTGATGAATTAGTCAAGAGGATCAATAGGATTGTGAAGTGCAGAATTGTAAATGACATAAACGTAAATGACTAGAATATAAAGAAAAGCAATAAAGTGCAGAAATATAAATGACAGAATGTAAAGTTCAGAATCATAAATGACTTGAATGTAAATAGGAATGGGGAATCGCTGAATGTAAAATTAAGCTGTAAAGAAATGGATAGATAAGAATGGGGAAATTCATTGAGATTGGGAGATGTTGTCTCTTTGACCTCTTCAATCATGCAACTCATTGACCTCTTGGCAATCATGATTGATTGAGCCCCAATCCCTTGGTGACTCAATCTCTCAGATCTTGATCAATAGCCAATTGCTTGGTCTAATTGCTCATGAAGAGAGATAGGCTTGGTCCCTGATTATACCGCACACCATTATAGGTCCAGGTAGAGGGAGGATTATATGTCACATATCCAAACACCAAAACCCAGATTCTACTCAAGTGTGAGAAGGGATTTCAGGCATGGTTTCATGTTTCCTTTTCCAAGGTTCCCATGAAACCCAATTGCATTCAATCTTTTTCTCTAGATAATTGAATGCTAAGCATTAAGAACGTAATTCCCTCTAGAAAATCAAAGAGAAGATGAAGAGAAGAAGAATTTCACTATTATCAATCCATCAAGTACAACAGAGCTTCCTCTCTCAATGAGAGGGAAGTTAGCTACTCATAGCTCAAAAAGTACTTCAAAAGTAAAGTGTAAAAGTGGATCTAAAATTGACTGCTTAACCGCCTCTTCATTACTCCTTGGGGGTATTTATACTACTCCTAGTAAAATAAAAGAATTACAAAAGTGAAAAAAGAAAATTACATTTTGGAGGGAAAAGAAAACACTCAATAAGCATGACTTCCCAGCTGGCGTGTGGCTGGCGCTTTACTGGCGTGTCACGTGCCCTTCATTTTTAGCTTGGCGTGCCACGCCCACTTCTTCAAGTGGCACGCTCATGTCACTATCAACTTTGCCGTCCCACGCCTTCAAACTCAAGTGGCATGCCATAGTAGAATTATTATGTTGGCGTGCCACGCCTTCGAACTCAAGTGGCACGCTCCTTGCCTTTTTCCACCTTTCTTTGCCTCTGGAAACTTGAACTAGCATGCCATGCCTAGGGTCTGGTGTGCCACGCCCTTGCCCTATGCTTGGCTAAGCTTCTCTGGAAAGTTGCACTAGCGTGGCACGCCCAGGGTCTGGCGTGCCACGCCCCTTTTATGAGTGAGTGGTTCCTCTGTTTGGCGTGCCACGCCACGAACTCAAGTGGCACGCCCCAATGCTTCTTTGCTCTCTGAATGACACTGGCGTGCCACGCCTGGGGGTCAAATGGCATGCCCAAGTGAAGAAATGTGAGTGGCATGCCACGCCTTCAATATCAAGTGGCACGCCCCATGTAATTGGCCTCCTTCATCCTCTTTGGAAACTTATACCAGCGTGCCACGCCTAAAGGCTGGCGTGCCACGCCCATGATCTTGTCTTGGTTCCAGTAGTTGGCGTTCCACGCCTTGGATACCAAGTGGCACGCCCAGTCCTTGCTTTTGGTCCTTTGTGCATTGACGTGCCACGCCTGGTTGCTCAAGTGGCACGCCCAAGTGAGATTGAGGAGTTGGCGTGCTACGCCTTCGTCTTCAAGTGGCACGCCCAGTCTTCAATTGCCTTCAGCCCCTTCTCTGGATTATTGTACCAGCGTGCCACGCCATGCTGTTCAAATGGCACGCCCATGGATTTGTGAACTCTTCAAGCTTGGCATGCCACGCCTGGGTTCTCAAGTGGCACACCCAAGTGGCTTCTTGGATCTGGTGTGCCACGCCTTCGACACCAAGTGGCACGCCATAGTAGAGGTTCTTCTTGGAATGGTGAATTGGTGTGCCACACCCCTTTGCTCAAGTGGCACGCCCATAGTAGTTGGTGGGTTAGGCGTGCTACGCCCAATCTGGCGTGCCACGCCCCTTTTGTGTCCTCCATTGTAGCTCTCTGGAAAAATGTATTAGCGTGCCACGCCCAGTCCCTGGCGTGCCATGCCCTCATGCATGCTTGGACTTCTTCTATAGACTTTAGTACTGGCGTGCCACACCTAGCTCCTGGCGTGCCATGCCAGTGCATTTTCGTGGCGTTTGCTCCCAAGTGGCACGCCAGTTTCACACGCCCAGCTTCTTGTTTGTCTTCTACCCAATTTTGATGTCTTTTTCACCTGAAATTCAGCACAACTCATCTAAAAGTAGTGTACCACAATATTCATCAAATAATCCATGAATTGTACTGATCAAATGAGATTTATGCTCTTTTATGGTCTTCTTTATGCAAGAAAGAAGGGTAGATGATGCAAGTCATCACAACACCAAACTTAAGCTTTGCTTGTCCCAAGCAAATCAATGTGAGTAAGCCTTTATAACTTGAGGCCTTGGCTTGGAGTGATTGCAATACAACTAAGAGTAAGACTAAGTGTTCAAAACATGTATGAATGCTTTAATGTCATGGAAAACTCTTGGATCCTTGAGGGTTCTTTCAGGTATAGGCTTTAGGGGTCCTTTCTATTGATTATCACCTTGAAGTAGTAAGGATTGTTTTGATTTCTTGACCACGACTCTAGGTGTTTTGTCTCAAGACAACCCTTTAATTAGGCTTTCAATTAGCACTCCCAAACCAGTTGGTTTTAGGGTACTAGCTATTGAGACACCCCTAAGAATTTACTTGCCCAGGTCTCTTCTTGACACATCTTCACCACAAGCATCTACTAAGATCTTTAGTTCTTTTTGAGCTTTTTAATGTTTCTTTTTTTTCTATCCCAGTAGTTGATGCTCAGAGCCTTGGGCCTTTATTGCTTACTACCTCTTGGTTCTATGGATATTCAAGGAACACCCTTTAACCTTCCCTTGTTATACCTTCTAGGACTAGTTGCTTTCCATGACTCAATTTCTTTTTTATTTCATCCATGGTTCTACACTTAGTTTCTTATTTCTTAGTTTGTTTGATAGTCTAGTTTCTTATTTCTTAGTTTGTTTGATAGTCTCTATTGGCTTTGGTCTCTCTTGATGTTTTTGCACAACTCACAGTGACTCTTATGGAGACAAGCTCTACTTTTACTTATGTTGAAATGAAGACTTGAAATACATGGCATTTTCTTTCTTGTAAAAAAAACTCATAAAGACTTCAAACAGGAATTAAAAATAAGCATAAAACATAAACTATCCTAGCATGATTATTTATTCAAAAAGTAAATAAAGCAAAAGCTTAAACAAGATTTCAGAATTTAGAAAATGTCAACCATGGGACTCAACAACCTTGAGCAGCTTCATCTTTAGTTCATTGGCCCCTTCCCCTTGTCCTTCTTCTTGGAGGGGGAGGAGCCACCTTCATCTGGCTTGGAGGACCCTTCTTGTACTTTGGTATCCTTGGGCTTCCAAAATCCTAGCCTCCTCATGTAAGATTTTACATTCTCCTTGTGTTGGTATGCTATTTCTTCTTGCCTTGAGCAGAGTTCCTCCAATTTTTGCATATAGGTGGGGTAATTGGGGTTCATGTTAGCTACTGCATTGCACAGGTAGCTCAACTTTTTTTGTGCATAGCAATCATATTCCCCTCTAGCTACAGTCCTTGCTTGATAAAGGTGTCTGAATTCAGCAAGACTCTCCATTTGTTGTAATTGTCGTCTCAGAATCATTCTTAAGCTGCCTTGCATCTCTCCCCAGTTAATCTGATCTTGCTGCTCCTTGAGGTTCTCAAAACCCCCTTGGAGTTGTTGAATGTTTTGGTTAATTTGGCTCCATTGTTGTTATTGAGTTTCTTTGAGTTGATTGACATCTTCCCTCAGGTGGTGTAGGTCTCCCTTCGTTTGGTGTACATCTCCATGCAATTGTTCCCAGTTGAATCCCTCTGGAAATTGCTGATATTGGTATTGTGGTGGTGGTTGAAGTGCCATGAATTGAGGTTGTTCTTCTGCCTCTTCCTCTTCTTGTTGTTGTCGTGGTTCATGGGCATGAGCTCTTCGTTCTCTGGCCCTGTTGAGTGGGTGAACAGCTACCACCTTGGCCATCTTTTCGGCTGTTATGAACTTGTCTTGCTTCACAAGCACCTCATCAATGATCTTTTCAACTCCAGCCTCATCACATAGCCTCTGTATAATAATGGGGAATGCCAACCTTGTGTTGTCACTGGTGCTTTTCAGCACTTTGTTGATGTTGTTGGCAATCATCTTCCTCACGTTGATATTCTCTCCTTTCATGATGCTGTAGATGAGCACAGCTCTCTCCTTGGTCACCTCTGAAGTGTTGGATGTGGGGATTAGGGACCTCCTCACAAATTCTAGCCACCCTCTAGCTTGGGGGCTCAAATCTCTTCTCCTCAATTGATTTGGTATCCCATCCTTATCATTTATCCAACGCACATGCATCACACAAATTTCATTCAGAATCTCCTCAAACCCAGGGTCTTGCTGCTTCATTCTTACTTCATAGCTCCGAGTGGAGTTTGTCCTCTTCACCATTAGCATTCTTTCTATGCTATGGGGCTGTAGTCGATGGACTTCCCCCTGACATAGCTAATGTAGCCATATTGTTGCCCTGGTTGAGGTACTGCGTTAGCATAGAATTCCCTCACCAAGCTCTCTACCACTTTCCGTGGTGGGTTGCATAGAAGTGACCAACCCCTGTTGTTGATCTCAATATTGATTTCAATATGCTTATTGGTGCACAAAATTGCGATCATCAACAATGGCACCAAAGACTTGGTGCTCTCAAACGTGAATCACACTTTGTCACAACTTCGCACAACTAACCAGCAAGTGCACTGGGTCATCCAAGTAATAAACCTTACGTGAGTAAGAGTCGATCCCACGGAGATTGTCGGCTTGAAGCAAGCTATGGTCACCTTGTAAATCTCAGTCAGGCGGATTCAAATGGTTATGATGAATTGACAATAAAAACATAAATAAAATATAAACTAAGATAAAGATACTTATGTAATTCATTGGTGAGAATTTCAGATAAGCATATAGAGAAGCTTTCGTTCCTCCTGAACCTCTACTTTCCTACTGTTTTCATCCAATCATTCATACTCCCTTCCATGGCAAGCTATATGTAGGGCATCACCGTTTTCAATGGCTACATCCCATCCTCTCTGTGAAAATGGTCCAATGCGCTGTCACTGCATGGCTAATCATCTGTCGGTTCTCGATCATATTGGAATCGGATTTACTATCCTTTTGCGTCTGTCACTACACCTAGCACTCGCGAGTTTGAAGATCGTCACAGCCATCCCTTCCCAGATCCTACTCGGAATACCACAGACAAGGTTTAGACTTTTCGGATCTCAGGAATGGCCGTCCATGGATTCTAACTTATACCACGAAGATTCTAATATCTCGAACTCGGTCTCCTGTATTAGATATCTAAGAGATACTCATTCTATCTCATCTTCATGTAAAAAGTAAGTGGTTGTCAGGCACGCGTTCATAGGTGAGAATGGTGATGAGCGTCACATAATCATCACATTCATCATGTTCTTGGGTGTGAATGAATATCTTAGAATAGGAATAAGCTTGAATTGAATAGAAAAACAATAGTACTTTGCATTAATTCATGAGGAACAGCAGAGCTCCACACCTTAATCTATGGTGTGTAGAAACCCTACCGTTGAAAATACATAAGAACAAGGTCCAGGCATGGCCGAGATACCAGCCTCCATGATCTAAGAACTAAACGTCCCAAGATGAACAAAAGATGTAAATACAATAGTAAAAAGTTCTATTTATACTAAACTAGTTACTAGGGTTTACAGAAATGAGTAAATGATGCAGAAAACCACTTCTGGGGCCCACTTGGTGTGTGTTTGGGTTGAGGATTGAGCTTTACACGTGTAGAGGCTTCTCTTGGAGTTGAACGCCAGTTTGTAACCTGTTTCTGGTGTTTAACTCCACTTTGCAACCTGTTTCTGGCATTTAACTCTAGAATGCAGCATGAATGCCAGTTTTCGTCGTCTAAACTCAAGCAAAGTATGGACTATTATATATGGCTGGAAAACCTTGGATGTCTACTTTCCAACGCAATTGAGACCGCGCCATTTGAAGTTCTGTAGCTCCAGAAAATCCACTTTGAGTGCAAGGAGGTCAGAATCCAACAGCATCTGCAGTCCTTCTTCAACCTCTGAATCTGATTTTTGCTCAAGTCCCTCAATTTCAGCAAGAAAATACCTGAAATCACAGAAAAACACACAAACTCATAGTAAAGTCCAGAAATGTGATTTTTAATTAAAAACTAATAAAAATATATTAAAAACTAACTAAATCATACTAAAAATTATGTAAAAATAATGCCAAAAAGCGTATAAATTATTCGCTCATCACAAAATCAAACTTAAATTATTGCTTGTCCCCTGATGAGTGGATATTTTATACGCTTTTTGGGGTTAATTTCATATAGTTTTTAGTATATTCTAGTTAGTTTTTAGTTTATTTCCATTAGATTTTAGAAAAAATTCGTATTTCTGGACTTTACTATGAGTTGTGTGTTTTTCTGTAATTTCAGGTATTTTTCTGGCTGAAATTGAGGGAGCTGAGCAAAAATCTAATTCAGGCTGAAAAATGACTGCTGATGCTGTTGGATTCTAACCTCCCTGCACTCAAAGTGGATTTTCTGGAGCTACAGAACTCGAAATGGCGCGCTTCCAATTTCGTTGGAAAGTAGACATCCAGGGCTTTCCAGCAATATATAATAGTCCATACTTTGCTCAAGGATAGACGACGTAAACTGGCATTCAACGCCAGTTCTCTGCCCAATTCTGGCGTCCAGCGCCAAAAAAGGATTAAAAGTTGGAGTTCAACGCCAGAAATGGATCCAAACCTGGCGTTGAACGCCCAAAACAGCCTTATGCACGTGAATTGTTTAAGTCTCAGCCCCAGCACACACCAAGTGGGCCCCATAAGTGGATCTCTGCACCATCTGTCATAGTCTACTCACTTTTTGTAAACCTAGGCTACTAGTTTAGTATTTAAACAAATTTTATAAACTTATTTAGTATCTCATGACATTTTTAGACCTGAACTTTGTACTCTTTGACGGCATGAGTCTCTAAACTCCATTGTTGGGGGTGAGGAGCTCTGCTATGTCTCAATGAATTAATGCAAGTATTTCTGTTTTCTATTCAAACATGCGTGTTCCTATCTAAGATATCCATTCGCGCCTAACTATGGAGAAGGTGATGATCATTGACACTCATCACCTTTCTCAATCCACGAACGTGTTTCTGACAATCACCTCCGTTCTACATCAGATTGAATGAATATCTCTTAGATTCCTTAATCAGAATCTCCGTGGTATAAGCTAGATTGATGGCGGCATTCATGAGAATCCGGAAAGTCTAAACCTTGTCTGTGGTATTCCGAGTAGGATTCATGGATTGAATGACTGTGACGAGCTTCAAACTCGCGAGTGCTGGGCGTAGTGACAGACGCAAAAGGAGGGTGAATCCTATTCCAGCATGATCGGGAACCTCATATGATTAGCCGTGCTGTGACAGAGCATTTGGACCATTTTCACAAGAGGAGGGGATGTAACCATTGACAATGGTGATGCCCCGACACACAGCTTGCCATAGAAGGACGTGCGTGCATGAATCAGAGGACAGAGGAAAGCAGAGATTCAGAAGACAAAGCATCTCCAAAACTCCAACATATTCTCCATTACTGCATAACAAGAAAACTTTAACCCATGCTTTCTTGTTTATTCGCAATTCAACTGATAAATACAATTGACTTCCTGACTAAGAATTGCAAGATAACCATAGATTGCTTCAAACCAACAATCTCTGTGGGATTCGACCCTTACTCACGTAAGGTATTACTTGGACGACCCAGTGCAATTGCTGGTTAGTGGTACGAGTTGTGAAAAGTGTGATTCACAATTTGTGCACCAAGTTTTTGGCGCTGTTGCCGGGGATTGTTCGTGTTTGGACAACTAACGGTTTATTTTGTTGCTTATATTAGGAAAAATTTCTCCTTTTAGTTTAGAGTCTCTTGTTGTTGTCGTGTTAGAATTTTAGAATCCTTATTTTCCTTTTCTTAAAATCTTTTAAAAAAAAAAAAAGAAAATAATTTTTCTATTAAATCCTGTGCCAAACTTTATGTTTGGTGTTTTCTTGTTGATTTTTCTGTGTTTTTCGAAAATTTTAGTTTGATTTTCTAAAAATTTTAAGTTTGGTGTCCTTCCTTCATGTTCTTATGTTCTTGTGAGTCTTCAAATTGTTCTTGAGTTTTCCTTGTGTCTTGATCTTAAAATTTTTAAGTTTGGTGTTCCTTGGTGTTTTTCCCTCCAAAAGTTTTCGAAAACAAGGAGCATTAGATCTAAAAATTTTAAATCTTGTGCTATCTTATTGTTCTTCTCTCTCTTCTTAAAATTCAAAAATATCTTTTCTCTCTATTTTAAAGCATCTTTTTTCGAAATCTATTTCTAAAATTCAGATTTTTATTTCAAAATTTAAAACTCTTCTTTTTAAAATCATCATATCCTTTTCAAAATCTCCTAATCACTTTCTCTCTCCTCACTTTTTCGAAAATCTTTCACTCATTTTTATTTATTTTATTTTGATTTATTTTGTTTTCGAAATAAATAAATAAATAAATAAATAAAAATATTTTTTCTATTTTACACCATCTCTCTTTCTCCATCATGGACCTAAGCAGAAATGAATAGTCCAGGAGGACTCTGGGGTCATATTCTAACCCTTCTACGGCTTCATATGGGAGTAGTATCTGCATACCCTACATCGGAGTCAGTAGCTTTGAAACAGCTGACAGAAGGACATGGAAACAGCTGACAGAAAAATTCCTGAATCAATACTTTCCCCCAAAACGGATGACACAGCTAAGGCTGGACATCCAAGGCTTTAAACAAGGAGATAATGAATCTCTTTATGATGCCTGGGAGAGATACAGAGAGATGCTACGAAAATGCCCCTCTGAAATGTTTTCAGAGTGGGTTCAGTTAGACATCTTCTACTAAGGGCTTGCAGAAGGAGCTCAGATGTCTCTAGATTACTCAGCTGGTAGATCTATCCACATGAGAAAGACAATTGAAGAAGCTCAAGAGCTCATTGATACAGTTGCCAGTAATCAGCATCTGTACCTAAGCAGTGACCCTTCCATGAAAGAAGAGGTTAAGACAGTAACTGCTGAACTCAGTCCTGTAAAACAAGCTGCTGAATTCAATCAGCAATTGGACTTTCTAACAAAGCAGTTAGCCAAATTCAAAGATAGACTACAAGAGACAAGGATGGCTAATATACATATGGAAGAACAGTTTAAGCAAACAAAGCAGCAGCTGTCAAGGCAAATAACAGAAGAATTCCAAGCAGTTCAATTAAGAAGTGGGAAAACATTAAATACCCCACCTCAAGGCAGCAAAAAGCTAAGAAATGAGCAAACCACCCAAAATTCACCTGAGGACAGTAGGAGCCCAGGGAAAAGTAATTTTGGAACTAAAACACCAGAAATTTGGTGGAAGGCTGGCGCTGAACACCCAGACCATGCTCAGGATTGGCGTTCAACGCCAGAAACAAGGCAGGACTGGCGTTCAACACCAGAAATAGGCAAGGATCTGGCGTTGAACGCCCAAAATGGGCAAGATCTTGCGCTGAACGCCCAAAATGGGCACAGTTCTGGCGTTCAGACGCTAGGAACAGACAAGGAGCTGGCGTCCAATTTCACTTCAGCTTCTAACCCTGGCACTCAATTGCCAGTGAGGGATCAGACACACACAAATGCTGATAACAACCCCTCTAAAAAGGTTTCTTCAACCACTTCTGTAGGCAATAAACCTGCAGCAACTAAGGTTGAGGAATATAAAGCCAAGATACCTTATCCTCAAAAACTCCGGAAAGAGGAGCAGGATAAGCAATTTTCTCGCTTTGCAGATTACCTCAGGACTCTTGAAATAAAGATTCCATTCGCAGAAGCACTTGAGCAAATACCTTCTTATGCCAAGTTCATGAAAGAGATCTTGAGTCATAAAAAGGATTGGAGAGAAACAGAAAGAGTTCTCCTCACTGAAGAATGCAGTGCAGTCATTCTGAAGAGATTTCCTGAAAAGCTTAAAGACCTTGGGAGTTTTCTGATACCATGCATATTAGAAGGTAATTGCACCAAGACAGCTTTATGCAATCTTGGGGCAAGCATCAACCTAATACCTGCATCCACTATCAGAAAGCTTGGTTTAACTGAAGAAGTTAAACTAACCCGGATATGTCTCCAACTTGCTGATGGCTCCACTAAATACCCATCAGGCGTGATTGAAGACATGATTGTCAGAGTTGGGCCATTCGCCTTTCCCACTAACTTCGTGGTGCTGGAAATGGAGGAGCACAAGAGTGCTACTCTCATTCTAGGAAGACCCTTCCTAGCAACTGGACGATCCCTCATTGACGTCCAACAAGGGGAAATAACCCTGAGAGTCAATGATAATGAGTTTAAGTTGAATGCTGTCAAAGCCATGCAGCATCCAGACACATCAACAGACTACATGAAAGTTGATCTTATTGACTCCTTGGTAGAAGAGATCAACATGGCTGAGAGTCTCGAATCGGAGTTGGAAGACATCTTTAAAGATGTTTAGCCTTATTTGGAGGATTCAGAGGACATGAAAGAGCCTCTGAAATCTCTTCTGGAAGAGGAAAAACCTCCTAATCTGAGCTCAAGCCATTACCACCATCCTTGAAATATGTATTTCTGGGAGAAGGTGACACTTTTCCACTGATCATAAGCTCTGCTTTAAATTCACAGGAAGAGGAAGCACTTATTCAAGTGCTAAGGACACACAAGACAGCTCTTGGGTGGTCCATAGGTGACCTTAAGGGCATAAGCCCAGCTAGATGCATGCACAAAATCTTATTGGAGGATAATGCTAAACCAGTGGTTCAACCACAGAGGCGGCTAAATCCAGCCATGAAGGAAGTGGTGCAGAAAGAGGTCACCAAATTACTAGAGGCTGGGATTATTTATCCTATTTCTGATAGCCCCTGGGTGAGCCCTGTCCAAGTCGTCCCAAAAAAGGGAGGCATGACAGTGATTCATAATGAAAAAAATGAACTGGTTCATACAAGAACAGTTACAGGATGGCGCATGTGTATTGACTACAGAAGGCTCAATATAGCCACCAGAAAGGATCATTTTCCTTTACCATTCATAGACCAGATGCTAGAAAGACTGGCAGGTCATGATTATTACTGCTTTTTAGATGGCTACTCAGGCTATAACCAGATTGTAGTAGATCCCCAGGATCAAGAGAAAACAGCATTCACATGTCCATCTGGAGTGTTTGCTTATAGAAGGATGCCATTTGGGCTGTGTAATGCGCCCGCAACCTTCCAGAGATGCATGCTCTCTATCTTCTCTGATATGGTGGAAAAATTTCTGGAAGTCTTCATGGATGACTTCTCAGTATATGGAGACTCATTCAGCTCCTATCTTGATCACCTGAAACTTGTTTTGAAGAGATGCCAAGAGACCAACCTAGTTTTAAATTGGGAAAAATGTCACTTTATGGTGACTGAAGGGATTGTCCTTGGGCATAAAATCTCAAAAAAGGGAATAGAGGTGGATCAAGCAAAAATAGAGGTAATTGAAAAATTACCACCACCTGCCAATGTTAAGGCAATCAGAAGCTTTCTGGGGCATGCAGGATTCTATAGGAGGTTTATAAAGGATTTTTCAAAAATCGCAAAACCTCTAAGCAATCTACTAGCTGCTGACACGCCATTTGTGTTTGACACAGAGTGCCTGCAGGCGTTTGAAACGCTGAAAGCTAAGCTGGTCACAGCACCAGTTATTTCTGCACCAAACTGGACATTACAATTTGAACTAATGTGTGATGCCAGTGATCACGCAATTGGTGCAGTGTTGGGACAGAGGCATGACAAGCTTCTGCACGTCATTTATTATGCTAGTCGCGTTCTAAATGATGCCCAGAAAAATTACACAACCACAGAAAAAGAATTACTTGCAGTGGTTTACGCCATTGACAAGTTCAGATCATACTTAGTAGGATCAAAAGTGATTGTGTATACTGATCATGCTGCTCTTAAATATCTACTCATAAAGCAGGATTCAAAACCCAGGCTCATCAGATGGGTGTTGCTTCTGCAAGGGTTTGATATAGAAATAAGAGACAGAAAAGGGACAGAGAACCAAGTGGCTGATCATCTGTCCCGGATAGAGCCAGTAGAGGGGACGCCCCCCCCCCTCTCTTGAGATCTCTGAGACTTTTCCGGATGAGCATTTATTTGCCATTCAGGAAACACCATGGTTTACTGATATTACAAACTATAAAGCTGCAAGGTTCATACCCAAGGAGTACAACAGGATAAAAAAGAAGAAATTAATTACTGATGCAAAGTACTACTTGTGGGATGAACCCTATCTCTTTAAGAGATGTGCAGACGGAATAATCCATAGGTGTGTGCCTAGAGAAGAAGCACAGAGGATCCTATGGCATTGCCATGGATCTCAATATGGAGGCCATTTCGGAGGTGAGCGAACAGCCACCAAGGTCCTCCAATGTGGCTTCTATTGGCCCACACTCTATAAAGATTCCCGAGAGTTTGTATGTAATTGTGACAGTTGCCAAAGAGCTGGTAATCTGCCTCATGGTTACGCCATGCCTCAACAAGGAATCTTGGAAATTGAGTTGTTTGATGTATGGGGAATTGACTTCATGGGACCCTTCCCACCATCATACTCAAACACTTATATTCTGGTGGCAGTTGACTATGTATCAAAATGGGTTGAGGCCATTGCCACACCCACCAATGATACTAAAATAGTGCTGAAGTTCCTCCAGAAACATATCTTTAGCAGGTTTGGTGTCCCTAGAGTACTCATCAGTGATGGGGGCACTCACTTCTACAATAAACAGCTTTACTCTGCCATGGTTCGGTATGAAACTCGCCATAAGGTGGCTACTCCATATCATCCACAAACTAATGGGCAAGCTGAAGTCTCTAACAGAGAATTAAAGAGAATCCTAGAACGGACAGTAAGTACCCGTAGAAAGGATTGGGCACGGAGCTTGGATGATGCTCTGTGGGCTTACAGAACAGCATTCAAGACCCCTATAGGGACCTCTCCATACCAACTTGTGTATGGTAAGGCATGTCACCTGCCCGTGGAACTGGAACATAAAGCCTACTGGGCAACCAGATTCCTAAACTTTGATGCCAAATTAGCAGGAGAAAAAAGATTGCTCCAGCTAAATGAGCTAGAGGAATTCAGATTCACAGCTTTCGAAAATGCCAAGCTTTATAAAGAGAAATAAAAAAAGTGGCATGACAGAAAGTTGTCATCTAGAATCTTTGAGCCAAGACAGAAGGTTCTGCTGTTCAACTCTAGACTCAGGCTATTCCCCGGGAAATTAAAATCCCAGTGGAGGGGACCATACGTTATTATAAGTGTATCACCATATGGTTATGTGGAGCTTCAAGATATTGATTCTGATAAGAGGTTCATTGTCAATGGACAGAGAATTAAGCACTATCTTGAAGGCAACGTTGAGCAAGAGTGCTCAAGGCTGAAGCTAGACTAAAAGCTCAGCAAGGTCCAGCTAAAGACAATAAAGAAGCGCTTGCTGGGAGGCAACCCAGCCATGGGGCATCAATCCTCTAAGCATTTTGCCCTATTTCTATTTTTATTTTTATTTGTTTATATAAAGTTCACTGACACTAAGGTAAAGAATCAATTGCATAAGTTCACAGAAGAAATCTGCACACAAAACAGAGAAAAAGAGCTCACTGGCAAGAAAACGCCAGTAAGAGCCTATTTTGGGCGTTCAGCGCCCAAAAGGGGCAGCTAGTGGGCGCTGAATACTAGTAAGGATAGCAATCTGCCATTCAACGCCAGAAAAGGGCAACAACTGGGTTTTGAACGCCCAGGAGAGCAGCATTTGGGCGTTGAACGCCCAAAACAGGCAGTGTTTGGGCGTTCAAACGCCAGGATAGTGGGGAGGAGGTAAAAATCATTCTTCTTCATATTTTTTCATTCTAATTTTAAAATTCCATGTTTTTAATTCATGATTTCTTGCATAAACATGTTAAGAACCTTGATTTCAAAAATCCCTCTTTAAAAAAAAATATCAAATGTATCTTAATCCATAAGCACCAAGCCTCTTTGCAAATTCAATCCAACTCTTTTCAAATCCTATTTTCAAAACAAATATAATTTTTTTTCCAACTAATATCTTTTTCAAATCTCCACATTATCTTTTTCAAAATCTAGATTTATCTTTTTCAAAAATTTTTCATATTTTTTCAATTTTAAACTATATCCTCTCTTATCATATCTTCTATCTTATCTTTTCCAAATCAATCTTTTTATCATATCTTTATCTCTTTTTTCGAAAACCCACCCTCCCTCCCTTTAAATTTGGGTTCGGCCTCCCTCCTTTTCCATCAACAATTGCACCTAGCTCTCCTTCTATCCCTCTCCTTTCTTTTCTTTTGCTTGAGGACAAGCAAACCTCTAAGTTTGGTGTGTTTATCCACGATCACTAAGATCATGGCTCCTAAAGGAAAACAACCCACTCCAAGAGGCAAGAAAGAGAGCATTCCAAAACCACTTTGGAATCAAGGGAAGTTCTTATCTAAAGAACATTCAGACCATTATAACAAAATAATGGGTCTGAGATCAGTGATCCCGGAAGTTAGATTCGATCTGAAAGAAGATGAATATCCGGAGATCTAGGAGCAAATTCGAATCAGGAACTGGGAAGTCCTAGCTAATCCTGAAACAAAAGTAGGGAGGAACATGGTTCAGGAGTTCTATGCTAATATGTGGCAAACTGACAAGCAGAAACTATCTGGGAATGCTTTCTATGACTATCGAACCGTGGTCAGAGGAAAGATTGTTCATACCCACCCTGACAGGATCAGGGAGATCTTAAAGCTACCTCAGCTGAAAGATGATCCAGACTCCTTCAACAGGAGAATGATGAGAATAGACAAGGGCCTGGATAAGATTCTAGAGGACATATGTATCCCTGGAGCCAAGTGGACCACCAACACAAAGGGTGTCCCAAATCAACTTAAGAGAGAAGATCTTAAACCAGTCGCCAGAGGATGGCTGGACTTCATTGGGCATTCTCTGTTGCCCACTAGCAACTGTTCTGAAGTCACCATTAAAAGAGCAGTGATGATCCATTGCATCATGATGGGAAAAGAAGTGGAAGTTCATCAGCTAATCTCAGCTGAACTCTACAAAATTGCTAACAAAAATTCTAAAGTGGCCAGGTTGGCTTATCCAAGCGTGATTTCTCTGCTCTGCAAGGATGCCGGAGTAAGGATGGGAATAACTGAGTATATCTCAGTTGAGAAACCAATCACCAAAGCATCAATGGAAAAACAACAAGCACAGGATGACCCCACCAAGAAGAAAACACAGGAATTTCTCCCAGAAATCCCTCAATCTGAATACTGGGAGTATCTTGAGACGTCTGTTACCAAGATACGGGAAGCTATGGAACAAATAATAAAATAACAGAAGGAACACAGTCAAATTCTTACCTATATGTTTAAAGAACAAGAGGAGCAAGGGCGTGACTTAAGGGAATTGAAACGCCAGAAGTTATCTCTTGAAGGACCAAGCACCCCAAGCACCCCACGGATTAGAGGAACATCCACTTTAGAACAAAGGTTGTTAAATTCCAATTTCTGCTTTAACTCTGTGATAGTGTCATTATAGAAGTTCACCTTAAGAGTCATATAGTAGTAATTAGTATCTATTTTGATTTTATCTCCAATTAAGCCATAGTTTTTTTTTCTCATCATCAGCAAACATGAATAAAATAGTAGATCTTTTAAATAAGAGGCAATAAAATTTTGAGTTTTTAAAGAGAAATTCTAATTAGTTACATGTGGTGGCAATACTTTCTGTCTTCTGAATGAATGCTTGAACAGTGCATATGTCTTTTGAATTTGTTGTTCAAGACTGTTAAATATGTTGGCTCTTGAAAGAATGATGAACATGAGACATGTTATTGATAATCTGAAAAATCATAAAAATGATTCTTGAAGCAAGAAAAAGCAGCAAAAAAAAAAAAGCCAATAACCCTTAAAACCAAAAGGCAAGGGTAATAAAAAGGATCCAAAGGCTTTGATCATCAGTGGATAGGAGGGCCTAAGGGAATAGAATCCTGGCCTAAGCGGCTAAACCAAGCTGTCCCTAACCATGTGCTTGTGGCGTGAAGGTGTCAAGTGAAAACTTGAGACTGAGCGGTTAAAGTCAAGGTCCAAAGCAGAAAGAAGAGTGTGCTTAAGAATGCTGGACACCTCTAATTGGGGACTTTAGCAAAGCTGAGTCACAATCTAAAAGGTTCACCCAATTATGTGTCTGTGGCATTTATGTATCCGGTGGTAATACTGGAAAACAAAGTGCTTAGGGCCACGACCAAGACTCATGAAATAGCTGTGTTCAAGAATCATCATACTGAAAAAGGAGAATCAATAACACTATCTGAATTCTAAGTTCCTATAGATGCCAATCACTCTGAGCTTCAATGGATAAAGTAAGATGCCAAAACTGTTCGGAAGCAAAAAGCTACTAGTCCCGCTCATCTAATTAGAATCTGAGCTTCACTCAAAACTCTGAGATATTATTGCTTCTCAACCTATTAGTCTTCTATTTTATTTGTTTAGTTGCTTGAGGACAAGCAACAGTTTAAGTTTGGTGTTGTGATGAGCGGATATTTTATACGCTTTTTGGGGTTAATTTCATATAGTTTTTAGTATATTCTAGTTAGTTTTTAGTTTATTTCCATTAGATTTTAGGAAAAATTAATATTTCTGGACTTTACTATGAGTTGTTTGTTTTTCTATAATTTCAGGTATTTTTCTGGCTGAAATTGAGGGAGCTGAGCAAAAATCTGATTCAGGCTGAAAAAGGACTGATGATGCTGTTGGATTCTGACCTCCCTGCACTCAAAGTGGATTTTCTGGAGCTACAAAACTCGAAATGGCGCGCTTCCAATTGCGTTGAAAAGTAGACATCCAGAGCTTTTCAGCAATATATAATAGTCCATACTTTGGGATATACAATTGTTTTTCGGCTTAAGGTTAGTAATGTGGTAAAATATCGAACAAATGGGAATTAAAGGCTCAAAGTGGTTAACAAAGGTAATTGAAAAGGGTAGGCTTAATTTGGATGAGTGAGTTTAAACAAATAATGGCCTCAATCATGTGCAAGCATGTAAATATAATAAATATTGGACATATAAGATAAAACAAAATATAAATTACAATCATAGAGAAGTAAACACACAAGAATAAAATAATTATGGTTAAATAATGTAACCATACATAAAGGCTCAAATCTTTCACAGGTTGTGTGTTCTTTAGCTCAAACATCATGTTCCAAATACAACTCAAGCAGATTTATCATAAAATTTTGAAAAATTAGTGAAATTTTATTCCAAAGATAGATTTTTAAAAGAAACTTATTGTCTTTTCAATCAAGTAGAACATGCATGCAACTATTCTAACCTATGCAATTTATTCTATTCTATAAAAGAAAGAAAATCTAACTAAAATATCCTAATTATTGGTGCCAGAGAAGAGAATTTACCTCAGGAAGTCAGGTACTAACCAACCTCCCCACACTTAAGGCTTTGCACCGTCCTCGGTGCCATCTGTCAGAAACAGGGGTGGGCTGGTAGCAGTATCTCCATCATCGGGACCGTCATGGCTCCCTGTGCTAGTGAATGAAGTGGAGTCTAGGGTGTCTGAGTCTCTGAAGCGTCCCTTGAGTATCTCCTTGAGGTGTTTGAATCGGTGCTCGTTACGGCGCTCTCTCATCTTAGCTTTCAGTTCATGCCGATCCAATTTTTCAAGTATTTGCTGGAGCAATTTCTCAGTTGTAGATGCTTGTGGTGTTGAAGAAGGAATATCTTCAACTGGCTCAGTAGGCTGGCTTGTAGTGGCTGCTGAAAGTCTGAGGTATTTCCCGTTAGGGACATATTGATCATCCCTTGGAAGCATGGCTTTGGTGTCCCCAGCTCTGTAGGAGACTCCGGCTGCTGAGACAAGATCTGAGACCAGGGCGGGAAAAGGTAGGTTGCTCGTGATTTGTACATGCTCCATAGCATTCTGGATGTGTCTTGAGAGATTCAGAGGTTGTTCTGTAAGGATGCACCATAGTAAAACAGCCATGTCTGCAGTGAAAGAGGACTCATGAGTGCTCGGAAAGACATAATGGGACATGATCTGTGCCCATACGCGAGCCTCCAAGGTAAGTGCTGAAGCCAAGATTCCCTTAGGGCGGGTACGGTGGTATCCGTAGATCCAACGGCTGCCAGGTAATGCGATGACTCCGAGAACGGAGTTCCAGTCGAATTGGTATCTCTGGCGCTGTAGGGCAGCTTCTTGAAAAGCGTCCATTCCTGCTGGAATAGGGGGAAGACTCAGAGCTTGCTGAATGGCCTCTTTTGAGATGGGGACTTGCTTCTGCCGGACATAAACAGACTGCAGGGTCGGCATGTAGAAGTTGGAGTAGAACTCAACTACCCAAGAAAGATTGACCTGCCTTGGCTGTTTCCGTAGGAAACCCCATTGTCTTCGCTCAATTTGCGGCTCAACAAAGGTGGAAATATTGGACGGGAGGATAAGAAGGTATTCATTGTTATAGTTCCTTTCTGCCAGGATAGGAAACATCTGCTCACAGTAGCGATTGGAAAATCGCGCAGCGTCCTTTGCTGGAAAGGCTTTCTCCTTTTCGTCAACCTTTATTATCCTCTTGACTCGTTTTGTTGAGGGCTTGACTGCAGTTGAAGAAGGCTCTGCCACTAATGCTCTTTTAGTTCCTCATCTTGCTGGTGGTCTGGAAGTTGCTTTCTCCTTTCCTTTCTTGGTGGCCATCCTGAAAGAAGGGAAGAGAAAGAAAATTAAATTTAAAGAGAGATACAGCAAGGAAGGAAACGGAAAAAAGGGTGAATGATGCACAGTAAAATGTAGATGACATTGAGACATGCTCTCGAGTACATATGAAAAGTCATCAATGGGAAATAGCTAGTGCATAAAAAGACAAGTGAATGCAAGGTGTTTATTGGCATGCTGGCAAAGGGCATGAGTAGTATAGACCAAGCATTACTTTGTAACAAACCATCAAATTTGTATTGACAATTGAATTCAATTAATAAAATAATAAGGGAAAGTTGTGAAAATCAAGCATTGAATAGTATAGTAACATAGGGAAGTGCATAATGCCACATGGGCTTTTTCACAAACACATAGCATGCATGGTGAATAGGGTATAGAAAATATGAAGATGAACATGCAAGTAATCCCTTAAATGGGAGAAAAATAATTGTCAAATAATTTTCAATAATCCACAAGCATATAATGAGGGATGATAACTCAAAAGGTTTCTAACACCATGTAAAGAAGAGAAAAGAAGAAGAAGAGAAATAAAAATTTGAAAAGAAAAAGAAAAGAAAAAGAAAATAATAATATATATACATAATATAATAAGAATGATAGAAAAGAGAAGAAGGAAGAAGAAGGTAAAACCTTGTTAATGATGGTGAGAGAGATAGAGAGTGAAAGGTGAGATAGAAAGGGAAAGGGGAAAAGAAGAAAGAAGGAGGGAAAAGAAAAATTAGGATTTGGAGGAAAGAAAGATAAGATAATTTGGCAACTGAGGTTGAGCTGTGCGGCACATGCGACGCGGCCACGGAAGGTACGCGTTCGCATGGTTGCGCTTCAGGTAAGGTGACGCGATCGCGTCAGTCACGCGGTCGCGTGACCTATGTTGCGCTGCTGGCGCGAGTGCAGCCTCGCTCCAGCACAACTCTCTGTTCGATTCATTTTAATTGCCAAAATTGGGTGACGCGATCGCGTGGGTCATGCGATCGCATGAGTGTGCGTTATAAAATGGGTGACGCGGCCGCGTCAGCGACGCGGTCGCGTGACAAGGATTGTGCTTCCAGCACCAATCCAGCATCACTCTCGCACAGAATGCGACTGTGCACCCTTTTACGTCGAAAACTCAGGGCACGCGGCCGCGTGGGGCACGCGGTCGCGTGGGAGGCCACGATTTCTATGCGACGCGGTCGCGTGGGGTAATTTGTGCCATTGGCACGACTCCAGCGCTGCTCCTGCGTAACTTTCTGTTCATTTTTGTTTTTCTTTACTCCCCCTACCACGCGGACGCGTCGCTGGTGCGATCGCGTCGCGCGGCGAAATTTTTTTTTTTTTTTAACGAAAGATAAAGACATGTAATTGAAAGAGCACTAAAGCACTAATAAAGAGAAGATTTATTAAAGAAGAAAAACTAAAAGTGAAGAAAAGAACGATCATACCGCGGTGGGTTGTCTCCCACCAAGCACTTTGCTTTTACGTCCGTAAGTTGGACGCTCCAATAGCTTAATCTGCTGCGATGTGGGGGTCTTCCAAGCGGAAGATCTCAAGCTCCTTATTTTTCTGCACCTTCTCACCATGGTATAGCTTCAGGCGTTGTCCATTAACCTTTATAAGTACAGAGCTTGAAGGATGGCTTAGGTGATAGACTCCGTACGGTTCAGCCTTCTCTACTCTGTATGGACCTTCCCATTTTGATCTCAACTTACCGAGCATGAGTCTTAGTCGAGATTTGTAAAGGAGGACAAAATCTCCAGGTTGGAACTCTCTCTTCATGATGTTTTGATCATGCACAGCTTTCATCTTTTCCTTGTATATTCTGGAGTTCTCATAAGCTTCCAGGCGAAGGTTCTCCAGTTCCTGCAGTTGCAACTTTCTTTCAGCTCCAGCATTCTCAATTCCCATGTTGCACTCCTTAACTGCCCAGAAGGCTCTGTGTTCAATTTCAACTGGGAGATGACAAACTTTTCCATAAACCAAGCGGAAGAAACTCATCCCAATGGGTGTCTTGTATGCTGTTCTGTATGCCCACAGTGCATCTTGTAGCCTGGTGCTCCAGTCTTTTCTATGAGGCTTCACTATCTTTTGCAAGATACGCTTAATTTCTCTGTTCGACACCTCGGCTTGCCCATTAGTTTGGGGATGGTAAGCTGTCGCAACTTTATGGATTATCCCATTCTTCTTTATCAATCCTGTTAGTCTCCTATTACAAAAATGGGTGCCTTGATCGCTCACGATTGCTCGTGGTGATCCAAAGCGGCATATAATATGGTTTCTCACAAAGGAGACAACAGTGTTAGCATCATCAGTGCGGCTAGGAATTGCTTCCACCCATTTGGAAACATAATCCACAGCTAACAATATATAAAAATATCCACTAGAATTTGGAAATGGACCCATGAAGTCAATGCCCCAAACATCAAAAATTTCACAAAAAAGCATATATTGTTGAGGCATCTCATCCCTCTTGGATATGTTACCAAATTTTTGGCATGGGTGACAAGATTTACAAAACTCAGCAGCATCTCTAAAAAGAGTAGGCCACCAGAATCCACAGTCTAAGATCTTTCTAGCTGTTCTTTGAGGGCCAAAATGTCCTCCACTTTCAGATGAGTGACAGGCCTCTAAAATGGACTGGAATTCTGATTGAGGCACACAACGTCTAATTATCTGGTCAGTGCCACATCTCCATAAATATGGGTCATCCCATGTATAATATTTAGACTCACTTTTCAGCTTGTCTCTTTGATGTTTAGAAAAATGTGGGGGAAATGTGCGGCTAACTAAATAATTAGCAACAGGTGCATACCAAGGGACTACCTCAGATACTGCTTGCAGGTTGTCAAAAGGAAAATTATCATCTATAGGAGTAGAATCATCCTTAATATGTTCAAGGCGACTCAAGTGGTCTGCTACTAAATTTTGATTACCACTCCTATCCTTTATTTCTAAATCAAATTCTTGTAACAGCAGTATCCAACGTATAAGTCTTGGTTTGGATTCCTTTTTAGCTAATAGATACTTTAGAGCTGCATGGTCCGAATACACTACTACCCTAGTACTAAGTAAATAAGCCCGGAATTTATCCAGAGCAAAAACAATAGCAAGTAGCTCTTTCTCAGTAGTAGTATAATTGGACTGGGCAATGTCTAAAATCTTAGATGCATAGGCAATAACAAAAGGATCCTTACCTTCACGCTGAGCCAGCGCTGCTCCTACTGCATGGTTGGAAGCATCGCACATGATTTCAAATGGTTGGTTCCAGTCTGGTCCTCTCACAATTGGGGCTTGCGTTAGAGCAGTCTTCAGCTTATCAAATGCTTGTTTGCAATCCTCACTGAACTCGAACTCAATATCCTTCTGCAGTAATCTGGATAAGGGAAGTGCCACCTTACTAAAGTCCTTAATAAATCTCCTGTAGAAACCTGCATGGCCAAGGAACGAACGGACTTCCCTCACAGAAGAGGGGTAAGGTAAACTAGAAATAACATTCACCTTTGCTGGGTCTACAGAAATGCCATTATTAGATACCACATGTCCTAATACAATCCCTTGTTTTACCATAAAGTGGCATTTTTCGAAATTCAATACAAGGTTTGTATTAACACATCTATCTAATACTCTAGATAACCCATCTAAGCAAAGGCTAAAAGAATCACCACAAACGCTAAAATCGTCCATAAAAACTTCCATACAGTCCTCAATAAGATCAGAAAAAAGACTCATCATGCACCTTTGGAAGGTGGCTGGTGCATTACACAGGCCAAAGGGCATTCTCTTATAAGCATAAGTCCCAAAAGGACATGTAAAAGTAGTCTTTTTCTGATCCTCAGGAGCTATATGAATCTAGAAATAACCTGTGTAACCATCTAAAAAGCAATAATGTGATTTACCTGACAGGCGATCCAGCATTTGATCAATGAATGGAAGTGGGTAGTGATCCTTACGGGTAGCTTGGTTGAGACGCCTGTAATCAATGCAGACTCTCCAAGCATTCTGAACTCTAGTTGCTATGAGCTCTCCATGCTCATTCTTCACTGTAGTGACTCCGGACTTCTTGGGCACCACTTGTACTGGGCTTACCCATTCACTGTCTGAAATGGGATATATGATACCTGCTTCCAATAGTCTGGTCACTTCCTTTTTGACAACTTCCAAGATGGTGGGATTCAATCTTCTTTGTGGTTGACGGACAGGTCTTGCTCCCTCTTCTAAAAATATTCTGTGCTCGCATACTTGAGGGTTGATTCCAACTATGTCTGCCAAACTCCACCCAATTGCCTTCTTATGCTTCCTCAGTACATCAAGTAACTGCTCTTCTTGTTGAGAAGTCAGTTCCCTTGCAATAATAACCAGAAGCTTCTGCTCATCCTCAAGATAAGCATATTTGAGATGTGGAGGGAGAGGTTTCAATTCTAACTTTTGATCATGGACAGGCTCTGGATTATCTGGGGCTCGTGAAGATGGCGAAGTGCCCTCACTGTCAGTTAAGAGGGTCCCTACACTTGGACCTTGTCCAATGTGCCTCTCTTCAAACTCTTCTTTTTGAACTTCAGCCACACTTTCGTCTATGACATCACACTAGAAGATAGAACGATCTTCTGGGGGGTTGTTAATGACTCCATTCAGATTGAAGATCACTATGCGGCCATCTATTTCAAAGGAGTATGTTCCTAAAAAAGCATCCAATTTGAATTTTGATGTCTTCAGGAATGGTCTTCCAAGTAAGATTGATGATGGCTTATCTGAATCATTATGGGGCATCTCCAAGATATAAAAATCAGTGGGAAATGTGAGCCCTTTAATGTTCACCAAAACATCTTCAGCAACTCCAGCCACTGTAATAATGCTTTTATCTACTAACACAAAACGAGCTGCCGACCTTTTTAAGGGAGGGAGCCTCAAAACATCATATATGGACAAAGGCATTATACTGACACACGCTCCTAAATCACACATGCAATCATAAATTACTACACTACCAATAGTACAACTAACTATGCAAGGACCTGGATCACTACATTTTTCAGGTAATCCTCCCATTAAAGCAGATATAGAACTACCTAAAGGAATAGTTTTTAATTCATTAATTTTGTCTTTATGGATACATAAGTCTTTTAGAAACTTTGCATATTTAGGTACCTGCTGAATAACATCAAAAAGGGGAACAGTTACCTCAACCTTTTTGAAAATTTCTACCATTTTAGGATCAGGTTCCAGCTGCTTCCTGGGCTTCCTTGCAAGCTGTGGAAATGGAATGGGAACAGTGGGTTCCGTGGTGCCTACGCCTTTTGGTGCTTCTTCCTTTGGTTGAGCTATCTCTTCTTCAGCTTGGTTCCTCCTGATTCCTCTCCTGCAGTGTGGTTCCGGACCTCAGGGTGATGGCATTAATGCCTCCCTTTGGATTGGGTAACGGTTGAGAGGGGATTCCAGTGGTGCTTGAAGGTTGGTTGCTGGAATTTTGTGTTGAACCAAGCTGTGTCATAAAACCTTGCAGAGTAGAGGTGAGACCATTCAGACTGGCGTTAATAGTGTTCACGATGGTACTTTCCATGGCCAGTTGTCTTTTCTCAAAAGCTTGTAATAAATCTTCATTAGAAGATACAGAAGAATGAGTAAATTGAGAGGTTTGCTGCTGATTGTTCAGTGGTCCTTGGTTTTGCCTCTGGTGAGGTGCTCGGTAAGGTTGATTTTGCTGCCTGTTGTTGTTATTATTCCACCTCTGATTTTCCTGATTATCTCTGCCTCCCCTGTAATTGTTGTCCCTCCAATTCTGGTTTGAATTGTCCTGCCATCCATGGTTATTATTTCCACTTTTATTGTACCCTTGGTTGGGGCGGTCATAGAAGTTGTGAGTGGATGCCACCATGTTGTCTTCTTGTTGGAGCTGCGGGTATTCATCAGTGTAATGGCTGTAATCAGCACAAATTCCGCAAATTCTTTGTGGGACTAGTTGTTGGTTTTGCTGCGGTTGAGTTTGCTGAGCTTGTTGATTCAACTGCATTTGCTTCAGCAGGTTGGTCATCTCACAGATGCTTTGAGTTAGAGCAGCAGTCTCTCTGCCAGAAGATACTTCTACAACGGCTTTTGAACGGCCTTGCTTCTGTCTGTGGTTCTGAGTAGATTCAGCTAAATCACTAATCAATTGCCAAGCTTCATCAGTAGTCTTGTACTTCTTCATAGACCCATTGCTGGCACTTTCCAATGTGGTCTTATCTTGGGGCCTCATACCTTGTGTGATATAGCTGAGTAGGACGATCTTGTCAATCATGTGGTGGGGGCATGCTTCCAGAAGATTATTGAAGCGCTCCCAGTATTCAAAGAGAGTCTCATTGTCATCCTGAACAATTGTAGAGATATCCTTCCTCAGTTTATCAGTAACTTCAGATGGAAAGAATTTCTCCAGAAACTCCTTTCTGAGTGTATCCCAGTTGGATACATTTTCTAGAGGTTGAGTGTAGTACCACTCTCGTGCTTTTCCCTCAAGAGAGAACGGAAAAGCTTTCAGCAGAATTGAAGTTTCATCAGTGCCATCACGCCTGACAGTAGAACAGGCTGCCTGGAAATCTCTCAAGTGCTTTATAGGCTCTTGAGCAGGTAGGCCATGAAACATGGGCATCAAATTTAACAGTGCGGTCTTTATTTCAAAATCTGTAGCTACCGCTGGATGATGTGCTTGAAATGGTTGAATTGTAAAATTAGGAGCTCCTTCCTCCTGAATGGTAACTCTTCTAGCTGCCATGTTTTCTGCATGTAAAACAACCGAATCAGTAGAACGGGGGCTGGTTTCTTCCTCAGATTCACTTTCAGATCCGCTCTCAGAGCGGGCTAACCAACGCTGTTCTCGCCTTATTCGTGAAATTGTTCTTTCAATTTCAAGATCGAATATTAGCAAGCGCGGATCAGGAAGTGAACGTGTCATTTGACGGAAGAAATATGCAGCTCATAGTAGCGAAATTAAATAAAATGCAAATAAATAAATTCTAATTAATAAAATTAGCACTCTATTGCAACTCCCCGGCAACGGCGCCAAAAATTGATGGGAAGCAGAAGCTGGTGAATTAAAAATTTATTAAAATGGTTACGTTGCAAGTATAGCTCTTAACTCACCGAAAATCTGCCTATCAATTTAGAAATATGTCACAGAGAGTTTAAATTAAATTTACTGGGAGTTTTAAGTCCCAGGTCGTCTCCCAACGAGTTGCAGAAAAGTGTGCTGTTTTATTAATCAGATGTTCCAAGAAGTTGAGCTAAGTAAATTAGAATTTAAATTGAGAAATTTTAAATAATATAATTAAAAGCCTTGACTGGGAATTGATTGGTTAGAATCTCTATCATTGATGGTGTGATTGTAAGATTAATTTATAATTAATGGTTATTCTGTTTGGTTATCCTTTACTAGGTAAGGGAGAGTCAAACAAGTTGGAATGCCAGATCTGTTCACAAGTTGCAACCCACTTAGTTCAAAGGGATTGGCGTCGGTGATAGGATAGTAATCCAACATTTAACCCAATTACAAATTTTCTTTCAATCCTTCCAACCCAAGAGTTCCTTTTTAATCAACTCCCCATCAAGTAAGGAAACTACTCACGCATTGTAAATAAAGAATCCATAGCAGATGAAAGGGAATTAAAAGAAGACATGATTATTGGAATTGAAATTGAATTAAAAAGAAATAATCCTTGCATTAAATAATCATAAAAGTATCTGAATGACAAAATTGAACAAAACAAAGAACATGGAAGAATAAAACCAAGTTAAGAAAACAAACTAGAATGATGAAGTCTTGATGAGGGAAATAACTCATCTCAATGTTCCAATGCTCAGATCAATTCAAAATTAGAATCCTAAAAACCTAGAGAGAAAAACCTAAGAGAGTAAAAAAAACTAGATCTCAAACTTGCTGAATGAATGTCTTTTGTTTCTGCATGTTCTCTGACTCTAGTCTGATGTTCCGGGCCAAAAACTGGGCCAAAATGGGGTCCAAAATCGCCCCCAACGAATTCTGCAGATTATGCAGATCACACATGTCACGCGATCGCGTCATTCATGCAGACGCGTCATTCGCGTTTTTCCTCGCCACGCGTTCGCTTCGTCCATGCTACCGCGTCGCTTGGGCTTTCCAATCCACGCGGCCGCGTGAGCCATGCGGCCGCGTCGCTGCGATTTGCTCTCCTTCGCGCGGTCGCGTGAGCCATGCGACCGCGTCACTTCTCGCTGGTTATCTCCTCAAATTCTTGTGTTCCTTCCATTTTTTGCTAGCTTCCTTTCCAATCTCCAACTCATTCATGCCCTATAAAGTCTGAAACACTTAACACACAGATCACGGCATCGAATGGAATAAAGGAGAATTAAAAATAAATAATTAAAGTCTCTAGGAAGCAGTTTTCAACATGTAATAAATTCTGGAAGGAAATCTAAATGCATGCTAATTTAATGAATAAGTGGGTAAGGATCATGATAAAACCACACAATTAAACACAATATAAACCATAAAATAGTGGTTTATCAGATCCTCTTTGCCACAGTGGAGAGGTTCCTTTATGTGAGTAGAAGAGAAGAAAAGAAAAAGGTAAGAATCCAAACACAAGGGAGAGGAGTAGGTTCGAATTCTTGAGTGAAAGAGAAGTGTTAGCAGATGAATAAATAATTAGAAGGAGATGAGAGATGAGGGAATTCGAAAATTAAATAAAAGAAAAGAAAAAATATTTTTGTTTTTAAATTAAAATCAAAGTTATAATTCGAAAATCAAAAAGAAAAATGAAATTAAATTAAATTAAAGTTTAAAATAATTAGTTAAATAAAAATGAATTTTGAAAAAGAGGGAAGGGATTTTCGAAAATTAGAGAGAGAAATAGTTAGGTAGTTTTGAAAAAGATATGATTGAAATAGTAAACTTTTAAAACCAATCAAAAAGTAAAGTAGTTAATTGAAAATGATTTGAAAATCAATTTTTGAAAAGATAAGAAGTTAGAAAAGAAGTTAGAAAATATTTTGAAATTGATTTTGAAAAAGATGTGATTGAAACTTATTTTGAAAAAGATTTGAAAAAGAAATTTAAAAAGATTTGATTTTGAAAATTAAAGTTGATTACTTGACTAACAAGAAACTAAAAAGATATGATTTAAAATTTAAAGATTGAACCTTTCTTAATAGGAAAGTAACAAACTTTAAAATAATTGAATCAATCACATTAATTTTTAGTAAAGATTTTGAAATTATGAAACAAAATAAGAAAAAGATTTTTGAAAATCAAATTGAAATTTTCGAAAATATGAGAAAAAAATGAAAAAGATTTGATTTTTGAAAAAGATTTGAAAAGGATAGAATTTTTAAATTGAAAATTTGATTTGAATCATAAGAAACAACTAAATTTTAAAAAGTTTTGAAAAAGTCAACTCAAATTTTCGAAATTTAGGAGTGAAATAAGGGAAAGAAATTTTTTTTATTTTTGAATTTTTAATGATGAAAGAGAAAAGCAATAAAAAGACTCAATGCATGAAAGTTTTAGATCAAAACAAATGATGCATGCAAGAACACTATGAATGTCAAGATGAACATCAAGAACACTTTGAATGTCAAGATGAACACCAAGAACTTATTTTTGAAAATTTTTAAGAAAAGAGAAACATGCAAGACACCAAACTTAGAAATTTTCAATGTTGAGACATTGATAATTCAAAGATGCATATGAGAAACAAGAAAAGACACAAAACAAGAAATTTTAAAGATCAAACAAGAAGACTTACCAAGAACAACTTGAAGATCATGAAGAATACAATGCATGGATTTCGAAAAATGCAAGAAAGTTTGAAAAATATGCAATTGACACCAAACTTACAATGTGACACAAGACTCAAACAAGAAGCACAAAATTATTTTTGGTTTTATGATTTTATTAAATTTTTTTGTATATTTTTTGAAAATTTAATTGGAAAAGGAAAAATAAGGATTTCAAAATTTTTAATAGGAATTCCAGGAATCTTGCACTGTTAGTCTAAAGCTCCAGTCCAGGAATTAGACATGGCTTACTAGCCAGCCAAGCTTTCAGTGAAAGCTCCGGTCCAAAACACTAGACATGGCCAATGACCAGCCAAGCTTTAGCAGATACAAATCAGACATACAACAGCTGATACTTCATCCAACTTCATTCTATGCTGATAAGTGGAAGCCCCAGTCCAAATGAATTAGACATGGCTTTACAGCCAGCCAGGCTTCAACATGCTTCATGAAACTCTAGAATTCCTTTTTAAAAATTCTGAAGCCATAGAATAATTTATTTTTTTTTTTTTTGAAAATGTTTTTAAAAATATATTTTATTTTATTTTTTTTGAAAAATTTTCGAAAATAAAAAGAATAAAAACAAAAACTTAATATTAAAATAAAATTAACTAATCTGAGCAACAAGATGAACCGTCAGTTGTTCAAACTCGAACAATCCCCGGCAACGGCGCCAAAAACTTGGTGCACGAAATTGCGATCATCAACAATGGTGCCAAAGACTTCGTGCTCTCAAACGTGAATCACACTTTGTCACAACTTCACACAACTAACCAGCAAGTGCACTGGGTCGTCCAAGTAATAAACCTTACGTGAGTAAGGGTCGATCCCACGGAGATTGTCGGCTTGAAGCAAGCTATGGTCACCTTGTAAATCTCAGTCAGGCGGACTCAAATGGTTATGGTGAATTGACAATAAAAACATAAATAAAATATAAACTAAGATAGAGATACTTATATAATTCATTGGTGAGAATTTCAGATAAGCATATAGAGATGCTTTCGTTCCTCCTGAACCTCTGCTTTCCTACTGTCTTCATCCAATCATTCTTACTCCCTTCCATGGCAAGCTGTATGTAGGGCATCACCCTTGTCAACGGCTACATCCCATCCTCTTTGTGAAAATGGTCCAATGCGCTGTCACTGTATGGCTAATCATCTGTCGGTTCTCGATCATACTGGAATAGGATTTACTATCCTTTTGCGTCTGTCCCTACGCCCAGCACTCGCGAGTTTGAAGCTCGTCACAGCCATCCCTTGCCAGATCCTACCCGGAATACCACAGACAAGGTTTAGACTTTCCGGATCTCGGGAATGGCCGTCCATGGATTCTAACTTATACCACGAAGATTCTAATATCTCGGACTCGGTCCCCTGTATTAGATATCTAAGAGATAGTGTTTCTATCTCATCTTCATGTAGAACGGAAGTGGTTGTCAGGCACGAGTTCATAGGTGAGAATGGTGATGAGCGTCACATAATCATCACATTCATCATGTTCTTGGGTGCAAATGAATATCTTAGAATAGAAATAAGCTTGAATTGAATGGAAAAACAATAGTACTTTGCATTAATTCATGAGGAACAGCAGAGCTCCACACCTTAATCTATGGTGTGTAGAAACTCTACCATTGAAAATACATAAGAACAAGGTCCAGGCATGGCCGAGAGGCCAGCCCCCATGATCTAAGAACTAAACGTTGATGTGCGGAAAACGATCCGACACAAACTCACCGGCAAGTGCACCGGGTCGCATCAAGTAATAATAACTCACGTGAGTGAGGTCGATCCCACAGGGATTGAAGGATTGAACAATTTTAGTTTAGTGGTTGATTTAGTCAAGTGAATCAAGATTTGGTTGAGAGATTTGTGATTTGCATAATTTAAATTGCATGGAAAATAAAGGGAATGGGTAATTCGCATGAAATTAAAGAGAACTGAAATTTAAAGTGCTGAATCTTAAAGAGCATGAAATTAAATAGCAGAAACTTAGAACGCAAGAAATGTAAATTGCAGAATCTTAGAGTGCAAGAAATGTAAATGGCTTGAATTGTAAAGGGAGTTGGGAATTGGATTTGCAGAAATTAAACAAGAAAGAGTTAAATTCAACACACAGAAGAGTGGAAGATGCCTTGGATTGAATCGGATCTAAAACAGAAATATAAAAGAGCTTGAAAGTAGTAAATAGAGAATGTAAAATGATAATTCAGATCTCAGGACCCAAGAGACTAGATAACCAAGTCTAGATCTCAATGCCTTCCTAGATCCAACAAGAACAATTGCAAAGGAAATGTAAATTGCAGAGAAAGTAGACGAAGAAGCAATTAACAGAAATTTAAATTCAATTGTGCAGTAAAGAAACAGAGAGGTCTCAGGATGAGATTGAAACAGAATTCCTTCAATTCTCCAACCCAAGATCCAAGACAATTGTAATTGAAATTGAAAGCAAGAAAACTAAGAGGAAGGGAATTCAATTCTCCTTCCCCGAGACTTAGAAATTAAAATTCACTCCACACCAAAAGATCTCCGAAAACTCTCTATCAAAACTAAAGGAAAAGCTCCCCAAAAACTTAAATCCTATGCTATTTATACACTTTCTTCAAATGGTCTTCAAGCCTTCAATTGGGCCTTTGCTCTTGATGGAATTGGGTTGATAGAGGCCTTGGTTGATTGCTCTTGGAGTTTGGAGAAGAACCGAAGTGAACCGGGTTTGGAATCATGTAAGCTTGAGTAAAAGTTTGAGTAAAAGTTTGAGGCAAACTTTTACTCAAACTTTTCATATCAGCCACCCTATCTTTGCTGCTACCAACGTTTGAGCCAAAGTTTGGGGTCAAACTTTTGCTCAAACGTTGGCTCCCCCTTGCACAATCATGGCGCCAACGTTTGCCAAAAAGTTTGAGGCAAACGTTGGCGCAAGCTTTTGCTCTCCAGGGTGTGTTGTTCATGGCGCCAACGTTTGCCAAAAAGTTTGAGACAAACGTTGGCGCAAACTTTTGCTCTCCAGGGTGTTGATTTGTGATGCCAAAAGTTTGCCAAAAAGTTTGAGGCAAACTTTTGCTCAAGCTTTTCGCCCAAAAGTTTGCCAAAAAGTTTGAGGCAAACTTTTGCTCAAGCTTTTTGCCCAAAAGTTTGCACAAAAGTTTGAGGCAAACTTTTGGTCAAGCTTTTTGCTCCCTGGTTCGTTTTCACTTATTCCAAAAGTTTGAGCTAAAGTTTGAGGCAAACTTTTACTCAAACTTTTTGTCCTCTCTTCCTCCTAGCCATTCCTTCTTGCTTCAACCTTTCTCCAAGCTTTCTTCACCTATCATTAATAAACCAAACACATCAAAGCTATGCTCAAAATCATGAGATATTCATTCTTTCATAATATGTGACAATTATAGCATAAAACCTCATGAAATTGCATTAATTCATCTATGGTTGATTAAATCAAAGGAAGCATGAAAATCTACCCAATTGGCTTGCTTATGGCTCAAGAAAGTGCATAAATCAATTGAAAATAAAAGAAAAAGGCTAGTGAAACTAGGCTAAGATGACTTGTCATCACAACACCAAACTTAAAGCTTGCTTGTCCCCAAGCAAGAAAAGATTTATTGAGAAGAAAGAATGAAATGGAAGAGGATGTTCATGCTAGTAGAGTGTTATTGGTAGTTCATGGGGTTTTATGTGGATATGTAAACACTCACTTCTTATTGACTCTTAAGCCTAGAAAGTCTCCTTCAAGCTTCAAGTAACATACTGCTATGACCTCTCATTATTCCTTTGTCCTTGGCTATTATTTTGTTCATAAGCTTTATTTGAGTGTCATGTGTAGCAAGTTCGTTTTCTTTTCTTTATACTTGACACATTATTCACTATAGACACTTGGCTCACATTCCTTCTTAAAACATTGATGCCCAGCACCTCTTTGGGCTACTAAATGCCTTGTAGTTAGGTTGCTCTTGATAGTGGACTTTCAGCTGATGATCCCGGGTTAGTTAACCCAAGTCACCGAGTGTTGACGCACTCCAAAGAACTTAGTAGTCCAAGCAGATCCTAATACAAAGACACCACAGGCATATATTCTAAGGTTCAAGCTATTGGTGTCCAGCTTTGTTTCTTTTTGTTTTCTTTTGTTCTGCCACTCTTTGGCTATTTCTTTTTCTCCCTTTTTTTTCTTTCTTTTTGTTTTTCTTTCTAACCAAGGATTTTTATTTGATTGAGATTCATAGACAGTAGGCCACTTTATACTTAGAAGGAAACACCCTAGTTCTTTTATTCACTAAAAGTGAGCTATTATACAATCACACACACATACCACCACTTACTTTTATTATACTTCTATCTAACAGAGAACTATCTCCCTTCACTTTCAAACATTTCTTTTATTGAATTAAAGATGCAGGGGACAAAACATGCTTTTTGTTCAGTGAAAGTAAACACACAAGCACACACATAGACTAGCTTACTTATTTTAAGAGTGATTCTACTTGTATTAAATGAACACTTTAACAAAACACAAATCAAAACATTTTTCAACAGCAAGAGTTAAGTGTAAATACAACCTATTGGTTTGCAGTTCCTTTGTCCTTCCTTCTGTTGTGCCCTTTTGAGTTATGATGCATAGTGTCTTCAAATGGTGGTGAATTCCCTGCACAATTCTCAAAAGTTGCTTGCTTCTCAAGCCCTTAGATGACCAGTTAGTATGCATGAATTGAGTGTGGCTTGTGGATTTAATTTGGTGTGGGAACACCACACTTAATTTCTTGCCACTTCTCTGGATACAGCAGGTTAACTCTAGGCAGAATCTTGTATCCTTGCTAAAGGTTATGATGTTAAGACTAAAAAGCAGTTAGGTGGTTGAATAATCTGTTTGATTGCTTGGAACTAGCAATGTGCAGGAAGTTAGAATGTGCTTTTGAATGAGGTTTTGGTGGAATACCAAACTTAGAATCCTCCATTCTCCCTTAAGTTGTTTTTGGTGTGCAACACCAAACTTAGCTCCTTGCAATACATATCAATTATTCAACATTTTTATTGAAAAAGCTATGAAAAGAAAACTACCTCAGGTTGGGTTGCCTCCCAACAAGCGCTCTTTTATTGTCACTAGCTTGACATTGGGGCTTTCTTTTATGGAGGTTGGTGCTTGTAGTGCCTCAACTTGTCTCCCCTGACTGTGATCCTCCTTTTTGTTCTCTGGTGTTCAATTTCAGCGTGCTCTAATGAGAGTATGTTGCTGACAGTGTAATAGTCATCAGTCTGTTGGCTTGTTCCCAGTGGTTGATATATCAGTTGCACTTTGTCACCTTTGGAAAGCCCCTCTGTTAGAATCTTCCTATTCTTCCAACCCCTTTTTGTTTTGTTCCTGCGTTTCATCCCCTTTTTTGTTGATCTTTCTTTTATGGCTGTAGACTTACCTTGGGAATTTCTCTCTTCAGTGGCTAATACTCCAATATCCTCTTGGACTTTTTCATCAGTTTGCACAATCTTTTGCCATGGGATGTTGCTGTGAATCACCTTGTCACTGTCTTCCTTTAACTGTGATTCTCCCTTGTCAATTTCCATATAGTCTTTCTTCTTATTACTAAACTGTGCTTCTGGTAATACCTTCAGAGTGACACTCTTATCATGCATTCTGAGAGTTAATTCTCCTTCCTCCACGTCTATGATAGCTCTAGCAGTGGCCAAGAATGGCCTTCCCAGTATAATAGAGTCACCATCATCCCCATCTGAATCTAGAACCACAAAATCTACAGGGTATATGAAATTGTCCACCTTGACCAGAAGGTTTTCAATCATACCCCTGGGGTATACCGTTGACTTATCTACTAGCTCTAGAGATATCTGTACCGGTTTAACTTCCTCTATATGCAACTTTTTCACCAAGGAGGATGGTATTAAGTTGATACTTGCTCCTAGATCGCACATTGCTTTAGTGATGGTTAATTCCCCAATGGTGCAAGGCAGCAAGAAGCTCCCTGGGTCCTCAAGCTTCGGAGGAAGCCCTTTTTGAATCAAGGCCCTGCATTCCTCAGTAAGCAGTATGGTTTCTTTCTCATCCCAACTTCTTTTCTTATTGATAAGCTCCTTCAAAAACTTGGCATACAGAGGCATTTGCTCAAGTGCTTCAGCCAAGGGAATATTGATCTCCAGCTTCTTGAGAGTCTCAAGGAACTTATGAAAATGTTGGTCCTTAGCCTCTTTGTTGAACTTTTGGGGATATGGCAGTGGAGGTGTGATGCTCTTTCCTACTTGCTGCTGTCCCTGAATCACTTCTTTTGAACTGTGTGACTGGTTATCCATCTCTTTGAGTTTCTCAGTGCTCTTGTTTGGCATCACAACTTGATTCTTGGCTTTATCTTCCTTTGTTTGCTCCTTATCTTCTATTGACCTTTTGCTGCTCTCTGCTTGCTTCTTTGTAGTGTCATTGTTGCTCATCAATGTTCTCCCACTCCTTAATTGTATTGCCTTGCATTCTTTCTTAGGATTTGGGATTGTGTCACTCGGCAGTGAGCTTGAAGGTCTCTCAACAGAAATCTGTTTGGAGATTTGCCCAATTTGCCTCTCTAGGCTCTTCAAGGAGGCTTCATGGTTCTTGGTTATCATTTCCTTGTGTTTCAACATTTTGTCTATCAAGGTCTCCAAGTTAGTGAGTCTTTGAGATTCAGGTGATACTTGAGGTGGGTTGTGAGATGTGGGTGGTGGATGGTAGGCATTTTGGTTGGTGGGTTGGTTATTGGATTGGTACTGGTTGGGGTTGGGGTAGTTGTTTTGAGGTTTTCTGTAGGGGTTCTGGTTAGTTTGCTGCTGGTTGTGGTTTTGGTTGCTTCTTGGGTTGTTTTGGTTTGAGTTCCTCTGCCATGGTTGTTGGTTTTGGGTGTGATTATCTCCCCATCTGAGGTTTGGGTGGTTCTTCCAGGATGGATTGTATGTATCACCATACACTTCATTTGGTCCTTGGTTGTGCATGTACTGTACTTGCTCTTGTTGTTGTTCTTCTTGAGTTTCTTCATTTTGCACCCATGTGGATGATGGTTGGCTTGTGTTAACTACTGCAACTTGGAGGCTATCAATCCTCTTGGACATTTGCTCAAATTATTGTTGAATTTGCTGCTGCATCATCTTGTTTTGAGCCAAGATTGAGTCCACTCCTTCTAGCTCCATTACTCCTCTCCTTTGTGATGGTTGGCAGTTTCTTTGATGAGCAAAGAAATATTGATTGTTGGCCACCTTGTCAATAAGATTTTGAGCTTCTTCTGCTGTTTTCATCAGTTGCAATGATCCTCCAGCTGAGTGGTCAAGTGATTCTTGAGCCTTTAGAGTGAGTCCTTCATAGAAGTTCTGTAGCTTGTCCCATTCAGTGAACATTTCTGGTGGACATTTCCTCAGCAGAGCCTTGTATCTCTCCCATGCTTCATACAGATTTTCAGCATCCAATTGTGTGAATGTTTGCACCAGTTTTCAGCATCAGTTTTCAGCCTGATGACTCTTTGAGGTGGATAGAATTTGGCTAGAAATTTAGTCACCAAATCATCCCAGCTAGTGATGCTTCCTTGAGGAAAAGTTTCAAGCCATTGTGCGGCTTGTCCCTTAATGAGAACGGGAACAGCAGAAGCTTGTAAGTCTCAGGATTCACGCCATTGGACTTGACAGTGTCACAAATCCTTAAGAAGGTAGATAGATGTTGATTTGGATCCTCCAATGGTCCTCCCCCAAACGAGCAGTTGTTTTGGACCAACTACAGAGTTGAGTTCTAGCACTCCCTTCTTTTGGTTCCTTTCTGAAGCATAGAAATGCTCGTTTTCAGCTACAGTCTCAATGACATCTATGGCCTCTTCAATGGTTTTCTTTTTGTTGAGTGAGCCTCCTGAAGAATGATCCATAGCCTTCTTTGCTTCATAGGATAGTCCCTCATAAACGATACGTAGTTGTATCCACTCATTGAACATTTCTGGTGGGCATCTTCTTGTCAGATATTTGAATCTCTCCCAGGCCTCATAGAGTGTTTCTCCATCTTATTGTCTGAAAGTTTGCACCTCCGCTTTCAGCCTATTGATTCTTTGTGGAGGGTAAAATCTTGGAAGGAATCTATTCACGACCTCCTCCCATGTAGTTAGGCTATCCTTGGGGAATGATTCCAACCACTTTGCTGCCTTATCTCTGAGTGAGAGAGGGAACAAGAGTAGTTTGTAGATGTCAGGATGTACCCCGTTGGACTTTACAGTATCACATATCCTCAAGAATGTGCTGAGATGTTGATTATGGTCTTCTTGGGCACTTCCTCCATATGAGCAATTATTCTGAACATGTGTGATGAGCTGAGGCTTCAGCTCAAAATTATTGGCATGAATTATTGGCTTTAGGATGCTGCTGCCATAATTTCCTGGGTTTGGGTTGATGTAGGAGCCTAACACTCTCCTTTCTTGCCCATCATGATTTACTGGGCCTTCTCTGGCATGGTTGTGAGCTTCTTCTTCATGGTGGTTCTCCATATACTCCTCCATGTTTGTTAAAAATACTCTTCCTCTTCTTCGGTTCCAATGACTCCCTTCCCTGTTGCTTCCCTCCTTAATCTAAGGAAGGTCCTCTCAGGTTCAGAATCAAAGGAAGTTGAAGCCCCGCTTCTCCTACCTGTCATACAACCAACAAGGCAAAAAGCAAGAAAGAAAATGAATGAAGAAATTACTCTTGTTAGAGTGGTTGTTAGTGTGAGTGGTGAAATTAATCAAACAGTTAGAAGAGTGAAAATACGGATGACGAATAAAAGTAATTAAAGAAGAAAAAAATAGAACTCAAAATAAAAATTAATAAAAAAATAAAAGGTGCTAAATAAAATAAACTAAAATAACAAGGAATTTAAATTGCTTAATCTAGCTCTCCAATCAATTTAATCACTGTCAAATTTAAGCCAATCCCTGGCAATGGTGCCATAAAACTTGATGAATCTAATTCACACCCCCATTCAAAATTGGTGAATTAGTTCTTTTGGCATGCGCACCAAAGTTATCGTCAAGTAATAACCCACAGTAGAGTGGGATCGTATCCACAAAGATTGGCAAATTCGAGCAGTTTTAATTAATTGATGAATTAGTCAAGCGGATCAATAGGATTGTGAAGTGCAGAATTGTAAATGACATAAATGTAATGACTAGAATATAAAGAAAAGCAATAAAGTGCAGAAATATAAATGACAGAATGTAAAGTACAGAATCATAAATGACTTGAATGTAAATGGGAATGGGGAATTGCTGAATGTAAAATTAAGCTGTAAAGAAATGGATAGATAAGAATGGGGAAATTCATTGAGATTGGGAGATGTTGTCTCTTTGGATCAAATCTAGCTTATATCCTCTTCAATCATGCAACTCATTGACCTCTTGGCAATCATGATTGATTGAGCCCCAATCCCTTGGTGACTCAATCTCTCAGATCTTGATCAATAGCCAATTCCTTGGTCTAATTGCTCATGAAGAGAGATAGGCTTGGTCCCTGATTATACCACACACCATTATAGGTCCAGGTAGAGGGAGGATTATATGTCATATATCCAAACACCAAAACCCAGATTTTACTCAAGTGTGAGAAGGGATTTCAAGCATGGTTTCATGTTTCCTTTCCCAAGGTTCCCATGAAACCCAATTGCATTCAATCTCTTTCCCAAGATAATTGAATGCTAAGAATTAAGAACAAAATTCCCTCTAGCAAATCAAAGAGAAGATGAAGAGAAGAAGAATTTCACTATTATCAATCCATCAAGTACAACAGAGCTCCCTCTCTCAATGAGAGGGAAGTTAGCTACTCATAGCTCAAAAAGTACTCAAAAGTGAAGTGTCAAAGTTGATCTAAAACTGACTGCTTAACCCCCTCTTCAGTACTCCTTAGGGGTATTTATACTACTCCTAGTAAAATAAAAGAATTACAAAAGTGAAAAAGGAAAATTACACTTTGGAGGGAAAAGAAAACACTCAATAAGCGTGACTTCCCAGCTGGCGTGTGGCTGGCGCTTTACTGGCATGTCATGTGCCCTTCATTTTTAGCTTGGCATGCCACGCCCAATCCTTCAAGTGGCACACTCATCTCGCTATCAACTTTGGCGTGCCACGCCTTCGAACTCAAGTGGCACGCCCCTTGCCTTTTTCCACCTTTCTTTGCCTTTGGAAACTTGAAATGGCGTGCCAAACCCAGGTCTGGCGTGCCACGCCCTTGCTCTATGCTTGGCTAAGCTTCTCTGGAAAGTTGCACTAGCGTGGCACACCCAGGGTCTGGCGTGCCACGCCCCTTTTGTGAGTGAGTGGTTCCTCTGTTTGGCGTGCCACGACACGAACTCAAGTGGCACGCCCCAATGCTTCCTTGCTCTCTGAATGACACTGGCGTGCCACGCCTGGTGTTCAAGTGGCATGCCCAAGTGAAGAAAAGTGAGTGGCGTGCCACGCCTTCGATATCAAGTGGCACGCCCCATGTAATTGGCCTCCTTTATCCTCTCTGGAAACTTATACCAGCGTGCCACGCCTAAAGGCTGGCGTGCCATGCCCATGATCTTGTCTTGGTTCAAGTAGTTGGCGTGCCACGCCTTTGATACCAAGTGGCACACCTAGTCTTTGCTTTTGGTCCTTTGTGCATTGGCGTGCCACGCCTGGTTGCTCAAGTGGCACGCCCAAGTGAGATTGAGGAGTTGGCGTGCCACGCCTTCGTCTTCAAGTGGCACGCCCAGTCTTCAATTGCCTTCAGCCCCTTCTCTGGATTATTGTACCAGCGTGCCACGCCATGCTGTTCAAGTGGCACGCCCATGGATTTGTGAACTCTTCAAGCTTGGCGTGCCACGCCTGGGTTCTCAAGTGGCACGCCCAAGTGGCTTCTTGGATCTGGTGTGCCACGCCTTCGACACCAAGTGGCACGCCATAGTGGAGGTTCTTCTTGGAATGGTGAATTGGTGTGCCACGCCCCTTTGCTCAAGTGGCACGCCCATAGTAGTTGGTGGGTTAGGCGTGCCACGCCTAATCTGGCGTGCCACGCCCCTTTTGTGTCCTCCATTGTAGCTCTCTGGAAAAATGTATTAGCGTGCCATGCCCAGTCCCTGGCGTGCCATGCCCTCATGCATGCTTGGACTTCTTCTATGGACTTTAGTACTGGCGTGCCACACCTAGCTCCTGGTGTGCCACGCCAGTGCATTTTCGTGGCATTTTCTCACAAGTGTCACGCTAGTTTCACACGCGCAGCTTCTTGTTTGTCTTCTACCCATTTTTGATGCCTTTTTCACCTGAAATTCAGCACAACTCATCTCAAAGTAGTGTACCATAATATTCATCAAATAATGCATGAATTGTACTGTTCAAATGAGATTTATGCTCTTTTATGGTCTTATTTATGCAAGAAAGAAGGGTAGATGATGCAAGTCATCACAACACCAAACTTAAGCTTTGCTTGTCCCAAGCAAATCAATGTGAGTAAGCCTTTATAACTTGAGGCTTGGCTTGGAGTGATTGCAATACAACTAAGAGTAAGACTAAGTGTTCAACACATGTATGAATATTTTAATGTCATGGAAAACTCTTGGATCCTTGAGGGTTCTTTCAGGTATAGGCTTTAGGGGTCCTTTCTATTGATTATCACCTTGAAGTAGTAAGGATTGTTTTGCTTTCTTGACCACGACTCTAGGTGTTTTGTCTCAAGACAACCCTTTAATTAGGCTTTCAATTAGCACTCCCAAACCATTTGGTTTTAGGATACTAGGTGTTGAGACACCCCTAAGAATTTACTTGCCCAGGTCTCTTCTTGACACATCTTCACCACAAGCATCTACTAAGATCTTTAGTTCTTTTTGAGCTTTTTAATGTTTTTTTTTTCTATCCCAGTAGTTGATGCTCAGAGCCTTGGGCCTTTATTGCTTACTACCTCTTGGTTCTATGGATATTCATGGAACACCCTTTAACCTTCCCTTGTTATACCCTCTAGGACTAGTTGCTTTCCATGACTCAATTTCTTTTTTATTTCATCCATGGTTCTACACTTAGTTTCTTATTTCTTAGTTTGTTTGATAATCTCTATTGGCCTTGGTCTCTCTTGATGTTTTTGCACAACTCACAGTGACTCTTATGGAGACAAGCTCTACTTTTACTTATATTGAAATGAAGACTTGAAATACATGGCATTTTCTTTCTTGTAAAAAAAACTCATAAAGACTTCAAACAGGAATTAAAAATAAGCATAAAACATAAACTATCCTAGCATGATTATTTATTCAAAAAGTAAATAAAGCAAAAGCTTAAACAAGATTTCAGAATTTAGAAAATGTCAACCATGGGACTCAACAACCTGGAGCAGCTTCATCTTTAGTTCATTAGCCCCTTCCCTTTGTCCTTCTTCTTGGAGGGGGAGGAGCCACCTTCATCTGGCTTGGAGGACCCTTCTTGTGCTTTGGCATCCTTGGGCTTCCAAAATCCTAGCCTCCTCATGTAAGAATTTACATTCTCCTTGTGTTGGTATGCTATTTCTTCTTGCCTTGAGCAGAGTTCCTCCAATTTTTGCATATAGGTGGGGTAATTGGGGTTCATGTTAGCTACTGCATCGCATAGGTAGCTCAACTTTGTTTGTGCATAGCAATCATATTCCCCTCTGGCTACAGTCCTTGCTTCATAAAGGTGTCTGAATTCAGCAAGACTCTCCATTTGTTGTAATTGTCGTCTCAGAATCATTCTTAAGCTGCCTTGCATCTCTCCCCAGTTAATTTGATCTTGCTGCTCCTTGAGGTTCTCAAAACCCCCTTGGAGTTGTTGAATGTTTTGGTTAATTTGGCTCCATTGTTGTTATTGAGTTTCTTTGAGTTGATTGACATCTTCTCTCAGGTGGTGTAGGTCTCCCTTCGTTTGGTGTACATCTCCTTGCAATTGTTCCCAGTTGAATCCCTCTGGAAAAGATGGGGAATGCCAACCTTGTGTTGTCACTGGTGCTTTTCTGCACTTTGTTGATGTTGTTGGCAATCATCTCCCCCACGTTGATATTCTCTCCTTTCATGATGCTGTAGATGAGCACAGCTCTCTCCTTGGTCACCTCTGAAGTGTTGGATGTGGGGACTAGGGACCTCCTCACAAATTCTAGCCACCCTCTAGCTTGGGGGCTCAAATCTCTTCTCCTCAATTGATTTGGTATCCCATCCTTATCATTTATCCAATGCACATGCATTACACAAATTTCATTCAGGATCTCCTCAAACCCAGGGTCTTGCTGCTTCATTCTTACTTCATAGCTCCGAGTGGAGTTTGTCCTCTTCACGATTAGCATTCTTTCTATGCTAGAGGGGCTGTAGTCGATGGACTTCCCCCTGACATAGCTAATGTAGCCATATTGTTGCCCTGGTTGAGGTACTGCGTTAGCATAGAATTCCCTCACCAAGCTCTCTATCACTTTCCTTGGTGGGTTGCATAGAAGTCACCAACCCCTGTTGTTGATCTCAATGTTGATTTCAATATGCTTATTGGTACATAAAATTCCGATAATCAACAATGGCGCCAAAGACTTGGTGCTCTCAAACGTGAATCACACTTTGTCATAACTTCGCACAACTAACCAGCAAGTGCACTGGGTCGTCCAAGTAATAAACCTTACGTGAGTAAGAGTCGATCCCACGGAGATTGTCAGCTTGAAGTAAGCTATGGTCACGTTGTAAATCTCAGTCAGGCGGATTCAAATGGTTATGGTGAATTGACAATAAAAACATAAATAAAATATAAACTAAGATAAAGATACTTATGTAATTCATTGGTGAAAATTTCAGATAAGCGTATAGCGAAGCTTTCGTTCCTCCTGAACCTCTGCTTTCCTACTGTCTTCATCCAATCATTCCTACTCCCTTCCATGGCAAGCTGTATGTAGGGTATCACCGTTTTCAATGGCTACATCCCATCTGGTGCGCAGAAATTGTGATTACACTTTGATTATGTAAAATTCATCGCTCTTTCTTTCCCTGGTAATGGCGCCAAAAACATGATGCCAATACCATGGTTCACAACTTCGCACAACTAACCAGCAAGTGCACTGGGTCGTCCAAGTAATACCCTACGTGAGTAAGGGTCGAATCCCACGGAGATTGTTTGTATGAAGCAAGCTATGGTCACCTTGTAAATCTCAGTCAGGCGGATATAAAATAGTAATGGAGTTTTCGAAAATAATTAATAAAATGGGGATAGAAATACTTATGTAATTCATTGGTGAGAATTTCAGGTAAGCGAATAGAGATGCTTTCGTTCCTCTGAACCTCTGCTTTCCTGCTATCTTCATCCAATCAGTCTTACTCCTTTCCATGGCTGGCTTTATGTGATACATCACCATTGTCAATGGCTACTTTCGGTCTTCTCTCGGGAAAATGATCCAAATGCCCTGTCACGGCACGGCTAATCGTCTGGAGGCATCACCATTGTCAATGGTTTCATCTTATCCTCTCAGTGAAAATGGTCAACGCACCCTGTCACGGCACGGCTATTCATCTGTCGGTTCTCGATCCTACTGGAATAGGATATACTATCCTTTTGTGTCTGTCACTATGCCCAGCAATCGCGAGTTTGAAGCTCGTCACTGTCATTCAATCATTGAATCCTACTCGGAATACCACAGACAAGGTTTAGACTTTCCGGATTCTCTTGAATGCCGCTATCATTCTAGCTTACACCACGAAGATTCTGATTAAGAGATCTAAGAGATACTCATTCAATCTAATATAGAACGGAAGTGGTTGTCAGGCACGCGTTCATAGGGAATGATGATGATTGTCACGTTCATCACATTCAGGTTGAAGTGCGAATGAATATCTTAGAAGCGAAATAGGGTGAATTGAATAGAAAACAGTAGTACTTTGCATTAATCTTTGAGGAACAGCAGAGCTCCACACCTTAATCTATGGAGTGTAGAAACTCTACCGTTGAAAATACATAAGTGATAATGGAGTTCATTGGTCTCGGCCCCAGAGGGGAACCGAAGTAACCAAGACTACGAATACAATGATAAAAAGTTCTATTTATAATAAACTAGCTACTAGAGTTTACAGAAGTAAGTAATTGATGCATAAATCCACTTCCGGGGCCCACTTGGTGTGTGCTTGGGCTGAGCCTTAACTTTCCACGTGCAGAGGCCATTTGTGGAGTTGAACGCCAGGTTTTGATCCATTTCTGGCGTTCAACTCTGGTTTTTGATCCATTTCTGGCGTTGAACTCCAGAATTGGGTAGAGAGCTGGCGTTGAACGCCAGTTTGCGTTGTCTAAACTTGGGCAAAGTATGGACTATTATATATTGCTGGAAAGCCCTGGATGTCTGCTTTTCAACGCAATTAGAAGCGCGCCATGATGAGTTCTGTAGCTCCAGAAAATCCATTTTGAGTGCAGGGAGGTCAGAATCCAACAGCATGAGTAGTCCTTCTTCAACCTCTGAATCTGATTTTTGCTCAAGTCCCTCAATTTCAGCCATAAAGTACCTGAAATCACAGAAAAACACACAAACTCATAGTAAAGTCCAGAAATGTGAATTTAACATAAAAACAAATGAATACATCCCTAAAATTAACTAGATTCTACTAAAAACATGTTAAAAACAATGTCAAAAAGCGTATAAATTATCCGCTCATCACAACACCAAACTTAAATTGTTGCTTGTCCCCAAGCAACTGAAAATCAAATAGGATAAAAAGAAGAGAATATACTATAAATTCCAAACTATCAATGAAACAGAGCTTCAATCATATGAGCGGGACTTATAGCTTTTTGCCTCTTGAATAGTTTTGGCATCTCACTTTATCCGTTGAAGTTCAGAATGATTGGCATCTATAGGAACTCAGAGTTCAGATAGTGTTATTGATTCTCCTAGTTCAGTATGATGATTCTTGAACACAGCTATTTTATGAGTCTTGGCCGTGGCCCTAAGCACTTTGTTTTCCAGTATTACCACCGGATACATAAATGCCACAGACACATAATTGGGTGAACCTTTTCAGATTGTGACTCAGCTTTGCTAAAGTCCCCAATTAGAGGTGTCCAGGGTTCTTAAGCACACTCTTTTTTTTTTGTTTTTGCTTTGGACATTGACTTTAACCACTCAGTCTCAAGTTTTCACTTGACACCTTCACGCCACAAGCACATGGGTAGGGACAGCTTGGTTTAGCCGCTTAGGCCAGGATTTTATTCCTTTAGGCCCTCCTATCCACTGATGCTCAAAGCCTTGGGATCCTTTTTATTTGCCCTTGCCTTTTGGTTTTAAGGGTTATTGGCTTTTTGCTCTTGCCTCTTGGTTTTAAGAGCTTTTGGCTTTTTCTGCTTGCTTTTTCTTTCTATTTTTTTTTCTTTGCCTATTTTTTTTTCTGCAAGCTTTGTTCTTTGCTGCTTTTTCTTGCTTCAAGAATCATTTTTATGATTTTTCAAATTATCAATAAACATGTCTCCTAGTCATCATTCTTTCAAGAGCCAACATTTTTTAACATTCTTAAACAACAACTTCAAAAGACATATGCACTGTTCAAGCATACATTCAAAAAACAAGAAGCATTGTCACCACATCAATATAATTAAGCTAAGTTCAAGGATAAATTCAAAACTCATGTACTTCTTGTTCTTTTGAATTAAAACAGTTTTCATTTAAGAGAGGTGATGGATTCATAGGACATTCATAACTTTAAGACATGGTTACTAACTACTAATGATCATGTAATGAAGACACAAACATAGATAAGCACATAACATAGAAAATGAAAAGCAGAAGAAATAAGAACAAGGAATGAATCCACCTTAGTGATGGTGGCGTTTCCTTCTTGAGGAACCAATGATGTCCTTGAGCTCTTCTATGTCTCTTCCTTGTCTTTGTTGCTCCTCCCTCATTGCTTTTTGATCTTCTCTTATTTCATGAAGGATGATGGAGTGCTCTTGATGTTCCACCCTTAGTTGTCCCATATTGGAACTCAATTCTCCTAGGGAGGTGTTGATTTGCTCCTAATATTTATGTGGAGGGAAGTGCATCCCCTGAGGTATCTCAGGGATCTCTTGATTTGCAGCCACATGTTCTACCACTGAGCTATAGACCATTGAGATGAATCTTTCCATCTCCCATGACTCGGAGGTGGAAGCCTTTGTCTTCCCTTCCCCTCTTTTAGAGGTTTAGGTGCCATCAATGGTAATGGAAAAACAAAAAGCTTATGCTTTTACCATACCAAACTTAGAATGTTGCTCGCCCTCGAGCAAAAGAAGAAAGAATAGAAGAAGAAGAAGATATGGAGGAGATGGAGGGATGTGTGTATGGATGTGAGTGGTAAATGGAGAACAGAAGGGATGATCATGAATGGAGAGAGAGAGGGTGAGTTGGGTGGGGATCCTGTGGGATTCACAGATCCTGAGATGATCCTGTGGTGTCCACAGATCCTGAGGTGTCAAGGATTTGCATCCCTGCACCAATTAGGCATGTAAAATGCCTTTGCACACAACTCTGGGCGTTCAGCGCCAGGTTGGTGCCCATTTTGGGCGTTCAACGCCCATTTGTTGCCATTTCTGGCGTTGAACGCCAGAACCATGCTTGTTCTGGGCGTTCAGCGCCAGAACCATGCTCTCTTCTGGCGTTGAACGCCAGGCAGGTGCTTCCTCCAGGGTGTGATTTTTCTTCTGCTGTTTTTGATTCCGTTTCCAATTTTTATATTTATTTTGTGACTCCACATGATCATGAACCTAAGAAAACATGAAAAACAAAAATATAGTTAGATAAATAAACATTGGGTTGCCTCCCAACAAGCGCTTCTTTAATGTCAATAGCTTGACAGTGGGCTCTCATGGAGCCTCACAGATGTTCAGAGCGTGGTTGAGACTCTCCAACACCAAACTTAGAGTTTGGATATGGGAGTTCAACACCAAACTTAGAGTTTGGTTGTGGCCTCCCAACACCAAACTTAGAGTCTGACTGTGGGGGCTTTGGTTGACTCTGCTTTGAGAGAAGCTTTTTCTGTTTCCTCTCCATGGATGCAGAGAGAGATCCTTGAGTTGTAAACACAAGGTTGCCCTCATTCAATTGAAGGATTAATTCTCCTCTGTCCACATCAATCACAGCTCTTGCTGTGGCTAGGAAAGGTCTTCCTAGGATGATGGATTTATCCTCTTCCTTTCCAGTATCCAGGACTATGAAATCAGCAGGGATGTAAAGGCCTTCAACCTTTACTAACACGTCCTCTACTTGTCCATAAGCCTGTTTTCTTGAATTGCCTGCCATCTCTAATGAGATTTTAGCAGCTTGCACCCTATAGATTCCCAGTTTCTCTGTTATAGAGAGGGGCATGAGGTTTATTCCTGAACCAAGGTCACACAGAGCCTTAAAGATCATGGTGCCTATGGTACAAGGTATTATGAACTTTCCAGGATCCTGTCTCTTCTGAGGCAATGTCAGTTGATCCAGATCACTTAGTTCATTGGTGAACAAGGGAGGTTCATCTTCCCAAGTTTCAATACCAAATAATTTGGCATTCAGCTTCATGATTGCACCAAGAAACTTGGTAGTTTGCTCTTCAGTAACATCCTCATTCTCTTCAGAAGAGGAATACTCATCAGAGCTCATGAAGGGCATAAAGAGGTTCAATGGAATCTCTATGGTCTCTAGATGAGTCTCAGAGTCCTTTGGTTCCTCAGAGGGAAGCTCCTTATTGATCACTGGACGTCCCAGGAGGTCTTCCTCCTTGGGATTCACGTCCTCTCCTTCCCTTACAGGTTCGGCCATGGTGCTTATGTCAATGGCCTTGCACTCTCCTTTTGGGTTCTCTTCTGTATTGCTTGGGAGAGTACTAGGAGGGATTTCAGTGATCCTCTTACTCAGCTGGCCCACTTGTGCTTCCAAATTTCTAATGGAGGACCTTGTTTTATTTATGAAACTTACAGTGGCCTTGGACAGATCAGAGACTAAGCTTGCCAAATTAGAGGTATTTTGTTCAGAATTCTCTGTCTGTTGCTGAGTGGATGATGGAAAAAGGCTTGCTATTGCTAAACCTGTTTCTTCCACCATTATTAAAGCCTTGTTGAGGCTTTTGATCGTTCCATGAGAAATTTGAATGATTTCTCCATGATGAGTTATAGGTGTTTCCATAAGGTTCACCTAAGTAATTCACCTCTGCTATTGCAAGGTTCTCAGGATCATAAGCTTCTTGTTCAGGAGAAGCCTCTTGAGTACTGTTGGATGCAGCTTGCATTCCATTCAGACTCTGAGAAATCATATTGACTTGCTGAGTCAATATTTTGTTTTGAGCCAATATGGCATTCAGAGTATCAACTTCAAGAACTCCCTTCTTCATAGGCGTCCCATTACTCACAGGATTCCTCTCAGAAGTATACATAAACTGGTTATTAGCAACCATGTCAATGAGTTCTTGGGCTTCTGCAGGCATTTTCTTTAGGTGAATGGATCCACCTGCAGAAGTATCCAATGACATCTTAGCTAAGTCAGACAGACCATCATAGAATATGTTCAGGATGGTCCATTCTGAAAGCATGTCAGAAGGACACTTTTTGGTCAGTCCTTTGTATCTCTCCCAAGCTTCATAGAGGGATTCACCTTCCTTCTGTCTCAAGGTTTGAACATCCACTCTAAGCTTGCTCAGCTTTTGAGGAGGAAAGAACTTGGCTAAGAAAGCCTTGACCAGCTTATCCCAAGAGTTCAGGCTGTCTTTAGGTTGAGAATCCAACCATATTCTAGCTCTGTCTCTTACAAAAAAAGGGAAAAGCACGAGCCTGTAGACTTCAGGATCTACTCCATTAGTCTTAACAGTATCACATATCTGCAAGAATTCAGTTAAGAACTGAAAAGGATCTTCAGATGGAAGTCCATGAAACTTGCAGTTCTGCTGCATCAAAGAAACTAGCTGAGGTTTCAGCTCAAAGTTGTTTGCTCCAATGGCAGGAATGGAGATGCTTCTTCCATGTAAATTGGAATTAGGTGCAGTAAAGTCACCAAGCATTCTTCTTGCATTATTATTATTTTCAGCTGCCATCTCCTTTTCCTGTTTGATAATTTCTGACAGGTGCTTACTGGTTTGTTGTAATTCAGCTTCTCTTAGTTTCCTCTTCAGAGTCCTTTCAGGTTCTGGATCTGCTTCAACAAGAATATTCTTGTCCTTGCTCCTGCTCATATGACAAAGAAGAGGGCACAGAAAAATAATAATAATAGAGATCCTCTCTTTTTTTTTTGTGAGTGAGGAGAGATGTTAGTAGATGAATAAACAAATAGAATAAGATGATAGAGGGAGAGGATTTTCGAAAATTATTTTTGAAAAAGAGTTAGTGATTTTTGAAAATAGTTTTTGAAAAAGGTTAGTAGTTTTTCAAAAATTCAAATAAAAAATAAAATAATTAGTTTAAAAAGAAATTTTGAAAAAGAGGGAAGATATTTTCAAAAATTAGAGAGAGAGAGTTAGTTAGGTAGTTGAAACAAATTTGAAAATCAATTTTGAAAAGATAAGAAGTTAGGAAGTTAGAAAAGATATTTTGAAATCAAATTTTTGAAAAAGATAAGATAAGAAGATATTTTTGAAATTAGTTTTTGAAAAAGATTTGATTTTTAAAATCACAATTAATGACTTGATTCACAAGAAATCACAAGATATGATTCTAGAACTCAAAGTTTGAATCGTTCTTAACAAGCAAGTAACAAACTTGAAATTTTTGAATCAAAACATTAATTGATGATGTTATTTTCGAAAATTATGAGATAAAATAAGAAAAAGATTTTTGAAAAATATTTTTGGAATTTTCGAAAATAACTAAGAAATTTGAAAAAGATTTGATTTTTGAAAAAGATTTTGAAAAAGATAAGATTTTCAAATTGAAAATTTGATTTGACTCATGAGAAACAACTTGATTTTTAAAAATTTTTGAAAAAGTCAATCCAAATTTTCGAATTTGATGAGAGAAAAAGGGAAAGATATTTTTTGATTTTTGAATTTTTATGATGAGAGAGAAAAACAAGAAAAAGGATGCAATGCATGAGAATTTTGGATCAAAACAATGAATGCATGCAAGTATGCTATGAATGTCAAGACGAACACCAAGAACACGATGAAGATCATGATGAACAACATCAAGAACATATTTTTGAAAAATTTTTAATGCAAAGAAAACATGCAAGACACCAAACTTAGAATTCTTTAATGCTTAGACACTAAGAATTCAAGAATGCATATGAAAAACAAGAAAAGACACAAAACATGCAAATGCAAAGATCAAACAAGAAGACTTACCAAGAACAACTTGAAGATCATGAAGAACACTATGAATGCATGAGAGTTTTCGAAAAAAATGCAAGATGCACATGCAATTGACACTAAACTTATAACATGACTCAAGACTCAAACAAGAAACACAAAAATATTTTTGATTTTTATGATTTTATGATTTTTTTTGTATTTTCTTTTAATTTTTTTCGAAAATATTTGGGAAAAAGGAAGCAATGAATTCATAGTCCTCAATCAAAATCCTGGGAATTAGATATGGCTTAATAGCCAGCCAAGCTAAAACATGTTATATGAAACACTAGAATTCATTCTTAAAAATTTTGAAGAAAAATATATTTTTGAAAACATTTTTATTATTTTTAAAATTTTTTCGAAAACAAAGGAGAAAATTTTTGAAAGATTTTTGAAGAATTTTTGAAAAGAAAACAAAAAGAAAATTTCCTAATCTGAGCAACAAGATGAACCGTCAGTTGTCCAAACTCGAACAATCCCCGGCAACGGCGCCAAAAACTTGGTGCGCAGAAATTGTGATTACACTTTGATTATGTAAAATTCATCGCTCTTTCTTTCCCTGGTAATGGCGCCAAAAACATGATGCCAATACCATGGTTCACAACTTCGCACAACTAACCAGCAAGTGCACTGGGTCGTCCAAGTAATACCTTACGTGAGTAAGGGTCGAATCCCACGGAGATTGTTGGTATGAAGCAAGCTATGGTCACCTTGTAAATCTCAGTCAGGCGGATATAAAATAGTAATGGAGTTTTCGAAAATAATTAATAAAATAGGGATAGAAATACTTATGTAATTCATTGGTGAGAATTTCAGATAAGCGAATAGAGATGCTTTCGTTCCTCTGAACCTCTGCTTTCCTGCTATCTTCATCCAATCAGTCTTACTCCTTTCCATGGCTGGCTTTTTGTGATACATCACCATTGTCAATGGCTACTTTCGGTCTTCTCTCGGGAAAATGATCCAAATGCCCTATTACGGCACGGCTAATCGTCTGGAGGCATCACCCTTGTCAATGGTTTCATCTTATCCTCTCAGTGAAAATGGTCAACGCACCCTGTCACGGCACGGCTATGTATCTGTCGGTTCTCGATCCTGCTGGAATAGGATTTACTATCCTTTTGCGTCTGTCACTACGCCCAGCAATCGCGAGTTTGAAGCTCGTCACAGTCATTCAATCATTGAATCCTACTCGGAATACCACAGACAAGGTTTAGACTTTCCGGATTCTCTTGAATGCCGCCATCATTCTAGCTTACACCACGAAGATTCTGATTAAGAGATCTAAGAGATACTCATTCAATCTAATGTAGAACGGAAGTGGTTGTCAGGCACGCGTTCATAGGGAATGATGATGATTGTCACGTTCATCACATTCAGGTTGAAGTGCGAATGAATATCTTAGAAGCGAAATAGGATGAATTCAATAGAAAACAGTAGTACTTTGCATTAATCTTTGAGGAACAGTAGAGCTCCACACCTTAATCTATGGAGTGTAGAAACTCTACCGTTGAAAATACATAAGTGATAATGGAGTTCATTGGTCTCGGCCCCAGAGGGGAACGGAAGTAACCAAGACTACGAATACAATGATAAAAAGTTCTATTTATAATAAACTAGCTACTAGGGTTTACAGAAGTAAGTAATTGATGCAAAAATCCATTTCCGGGGCCCACTTGGTGTGTGCTTGGGCTGAGCCTTAAATTTCCACGTGCAGAGGCCATTTGTGGAGTTGAACGCCAGGTTTTGATCCATTTCTGGCGTTCAACTCTGGTTTTTGATCCATTTCTGGCGCTGAACTCCAGAATTGGGCAGAGAGCTTGCTTTGAACGCCAGTTTGCGTCGTCTAACCTTGGGCAAAGTATGGACTATTATATATTTCTGGAAAGCCCTGGATGTATACTTTCCAACGCAATTGGAAGCGCGCCATTTTGAGTTTTGTAGCTCCATAAAATCCATTTTGAGTGCAGGGAGGTCAGAATCCAACAGCATCAGCAGTCCTTCTTCAACCTCTGAATCTGATTTTTGCTCAAGTCCCTCAATTTCAGCCAGAAAGTACCTGAAATCATAGAAAAACACACAAACTCATAGTAAATTCCATAAATGTGAATTTAACATAAAAACTAATGAAAACATCCCTAAAAGTAACTAGATTCTACTAAAAACATACTAAAAATAATGTCAAAAAGCGTATAAATTATCCGCTCATCACCATCCTCTCTGTGAAAATGGTCCAATGTGCTGTCACTGCATGGCTAATCATGTGTTGGTTGTCGATCATACTGGAATAGGATTTACTATCCTTTTGCGTCTATCACTACGCCCAGCACTCACGAGTTTGAAGCTAGTCACAGCCATCCCTTCCCAGATCCTACTCGAAATACCACAGACAAGGTTTAGACTTCCCGGATCTCAGGAATGGCCGTCCATGGATTCTAACTTATACCACAAAGATTCTAATATCTCGAACTCGGTCCCCTGTGTTAGATATCTAAGAGATACTCATTCTATCTCATCTTCATGTAGAAAGTAAGTGGTTGTCAGGCACGCGTTCATAGGTGAGAATGGTGATGAGCGTCACATAATCATCAAATTCATCATGTTCTTGGGTGCGAATGAATATCTTAGAATAGGAATAAGCTTGAATTGAATAGAAAAACAATAGTACTTTGCATTAATTCATGAGGAACAGCAGAGCTCCACACCTTAATCTATGGTGTGTAGAAACTCTACCGTTGAAAATACATAAGAACAAGGTCCAGGCATGGCCGAGAGGCCAGCCCCCATGATCTAAGAACTAAATATCCCAAGATGAACAAAGGATGTAAATAAATAGTAAAAAGTTCTATTTATACTAAACTAGTTACTAGGGTTTATAGAAATGAGTAAATAACGCAGAAATCCACTTCTGGGGCCCACTTGGTGTGTGTTTGGGCTGAGGAATGAGCTTTACACGTGTAGAGGCTTCTCTTGGAGTTGAATGCCAGTTTGTAACCTGTTTCTGGCGTTTAACTCCACTTTGCAACCTGTTTCTGGCGTTTAACTCCAGAAAGCAGCATGAAACTGGCATTGAATGCCAGTTTTTGTCGTCTAAACTCAGGCAAAGTGTAGACTATTATATATGGCTGGAAAGTCCTGGATGTCTACTTTTCAACGCAATTGAGAGCGTGCCATTTGGAGTTTTGTAGCTCCAAAAAATCCACTTTGAGTTTAAGGAGGTCAGAATCCAACAGCATTTGCAGTCCTTCTTCAACCTTTGAATCTGATTTTTGCTCAAGTCCCTCAATTTCAGCAAGAAAATACCTGAAATCACAGAAAAACACATAAACTCATAGTAAAGTCTAGAAATGTGATTTTTAATTAAAAACTAATAAAAATATATTAAAAACTAACCAAATTATACTAAAAACTATGTAAAAATAATGCCAAAAAGCGTATAAATTATCCGCTCATCACAACACCAAACTTAAATTGTTGCTTGTCCCCAAGCAACTGAAAATCACATAGGATAAAAAGAAGAGAATATACTATAAATTCCAAAATATCAATGAAACTTAGCTCCAATCAGATGAGCGGGACTAGTAGCTTTTTGCCTCTTGAATAGTTTTGGCATCTCACTTTATCCATTGAAATTCAGAATGATTGGCATCTATAGGAACTTAGAATTCAGATAGTGTTATTGATTTTCCTAGTTCAGTATGTTGATTCTTGAACACAGTTACTTTATGAGTCTTGGCCGTGGCCCTAAGCACTTTGTTTTCCAGTATTACCACTGGACACATAAATGCCACAGACACATAACTGGGTAAACCTTTTCAGATTGTGACTCAGCTTTGCTAGAGTCCCCAATTAGAGGTGTCCAAGGTTCTTAAGCACACTCTTTTTTTGCTTTGGACCTTGACTTTAACCGCTCAGTCTCAAGTTTTCACTTGACACCTACACGCCACAAGCACATGGTTCGAGACAGATTGGTTTTGCTGCTTAGGCCAGGATTTTATTCCTTTAGGCCCTCCTATCCACTAATGCTCAAAGCCTTGGATCCTTTTTATTACCCTTGCCTTTTGGTTTTAAGGGATATTGTTTTTTTCTGCTTGCTTTTTCTTTTCCTTTCTTTTATATTTTTCGCCATTTTTTTCTTTTTCTTTCGCTTTTTTTTTTGCAAGCTCTGTTCTTCACTGCTTTTTCTTGCTTCAAGAATCATTTTTATGATTTTTCAGATTATCAAATAACATGTCTCCTTTTCATCATTCTTTCATGAGCCAACATATTTAACATTCATAAACAACAAATTCAAAAGACATATGCACTGTTCAAGCATTCATTCAGAAAACAAAAAGTATTGTCACCACATCAAAATAATTAAACTAGTTTCAAGGATGAATTCTAAACCCTGTACTTCTTGTTCTTTTGTTTTTAGAATATTTTTCTTTTAAGAGAGGTGATGGAGTCATAAGACATTCATAGCTTTAAGACATAGACACTTGAAACACTAATAATCATGTAATAAAGACACAAACATAAATAAAACATAAGGCTCAAAAACCAAAAAATAGGAAAATAAGAACAAGGAGATTAAGGAATGGGTCCGCCTTAGTGAGGGTGGCGTCTTCCTCTTCTTGAAGAACCAATGGTGCTCTTGAGCTCCTTTATGTCTCTTCCTTGTCTTTGTTGCTCCTCCCTCATAGCTCTTTGATCTTCTCTAATCTCATGGAGGATGATGGAGTGCTCTTGGTGCTCCATCCTTAGTTATCCAATGTTGGAGCTTAATTCTCCTAGGGAAGTGTTGATTTGCTCCCAATAATTATGTGGAGGAAAGTGCATCCCCTGAGGTATCTCAGGGATTTCATGGTGAGGAATTTCCTCATGCTCTTGTTGAGGTCCATGATCTCTTGTTTGCTCCATTCTTTTCTTAGTGATGGGCTTATCCTCTTCAATGAGCATGTCTCCCTCTATGTCAACCCCAGCCAAATTGCATAGGTGGCAAATGAGGTGAGGAATGGCTAACCTTGCCAAGGTGGATGACTTGTCAGCCACCTTGTAGAGCTCTTGAGGTATAATCTCATGAACCTCTACTTCCTCCCCTATCATGATACTATGGATCATAATGGCCCGATCTATAGTAACTTCAGACCGATTGCTAGTAGGAATGATTGAGCGTTGAATAAACTCCAACCATCCTCTAGCTACAAGGTTAAGGTCCAGTCTCCTCAATTGAACCGGCTTGCCTCTTGAGTCAATTTTCCATTGAGCTCCTTCTACACATATGTCCATGAGGACTTGGTCCAACCTTTGATCAAAGTTGACGCTTCTAGTGTAGGGGCGTGCGTTTTCTTCCATCATTGGCAAGTTGAACGCCAGCCTTACATTTTTCGGACTGAAATCTAAGTATTTTCTCCGAACCATGGTAAGCCAATGCTTTGGATTCGGGTTCACACTTTGATCATGGTTCCTAGTAATCTATGCGTTTGCATAGAACTCTTGAACTATTAAGATCCCGACTTGTTGAATGGGGTTGGTGAGAACTTCCCAACCTCTTCTTTGGATCTCAAGTCGGATCTCTGGATACTCATTCTTTCTAAGCTTGAAAGGAACCTCAGGGATCACTTTCTTCTTGGCCACAACTTCATAGAAGTTATCTTGATGGACCTTTGAGATGAATCTCTCCATCTCCCATGGCTCAGAGGTGGAAGCAATTGCCTTCCCTTTCCTCTTTTTTGAGGTTTCTCTGGCCTTAGGTGCCATTACTGGTTATAGAAAAACAAAAAGTAATGCTTTTTTACCACACCAAACCTAAAATATTTGCTCGTCCCCGAGCAAAAGAAGAAAGAAAGAAGGAGAAGAAGAAATAGAAGGAGGAGATGGAGGGAGAGGGTGTATTCGGCCAAGGGGGAGAAGAGAGGGCTGTGTTGTGTGAAATTAAAGGAGTGATGAGGGGTTCGGCCATTAGGGTTGGGTTTGGGAGCGAAAAGAGTTTGAATTTTGTAGGTAGGTGGGGTTTATGGGGAAGAGTGGGTGGATGTGAATGGTGAAGAGGTGATGGGGAAGAGTGATTGAGGTGATTGATGAAGGGTATTTGGGGAAGAAAGTTATGAAAAGGTGTGAAGAGGAGAGAAGAAGTGGTGGGGATCCTGTGGGGTCCACAGATCTTGAGGGGATCCTGTGGGGTCCACAGATCTAGTGGGGCCAAGGACTTAACATCCCTGTTCTAATTAGGCGTGTAAAACGCCCTTGCTGTGCAATTCTGGCATTTAACGCCAGACTGCTGCCTGTTTCTGGCGTTAAACGCCCAAATGTAGCCTGTTTCTAGCGTTTAACGCCAGGTAGATGCTTGTTTTTGGTGTTAAACGCCAAAATGCTCCTCTTCCAGGGTGTGCTATTTTTAATGCTGTTTTTCATTTTGTTTTTGATTTTTCAGTAGTTTTTGTGACTCCACATGATCATTAACCTAATAAAACACGAAATAATAAAAAAAATATAAAATAGATATAATAAAATAACATTGGGTTGCCTCCCAACAAGCGCTTCTTTAATGTCAATTGCTTGACAGTGAGCCCTCATGGAGCCTCACAGATAATCAGAACAAGGTTGGAACCTCCCAACACCAAACTTAGAGTTTGACTGTGGGGCTTTGGTTGACTCTGCAGTGAGAGATGCTTTTCATGCTTCCTCTCCATGGTTACAGAAGGAGATCCTTGAGTTTTAAATACAAGGTTGTCCTCATTCAGTTGAAGGATCAACTCTCCTCTGTCCACATCAATCACAGCTTTTGCTGTGGCTAGGAAGGGTCTTCCAAGGATGATGGATTCATCCTCATCCTTCCCTGTGTCTAGGATTATGAAATCAGCAGGGATGTAAAGGCCTTCAACCCTTACTAACACGTCCTCTACTAGTTCATAAGCCTATTTTCTTGAGTTGTCTGCCATCTCTAATGAGATTCTGGCAGCTTGCACCTCAAAGATCCCAAGTTTTTCCATTACAGAGAGTGGCATTAAGTTTATTCCTGACCCCAGGTCACACAAAGCCTTCTCAAAGGTCATGGTGCCTATGTTACAGGGAATTAGGAATTTACCAGGATCCTGTTTCTTTTGAGGTAATTTCTGCCTATCCAATGTATTCAGTTCATTGGTGAGCAAGGGAGGTTCATCTTCCCAAGTCTCATTAACAAATAATTTGGCATTCAGCTTCATGATTGCACCAACGTACTTAGCAACTTGCTCTTCAGTAACATCTTCATTCTCTTCAGAAGAAGAATACTCATCAGAGCTCATGAAGGGTAGAAGGAGGTTCAATGGAATCTCTATGGTCTCTAGATGAGCCTCAGATTCCTTTGGTCCCTCTAAGGGAAACTCCTTATTGGTCACTGAGCGTCCCAGGAGGTCTTCCTCTCCAGGATTCACATCTTCCTCCTCCCTTGTAGGTTCGGCCATGATGGTCAAATCAATGGCCTTGCACTCTCTCTTTGGATTTTCTTCTGTATTACTTGGGAGAGTACTAGCAGGAGTTTCAGTGACCCTTTTACTCAGCTGGCCCACTTGTGCCTCCAAATTTCTAATGGAGGACCTTGTTTCATTCATGAAACTTAAAGTGGCCTTAGATAGATCAGAGACTATATTTGCTAAGCTAGATGGATTCTACTCAGAATTCTCTGTCTGTTGCTTAGTGGATGATGGAAAAGGCTTCCTATTGCTAAACCTATTTCATCCACCATTATTAAAGCCTTGTTGAGGCTTTTGTTGATCCTTCCATGAGAAATTTGGATGATTTCTCCATGAGGGATTATAGGTGTTTCCATAGGGTTCACCCATGTAATTAACTTCTGCTATTGCAGGGTTCTCAGGATCATAAGCTTCTTCTACTGAAGAAACCTCTATAGTACTGTTGGATGATTCCTTCAATCCATTCAGACTCTGAGAAATCATATTGACTTGCTGAGTCAATATTTTGTTCTGAGCCAATATGGCATTCAGAGCATCAATTTCAAGAACTCCCTTCCTCCGAGGCGTCTGATGACAAGTCATCTTAGCCTAGTTTCACTAGCCTTTTTCTTTTGTTTTCACTTGAATTGTGCACTTTCTTGAGCTACAAGTAAGCTAATATGGGTAAATTTTCATGCTTCCTTTGATTTAATCAACCATGTATGAATTCATGCTATGTCATGAGGTTTTATGCTATAATTGTCACATATTACGATAAAATGAATATCTCATGATTTTAAGCATAGCTTTGATGTGTTTGGTTGATTAATGATAGGTGAAGAAAGCTTGGAGAAAGGTTGAAGCAAGAAGGAATGGCTAGGAGTAAAGAGAGGACAATGGAATAAGTGAAAATGAACCAGGAAGCAAAAAGCTAGAGTAAAAGTTAGCCTCAAACTTTTGCACAAACTTTTGGGTGAAAAGTTAGCCCCAACGTTAGCCCCTAACTTTTGGGCTAACGTTGGCACATGAAAGTTACTCCCTGGGCACCAAAAGTTTGCGCCAACGTTAGCCCCTAACTTTGTGGCTAACGTTGGCATGAGAAAAACACTCCCTGGGCACCAAAAGTTTGCGCCAACGTTAGCCCCTAACTTTGTGGCTAACGTTGGCATGAGAAAAACACTCCCTGGCCACCAAAAGTTTGCGCCAACGTTAGCCTCTAACTTTTGGGCTAACGTTGGCACATGAACAATACAAAGGGGGAGCAAAAGTTTGCGCCAACGTTAGCCTCTAACTTCTGGGCTAACGTTGGCGCCATAAGTACACATAAGGAAGCCAACGTTGGAGCAAAAGTTAGACACCTAACTTTTGCCCCAACGTGGATAGCAGCAAAGCATGGAGGCTGATAGTAAAAGTTAGAGTAAAAGTTAGCCTCAAACTTTTACTCAAACTTTTGCAAAACTCCAACCCGGTTCAATTGGTTCACTTTGGTTCCTCTCCAAACTCCAAGAGCAATCAACCAAGGCCTCTCTCAACCCAATTCCACCAAGAGCAAAGGCCCAACTCAAGGCTTGAAGATCATTTGAAGAAAGTGTATAAATAGGATAGAATTCAAGTTTTTCGGAGAGCTTCCCTTTTAGTTTTTCAGAATAGCTTTCTTTTAAATTTGGCTTAGAGCTCACTTTTACATTTCTTAGCATTGTTGTTTTAATTCAAGAGAATTTGGGAGGAGAATTGATCTCTCTTCTTCCTTGTTCTTGCCCAGCATTCTTTACATTTCTTGTCTTGGATCTTGGGTGGAGAATTGAAGAAATTCTGTTTCAATCTCACCTTGGGATCTTGTTTAATTTTCTGCTTAATTGAATTTCAGTTTTGGTCACTTGCTTCTTCATCTACTTTCTTTGCAATCTACAATCTCTTTTGCATTTGTTCTTGTTGGATCTGGGAAGGCACTGAGATCTAGACTTGGTTTTCTAGTCTCTTGGGTCCTGAGATTCGGATTTCCCATTTCCCACTCCCTGTTTACTGTTTTCATGCTTATTTACATTTCTGTTTTGAGATCCGGTTTGATTCAAGACATCCTTTACTTCTCTGTTTGTTGCAATTTACTTTTCCTTGTTTAATTCCTGCAAATCCAACTCTCGATTCCCTTTACAATTCAAGCCATTTACATTTCTTGCACTTTAAGATTTTGCAATTTACATTTCTTGCGTTCTAAGTTTCTACCATTTAATTTCTTGTTCTTTAAAATTCAGCACTTTAAATTCCAGTTCTCTTTAATTTCATGCCAATTACTCATTCCCTTTTACTTTCTATGCAATTTAAATTCTGCAAATCACAAATCTCTCAACCAAATCTTGATTCGCTTGACTAAATCAACCACTAAACTAAAATTGCTCAATCCTTCAATTCCTGTGGGATCGACCTCACTCCCGTTAGTTATTATTACTTGATGCGACCCGGTGCACTTGCCGGTTAGATTTGGGTGTTTTGGAGAAATTCGTTTTTCCGCGAAAATATCCCATCAAGTTTTTGGCGCCGTTGCCGGGGATTGATTAGATTGACAATGATTAAGTGAAGTGGTAGTTTAGATCAAGCACTTTTTCTTTAATTTTTGACTAACCCACTAACTGTTTGAAGTTTTGTCTCAACTGACTACACTCAACTTGCAAAAGTATCACTGTGTGTTCCGTTGTTGATTTATATGTCATAGGGAAGAAGAGCAGCCAAAAGGAAGGATATCATTGAAGAAGGAGTTTCTGAGAAAGAAGAACATCACAACATGACGCCACAACTCATTACACTAGTAGAGAACAATTGTTCCTATGGTGGAAATCCCTTGGAGAACCCTAAACAGCACCTATCCATTTTTCTGAAAACTTGTGGTGTTGTCAATCTCAATGGTGTAAATCATGATACCATTAAGCTCTTGTTATTTCCCTTCTCACTGAAGGATGAAGCGGCACAATGGCTTGAAACCTTTCCCCAAGGAAGTATAACTAGTTGGGATGAATTGGTTGCCAAGTTTCTAGCCAAATTCTCCTTATCCCAACAACACATCAAGATGAAAGAAGGAGTAAATCCATTCATACAGAGAGAGGAAGAACCATTGTTCAAAGCATGGGAAAGATACAAGAAAGCAAGTGACAAGGTGGATTTTCAAACATTCTATGAAGGATTAACCTCAGAAACAAGAAGAGCAGTAGATTACTTCTCAGATGGCCTACTCAAGGCAACAGCAACCATCCAAGGAACTGCAGAGTTCAGTGATAAAAGAGCCAATAACCAACACTCATTTGAGACGCCACGGAATGTAATTTCAGAAAAGGAAGTAATGAATCTTGAAGGAGTGAGAGCAATCATGAATCAAAACAAACAGCTATACCAGCAAACTCAGTAGCAATTAGAATCAATAGCTAGACAAATTGATTCTCTACATTCTGCCACAGTGACTGCACAATTTCCACCATGGAAACCACATTCTTATCTAAGAATGAGGGAATCTCAGCATCAGGAACAAAGGGACTTCAACTATAACAACCCCAACTTCCCAAACCTGCAAAAACACCACCATACCAACAAAAATCACTACACACCACCCCAATATACACACCTCCAGCCCTGTCCTACCTCACCACCTGCCCAGCATGACTTACATCAATCACCACAATTAACACAGCCACAACCAATTCTAAACTTCCAAAGACTCTATGTTCTAGAAATGATGATGGAAAGGTTTATAAAAATTCAAGAAATGACAATAATAGAGCAGGAGGATATAAGGAAAAGCCAAGAGGCATATCTCAAGAGAATTGAAAGGTACATGGAACAACTGGTTCAAAACCTTGCTAAACTGGGCGAGAGAGAGGGAGATATGTCCCTAAGAGCCACTGAAGATGACTCAAAGAACAATGAAAAAGCTGCTGGGTTGAAAGGGAAAGCAGTTATGGAAAACAGTGAGAAGGCTACGGGAAAAGAAACAACTATCAAGGAGAAGCCTACGGTGAGAGGAGGAAACCAAAGACAACAGAAACCTCAACTTCCATGATCAGAGGATGAAGGATGTCAAGCTAGTGACAATAAAAGAGCGCTTGTTGGGAGGCAACCCAACCTGAGGTAGTTTTCTTTTCATAACTATTTTAATAAAAAGGTTAATTAGTTTTATCTATAATGCAAGAAGCTAAGTTTGGTGTTTCACCAAAATCCCATTATAAAACACATTCTCACTTTCTGCATAATGCTGGCTTCAAGCATGTTGGATGAACTAGTTAACTATTCTGCTGTTTCCTAGTTTTCAGTTTTATTGCTTTTGAAAAAGAAGAAGAAAAGAAAAACAAATTATCACACATGGTTAATTTGATGCATAAAAACCATTGGCAAGGTACTAAGTTTGGTGTTCCCACACCAAAGTAAGTTCAAAAGCCCATAAATAAATCAGCCAGACTAACCATTGTTTCCAAGTGCTTGGGGAACAAGCAACTTTCAATATCATTGCAGAGCATCATACAAGCCTTTGGGAGGATTAAGCATCATCAAAAAAAAATGAAAGAGGAATGTGTGGATCAGTAATGATGATGATGAGGAGTGAAGCAAGCGAACTCCAAAAGATTGTATTGTTAAGTGATTATCTTACATCAAACACTGCTATGATTGAGAGTGGTTTAGTTTCCCTGATTATCTATCTGCATAGCATAGTTTTTCTGTAATTCAATAAGCAAGATGCTTGATCATTCACAACATTTTTCTCTTCAAAACTTGTTTGCACTCAATGTTCAAAAATGCATCACATGAAAGTTCTTTGAAAAGAAGGATTGAGGAATTAAACAATTTTGAGGCAAGCAAAAGATTAGGAGAAGTGGTGGTTCTAGTTGTATGATTATGTATTGAGGTTGCATGCTTGTGAAAACTTGCATGGGAGCTCATAGGCGGGACATGAAGTTCAAAGAAGTATTGTGGAGATTCTCAAAAATTTATTGATCCAAGAAGCAGCAAACAAAACAAAAGAAAGAAAAGAAAATACAAAAACAAAAAGAACATGGCCCAAGGCTCTGAGCATCAATTACTAGGCAGAAAAGAAAGAAGAAACAATGACTCAAAGAGTTGTTAGCCTAGTAAAATGCTTGTGGTTGAGTTGTGTCAAAGAAAGAGGCTTGAGCAAGTAAATCCTTAGGGGTGCTTCAACACCTAATACCTTAAAACCAACTGGTTTAGGAGTATTGATTGAAAGCTTATTTAAAGAGCCACTTTGAGACATGACACTTATAGTCAATGCCAAAGTAAAGAAACTATAAGCTGCTTCAAGGTGACTACATATAAAGAGATCTCCATGATACCATTTGGATGAAAATCCTAAGACCTAAGACTCCCAATATGTGAGGACTAGTAAGCACTGAAGCCCTTGCATGAGCATATGATTTAGAATTTACCCCACTGTTACTTGATCATTTCACTCACAGGACCTTACAATTTATTCTTCAATCCATCTTAATTGAAAGAACCTCTGAGCATAATTCATTTCTTGCTTGGGGACAAGCAAGCTTTAAGTTTGGTGTTGTGATGACAAGTCATCTTAGCCTAGTTTCACTAGCCTTTTTCTTTTGTTTTCACTTGAATTGTGCACTTTCTTGAGCTACAAGTAAGCTAATATGGGTAAATTTTCATGCTTCCTTTGATTTAATCAACCATGTATGAATTCATGCTATGTCATGAGGTTTTATGCTATAATTGTCACATATTACGATAAAATGAATATCTCATGATTTTAAGCATAGCTTTGATGTGTTTGGTTGATTAATGATAGGTGAAGAAAGCTTGGAGAAAGGTTGAAGCAAGAAGGAATGGCTAGGAGTAAAGAGAGGACAATGGAATAAGTGAAAATGAACCAGGAAGCAAAAAGCTAGAGTAAAAGTTAGCCTCAAACTTTTGCACAAACTTTTGGGTGAAAAGTTAGCCCCAACGTTAGCCCCTAACTTTTGGCATAACGTTGGCACATGAAAGTTACTCCCTGGGCACCAAAAGTTTGCGCCAACGTTAGCCCCTAACTTTGTGGCTAACGTTGGCATGAGAAAAACACTCCCTGGGCACCAAAAGTTTGCGCCAACGTTAGCCCCTAACTTTGTGGCTAACGTTGGCATGAGAAAAACACTCCCTGGCCACCAAAAGTTTGTGCCAACGTTAGCCTCTAACTTTTGGGCTAATGTTGGCACATGAACAATACAAAGGGGGAGCAAAAGTTTGCGTCAACGTTAGCCTCTAACTTCTGGGCTAACGTTGGCGCCATAAGTACACATAAGGAGGCCAACGTTGGAGCAAAAGTTAGACCCCTAACTTTTGCCCCAATGTGGATAGCAGCAAAGCATGGAGGCTGATAGTAAAAGTTAGAGTAAAAGTTAGCCTCAAACTTTTACTCAAACTTTTACTCAAACTTTTGCAAAACTCCAACCCGGTTCAATTGGTTCACTTTGGTTCCTCTCCAAACTCCAAGAGCAATCAACCAAGGCCTCTCTCAACCCAATTCCACCAAGAGCAAAGGCCCAACTCAAGGCTTGAAGATCATTTGAAGAAAGTGTATAAATAGGATAGAATTCAAGTTTTTCGGAGAGCTTCCCTTTTAATTTTTCAGAATAGCTTTCTTTTAAATTTGGCTTAGAGCTCACTTTTACATTTCTTAGCATTGTTGTTTTAATTCAAGAGAATTTGGGAGGAGAATTGATCTCTCTTCTTCCTTGTTCTTGCCCAACATTCTTTACATTTCTTGTCTTGGATCTTGGGTGGAGAATTGAAGAAATTCTGTTTCAATCTCACCTTGGGATCTTGTTTAATTTTCTGCTTAATTGAATTTCAGTTTCGGTCACTTGCTTCTTCATCTACTTTCTTTGCAATCTACAATCTCTTTTGCATTTGTTCTTGTTGGATCTGGGAAGGCACTGAGATCTAGACTTGGTTTTCTAGTCTCTTGGGTCCTGAGATTCGGATTTCCCATTTCCCACTCCCTGTTTACTGTTTTCATGCTTATTTACATTTCTGTTTTGAGATCCGGTTTGATTCAAGACATCCTTTACTTCTCTGTTTGTTGCAATTTACTTTTCCTTGTTTAATTCCTGCAAATCCAACTCCCAATTCCCTTTACAATTCAAGCCATTTACATTTCTTGCACTTTAAGATTTTGCAATTTACATTTCTTGCGTTCTAAGTTTCTGCCATTTAATTTCTTGTTCTTTAAGATTCAGCACTTTAAATTCTAGTTCTCTTTAATTTCATGCCAATTACTCATTCCCTTTTACTTTCTATGCAATTTAAATTCTGCAAATCACAAATCTCTCAACCAAATCTTGATTCGCTTGACTAAATCAACCACTAAACTAAAATTGCTCAATCCTTCAATCCCTGTGGGATCGACCTCACTCCCGTGAGTTATTATTACTTGATGCGACCCGGTGCACTTGCCGGTTAGATTTGGGTGTTTTGGAGAAATTCGTTTTTTTGCAAAAATATCCCATCAGCGTCCCATTACTCATAGAATTCTTTTCAGAAGTGTACATAAACTGGTTATTAGCAACCATGTCAATGAATTCCTGAGCTTCTGCAGGCATTTTCTTTAGGTCAATGAATCCACCTGTAGAATGGTCCAATGACATCTTAGATAATTCAGACAGACCATCATAGAATATATCCAGGATGGTCCATTCTGAAAGCATGTCAGAAGGACACTTTTTGGTCAGTTGCTTATATCTCTCCCAAGCTTCATAGAGGGATTCACCTTCTTTCTGTTTGAAGGTTTGAACATCCACTCTAAGCTTACTAAGCTTTTGAGGAGGAAAGAACTTGGCTAAGAAAGCCGTGACCAGCTTATCCCAAGAGTTCAGGCTATCTTTAGGTTGAGAGTCCAACCATATTCTAGCTCTGTCTCTTACAACAAATGGAAAAAGCATAAGCCTGTAGACCTCGGGATCAACCCCATTGGTCTTAACAGTATCACAGATTTGCAAGAACCATATATAGAACCACCACATATGAACCATATATAGAACCACCCCAATTCCAACCCAATTACTCACAAGAACCACCACTTCAATATTCACCATCTCCATATCCATCAATCCAAGAGTACTATGATCCTATTTATGAAAGCCGAGTGCATAAAGAGACAAAGGATCGTCTCAAGGAAACAGTGGATCGATGTCAGGCAACCATTCATCAATTGGGGCAAGCAATAATGAGTCAATTAGCTTTCCGACGTTTGGACACTCAAGGAACCCCCATGGCTTCATGTGGACAATCTAATGAAGAACGTAGTATGAAGGAGATACTAGAAACTCCAGTGAACAGTACGGAGCATGACTTTGTACTGGAACAAGTAGAGGAAGCCGGGATTATTGAAGAAGAAGAATTGGTTGAAGACTTAGGAGATGCTGAACCTCCATGGGAAAGTCAAAACATAGAGACTCCTTCCAAGACGGTTGCAATTGATTTTGAGGAGGGTGTACAACCTCCAAGGCATATCACAGTTGAAAACTTGGAAGAAGTTGATCAAGTGATGGAGATTCAAGAAGAAGAAGCACAACCTCCCATGCCCTTGGAAAGCAATGAAGAGGAGATTGAATTGGAAGAGAGCTGCCAAGAGGAAGAGGTTGAAATTGAAGAAGCTTGCAAAGAGGTGGTAGTTATCAGAAAAGAGCACAAGGGAGTGGAGCTTGCAATTCCATTAAAGATGCCTCCCCCTAAGTTGCCATCATCCTTCACAACATTCAAGTGGGTAAAATTCATATCCCTTAGCTTTCTAACCCCACTTGAATATGGGCTACTGGAGACGGATGGTCAACTTAGAGCTCTTTATGATATTAAGAGTAAGAGGAAGATGGCCAGTGGTAAGAATTGTCCTGCAAGGTTCATCATGGTTGGAAGCTTTAAGTTCAAACGCAAAGGTTGGTATAAAGCTCTACTGAATGGGTCTAGGAAGCTGTTTGGTCGCTGCAGTGAGAATTCAGATCACCTTTCACCCGGCTGGAAAAATGCAGATCGAGACAAAAACGGGTGTAAAAGTAAAGTTTGGGATCCTAGAATCTGTTCTGGCATTTGTCACCCCGGGAGCCTAAGAATCTGTTTGAAGCTTCTTAAGGGATTTACATGCTTAGTTTGGGACCCCGGAGGCTACTAGAAATACAAACATTGGTGGGGATTCCTGGATTAGTACAAGCACAAGCCACCATAGCAGGAATCTCATCAAATGTCCTACCATGGTATGATCGTTCTTTTTCAACCCACCATGGTATGATCGTTCTTTTTCAATTTTATTTCGTGTTGTTTATTTTTATTTTATTTTATTTTCATTGAACCTGGAATCATGCATAGCATTCACATTAAGCACTGCATTTGCATCTGCATATTGCATTAAAGAAATAAAAAAAATAATAAAAAATGGAAAAACACGCACGCGACACGGTAGCGTCGCTAACGCGTCCGCGTCACCAGTGCAATGGGAAGAAAAGAAAACGAACAAAAAGTCACGCGAGAGCGTGGCTGGAGGCGTGCCAATGGCACAAATCGTCCCACGCGACCGCATCACTGATGCGACCGCGTCATATGGGAATAATAGCTTCCCACGCGATCGCGTGCCCCACGTGTCCGCGTGACCAAGATTTCGACGTCAAAGTGGTGCACACCCAAAAGTTGTGCGAGAGTGGTGCTGGATTGGTGCTGAACGCATAATCCTTCCCACGCGGCCGCGTGACCCACGCGACCGCGTCATATTCCTTTAAAGCCCACTCACGCGATTGCATGCCCCATGCGATCGCGTCACTTAAAACTTGGCACTAATAAGATTTTGAACAGAGAGTTGTGCGAGCGCGAGGCTGCACTCGCGCCACTAGCACAAATCGAGTCACGCGATGGCATGACCCACGCGTCTGTGTCGCTTGACCTTATTGCGCACCACGCGGCCGCGTCACCCACGCGACCGCGTCGCCAGCGTCGCACACCTTAACCTAATATGCCAAAATATTTTATCTTCCCCAATCCTAATTTTTCCTCCCTCCTTTCTTACTTACTTCTTCTTCCCTTCCTTCCCTTCTCATTCTTCTTATCTTTTATTTTCTTTTGCTTACTTGCATACTTTCATTCATTGCATTATTTTCATTAGTGTTGGAATTTTATTTGGGTCATTGTGGATTGTTGCATAATTATTTGACAATTATATATTACTTTTTATAGGATGCTTGCATGTTCAATTTAATACTTTCAAATAGCTTATTTACTATGCATGCTATGTGTTTGTGAAAAAACCCATATGGCATTATGCACTTCTCTATTTTACTTTATACTATTCAATGCTTGCTTTTCATAAACTCCCTTTACTATTGTATTAATTGAAATTAATTGTCAATACAAACATGATGGTTTGTTACGAGTAATGCTTGATCTATGCTACTCATGCCCTCTGCCGGCATGCCAATAAACACCTTGCATTCACTTGTCCTTATATGCACTAGCTATTTTCCATTGATGGCTTTTCACATGTACTCGCGAGCATGTGTTAATGTCAGTTATATCTTAATGTGCATCCATTACCACCTTTTCCGTTCTCTTCCTTGCTATATATATCTCTTTGAATTTAATTTACTTTCTCTTCCCTTTTTCAGGATGGCCACCAAGAAAGGAAAAGAGAAAGCCATTCCCAAATTAACAGCAAGGAAAGGAACAAAAAGAGCCCCAGCTGAGGAACCACAACCCCCATCCACTTGCACATCTTAGCATGCACCGAGGACGGTGCAATCTTTAAGTGTGGGAAGGTCGATACCGATCTCCATGGATTAGTTATTTCCTATTTCAACACCAATGTTAATTTGTTCATTGTTGCATCTGCATATTTATTTGATTTTGTGCATTTAGTTACTACTTGGTTAAAGTAATAAAATTCTTTTTAGGACCCTATTTTTGAAAATTTTCACTAATTTAAAATGAAAATTTTTGTGTTAAACTTGTTTGAAGTTGTATTTGGAACATGGTTTTTAAGCCAAAGAACACACAACCTGTGAGACTTTGAGCTTATTTACATGGTTACATTATTTAACCATAAATTTTTATTCTTGTGTGTTTCCTTCCTTATGATTGTAATCTATATTTTGTTCCAATCTATATGTCCATTATTTAGTGTATTTACATGCTTGCATATGATTGAGGCCATTGTTTGATTCTAGCTCACTTATCCCAAATTAGCCTACCTTTTACATCACCCTTGTTAGCCCCCTTGAGCTTCTAAATCCCTCCTTGTTTTAATAACCACATTACTAGCCTTAAGTAGAAAAACAAAATAAAAATCCTAAGTTGAATCCTTGGTTAGCTTAAGATAGAAATTGTGTATTGTTTAAGTGTGGGAAACCTTATGGGAACATGGATGATAAAAACAAAGGTAGAAAATTAAAAAGAATAAAGACATTTCAAAATAAAAGTTTTGGGAAGCATGCTCATGTAAAATCAAAATAATCAAATTACCATGTGCTTTGAAAAAAGAATATTAAGCAATTAAACAAGGGGATACAAAAGAAAAAAAAAATATATATATATATATATATATATTACCCCAAATGCAAAATAAAAAGAACCAATGCACATGGGACAAAATTCAAAAGAAAAAAAAATAAAAAATAAAAAATAAAAAATAAGTTTGATACATGAGTATGTAATACAAAAGTGGAAAAATTTGGGTAGCTAAGTATAATTTTAATAGAGTATGTATATGTTAGGTGAGATCTTAGACTACTCAAGGATTCACTTCACTAGCTCACTTAGCCTTATATATATACCCTCACCCTTACCTTGGCCCAATTACAACCTTGAAAAGAGCTCATGATGTTTGCATTGGTACATTAAATATTTGTTGATTGGTTAGATGAAGAACAAAGTTTAGAAAGCATGACTAGAGAAGAGTAGAGTGATTAACCCTATACACTTGAGAGATTAGAGTGCATATACACTTCTTGTAAGGGTTCAATGCTTAATTCTATGTTCCCTGCTTTCACAAGCTATCTTCTTACAAGTTTACTTGTTTTTACTATATAATTTTAATTAGTGAAATCTGATTTATGTTTGTCTTGGGGGAACTTATTTATTTTTAACCATGTAGGTAGGAACATTTTTTGCATGTAGTTGCATTCATATAGATAGGTTGCATTTCATACATCCTACCATTCCTCTTCATCTTTATAGTTCTCTTAAGCTTATCATGAGGACATGTTAGTGTTTAAGTGTGGGGAGGTTGATAAACCACTATTTTATGGTTTATCTTGTGCTCAATTGAGTGATTTTCATCAACTCTTTACCCACTTATTCATACTATTTGAATGGTTTTACATTTGCCTTCCTAATTATGTGCTTTGATTGAAAACATGTTTCTTTGGACTTATATTTGCTAATATTAATCCTCTCTTATTACCATTAGATGCCTTGATATGTGTGTTAAGTGTTTTCAAAGATTATAGGGCAGGAATGGCTCAGAGGATGGAAAGGAAGCATGCAAAAGTGGAAGGAATACAATAAGTTGGAGAAATTGCTAAGCTGTCCAGCCTGACCTCTTCGCACTCAAACGGCTATAACTTTAGCTACAGAGGTCCAAATGATACGGTTCCAGTTGCGTTGGAAAGCTAACATCCGAGGCTTCGATTTGATATATAATTTAATATAGTTTCCCCGACGCCAGGTGACACGAACGCATGGGTCACGCGGACGCGTGACTAATGACAAGTCATCTTAGCCTAGTTTCACTAGTCTTTTTCCTTTGTTTTCATTTAGTTTTATGCACTTTCTTAAGCCATAAGTAAGCCAATTGGGTTGAATTTCATGTTTCCTTTGATTCAATCAACCAGGGATAAATTGATGCATTTTCATGAGTTTTTGTGCCATAATTGCTCATGTGACAAGAAGAAGAACAACTCTCATGATTATGGCATAGCTTTGATACAATTGTTGATTGATGATAGGTGGAATAAAGCTTGGAAGAAGGTTGCAAGAATGGGCTTGAAAAGAGGGATCAACGTTTGAGCTAATGTTTGCCTCAAACGTTAACTCAAACGTGAGAAGCAGCTGAAGAACACCCCTAGATGTCACCAACGTTTGTGCCAACGTTTGCCTCAAACGTTGAGGCAAACGTTGGCTGAAGAAAAAACAGGGGAAGGAGCCAACGTTTGCGCCAACGTTTGCCTCAAACGTGAGGTCAAACATTGGCGCCAAAAAGAAGAGAAATAGCACTCCTGGGCACAGCAACGTTTGAGCCAACGTTAGCCTCAAACGTGAGGTCAAACGTTGGCTACATTTTGGCAAGAAAGAGCATGGAAGAGCACCCTTGATTGATGGGTTAGATGAGCTACGTTTGCGCCAACGTTTACCTCAAACGTTGGGCCAAACGTTGGCCAAAAAGGGAGCCTGGGAAGAACCACGTTTGAGCTCATGTTTGACCTCAAACGTTGGCTCAAACGTGGATGACAGCAAATGGGCTATCTGCATAATGCCTCACACAAGGGACGTTTGAGTCAACGTTTACCTCAAACGTTGACTCAAACGTGAATGGTTCATGGCCCGGTTCACAAATGGATTTCTTCCCAACACCAAGAACAATCAACGGAGGCTATTATCAACCCAATTCCATCAAGACTAAAGGCCCAATTTAAGGCTTAATGATCATTTGAAGAAAGTGTATAAATAGCTTAGGATTTGAAGTTTTAAGAGAGCTTTTCTTTTTAGAGTTTTCTTTAAGAATTTTCATAGTATTCACCGTAGAGAGCTTTTGGGTTTTGAGCTGTTTGGAGATTCTGAGTCTTGGGGTAGGAGAATTGAATTCTCTTCCTCTTAGTTTTCTTGTTTTTCAATTTCATCTACACTTGTCTTGAGTCTTGGGTGTTGAAGAATTGAGAAAATTTTGTCTCAATCTCACCTTGAGATCTCTCTGTTTTTCTTACTGCAGCTTCTGGAAAATTGAACTTGGATTTACATTTCTACATTGCTCTCTTCTTTAATTTGGCATTTGCTCTCTAAATTTGGATCTAAGAAGGCATTGAGATCTAGACTTAGTTATCTAGTCTCTTGGGTCCTGAGATCTATTGGTTTCCATTTTAATTTCCTTGTTTAATTACTACACCAAGTTTATTTTCCTTTTAGTTTTGAGATCCGGTTCAACTAATTACATCAACTACTCTTCATTTTGTTAAGTTTTGCTTTTCCCTGTTTAATTCCTGCAGATCCAATTCCCATTCCCTTTTTATTTTTCAAGTCATTTATATTTCTTGCACCTTAAGTTTCTGCTATTTACATTACTTGCACTTTAAGATTCAGCTCTTTTTCTTTTTGTTCCCTTTAATTTCCTGCAAATCACCCACTCCCCTTTACATTCTATGCAATTTAATTCCTGTCAACACAATTTCACACAATCAACACTTGTTTGCTTGACTAATTCAACCACTAAACTAAAGTTGCTCAATCCTTCAATCCTTGTGGGATCGACCTCACTCTCGTGAGTTTTATTACTTGATGCGACCCGGTACACTTGCCGGTGAGTTTTGTGTCGGATCGTTTTCCGCACATCAGTGACCTGGCCAACACCCAATCCGCACGGCCGCATGGACGACGCGGCCGCATCACCTTTCCGCGACCTGAACGTAACAGAAATCGCAGGGGGCGATTTTTGGGCTGCTTTTGACCCAGTTTGCAGCCCAGAAAACACATATTAGAGGCTATAAAGTGGAGGAATGCATCCATTCATCAAAAGGCTCTCATAATTCACAATTTTTAGGAGTAGATGTAGTTTTTTAGAGAGAGAGGTTCTCTCCTCTCTCTTAGGATTAGGATTTAGGACTTCTCTTAGTTTTAGGAGTGACTCTCAATCCCAGGTTCAATGTTCTTTTTATTTATTTCTCCAATTTAATTTGTATGTCATATTTAAGTTCTTTTGTGAATGCAATTTGAGGTATTTCAGACTTAATTTTGCTTTGCTTTATTTATATGAATGCTTTTAATTTAATTTAGATATTTTCCCTTTTAGTCTTGGTTAAGAAATCAGTAACTCAGGAATTATCCAACTCAATACCATAATTGTTAATTGTTATCCTTGCTAATTGAATTGATCTTCAATAATCCCAATCTTTCTTAGGAATTAACTAGGATTCAAAGATCTAACTAATTAGTTGCTTGACCTTCCCTTGTAATAGCAAAGGTTAACTAAGTGGAATTAAGATTCAGTTTTCATCATCATTGATAAGGATAACTAGACTGGACTTCCAATTTCTCATACCTTGCCAAAAGTTTATTTTACAGTTATTTATTTATTTTATTTGTCATTTAAATATATCTGTGCTCATTGCCCAAGCTCCAAAACCCCCAATTTACAAAACTCATAACCAATAATAAGAACATACTTCCCTGCAATTCCTTGAGAAGACGACCCGAGGTTTAAATACTCGGTTATCAATTTTAAAGGGGTTTGTTACTTGTGACAACCAAAACGTTTGTATGAAAGGACTTTTGAAGGTTTAGAAACTATACTTACAACGAGGATTTATCAGCAAATTTCTAGACCACGCAAAAGTTCTCTCATCAGTGCCATGCCCATATGAACGCTTTGAATCTCTTCTCTGGACTTTAGTACTGGCGTGCCACACCAATGCGTTTTTGTGGTGCTTGCTTCAAGTGTCACGCCAGTTTCACACACTCAGCTTCTTGTTTATCTTCTACCCCATTTTTTTTATGTTTTTCTCACCTGAAATTCAGCACAACTCATCTCAAAGTAGTGTACCATAATATTCATCAAATCATGCATAAATTGTACTGATCAAATGAGATTTATGCTCTTTTATGGTCTTCTTTATGCAAGAAAGAAGGGTAGATGATGCAAGTCATCATATATCATGTCGGAGAAGGGGAAGGTCACCCGACCTCCCCACTATTACCTTTACCCAAGAAGACACCACAGGTATCATCCCAGGGCACGATGATCCCATGGTCATTACCATCATACTTGCCAATGCTAATCTCCACCAAACGTTGGTAGACCAAGGAAGCTCCACGGACATCTTGTTCAAATCCGCCTTCGACAAACTCGGTCTGCAAGAAAAAGAGCTTAGAGCATATCCGAATAGCTTGTTTGGACTTGGAGACACCCCAATCCAATCACTGGGATACATATCACTGCATACAACCCTTGGAAAAGGAACTCGGTTAAGGACATTAAACATAGACTACATCGTAGTCGACGTGAGCTCAGCTTTTAACGCCCTAATAGGTCGGACAACGCTGAACCAGCTCACCGCAGTAGTCTCCACTCCACATCTGTGCATGAAGTTCCCAACTTCAGAAGGGATCGACACGATAAAAGGAGACCAAAAGCTTGCGCGACGCTGTTACAATGAAAGTCTGAATCTTAAAGGCAACCCCAGAGGAGAGGAAATCAACACCATCGAACTCGGGGGAGTTCGAGTTTGTGAAGAACTTCGTCCACAACCTGAAGGTGAGACCGAAGTTAATGTGCCATAAACTGGAAGTATATCCCAGATCTTGGCCAGTGCAACAGAACCATAAGAAGCTCGGCCCAGAAAGGTCCCAAGCTATAGAAGAGCAGGTACAAGCCTTACTAAAGGCAGGGTTCATAAGGGAGGTCAAGTACCCATTATGGCTAGCCAACGTTGTCTTGGTAAAGAAGTTAAATGGAAAGTGGCGGATGTGTACCGACTACACCGACCTCAATAAAGCCTGCCTAAAAGACCCCTACCCGCTCTCAAATATAGACACTCTAGTGGATGCCTCTTCCGGATACAAGTACCTCTCCTTCATGGATGCTTATTCACGATACAACCAAATCCCGATGTATCCACCCGACCAAGAAAAGACCTCGTTCCTAACCCCAAAGGAAAATTACTGCTACATAGTCATGCCGTTTGGACTTAAAAAAGCAGGAACTACTTACCAAAGATTGATGAACAAAGTCTTTGCCGAGCACATCGGAAAGCTAATGGAGGTATATGTAGACGACATGCTGGTAAAAACACAAAGTGAGGAATCGTTGTTATCTGACCTCACCCAAGTGTTTGACACCATAAGAAAGCATGGTATGCGACTTAACCCCACAAAGTTCACCTACGCGGTAGAAGCTGGCAAATTCTTGGGCTTTATGCTCACTCAAAAAGGAATTGAGGCGAACCCAGATAAATGCCAGGCTATACTCAACATGAAAGTCCAACCTGCGTCAAAGAAGTACAATAGCTCAACGGAAGACTAGCAGCCCTGTCCAGATTTCTAGCCGGATCAACGGTAAGATCTCTCCCCTTTTACGCAACATTAAGGAAAGAAAAGGGTTTGAATGGACAACAGAGTGCGAAAGAGCCTTCCAAGATTTCAAAATATTCTTGGGGCAACCATCCATTCTTACTCGACCACGAAAAAGTGAAGAACTCATATTATACCTCGCAGTGGGAAGTCGGGCAATAGCCTCAGCACTAGTCAGAGAAGACGAAAGTGGGCAACAACCCATCTACTTCATCGGCAAGGCTCTATAAGGGGCCGAACTAAAGGATCAAAAGATAGAAAATAGACTTAGCTGGAAGAATTCTACAGTGGACAGTCGTGTTATCCGAATTCGATCTACAATATGAAGCTCAGACAGTCATCAAATCACAGTATATGGCCGACTTCATTGCCGAGTACACTGACACCCCGGGAACTCCTATAAAATGGAATCTCTACGTAGACGACTCCTCGAAAAAAATTGGGAGTGGCGCAGGTGTAATTATTGAAAGTGATCAGGGAACCCAAATCGAGCTATCACTAAAGTTCGAATTCCCTGCCTCAAACAATCAGGCTGAATATGAGGCACTACTGGCAGGTTTAAGGCTGGCTAGGGAGGTAGGAGTCCAAAAGCTTACCATCTTCAGCGATTCACAAGTAGTTACCTCACAAATAGAAGGGAGCTACCAAGCTAAGGATCCCACCATGAAAAAATACTTGGACAAAACCGAAGAATAGCTCAGACAGTTCAGGGGATATGAGGTCTGACATATACCTCGAGAACAGAATGCCCGAGCTGATGCACTCTCAAAACTAGCCAGCACCAAACCAGGGGGAAATAGTAGAAGCCTCATCCAAGAAACACTACAAAGTCCATCAATCTTGGAGGAAGAAAAGGTCCTAACCATATCAGGTCAGGATCAAGGATGGATGACTCCATTAATCAACTACCTCATATTTGAGACACTTCCCGCAGATAAAAAGGAGGCAAAAAGGCTAGTACGAGAAGCACAGTACTACACCATAGTGGGCAACATCCTATATAGGAGAGGGATTTCAATACCCCTCCTAAAATGCGTGCCAACCTCCGACACAAGGAAAGTCCTAGAATAAATACACAGTGGTATGTGTAGCAATCACCTCGGGGCATGAGCTCTTTCCAAAAAGGTACTCCGAGCTGGGTTCTTTTGGCCAACCTTGCAAAAGGAAGCAACAGATTTCGTCAAGACGTGCCCACCATGTCAGAAGCATGCTAACTTTCATATTGCACCACCAGAGGAGCTCATCAGTGTTATGTCGCCCTGGCCATTTGCAAAGTGGGGCCTCGACCTCCTTGGACCCTTCCCCTAGGGATCAGGACAAGTCAAGTTCCTCATTGTAGGAGTAGACTATTTCACAAAATGGATTGAGGCAGAGCCCTTAGCTACTGCCACGTCCCAAAGAAGTCGGACATTTCTATATAAAAACATTATCACAAGGTTCGGGGTTCCTTACTCCATTACCACAGATAATGGCACTCAGTTTATTGATACAGGTTTCAGGAACTTGGTAGCTGACCTGAAAATAAAACACCAATTCACATCCGAAGAACACCCACAAGCCAACGGACAGGCAGAAGCTGTCAATAAAGTCATACTGGCCGGGTTAAAATGGAGGCTACTGGATGCGAAGGGAGCTTGGGCTGAAGAACTCCCACAAGTCCTATTGGCATATCGGACAACTCCACACTCCACCACAGGAGAATCACCCTTCTGACTTACTTATGGAATGGAGGCAATGATTCCAGTGGAGATAGAAGAAGGATCCCCCAGAATTATCCTCTACAATGAAAAAGGCCAACTCCCAAATTCAAAGGGAAGAGCTGGACCTACCTCCAGAAGTCCGAGAAAGAGCTCGGATTCGAAAGAAAGCATTAAAGCGTCAAATGGCTTTAAGGTATAATCAGAAGGTAGTCCTACGAAGCTTCACTACCAACGATCTCATCTTAATCCGAAATGACTGATTTAAGAAAATTGTCGTGTCGGTCTAGAATTTCTCTTCTAGAAATAAGAACTTCATTGTAAGCATAGTTCTAAACCAACAAACAATTCCCACATAAAAAATTTGAGTTGTCACAAGTACAAACCCTAAATAAAAATTAACCGAAGTATTTAAACTCCAGGTCGTCTCACAAGGAATTGCAATGAAATGGTCAATGATTGGCTATGAAAATGAAAAGGGGGTTTTGATTTTATATTTTTGCAGGAAAATAAATGACAAGAAAGTAAAATAACAAGACTAATAAAAGAAATGGAAAGAACTCTTGGCTAGACATAGGTAATTGAGATCACCATCTTTGTCTACAAACCAAATATTGATAATTATGAGGTACTAACCCATTAAGTCTACTTCCAAAAGTCTTAAGTATGTAATATCTACTCCTAGACTTGAAGTACGTCAAATAGGCTTCATCACATCAACCCATAAGTCCCAACCTACCTACTAATTAGATTAGTAGTGGGTTAGTGTCAATGGATATCAAATTGATCACCAAGGGTTCTTAAATCACAAAATCATTGAGACCTAATGACTCAAGGTCACTCAATTCCCTTAGCCTAGGCCAAGAGTAAAGGAAACTACTCAAAAATTAGTGAAAGCATTTTAACAAACACCTAGAGTGCAAGAAAAGTAAACATCACAAAAGGCTAGAATTAAAGGAAACCCATAACTACCACAAGCAAGAAATCAACTATAGCAATTAAGATGAACATAAAAAGGACATAGAAACATAAAATTGTTTTAAAATAATTCAAAATCTAACAATGGTTTATCAACATAAAAGAGAGTAAAATAAGAAAATAATAAGAGAGGCTAAGAAGATTAAGACAATAGAACACTAAAACACAAGGAGAATTGAAGTCAAAACAAGAATTGAAAGAGAAATTTGAGAGTGATTAACCTAACTTTATCCTAATTACTATCCTAAAACATGATGAAAACTAAACTATGACTACTTGGTTCATTCCCCCCTCAATCCTTGGGTTCAATAGCATCAGAAATGAGTTAGATTAGGCCCCTAATCGTACATGGCACATGCTCGCCCCTATACGTCGGGCAACTATAGCAAATTTTATATCATTTCGAAACCCCAGATGTTAGCTTTCCAACGCAACTGGAACCACCTTATTTGAACCTCTGTAGCTCAAGTTATGGTCGATTGAGTGCAAAGAGGTCAGGCTTGACAGCTTTACGGTTCCTTCATTTCTTCATGAGTTCTCCCACTTGCATGCTTTTTCTTCATTCCTTCAATCCAAACTTTGCCTTCTAAAGCTGAAACCACTTAACAAACATATCAAGGCATCGAATGGAATTAAAGTGAGTTAAATTTAGCTATTTTAAGGCCTAAAAAGCATGTTTTCACATTTAAGCACAAATCAAGGGAGAATTACAAAACCATGCTATTTCATTGAATAAATGTGGGAAAATATGATAAAATCCCCCAAAATAAGCACAAAATAAACCACAAAATTGGGGTTTATCATGGTTCAGGGGTTGGATTGTTTGCAGTTGACCTTTCCTTTTTCATGAATGTTGTCCTTTGTAGCTTAGTCACAATCTTCTCTTTGGTGCTCTTGTCAGTTGCCTTCACTTCTTTGATTTCAAGACTTGGTAATTGTGTGATTGTTGGAGTGTTCTCTTCATCAAAAGCCTCTTGAATTAGTGGTTCAATGAGCCCTTCCTCTATGCAGCTTTGCTTCAATTGAGTGTGAATCTCCTTAATTGGCTTCCTCCCCTTCTTGTTCATGATCTTCCCTTAAGTCCTTTGCGAGTGAAGCTTCATGTTCCTCTGTCACCTCAATTAGCTTCTGTGAATATGAAATCCTAGGCTTATATACTTCCACCACCTCATTCTCCATTGAAATTTTACTTGGTATAAGAGCCTCTTCTTCTTGTTCTTCCACTTCCTTCTTTGCATTCAACATCTGGTTTAACAGCACTTCTATGAAAGAGGTTTGTTTATCTTCCCAAGATTTCTTCATCTTCTCTTCATATCTTTCAATCACTGACTCAAGCTTTTGTGTGGGTTTTGAGTTTTCATATTCCTTTGTCACCTCACTTAGCTTCTGTGGATATGAAGTCATAGGTTCAAATACTTCCACAACCTCCTTTTCCATTGAAGTTTCACTTGACACTGGAGCTTCTTTATCTTGCTCTTCCACTTCCTCCTTTACACTCAACATTTGGTCTTCATCTTCCTTGCTTAACAGTTCTAAGTTTCTCCTCATTTGCTCTAAGTGCCTATCCATCTTCTTAAAGAGGATTCCTTGCTCTTTCAAAGATTGTTTTTGTCTTTGACAGAGTTGTTTGACTGCCAGCTGAAGGGATGAAGGCTGATACTGATTTTGTAGATAGGTGAATATTGTGGTGAAGTTGTTTTGAGGGGTATGGAATGAGTCTTGTGAGTTGTGAAATAAATTTTGTGAATGTTGAAATGAGTCTTCTGTGTAGTGAAATGAATTTTGTGGTTGGTCAGATGAGTTATATGGATCATGGAGGAAACTTTGTGTTGAGGCATAGTCAAGTGATGGAGGATCCTCAAATGAAAAACTGGGAGGTGAGGTTGGACAATTTTATATAAATGAATTGAAGGTTTGCTCAAGTAATGAAGGCTCTTGATAAGTAGAGTATGAACTGTTAAATGCTCTTTGGTTTTGCTCCTCCTACCCACAACTTGAGTCATTATCAAATTCATCAGAGTATGGATCATTTTGTGGTATTGCGGAGCAATCTTGCGTGAATGTATTGTCAGCAAAATCAAGTGAGAATGTCTCTAAAAGTTTAGAATATGAAGCATTGAAATCTCTTTGGTTTTGACCCTTCAAGCCACAATTTGTGTAGTTGTCATAACAATACGAGTCATTTTGTGGCTATGGGAGGTGTTCATACTCTATCATTCTTTGTTGATACTCCCATCCACCATTAGCATAATGAGATGAATCATTTTGTGGTGTTGCATAGTATCCCATGGAATTGTCTTGATCATTTTGTGTCCTTGTAGCATATCCCCACTGGTTGGATTGCTCATAATTTGTCATCTTTTGGTGATATTCCCAGCCACCATTAGGATAATGACTTGAATCATTTTGTGGTGGTGGGCAATATCCCATATGATATGATTGATCAAAAGATGAGGTAAACTCCATTTGAATTTTGCAAAACACAATCACCAATGAAAATTTAAATTCATGTCTCAGATGAGAATTTCTTAGTAAGGCAATAACACAAACACCTTAGTAACAGTGGAAAACAAAAAATTAAAAGAGCTTAGCTAACAAAACCAAAGAAAATGCTTAATCTAGACTTATTACCCACTTAATCATTGTTGATCTAAATCAATCCTCGGCAACGACACCAAAAACTTGATGGAGAAAATTAGATTTCTGAACAAACTAACCGGTAAGTGTACCGTGTAACGACCCAACTCCCAGAATGCCATGGTCATACAAGAAGCTAAGTGTTACTAACTTATCCTTCCAACTTTTATCTATTATTTAATATATGAGCCTGTGCCTTGTTAGAACGTTGCCAATTTTACGAGTAACTTTTTTTTTATTCGCTGCGGATGATAATGTAAAAAAAAACAAGCATACATTGAGAGCAATAAAAGCAAGCATAGAGAAATATAGAAATATAGCAGATAATATACATCATGTACATCATAACAAAACATGTAGCTTTTACACAAGATCAAGTCAGTTTACATCCTCGTCAACCTAGGTAGCTAATATATACACGACACTCCCAGGGCCTGACATATACAGAAAGCCGCTAAACTGGCACCCACGCTAGCCTAACCACTATATAGCTCCTAGCTCTGGGGTGTACTAACACAAGTGAGAGACTAACTAATAGATAATGTCAGACTAGAGTGTCATCAAAAGAATGCCCCTACGGCTGTCAAGCTATATCTACACGTGGCCGTTCAGAAGATCGTCTTGAGGCTCGCGCATCTCCTCATTTTGCTCTATCTCTATCTCAGGGATCTTCCTCCTCCTCGTTGTCTGCGGCTACAGCTATACGCTCAGATCCACCAGAAACACTGTTGTCACTATGTACAAAACCATTTGCAAGCATAGGTCCGTTCGTGTATATCGGAGCTACCGCTTCATCTGGTAGTGCCGACTCAGTAGGCTGTGAAAAGTCTAAGATTGGCTTAGGGAGAAGGTCCCACTCTGGTAGAATCACATGTACGTACTCTCCAGCTATCGCGGGCTCATCAGGAATGATAGGCTCAGGTGCCACCTCATTCAAGGGTTGAGCTGGTCTAGAGTGTCCGTGATCATTGGGAAAAGGATGTCCAGGTGCATCAGGGTGTAACCAGATAAGGAAAAGTCGTAGAGAGCGTCCGGATCAAAAAGCGGGCTATACAGAAAATGCTGGAAGGGACGGTTTTGTAACGCGTAACATCTCATACGAAGCTCCACACTCAGAATGTAGTAACCATAGTATACTGGATCCTCTTAAATGTGTAGGTCGTTGACTTCATAGAATATCACGCCTGTTTCCATCTGAAGGGGAGGAAGGGAGAGAAGGGGGTAAGAACTAGGGAGTTCTTAGTAGGGTCGGGGTTATTAGTTACATTTGTTTATTCGATCTCGATTAGTAGATGGGTAATAGAGTACAGTAAAGTAGTGAACAAAAGTTAAAAATAGACAGAAAAATAAAGAACAGAACACAAGCAGGAGAATACAAGAAGATAAAGCACAGACATAGCACTCAAGCAAACAAACATAAAGAAATAGATCAAACACAAGTAGGAATGCAACAGAGAATAATGCGAAGACAAGAATGATGCATGTCTAGTCCTAGTGCAGGTAATGAGCTCATTTGTCGGTTTCTATCCGCTCCCGACGTAACCCAGCATTACCAGCCGGATATGGCTTTCCTGTTGGCAATACCCCTACGTACAGGAAATAACCGCTCTGCCACCATAGGGTCCACTGCACGCAGGAAATAACACATCTGCCACTGCAGGGATGTATGCCGAAACACCTTCTGTATACAGGAAATAACCCCTCTGCCACTACAGAAATGGAACAAGTGGTCACGGTACTCTGTAGCAGGAAATAACCCTTCTGCCTTACAGAAATAAAATATGGATCTGTACTGCAGGAAAGCGTTTCTCAGCAGATGAACATATAGATATCTCTGAGGTTGCCTTAATGCAACAAATGACCTCTCAATAGGTCCTCTGCTCTTTATCATAATACACTCTTCACTTTATCTCTTTATTCTGCTCTATTTGTTCTTTTCTCTGCGCTTCCTTACTTTATTCTGCTTTCTCTGTTTAACGTATGTATCTAAATCTTATGTAAAGTTCGGTATGATTAGTTAGCCTGTCCCAAGTATAGGTTCATTAATTCTATACTAAAACTATTTAACTTTTCATATAATACATAACCCTATTCGCAATTCAAGGACTAACTATGTTGCCCTAGTTTGTTCACTAGTCTCTGTCTATTTTTTTGTCATTAAAACTTTACAGACTTTTTCTTCGATTTTTATCTTTTCTTCAACTTTTTATCTTTTATTTATCTTTACCTCACTAATATGTTTTTACCACTCCCTAAGTGTTTTATGAAGCTAATTATGAGATTCTGCGCTTAAAGTTGTCTTTCTAAAGCTTTTACAGAAAACTGCATTTTCCGCACTATTTTATTATTTTTATTAAAATATTATTTTTAATTAAATATTATTATTTAATATTTTATTATTATTTATTATTTTATCATTAATTTTCGAAAATTAACTTACCTTTTACTTTTAACCTTTAAAATTTACTTTTTACCACCCGTAACTTTTAATATTTCTACTTTAACCACCCTAACTTTCAGAAATTACTAAATAACCCCTTAAACACCAAAATTTTTACTTCCTTGCCCTTTTAAGGATCTAAAGCCTGTTCTTCATTGTTCTTCATCACACTCAAAGTGTTCTTCATGTTCTTCATAAATTCTTCAGATTCTTTCTCTGTTTTTACCCGTTTTTCAGTCTTTTTAGCAACCGATTTTTACCACAATTCATAATAAATTAGCAGCCACTAAAACCCCATATTTTCTACATGATTTCAACACAAATTGAACCTCAATTTAAGCCTAGGGTTTCGTTTTTCCAGCTGCCCAAAGAACATGAACTTTAAAGCCTAAATTTCATCAAATTTCATCAAAATTTCACCAAATTTTCACCAAGAATCAATCATATATGCAACCAATTTTTAGCACAGCCAAATCATAAAACATTTACACATCTCAAACACAAATAATCAAGATTAATTTCGTGACACCCTACCTGGTTTTGCTGCTCCTAATTCAGTTAGACTTTCAGGTGGTCCTTAAGCACTTTTTCCTCCTAAATCACATCAAGAACAGCTTTAAATCCAAAAACCCTCAACTAACCAAATCTCACTCAGCATGTTAGGATGTGATTTCTTACCTTAGACTTTCTGGAAAGTCACGTTTCTTGGCCCTCAAGTCATGTTAAGCATGATTCCTAAGGAAGAACATCAAGAAAACACATGTTTAAGCATGTTTCCTTGAAAACCGAATTGAAGAGGGAAGGAGACAGCCATCTCACCTTATTTCCAGCCTTGATATTTTATATGGTTATGTAGAGGAAGAAGAGAGGATCATTTTGGTGAAATCGGAGTTTTGATTTGAGTTTCAGTTCAGAAGAAATCAAGCTTTGAAGATTAAGTGTTCATGAAAGTTTCTCTCTTTTCTCTCTTGTTATTTTCGTCCAAAATGAAGAAATGAGACAGCCTTGGAGTTTCTTGGGGGTGTAGGGTGAGTTGTGATTGGTTGGCTTGGAGGTGGATTAAAATAATATTAAAATATCTCAGGTGTATAACTACTAAAACTAGATGTATCGGAACACTTATAAAAACATCTCTAAAAATTATTTTCTGAGCTACTAGCATAAATGACACTAGTAACATATTTATTGTGAGAATAAAACATGTATGATGAGGCCTTACCATTGCTAAAGTCATCAAAGAGTGCTGGTGCTAAGCTGCACCAGTAAACTGTGAACCCGGTTAAACCAATTTTCTGTTTTTAACTAAACCTGACTAGGTAACCTTATAATATCATTCAAGAGGCTTCTAATACTCATATAATGATAATATTATGCTATTATCTCTCTTCTCTCATGAATCGAGTCCGGTTTGTCAAACTGAGACTATTTAGAAAAAGCTGAATCAAAACTCCTAACCGATACAGTTCAAAAACTAGGTTCTTCGTGACTGTGCTATCGAACTTGCCTCATAAAAGGTTCTAACTTAAAGATGATATAATGACAATGAGGATTGAGATACTTGATGATATATCAGAGCTTCTCCCCTTACTTATCCTCCGGAGTTCTCCGTACTTTCAGAAAAGATCTCGCATACTCGAAAACAGGGGTTGTTACATTCTACCCTCCTAAAAGAAAATTTTGCCCTTAAAATTTCAGTTACCTGAGAATAGATGCGGGTAATTAGCTTACATCTTATCTTCCAGTTCCCAAGTGTGCTCTTCTTCTCCTCTTGGTCCCCATGCTACTTTGACTAAGGGAACAGTCTTGCCTCTTAGCTGTTTATCACTTCTTTCTACGATCTGAACTGGTGATGCTTAACATGTCAAATCATTTCGTAACTGTACTGTCTCTGGTTGTAAAATGTGACTCTCTTCGGGGATATATTTCTTACGTTGCGAGACATGAAAAACATCATGAAGATTTGACAGGTATGGAGGAAGGGCTACTTGATAAGCTACTAGACCGACTCTTTTAAGTATTTGGAAAGGTCTTATGTATCGAGGGTTAAGCTTTTTAGTCTTAAGGGCTCTACCTATTCCAGTAGTCGGGGTTACTTTAAGAAAGATATGGTCTCCCTCACTAAACTCTAAGGGTCTATGTCTATTATCGGCATAGCTCTTTTGACGGCTCTGTGCTGTCTGGATCTTCTGGCGGATTGCCTTTATCTTCTCACTAGTTTCTTGTACTAAGTCTGGACCTAAGACACTAGCTTCTCCATCGTCATTCCAACACAATGGTGTCTGACATCTCCTTCCGTAGAGAGCTTCATATGGTGCCATCCCGATACTTTGTTGGTAACTGTTGTTGTAGACGAACTCGACCAATGGCAAATACCTATCCCAACTGCCCTGGTTATCCATCACACAAGATCTTAACATGTCTTCCAATGTCTGGATTGTTCGCTCTGATTGTCCGTCTGTCTGAGGGTGGTATGATGTGCTCATGTGCAATTCTGTTCCTAAAGCTTTCTGGAAAGCTCCCCAGAATCTGGAAGTAAACCTCGGATCTCGATCTGATACAATTGACGAAGGTATCCCGTGCAATCGTATGATTTCTTGAATATATATCCGTGCCAACCTTTCTAAAGTATAATCAACTCGAATCGAAAGGAAGTGCACTGACTTTGTCAACCTGTCCACAATTACCCAATGGCATCGTGTCCTGTTGAAGTCCTTGGCAATCAATAGTGATCTGCTTCTATTTCCATTGTGGTATTTCTAAGGGTGCAGGGTTCCTGATGGTTTCTGGTGTTCCACCTTCACTCTTTAGCAGATTAAACATTTTGAGACATAATCAGCTACCTCTTTCTTTAAGCTCGGCCACGAAAACATTTGTTTCAAATCTTGATACATCTTTGTCACTCCAGGATACATAGAAAATCTACTTTGATGGGCTTCTGCAAGAATCTTTTCCCGCAAATCTCCAAAGCTAGGCACACAAATTCTGTCCTTATATCTCCAGAGACTGCTACGATCTAGTCTTACAGCTTTTGGTTCTTCTGCTCCCATATGTTTCAGCATCGTCATCATTTCTGAATCTTGAACACAATCTTTGGTATATTTAGCTCGCTTACTCAAATTTGGTGATGACCCGATTGCAAATCAATCTTCAAGAACACAGTTGCACCTTTCAACTGATCCATCAAATCATCTATCCATGGAAGTGGATACTTGTTCTTGATTGTTACTTTATTTAGTTGTCGGTAATCCATGTAGAGCCTCATTCCGCCATCTTTCTGTTTTTTTTTTACCAGCAATACTGGAGCTCCCCAAGGTGATGCACTGGAACGAATAAATTTCTTTCCAAGTAGCTTATCCAACTACTTCTTCTACTCTGAAAGTTCTAGTGGTGACATCCGGTACGGTGCTATGGGAATTGGTCCGGTTCCAGGTACTAGATCAATACTGAATTCTATCTCTCGCTGAGGAGGAAACTCAGGTATGTCTTCCGGGAAAACATCAGGAAATTCCGTCACCACTCGGATTCGTTCTAAGCTTAGTTCACTATCATTCGAGTTAGCCGCTAACAGAACGTACCCCTCACAATCACTCCCGTCTAATGTAACTCTTACAGAATTCAGATATAAAGTATGAGACTGAAATGGTTTAATATCTAAACTATCAGAAGGAATAACAGCAGTTCTTTCATAGCAATCAAGGAAAACATGATACTTGGACAACTAATCTAATCCTAGAATAACTTCTAAACCACATAGAGGCAAACAGATTAGATCATGTATAAAAGCACTGTTCCTAATAACAAATGGTACTTGCAGGCACACTAAACTGGTCAACGCATTTTGGGATGCAAGTGTATGGACAATTAAATCAAAATTTAACTCAGAGAAATCTAGTCCCAACTCATGAGCACTTGAATCATACAGTACAGTTAGAAACCGATTATTGACATAACACTGTCCTTGGATCAGGGGTCTGATTGCATAGCATCATCAGCAGTCATAGCAAACACTCGACCTTGTTGCTGGGTTCACACTGGATTCCGAACAAACTTTCTTGGGTAAATCCTAGCTGTGTGTCTAGATTCCTCACGAGTAAAACAAGCATTCGTTCCTCACAGCATCCAAATCTAACATAGCCATAGCCATGGAAATCATAACAGCTATGAGGATAGCTGTGCCTCGCATCGATGCGTCGCTCAGAGCTCGATTAAACTATGCCTATTCGCAGTCATTAAGGTCCTATCCGCACCAAACAATCAACAATAGGGTGATCAGTCTTAATATCTCAAGTAAGGCACGAACATTTCCAAAATGAGCGCTCATAGGCATTCATGCCAAATGTATCTTGAAGATACCCTAACAACATGAGACACACAAGTAGAGTATGCAATGAAGCATAGTCAGTCCACTCCCCAGGCTCTACTGGGAACAAACTGCTCTGATACCAAATTGTAACGACCCAACTCCCAGTATGCCATGGTCATACAAGAAGCTAAGTATTACTAACTTGTCCTTCCTAACTATTCTCTATTATTTAATATATGAGCCTGTGCCTTGTGAGAACGTTGCCAATTTTACGAGTAACTTTTTTTTTATTCGCTGCGGATGATAATGTAAAAATAAACAAGCATACATTGAGAGCAATAAAAGCAAGCATAGAGAAATATAGAAATATAGCAGATAATATACATCATGTACATTATAACAAAACATGTAGCTTTTACACAAGATCAAGTCAGTTTACATCCTCGTCAACCTAGGTAGCTAATATATACACGACACTCCCAGGGCCTGACCTATACAGAAATCCGCTAAATTGGCGCCCATGCTAGCCTAACCACTATATAGCTCCTAGCTCTCGGGTGTACTAACACAAGTGAGAGACTAACTAATAGATAATGTCAGACTAGAGTGTCAACAAAAGAATGCCCCTACGGATGTCAAGCTATATCTACACGTGGCCGTTCAGAAGATCGTCTTGAGGCTCGCCCATCTCCTCATTCTGCTCTATCTCTATCTCAGGGATCCTCCTCCTACTCATCGTCTGCGGCTACAACTATACACTCAGATCCACCAGAAATACTGTTGTCACTATGTACAAAACCATTCGCAAGCACAGGTCCATTTGCGTATATCGGAGCTACCCCGTCATCCGGTAGTGCCGACTCAGTAGGCTGTGAAAAGTCTAAGATTGGCTCAGGGGGAAGGTCCCACTCTGGTAGAATCACATGTACGTACTCTCCAGCTATCGCAGGCTCCTCAGGAATGATAGGTTCAGGTGCCACCTCATTCAAGGGTTGAGCTGGTCTAGAGTGTCTGTGATCATCGGGAAAAGGATGTCCAGGTGCATCAGGGTGTAACCAGGATAAGGGAAAGTCCTAGAGAGCGTCAGGATCAAAAAGTGGGCTATACAGAAGATGCTGGAAGGGACAATTTTGTAACGCGTAACATCTCATACGAAGCTCTGCTCTCAGAATGTAGTAACCATAGTACACTGGATCCTCGTAAATGTGTAGGTCGTTGACTTCATAGAATATCGCGCCCGTTTCCATCTGAAGGGGAGGAAGAGAGAGAAGGGGATAAGAACTGGGGAGTTCTTAGTAGGGTCGGGGTTATTAGTTACATTCATTTATTCGATCTCGATTAGTAGATGGGTAATAGAATACTGTAAAGTAGTGACAAAAGTTTAAAATAGATAGAAAAACAAAGAACAGAACACAAGCAGGAGAATACAAGATAAAGCACAGACAAAGCACTCAAGCAAACAAACATAAAGAAATAGATCAAACACAAGTAGGAATGCAACAGAGAATAATGCGCAGAAAAGAATGATGCATGTCTAGTCCTAGTGCAGGTAATGAGCTCATTTGTCGATTTCTACCCGCTCCCGACGTAACCCAGCATTACAAGCCGGATATGGCTTTCCTGTTGGCAATACCCCTGTGTACAGGAAATAACCCCTCTGCAACCACAGGGTCCACTGCATGCAGGAAATAACACATCTGCCACTGCAGGGATGTATGCCGAAACACCTTCTGTATACAGGAAATAACACCTCTGCCACTACAGAACTGGAACAGGTGGTCACGGTACTCTGTAGCAGAAAATAACCCCTCTACCTTACAGAAATAAAATATGGATATGTACCGCAGGAAAGTGTTTCTCAGTGGTCGCACCATTATCTATCTGACTGCCACAATGCAGCAGATGAACATATAGATATCTCTGAGGTTGCCATAATGCAACAAATGACCTCTCAATAGGTCCTCTGCTCTTTATCATATTACTCTCTTCGCTTTGTCTCTTTATTCTGCTCTGTTTGTTCTTTTTTCTGCACTTCCTTACTTTATTATACTTTCTCTGTTTAACGTATGTATTTAAAGCTTATGTAAAGTTCTGTATGATTAGTTAGCCTGCCCCAAGTATAGGTTCATTAAGTCTATACCGAAACAGTTTAACTTTTCATATAATACCTAACCCTATTCGCAATTCAAGAACTAACTATGTTGCCCTAGTTCGTTCACTAGTCTCTGTCTGTTTTTCTGTCATTAAAACTTTACAGACTTTTTCTTCGATTTTTATCTTTTCTTCAACTTTTTATCTTTTATTTATCTTTACCTCACTAATATGTTTTTACCACTCCCTAAGTGTTTTATGAAGGTAATTATGAGATTCTGCGCTTAAAGTTGTCTTTCTAAAGCTTTTACAGAAAACTGCATTTTCCGCATTATTTTATTATTTTTATTAAAATATTATTTTTAATTAAATATTATTATTTAATATTTTATTATTATTTATTATTTTGTCATTAATTTTCGAAAATTAACTTACCTTTTACTTTTAACCTTTAAAATTTACTTTTTACCACCCGTAACTTTTAATATTTCTACTTTAACCACCCTAACTTTCAGAAATTACTAAATAACCCCTTAAACACCAAAATTTTTACTTCCTTGCCCTTTTAAGGATCTAAAGCCTGTTCTTCATTGTTCTTCATCACACTCAAAGTGTTCTTCATGTTCTTCATAAATTCTTCAGATTCTTTCTCTGTTTTTACCCGTTTTTCAGTCTTTTCAGCAACCGATTTTTACTACAATTCATAATAAATTAGCAGACACTAAAACCGCATATTTTCTACGTGATTTTAACACAAATTAAACCTCAATTTAAGCCTAGGGTTTCGTTTTTCTAGCTGCCCAAAGAACATGAACTTTAAAGCTTAAATTTCATCAAATTTCATCAAAATTTCACCAAATTTTCACCAAGAATCAATCATATATGCAACCAATTTTTAGCACAGCCAAATGATACAACATTCACACATCTCAAACACAAATAATCAAGATTAATTTCGTGACACCCTACCTGGTTTTGCTGCTCCTAATTCAGTTAGACTTTCAGGTGGTCCTTAAGCACTTTTTCCTCCTAAATCACATCAAGAACAACTTTAAATCCAAAAACCTTCAACGAACCAAATCTCACTCAGCACGTTAGGAGGTGATTTCTAACCTTAGACTTGCTGGAAATTCACATTTCTTGGCCCTCAAGTCAAGTTAAGCATGATTCCTAAGGAAGAACATCAAGAAAACATATGTTTAAGCATGTTTCCTTGAAAACCAAATTGAAGAGGGAGGGAGACAGCCATCTCACCTTATTTCCAGCCTTGATATGTTATATGGTTATGTAGAGGAAGAAGAGTGGATCATTTTGGTGAAATCGGAGTTTTGATTTGAGTTTTAGTTCAGAAGAAATCAAGCTTTGAAGATTAAGTGTTCATGAAAGTTTCTCTCTTTTCTCTCTTGTTATTTTCGTCCAAAATGAAGAAATGAGATAGCCTTGTAGTGTCTTGGGGGTGTAGGGTGAGTTGTGATTGGTTGGCTTGGAGGTGGATTAAAATAATATTAAAATATCTCAGGTGTATAACTTCTAAAACTAGATGTATCGGAACACTTATAAAAATATCTCTAAAAATTATTTTCTGAGCTACTAGCATAAATGACACTAGTAACACATTTATTGTGAGAATAAAATATGTATGATGAGGCCTTACCATTGCTAAAGTCATCAAAGAGTGCTGGTGCTAAGCTGCACCAGTAAACTATGAACTCGGTTAAACCGATTTTCTGTTTTTAACTAAAACTAACCAGGTAACCTTATAATATCATTCAAGAGGCTTCTAATACTCATATGATGATAATATTATGCTATTATCTCTCTTCTCTCATGAATCGAGTCTGGTTTGTCAAACTGAGACTATTTACGAAAAACTGAATCAAAACTCCTAATCGATACAGTTCAAAAACTAGGTTCTTCGTGACTGTGCTATCGAGCTTGCCTCATAAAAGGTTCTAACTTAAAGATGTCATAATGACAATGAGGATTGAGATACTTGATGATATATCAGAGCTTCTCCACTTATTGATCCTCCGGAGTTCTCCGTACTTTCAGAAAAGATCTCGCGTACTCGAAAACTGGGGTTGTTACATACCGGGTCGCATCAAGTAGTAAAACTCACAAAAGTTTGGTCGATCCCACGAGGATTAATGAATCAAGCAACTTTAGTGAAATGATATGTCTAGTTAAGCTGACAGTGAGTGAATTGAGTGAAATTAATTCAACATAATGTAAATTGCAAAGAATATAAATTGCAAAATGTAAATTGGCAGAAACTTAAAGAGTAAGAAAAGAAAATTGCAGCAAATGTAAATGGATTGGGTGCAGAGAAATTAAAAGAAACAGAAATAACAAAGAGAAAGATTTATTAGGAATTGGAGATATCATAATCCACAATGAATTAAATGGTTCTCAATTTCTTTCTCAATCATATGAATATATCTATGGCGAATTGATATTGATTGGATCCCAATTTCTTGACAATCCAATCTCTCTAATCATAATCAATCTTGCCAATTCCTTGATCGAATTGTCATGAGAAGAGTTAGAGCAAATTCTCTTATCCATTAGCCACACAATCTCTCAACCTCAATTCCTCCCGAATAGTGTTGGTAATGAGAGCTGTGAGAAACAGAGCTTCAATTCTAATTTCCATGATTCCCCTTCCGAGGCTCACATGGAAATTCACAGATTCAAAACCACTTCCAGAGTGAATGAAACTCAATCAAACAGAAGTTATTTCTTAGCTATCCAGATGAATTGAGATGAAGAAGATGTTCATCTAATCATATGAATTAAAATAGAGCTCTTCCTCCTAATGAATTGGGGTTCAATGGATCATAGCTCAAAGAACAAGTGCAGGAAATATAAAATTAGCAGAAAATAAATTGGCTGAGAAGCAGAAGTGCAAGGAAAGTAAATTTCAGAGACAATAAACATGTAAACTTTCAGAAAGGAAAATTGCAGAGAAGTGTAGAAATTGAAATTGTATAAACCAAACTGAATTCAATTACAACCGAAATTTAAAAGTGCAAAAAGGTAAAAGTGTTTACAAGAGACTTTTATTCTACTCCTAATCCTACTCCTACTGCTGTCTACTCCTAATGCAGCCTACTACTACCTCATGGCTCCCTCTTTCATCTTCAAACATTCTCCTATTTATAGCCTTCTTCTCATCTTCAATTGAGTCTTCAATGTATTTATATTTGGGCCTTAGCCTTGATTGAAGTAGGGATTGATTGGATTGGCGCTTAATGCAATTGAGGAGAAGAGTGTGCCAATTATGCCTTTCTGGTATTAAAGTTAGAGTCAACGTTCTGGTATTAAAATTTGAGTTCTGGTTGCTGTCATCAACGTTTGATTCAATGCTGGAGTGCCAACATTCGCCTATCCACGCGAGTGCATATACCATGCATACGTGTGAAGGCTGTATTTTTGACCCTCCACGCGTGTGCGTACTCCACGCTTACTGTTGCACGGAAACTTGTCTCTCAACAATTTCCCTCGGCAAGTATACCAAATTGTCGTCAAGTAAAAACTCGCAATAGAGTGAGGTCGAATCCCACAGGGATTGATTGGTCAATCAACTTTAATTAGAGGAATGTTCTAGTTGAGCTAAGCAGAATTTGATGTGAGAGTTGCAGGAAATTAAATGGCGGGAAAGTAAATAGCAGAAAATGTAAATACTGGAAATAAAGAGCTGAATCTAAATGGCAGAAAGTAAATTGCAGAATGTTAAATGGGGATTTGGGAAGATGAGCATAAAAGCAGATTGCAGAAATTAAAGAGAATGGGTGAGATCAGAAATGGGGAAGTCATTAGGTTTAGGAGATGTTGCATTCTCTGGATCAAGTTCATTTTCATCTCTTCCTCAATCAATGCATTCATTGATCTCCTTAGCAATCTTAAGTGATTGAATTCCAATTTCTTGGTAATTCAATCTCTCAAATCTTGATCAATAGCCAATTCCTTGGTCCGATTGCTCATGAGAAGAGATGAAGTATGGTCACTGATTATACCACATGTATTTCCAAATCAAAGTGTTGGTAGGATTATATGTCACTATATCCATCCAAACCTCAATTTGGTCCAACATGAGAAAGCATTTCTAGCATGATCTCTTCATTCCTCTTCCAAGGTTCCAAAGAGATCCATGTATGAATAGCTTCTTTTCCAAGATAACTACCCAATTGGATGAAGATTGAAAGCTTTCTAGTAAAATCAAGAGAAAAGAAAGAGGAAGAATAATGAAAACTATTATTGATCCATCAAATTACAACAGAGCTCCCTAACCCAATGAAAGGGGTTTAGTTGTTCATAGCTCTGGGTATGGAAAACAAAGATGGAGAATACATTCTAAAAGTAAAACTAAAAGTACAGAGAAAGTAAAATTATACAGAGAGTAGTTCTCTCAATGCCCCCCAAAAGCTCTTCTCTAGTTCAAAACTACTCCTATATATACTACTCTTCTGCTCTTCTAGTTGGCTCTTCAAGTCTTGGATATGGGCCTTTGGATCTTGAGTTGAAGCAGTTTGGAGTCTTCAGTGGGCTCAGCTTTACTTGCAGAGAAAGTGTGAAGTAGGCATGGATTTTAGCTAGGACGTTAGTGGTGTTAACGTTTAAGTGAAAATGTGGGTTCGAGAACGTTAGTGACAATTACCTTTTTCACTAACGTTTCTAGCCCAAGATGGTTCACGTTAACTTCAACGTTAGTGGCACTAACGTGACCACAAACGTTGCCTCTTGATCCTTCGCGAACGTTATTGGGGTTTACCTTTTTTAATAACGTTGCTCTTAGCCCCCTTTTCTCACGTTAGAGTCCACGTTAGTATAACTAACGTGGCTCTTAACGTGGGCATGCCTTAGCCTCGAGAGCGTTAGTGACACTTACCTTTGTCACTAACGCTCCAAACACCCCTTCTTCACACGTTAGAGTTCACGTTACTTAGGTTAACGTGACTTCTAACGTGGTAGTGATAGCCATCTCCAACGTTAGTGACAAAGGTGAGTGTCACTAACGTTGGCTCATCATTCCTTTCCTCTACGTTAGCTTCCACGTTAATGCAATTAACGTGGCAACTAACATGGCTAATAGTGGCTTAGTCCAACGTTAGTGACAAAGGTGAGTGTCACTAACGTTGGCTCTTCTTTGTTCCTTCCACGTTAGAGCTCACGTTAATGTACTTAACGTGACTCTTAACGTGGCTAGGTGTGCTCCTTTTTCCAATGTTAGTGGCATTCACTTTTACCACTAACGTTGGAGCTTTACTTCTCTTCCACGTTAGCTTCCACGTTAACATAGTTAACGTGGCAACTAATGTGGGCTATGATACCTCACAAAGGCGTTATTGGCGATTACTTTTCTCATTAACGTTGCAAGCTAGCTTCCATTCCACGTTAGTGGTCACGTTAGTCTAACTAACGTGACTACTAATGTGGCTCTTCCTTGCTTCCTTTGTCTTGAAATCAAGCAAATAAAGTGCATCAAAGCTAGGTTTTAACCCATGAGATCATGCATCATTCATTTTATCATTCAATTCATGCATAATTCTCATAAAATCATATAAAATTCACAATGTTTGCTTGAATCAAGATGTAAGTGATTATTTACCCAAAACTTGCTTATTTCCTAAGAAAGTGCATGAAACTACCCTAAAACAATAAAGAAAAGTTCAGTGAAACTGGCCAAAATGCCCTAGCAACACAACACCAAACTTAAAGCTTGCTTGTCCCTAAGCAAGTACTGGAACAAGAGAATGATGAATGAAATGACAAGAGAAATGAATTGTTATTGTGGAAGTCATGTCCTTGGTCTTATGGGGTTTCATGCATAGCAACTTAGGTTCATTCCTTTATTGGCTTTCAGACCTTTACCATGCCCTAGAATACTCACTTGATTGCACCCTATGAGACTTTTATTTATTGATCCCTTTTTTTTTTGGGTTTGATTGTGTTCTTTAGACTAGGTGCTTTGTAAGGTGGCGACTCTTTAAGATAAGCTTTCAGCCAACACTCCTGAACCAGTTGGTCCAAGGTGCTGGGTGTTAAGACACCCCTAAGGACTTACTTCCTCAAGTCTCTTTCCCCCATACATTCACACCACAGGCACATGGTTTGTTATTTTTATTCTTGAGACCTTGGTGTCCAACACCTCTTTGGGTTACTAAGTGCTCTGTAGCAAGGGTTACTCTTGATAGTGGACTTTCAGCTGATAATCCTGGGTTAGTTAACCCAAGTTACCAAGTGATAAGGAACCCTGAGAGCTTATTCATCCAAGTATATCCCTTGCACAGGAGCACCACAGACACATGCCTTAAGATTCAACCCTTGGTGCCTAGCCTTATTTCTTACTCTTTTTCTTTATTTCTCAACTTTCATTTTTCTTTCCCCTTTTTCTTATTAGGATCTTGTTATGTAGCTAGTCTCATAGAGTGTGTTTCAAGCATATGATTCAGGACAGATAGTTGCATTCCTACCTTGTTGGTGAACCAACTTAGCTAATCTATTACCACACCACAAACTTAGGAACTTACTCCATAATATGAACCTCACTCTGGTCTTTCATAGCATACATTCTCTTTTTATTTAATTCAAAAGGACAAGCATACAAGTAAGCAAGGTGAAAATGCAGCAGATCATTTGGCACAGCTAGCATAGACCTAAGCAGTAAAAACTTAAAGGCAGAATTTAAAATCCTAAATTACCATGGAAGCATGTTCTATTTCATACATGATTTTCCTTATTTAAAACTTGAAAAAGATAGAACAAAGGGGGAACTCCACCACCTTTTACTCATGAGAGTGCTCATGCTCTTCCTCTTGTTTGTCCTCTTTGTGTTTTTCTTGAGTGCTTGAACCCCCACTTCCCTTGCTTTTTCCAATCAGCTTTTTCTAGAAGCCAGCATCTTCCATCTTCTTTTTCAATGTTTCCTTCTGCTGTTTCACCTTCCTTTCCTCTTATTCTGTTAGATCTTTTTGGACTGCATCATACCTAGGGATTGCAGAGTGTAGATTATGCATATGCCCAGACATATAGTTTAACTTGGCTTGAGTGTTTATGTTGAACTCTTCCCTATGTAGTTGTCGTCCTTCATTAAGTACGCTGAACTCATTGAATGCCTTCGTCTGAGCTAGCTGACGTTGGTTGAGTTCTTGAAGGCGTTTGTCTTGACGCTCTTGCCTTTCAGCCACTTGATTGATGGCTTGAGTGAGCTGGGAGTAGTGTTCCATTTGCTGTTTCTGTCACTCCCCTTGTTGATTCATCCAATTAGAAAGGAGTTCTTCTTGACGATCCATCCTTTGGGATTGAATGTGTAGTTGTTGTTCTTGTCCCTCCATGTATCTCCTTGCTAGATCCTCAACGGCTCCTTGAATATGATTCAGGTTTATGTTAGTTGGATCATAATACTCTTCCTGCTGGTATTCTTCTTGATGAGGTTCTTCTTGGTGAGGTCCTTCCTGTGATGTTCTTTTTCCTATTTGGGGCCTTCTTTGCTATTGGGCAGGTGTCACATAAGTTATACGATGGAGCGTGACTAACCTCCTAGGGTTTACCCAATTTGGATTGCTGTCCTCGAAGACTACCTTGGCTTTCGTACACAGTCTAAGGATGGTGCTGGGGTACCAAAGTCTAGCACCCGGATCATTCTTCTCGGTTGACTCTTGAATCCCCTCAGCTATAATTTCGTGCACATTGATGCCTCCACCCTTTATTAAGCAATGTACCATAGTAGCTCGAGTAGTGTTAACCTCAGAATTGTGCGCGGCTGGGAGCATAGATCTCCTCATGAGCTCAAACCATCCTTTGGCTTCCGGGATGAGGTCTCCTCTCCTGATGAACCGGGGTCTTCTATCCGAATACCTTTCCCAGTCAGATCCTATAACACACATATCGTTCACAATTTCTTCAAGTTCATCATTGTCGGGGCCATTACTTATTCTCACATGATAACTGGGCTCATCAAAATGTGGCGATTTCAGCTGAAGAGTCCTAGTTATGGCATTGGGGCTGAAGTCCACCTCTGTTCCTCTCACATAACTTTTGGAGGTGGGGGCCTTGGTTTTGTCTTCTCTGACCACATTTGCATAGAACTCTTTGATGAGGTTTGCATTTATCTTTGCTTCTGGGTTCGTGAGCTTTTGCCAACCCCTTTGTTCAATCTTCTCTCAAATCTGTGGGCACTCATCCTCGTTGAACTGGAATGTTAACTCAGGCAATATCTTTTTGAGCTTTATCCGTTCAAATTTGAGTTCATGGAATACAGTTTTGAATCTCCCTTCATCGAAAGGGATGCTCTCCACCGGTTCCTTCCTCTTTTGCCTCTTGGAGCTTGATGATGCCATAAGTGACTTTTGAGATGTGAAGGTGTTGAGAATTATTGGTTAATGATAGAATTTGGCCGGTTAAGATGGGGTGTAGTGAAGGGAGTGAGTGAGAGTGTTTTTGATGGGGTAAGAGGAGTTGGGTGCCAAAAGTGGGGAGTGTAAAGGATGGAAATTGGAATGTGAAAGGGAGTATGGAATAAGAACCACTTATATAGGGAAGTGGTGAGTGAATGAAAGGTGTGGATTGATAGAGTGGGTGTGTGATAAACAGATGGGGTTTAGCATGGGATGAGCACAAGGATCATCAACTTTATGATGGGGTTGGTTCAGTTTCCAAGCGTGTTCTTCTTCCAATGTTGCATGGCAACATTTCCCAATGCATTCCCCTTTGAGACATGTGTATAGTCCCCTTCTTTTGAAGTGGCCGAAACTTCCTTCATCAATTGTCCCATCAATTCTCTACAAAACAAAAGAAATGTGATTAATGAGTTTGTGGATAGTGGCGGTAAAATTTTAAAAGGAAAGAATAACTACTTTTTAAAATTTTTGTTTCTAAATGGTAAGTGCTAATCATGAATACAAGCCAACTGACTACTTAACTGTCCATGTATGCAACATTGGTGACACCAAACTTAGTTTGTGGCCATGTGGTGTAAAAGGAATTGTTCAAGGTTCTAAGAGTGACATGATATGAATTGCATTCATGTTCTCTTAGTGTGCCTTGAACACCAAACTTGTTCTTCACTATGTGTTGCAAAAAGGAAAGATTCAGTCAAGTGTATGTCAAAGTTGATTTAGACTTCATGAACCTTGCATTATTAACTACTTTTAAAATCATATAAAACATGGGTTGCCTCCCATGAAGCACTTCTTTAGCATCACTAGCTTGACGTTCTGCCTTTGTCAGGGTGGTTGGTAATACTTCAGATCTTCCCCCCTCGCAGTAAATCTATCTCCATTGGCTTCATCAAGAATCTCCACATGTTCTAAGGAGAGAATCCTGTTGATGGTGAAAACTTTAGGTAGCTGAGATGAGATAGTGGGGAGATGAGGTGGGATAGCTAGGAAATAAGCTGAGATCACTTTATCCCCTGGAGAGAAGTCCTCTGTAGGGATCTTCTTGTTCCTCCACCTCCTTGGTGCCTTCTTCTTTGTTCCTTTTAATGTTGCCCTGCTCTTTGTGGCCTCTTTTTTCAAGGAAATTTTGTTGCTAGTCTCATATGACCCTGGTAGTTTAGGTTCCTCCTGGTTTTCCTTTAGCTGTGGCAACTACTGACTGTCTTGTTCATGAACCAAAGGGATTCCCACGTGTACAGTTTGTGCTTCAATGCTTGTTTCTTCCACCAATTCTTTGTTGTGATCTTCCCTTGGTTCCTTGTTTTCTTGATCTGCTTCTTGTGAGGGTTTGAAGACATTGAAAGTAAGTTGTTCATCATGTATCCTCAGTATTAGCTCTCCTCGCTCCACATCTATGAGCGCTCGGGCTGTAGCTAGGAATGGTCTTCCCAATATGATTGGGTGAAGGTGACTCTCTTCCATTTCCAATATGACAAAGTCTGTGGGAAGGAAGTAGTTCCCAACCTTTACCAACACGTTTTCAACCACTCCCACTGCTTGTTTTTGAGTTTTGTCAGCCAGCCTGATGACTACGTCTGTGGGTATTAGCTCATTGATTTGTAGCTTCTTCATAAGGGATAAAGGCAATAAGTTGATGCTTTCTCCCAGGTCACAGAGTCCTTTATCAAACATTGTTTCTCCTATGGCACAGGGGATGTGAAAACTCCTTGGGTCCTTCCTTTTTGTAGGTAACTCTGGTTGAATGAGAGCATTGCACTCCTTATTCATCACTATTGTTTGCCCTCCTTTGAGTGAGTTTTTCCTGGTCAGCAACTCTTTCATATACTTAATGTATGAGGGCATTTGTTGGAGAGCCTTGATGAATGGTATGTTCACATGGAGAGATACAAACATGTCAAGGAACTTTGAGTATATTCTCTTTTCTACACCACCCTTGAGTCTTTGGGGAAAAGGTGCATAGAGCCTCAGCAGCTCCTTCTGTGTAATTTTGGTTTCTTGGTGATCCTCTTCCTGTTTCTCTACTGATGTATCTCCAGGTTGTTCTAATGGTTTGTTCGGCTCTTCCTCAGTTCCCTTATCACTTGTAGTGACCATCTTGCAGTCTTCCCATCTTACCTTCTTTGCTTCACCTCTCAGGTTTTTCTTTGTGTCACTTGGGAAGCTGTCAGTGGGTTTGGGAATCTTCTCAGAGAGGTATCCCACTTGAAATTCTAGCCTCTGAATGGTGTCTCCCTGGTTTTTGATATTAGCTCGCACCTCCTCTTTGAACACCTTGTTATCTTGAATCTCTTTGCATATGCCTTCAAGTAGAGTCTCAATCCTTGAGAGTCTGTCCTCGGATGATGGTGAGTTAGAGTTGGAGTGATGAGAGGGGCCATTCTGGCTTTGGTATGGATGTTGAGGTGTGTTGTTAGGTAGGTGCTGATATGATCTCTGTGTGGAATGTTGGTGAGCTGCATTGTTGTTGGGTTATGACGTCTCTGATCTTGGTCTTGATCTTGTTGGTTTCCCTATCCAAAGTTTGGGTGGTTCGTCCAACCTGGATTGTAAGTCTTGGAGTGTGGATCATGTGCCTGCCTGGGTGAGTTTCCAATGTAGTTGGCTTGTTCCTGATCACCCTCTGCCTTTGCATTTACTCCTTCTTGTGTTGCTGATGAGGTGGTGATTGCTGCTACTTGGTTCCTCTCCATCTTCTTGGTAAGGTCAGCCAGCTTCTTGGTAATCAGCTTGTTCTAGGCCAGTAATGCATCCATGTTGTTTAGTTCCATTACTCCTCTAGTGTTGCCTCTTTCAGAGGCATAAAAGTAGTCATTCTTGGCTACAGTCTCAATGACATATATGGCTTCTTCAATGGTTTTCTTCTTGTTCAGAGATCCCCCTGATGAGTGGTCTACTACCTTCTTTGATTCATAAGAAAGGCCTTCATAAAAAATATGTAGCTGTACCCATTCATTGAACATATCTGGTGGGCACCTTCTTGTCAAATCCTTAAACCTCTCCCATGCTTCGTAGAGAGTCTCACCATCTTGTTGCCTGAAAGTTTGAACCTCAACTCTCAACCTGTTAATTCTTTGAGGAGGATAGAATCTCGCCAAGAATTTGTTCACCACATCTTCCTAGGTTATTAAGCTCTCCTTCGGGAAGGATTCCAGCCATTTAGATGCCTTGTCCTTGAGTGAGAAAGGGAATAGGAGCAGTCTATAGGTGTCAGGATGAACACCATTAGACTTCACAGTATCACAGATCCTCAGGAAGGTGGTTAGATGTTGATTGGGATCTTCTTGGACACCTCCTCCGAACGAACAGTTGTTCTAAACAAGGGTGATGAGCTGTGGCTTAAGTTCAAAGTTATTGGCATGTATGGTTGGCTTTTGGATGCTACTTTCACAGTTTCCTGGGTTTGGATTGATGTAAGATCCCAGAACTCTTCTTTCTTGCCCAGGATGATGCACTGGGCCTTCTCTGCCATGGTTGTGAGCTTCTTCTTCATGATGGTTCTCCATATTCTCATCCATGTCTGATTCAAAATACTCATCTTCTTCCTCCGTACCAACTACTCTCTTTCCTCTTGCTTCCCTCCTTAATCTAAGGAAGGTCCTCTTAGGTTCATAATCAAAGGAAGTTGAAGTCCCACTTCTTTTACCTGTCATACAACCAACACGGCAAAAGCAAGAAGGGGGTAGATGCAGAGAGTATTCTTGTTAGAAATGCTGTTAGTGTGAGTGATGCAATATATCAAACAGTTAGTGGGTTAGTGAACTGAATTGTAAACACCTAAGAAAAGGGTAGGGGAAAAGGAAGAAAATAGCTAAACTAAAAGTGAATTACTCAAATGAAATTAAATCAAACAAAATAAAAAATTCTCAATCTAGTTATCCACCAATTTAATCATTGTTGATACAAAATCAATCCCCGGCAACGGCGCCATAAACTTGATGCACGGAAACTTGTCTCTCAACAATTTCCCTCGGCAAGTATATCGAATTGTCGTCAAGTAAAAACTCACAATAGAGTGAGGTCAAATCCCACAGGGATTGATTAGTCAATCAACTTTAATTAGAGGAATGTTCTAGTTGAGCTAAGCAGAATTTGATGTGAGAGTTGCAGGAAATTAAATGGCGGGAAAGTAAATAGCAGAAAATGTAAATACTGGAAATAAAGAGCTGAATGTAAATGGCGGAAAGTAAATTGCAGAATGTTAAATGGGGATTTGGAAAGATGAGCATAAAAGTAGATTGCAGAAATTAAAGAGAATGGGTGAGATCAGAAATGGGAAGTCATTGGGTTTAGGAGATGTTGCATTCTCCGGATCAAGTTCATTTTCATCTCTTCCTCAATCAATGCATTCATTGATCTCCTTGGCAATCTCAAGTGATTGAATTCCAATTCTTTGGTAATTCAATCTCTCAAATCTTGATCAATAGCCAATTCCTTGGTCCAATTGCTCATGAGAAGAGATGAAGTATGGTCACAGATTATACCACATGTATTTCCAAATCAAAGTGTTGGTAGGATTATATGTCACTAAATCCATCCAAACCCCAATTTGGTCCAACATAAGAAAACATTTCTAGCATGATCTCTTCATTCCTCTTCCAAGGTTCCAAAGAGATCCATGTATGAATAGCTTCTTTTCCAAGATAGCTACCCAATTGGATGAAGATTGAAAGCTTTCTAGTAAAATCAATAGAAAAGAAAGAGGAAGAATAATGAAAATTATTATTGATCCATCAAATTACAACAGAGCTCCCTAACCCAATGAAAGGGGTTTAGTTGTTCATAGCTCTGGGTATGGAAAACAAAGATGGAGAATACATTCTAAAAGTAAAACTAAAAGTGCAGAGAAAGTAAAATTATATAGAGAGTAGTTCTCTCAATGCCCCCCAAAAGCTCTTCTCTAGTTCAAAACTACTCCTATATATACTACTCTTCTGCTCTTCTAGTTGGCTCTTCAAGTCTTGGATATGGGCCTTTGGATCTTGAGTTGAAGCAGTTTGGAGTCTTCAGTGGGCTCAGCTTTACTTGCAAAGAAAGTGTGAAGTAGGCATGGATTTTAGCTAGGACGTTAGTGGTGTTAACGTTTAAGTGAAAATGTGGGTTCGAGAACGTTAGTGACAATCACCTTTTTCACTAACGTTTCTAGCCCAAGATGGTTCACGTTAACTTCAACGTTAGTGGCACTAACGTGACCACTAATGTTTCCTCTTGATCCTTCGCGAACGTTATTGGGGTTTACCTTTTTCAATAACGTTGCACTTAGCCCCCTTTTCTCACGTTAGAATCCACGTTAGTATAACTAACGTGGCTCTTAACGTGGGCATGCCTTAGCCTCGAGAGCGTTAGTGACACTTACCTTTGTCACTAACGCTCCAAACACCCTTTCTTCCCACGTTAGAGTTCACGTTACTTAGGTTAACATGACTTCTAACGTGGTAGTGATAGCCATCTCCAACGTTAGTGACAAAGGTGAGTGTCACTAACGTTGGCTCATCATTCCATTCCTCCACGTTAGCTTCCACGTTAATGCAATTAACGTGGCAACTAACATGGCTAATAGTGGCTTAGTCCAACGTTAGTGACAAAGGTGAGTGTCAACAACGTTGGCTCTTCTTTGTTTCTTCCACGTTAGAGCTCACGTTAATGTACTTAACGTGACTCTTAACATGGCTAGGTGTGCCCCTTTTTCCAATGTTAGTGGCATTCATTTTTACCACTAACGTTGGAGCTTTACTTCTCTTCCACGTTAGCTTCCACGTTAACGTAGTTAACGTGGCAACTAACGTAGGCTATGATTGCTCACGAAGGCGTTATTGGTGATCACTTTTCTCATTAACGTTGCAAGCTAGCTCCCATTCGACGTTAGTGGTCACGTTAGTCTAACTAACGTGACTACTAACGTGGGTCTTCCTTTCTTCTTTTGTCCTGAAATCAAGCAAATAAAGTGCATCAAGGCTAGGTTCTAACCCACGAGATCATGCATCATTCATTTTATCATTCAATTCATGCATAATTCTCATAAAATCATATAAAATTCACAATGTTTGCTTGAATCAAGATGTAAGTGATTATTTACCCAAAACTTGCTTATTTCCTAAGAAAGTGCATGAGACTACCCTAAAACAATAAAGAAAAGGTCAGTGAAACTGGCCAAAATGCCCTGGCATCACTTACGCATACATTGCCATTTTTCCATTCCACGCGTACGCGTCATACACGCGTGCGCATCGATTTTAGTTTCCTAACTCCAAATTCTAGGCTTCTTATCGTGGACGTTGGAGGCAACGTTTGAGGCAACTTTGGACCTCCAATGCTCACTTAGTCACGCGTACGCATGACCCATGCATACGGGTGAATGGTCAATTTTGCCATTTTACGCGTGCGCGTGACTCACGCATGCGCGTGGATTAAGGAATTTTTTACTTTCACGCGTTCGCGTGATTGACACGTACACGTCGCCCAAAATTCTTTCAGCTCCAGAAATGAACATTTTCGAGGATGTTGGAGGTAACATTGGTTCACCAACATTCCCTCCAACGTTGGCACCCATGTTTTCTTCTTCCAGGATATTGCCTTCAACGTTGATGTGCCAACGTTGACCTCTCCTTCTCTTCTTCCTTGCTCTTCCTCTGCTTCTTCTTACCTATCATCAAACATACTCATCAAAGCCTTGGCATAATTATAATATTTTGCATCATTCATAGCATGAACTAAATCTTGCAAAAATCTCATGAAAATACATAAAATTATAATGTGTGATTGAATCAAGACAAGCATGAATTTCTCATCCAAACACTTACTTATTGCCTAAGAAATGCATGAAAACTAAGTAAAAACTAATGAAAAGGGCTGGTGAAACTAGCCTAAGATAACTTGTCATCAATCAATAAAGTACAAGGCTAAGATATCTCTTGAATTATAATCTTGAAGTGCATTCTATGAGACTTAAATGGATTAATAAGATCCTAAAAAGAGAAAAAGAGAATGAAAAAGAAAGAAAATAGCACAAATTAAAGCGGGGCACCAATAGTTTGAACCTTGAGGCATGTGTCTGTAGTGCTTTTGTGCAAGGATCCGCTTGGATGAGTAAGTTCTTAGGAGTGCTTCATCACTTAATAACTTGGGTTAACTATCCCGGAATTGTCAACTGAAAGTCCACTATCAAGAGCAACCTTGTCACAAAATATTTAGCAACCCAAAGAGGTGCTGGACACCAAGGACTAAGAAATGAATAACAAACCATGTGCATGTGGTGTGTAGATGTTGAGGAGAGACTTGGGTGATTAAGTCCTTAAGAGTGTTTCAACACCTAGCACCTTGAACCAAATGGTTCGGGAGTGTTGGATGGAAACCTATCCTAAAGAGTTGTCTCAACACAGAACACTTAGCTACAAAAAGAAATAAGCTCTAAAGAAGTAAAGAAAACAAAAACAGAGAAGTTAAGGATCAAGAATAAGAGTCTCATAGAAGGCAATAGAGTGAGAATTCAAGAGCATATGACAGCCTAGAAGCCAGCAAGAACATGAACCTAAATTGCCATGTATGAAACTCCATGAACCAAGGATTTGAATTCTCTGAATAAGGACTTGTATCTCTTGTATTTTCATTTCTCTCTTCTTATATTATATCATTTTCTTGAGGACAAGAAAGATTTAAATTTGGTGTTGTGATGCCAGGGCATCTTGGCTAGTTTCACAAGCCATTTTTAGTTTGTTTTAGGGTAGTTTCATGCATTTCTTAGGCAATAAGTAAGTATTTGGATGAGAATTTCATGCATGCCTTGATTCATTCAAACATGGTTAAATTGATGCATTTTCATGAGATTTATACTATATTTACTTGTGTCTTAAGAATGGTGCAAAATCTTGTGAATTTAGCAAAGCTTTGATGCATGTGTTTGGTTGATGATAGGTGAAAAGAAGCAGAGGTAGAGCAAGGAAAGGGGGCAATGCAACATTCTGCAAGAATCTGGTGCCAACATTAGAGGGAATGTTGGTAAACCCTAAATCCTAAACCCTAAACCCTACACCCTAAACCCTAAACATTTTTCAATACAGTTTACTTTCTGGAAATTGGAAGAATTAGCTACGACGCGCACGCGTGGGCTACGCGTACGCGTGGGCGTGAAAATTTTACAATCCACGCGTACGCGTGGGTGACGCACACGCGTGGGAAGGCCAACGTTGGAGGGAACGTTAGTGAGCCAACGTTGAGTCCAACGCCTGCAATGAGAATTTCAAAACTCAAGTTGGGAAAAATTGCGTTGACGCGTACGCACATTTTGCCCTTGCACGCGAATGCCTGAGCGACCTGATTAACGCGTACGCATGAGCCACGCACACTCGTGACGGCGCGAACGTTGGTGCACCAACGTTGAGTCAAACGTTGCTGGCATTGCCCATATTTCATTTTTCTCAAGCAAAATTTGACCCAACATTTTTATACAAACGTGGTTACCAACGTTAAGGCTAATTTCATTCTAAAATGCACTAATACAGAATATGAAAGTTAGTTTCCAATGCCCATCATCAAAGAATCACTCCTAACTACTTCAATTAAGGCTAAGGCCCACATCCAAGTATTTGAAGATCCAATTGAAGATGAGAAGAAGCTATAAATAGAGGAGTTTTGAAGATTGAAAGGAGCTCTCGAGAGGCCCTGAGGGGTCCCTGGGAGTTCAGAACTCTGTTTTCTCTGCACTTCTCTTTTAGTTTAGTTCTATTATCTTCCTTTTATTTTCCTTTTCGGGGGTTAGAGAGATTGGGATCTAAAATTGTATTTTCTACATAATTTTACTATCTCTGCAATTTCAGTTTACTTGCAATGTAATTTTCATTTTCAATTTCCATTCCCATAGCTATAAACAACTAAACCCCTTTCATTGGGTTAGGGAGCTCTATTGTAATTCAATGTATCAATATTAGTTTTCAATTTTCTTCTTCTGTCTTTTCTCTTGATCTGCCTAGAAAGATTTCATTCCTCAGTCAAACATTCAATAGGCTTGGAAAAAAAATTGAATGTAATTGGGTTCTGTGATAGGCTTGGAAGAGAAATCACATAATCATGCTTGAAATCTTTCTCACATTGGATTAGGTTGGGGTTTGGATGGATATTGTGATATGTAATTTTACCAATACTGTGATCTATGAATATGTGTGGTATAATCAGTGACCATACTTCATCTCTTCCCATGAGAACTTAAATCAAGGAATTGGGCAATTGTTCATGCTTAGAGAGATTGGATTGCCAAGGAATTGGGATCCAATCACCTAAGATTGCTAAGGAGATCAATGAATGCATTGATTGAGGAAGAGATGAAAATGAATTTGATCTGGAAGATTATAACATCTCCTGACCCTAATGAGCTTTCCCACTTCTGATCTTACCCATTCTTTTAATTCTGCTGTTTATTTTGATGCTCAATTACCCCACCCCCATTTAATTTCTTGCAATTTAAGTTTCTACACTTTAGTTTCCTGCAATTTCCTTTTTGCCATTTAAATTCTGTTGATTACATTCTGTTCATTTACATTTCTTGCCTTTTAAGTTTCCCGCCAAATTAAATTCTGCCATCCTCACATTCAAATTCTGATTCAGTTCAACTAGAGCAATTCTCCAATTAAAGTTGCTCAACCAACCAATTCCTATGGGATTCGACCTCACTCTACAGTGAGTTTTTACTTGACGACAATTCGGTGCACTTGCCGGTGGAAATTTGTTGAGAGACAAGTTTTCGTGTATCAAGGTTAAGTTCAATTCTCTAATCCATAAGCCACACAAGTTCTCAGGATCTCAATTCAAACTAGGAATTTATTGATCAAGAGAGTTGTGAGGGAATGAGCATCAAATTGAATTCTATGATCCCTCTCCCAAGGCTCCATAGAGATTCAAGTATATTTAAACCCTCTTCCAATAGTGAATAGATCTATTAAGCACAGAAGTTTTCCCTTAACTACAACAAGCGGATTGAGAAGAAGAAGAATTTCATTAATTCATTTGAATTACAATAGAGCTCCTCCCCCTAATGATTGGGGTTTAGTTAATCATCACTCTAAGAACAATTGCAGGAAATTGAAATTGCATGAAAGTAAACCAAAATTTAATGTAAGCTAATGTAAAGTTGCAGAATGTAAAAGTGTATAAAACTAAGAGTCCTAAGCTAAGCTCCAGAGTACGTCCTCTGTGTAAGAGTCCGTAATCTCGGTCCTACTTTCTAAGTTCAAAACTCTTCCTATATATACATTCTTCAAATAAGTCTTCAAGTACTTGGATTTGGGCCCTTGGCCTTAGTTGAAGCAAGTTAAGATTGGCCTTTTTGAAGTTAACGCTGGCGTTAGCTTACTAACGTTGTCATACTTGCATGAGTGCCCCTGGAACTGGCATTAGTACTGGCATTAACAACCTTGATAATGCCACAAATCTCTTCCAAGCTGGTGTTAACACTGGCATTAACACATTAACATAGCCATTAATGCTCTTCTTGTTGTGCGTACGCACACTGCTTCGTGCGTGCACACACTGACAAATTTTTCTCTGGTGCGTACACACTGCTCCGTGTGTGCGCACAGTAGCCGAATCATCCTGCCCCAACTTCATTCAATGATCAAAGACGTTAGTGTGCTAACATTGGTCGCGTTAGCACACTAACGTTGGTACCTTCTTCCTTGTGTAGTGGCGTTGGTGAGCTAAATTTGGTCACTAAGACCCCCTTGTTGTTTGACCAATTTTGGCACTGGCATTAGTGGGCTAACTTGGCCACTAACACCATCTTCTTCTTCTTCTTTGAGCATGTTAGCACTGGTATTAGTGGGCTAACTTGGCCACTAATGCCAACACCTCTTCATTGGCAACGTTGGCACTGGAATTAGTGGGCTAACTTTGCCACTAACGCCAGCTTCTTCCTTGTAGACCACGTTAGCACTGGCGTTAGTGGGCTAACTTAGCCACTAATGCCAACACCTCTTCTTTTTTGCTTCTCCTCTGCTTCTTCTTGCCTATCATCAATCAAACAAGTGCATCAAAGCTTTGCCATAAGCACAAGATAATGCATCATTCAATACATCAAATAGTTCTTGCATAAATCTAATGAAAATGATCATAATTCACTTATGTTTGATGAATCAAGACATGCATACATAACTCATCCAAATGCTAACTTATTGATGAAGATAAGGAATGAAACTAAGTAAAAACTATAGAAAATGGCTGGTGAAACTAGCCAAAGATGCCTAGGCATCACAACACCAAACTTAAATCTTGCTTGTCCCTAAGCAAGCAGTAAAGCATAAGAAGAATGCATGAGAACACAAAGAGATAGAAGCCCTTATTGAAAGATATTCAATCCTGGTTCATGGGATTTCATGCATGGCATCTTTGAAGTTCATAAACTTATTGGTTTCTAGGTTATAGCATCCCCTTAACTACTAACTCTACTGCTTCTATGTAACCCTTTTATTCTTTGATCCTTGGTTTGAACTTTTTGCTTTTATTTTTCTTGCTAGAGGCTTATTCTTTTTACTGAAGCTTAGTGTTCTGTGTTAAGGCAGCTCTTTATGATAAGCTTTCAGTCAACACTCCCGACCCAGTTGGCTCAAGGTGTTAGGTGTTGAAGCACCCCTTAGGACTTACTGACTCAAGCCTCTCCTCCACATATACACACCACAGGCACTTGACTTGCAATTTAACATTGAGACGTTGATGCCCAGTGCCTTTTTGTGTTGCTAAATGCTTTGTAGCAAGGTTGCTCTTGATAATGGACTTTTGTTTGATAATCCTAGTTAACCCAAGTTATCAAGTGATGAAGCACTCCTTAAAACCTAATCATCCAAGCATATCCTTGTACAAAAGCATCACAGGCATATATCTTTAGGGTCAAGCTATTGGTGCCTAGCTTATTCATTGTTGTCTTCTTTCTTTATTGCCAACATTAGCACTGGCGTTAGTGGGCTAACTTGGCCACTAACGCCATCTTCTCTCTCTTTTTTTTTTCTTTCTTTTTGCAATGATATTTTATTCACAAGGGTTTCATACAATGCACACTAAGCCTATACTTAAGGTAACACTCTACCCTTCCACTTTATTTGTAAACTTACTAAGTACTCAAGCATGTACTACCACATAACCTTGGGATTTTTATTCTATCTTCTACCAACTTGGACTTTTACTCTTTCTCTGTTTCATAACATTTTCTTTAATTGAAGCATAGGAAACAAAGCATACAATAAGATATGATGCAGTGGCCTAGGTATTAAACTAGCAAGCCAAAGTAAACATAACGAAAACATAGTGCAAAGAGTAATGAAATAAATGTGGAGGTATGTTCTGTTTCACACATGCATTTCCTTATTAAACTTGTTGAAAAGAGAGATGCACCACCTTTTTATTCCTTGGCTTGCTTTCCCTTCTTCTTCTTCTTCTCTTCTTCTTGATCTCCCTCTTGTTGGCTGCTTGCACCTCCTTTCTCCTTCTACATTCCTACCAGCCTCTTCCAAAAGCCAGCATCCTCCATCTTCTTCTTCAATTTGGCTTCATTGCACCTTGCTCTTTCTATTTCTCTTGATTCCAGCCTTTCATGAATGTCATCATACTTTTGGATTCCCTGATACAAATGAGGCAGGTAGCCAACTAAATAGTTAAGTCTAGCTTGAGTACTCATGTTATACTCGACCCTGTCTAAATGCCTCCCTTTATTGAGAACCATATACTCATTAAAAGTCTTCATGTGAACATTCTGGCATTGATTGAGCTCTTGGATACGCTTTTCTTGATGGATTTTCTTTTCGGCCACTTGGTGGATGGACTCATAGAGTTGAGAGTAATGCTCTTTGTTACTCCATGAGTTGCATGTGCAGCTCTCTTTGTTTATCCATCATTTGGGATTGGAATCCCCTCTGCTAATCCATTAGCTAGAGTTCGAAGTTCCTTTGTTGTTCTTGGCTTTTCAAATATTACCTTGATAAACCATCAATGGCTTCTTAGATTTGGCTCATATCTAAGGTGGTTGGGGCTTGTTCTTCCTCTTGTTGTTCTATTTCTTGATGCTCCACTTCTTGTTGTTCCACCCTCTTCCTCCTTTGAGGCCTTCTCTGACTTTGAGTAGCTGTAATATATACCATCCTTTGAGGGGTGATTGGCTTGCCAACGGACACCCATTTTGGGTCCTGATCCTCAAACACTACTTTAGCTTTTTTACATAAGTGTAGGATGGTGCTAGGATAGTAAAGCCAAGCATCCGAATCACTCTTCTCTGCTGTCTCTTGAATACCTTTTGCTATGATCTCATGAGCTCTTATTTTCCCTCCCGTCATTATACAATGAACTATGGTCGCTCTCATGACATTGACCTCCGAATTGTTTGCAGTAGAGAGAATGGATCTCCTTACAAGCTCAAACCATCCTTTATCTTCCGGAATAAGGTCTCCTCGTCTAATGAATCTTGGCATTCTCTTGGAGTCCCTTACGCAATTAGCCCTTATAAAAAAATGTCATTAATGATTTATTCACAGTCAGGGTCACCACTCACTCTTGTGTGATAACTAGCTTCCTCAAATGGTGTTGATCTACGCTTGAGAACCCTCATGATAGTGCTCGGGCTAAAATCAAATTCTACCCCCTCTTACGTAGCTCTTATAAGGAGTGTCATTTTTCTAATCTTCCCTCACCGCATTAGCATAAAACTCCCTGACAAGAGTTCTATTTACTAGTGTGAGCGGATTAGTGAGAAGTTCCTATCTCCTCCTTTCAATTTTCTTTTTTATCTCAAGGCATTCATCATCTGGAAGTTGGAAGGATAACTCGGGCAATATTTCTTTTGGTTCCATCCACCCGAGTTGTATTTCATGAAACACAGATTTAAACTTCCAATTGACAAAAGGAATTTCCTCTACAGGTTCCTTTCCCTTTCTTCTTTTTGAGCTTGATGATGCCATTGATTTGCCTCAAAGGGGCCAAATGGAAGAGAAAGAAAATATAGGGAATGGTGGAAAGTGTAGTGTATGAGGGAGATTGAGAGTATAGCTTGAGATGAGTTAAACCCCAAAGTGGTCCCTGAGATTCACAAAATGCATCAATTTAATCCCTGACTTCCCAATTGCACTAATTACTTCCTCCAAATTGCAAAAAATGCATCAACGTGGTCCTCTCGAATTTTCCATTCATATTTCTTGCCGGTAGGAGTGACATGGGGAATGATTGCCACGCTGGAGTGTCTAACGGTTGCATGATGTGGCAAATAAAAGTTTATGACCCAATTTGGTTCCTGATCCCTTTTTAAACCCTAACTCAGAAGTAGCACACCACTTCTTCGTCTTCATCATCTTCTTTGTCTTCTTCTTCTTTTTCTTTTTTTTCTTCTTACCTACTCATTCTCATAGCCATTGCTTTGCTGGTTGGATAATGGTTGGACGTGCCGATGAAGGAGAGGGAAGTTCTATGCGATCAACCACAAGGAGGCCAAGTCAGAGTAGAGGCTTGCGAGTACCAGATCGGTGTGGGTGTGGGAAACATCCTGTGAAGAGCCCATAGAAAATCATGTTAAAATCAAAATATTAAAATCTAAATCTTTTTAAATGTTTGCCAATAGTTTTCTCTTGGACTCAATTTAACTCTAAATCCTCGGATACCCTCCATCTAATTAAGCCAAACAAGAATTCATTCCCATGCCTTGCACTGGAGAAATGCAATGCCTAAAGGAAAGCTTTAAACATTTTCCTTGTTCTCAAGAAGGAAATATAGAATGGATGATGCATCTAAACCCTTCTAAAAGATTCTAATTTCAAGAAGCCAACATCATAAATCAATAATTGAGCATTAAATTTGAAAAACTCCAATCTGATAACTGATGTATCAGAAGTTGAGAACACAAAATGACTACTTCAGTGACTATGCCATTATAGAAATGCCCATATTTTCGATTTGAAAACAGGGCATTCCGATTACCCCTACCCACACCACCAGGTGCAAAAAACCCTAGCTACTAACATAGCATCCATGCATTTTCATCAATCTACACCAAATTCTCAAGTAAAATCCATAATAATGGATACCTTACCACTATGTAAAACAAAACAACAGTATCTAATATAATGCATGCCTACCTCTGTCACAGGGGATTTCACGCAGAATCTTTGCTCCTTCCTTCAGCGATCTTGAACCAACAATGACCAGGTTTCTCTGAACTCCAAATTGTTTCACTCCGAAAAGCCTCGCCAGGGCTCTCGAATGCAAGGGTTTGGCGCTTTCAGTTTACAAAAGATGAGGAAGACGAAGTGATCTATTTGAATATAGGGGGTGGGGAGGGGGGTTGGTTGAATATTTTGTTAATACTTCCTACTTAAAACGGCATCGTCTAGTTATGGGTTTAGCACCAAAACTCAATACGATGACGTTTTCCATTCTCCAGCGTGCCAATCATTTGCCACGTCACTCCCGCCGGCAAGAAATATGAACGGAAAATTCGAAAGGGACCATGTTGATGCATTTTTTGCAATCTGAAGGATGTAATTAGTGCAATTGGGAAGTCAGGGACTAAATCGATGCATTTTATGAATCTCAAGGACCACTTTGGGATTTAACTCAGCTTGAGATGGAAGATAATTTGATTGATTAAGTGAAAACAAGAAGAGGTGGCTGAATGAAGAAATATGAGGATGAGACTTGGAATCAAAGGAACACAAGAAGTGAAGTGCGAAAATAAGAATGTGGTTCTTCAAGGGGAAAGTTTGAACCAAATGGAGGTTATTTATAATGAAAGGTGGTGAAAGAATGGATGGTATGGATTCATTTTATATGGTGGAAATGAAGGGTGTGCATGCAAAGTGAGGTAGGGACATGGATTGCTTCTTTATGAGGTTGGTAGGTTTGGTCATCAAGGTGATCTTATGACACACCTAACTAACCAATGTATACAAGGTAGTGCTTTCCAAGGAGCAATTTTCAAGGACATGTGACTAGTCTCCTTTATTGTTCAAGACCCTATGTCATAGTCATGGAGTGGCCAAACTCTCACTGTAACTTCCTTTCAGTGTCCTGTTTGATGATTTCTATGTGTTCAAGTGAAAGGATCTTGCTCACAGTATAGTATCCAAAAAAGTGTGGAGATATTTCTACTTGTTGATAGATTAGCCTCACTTTATCTCCTGGTGAGAATCCATCAGTTGGAATCTTCTTATTCTTCCATCCTTTAGGCACCCTTTTCTTGCTATTCTCCCACTTTTTTGATGATTCTTCCTTCTTGACAGGCTCAATGTCAGGAGTTTTCTTATTTGTTGTCACCTCTGGAGTCTTTGCTTGTAGTTCTTTTTTAGCTTTTCTGACTTCTTGAACCTTCTGCTTTTCTTCCGTTTCATTATTCTCCCCCAAGGATGAGCTTATGCGTTTTAGAGGTGACTCATTGGGCTTCTCCTTCCAGCTTTAGTCTTTGTCCTCAATCCTCATGTAATTTTCTTTTTCAACAGGGTACAGTATTGTTTTGAAAACATTGAGGACTATCTGTTCATCATGTACCCTCAGAATCATTTCACCTTTTTCCACATCAATAATTGCCCTTGCTGTGGCCAGAAACGGTCTTCTAAGAATGATTGAGTCGCTTCCCTCCTCTTCCATATCTAGGATCACAATGTCCACAGGGAAAATAAATTTGTCAACCTTAACTAGAAGGTTCTCCACCACTCCATTGGGTATTATAAAGGATCTATCAGCCAGTTGTAGTGACATTCTGGTGGGTTTGACCTCCTTTATTGACAGCTTATTCCTCATAGAAAATGGCATCAAATTGATGCTTGATCCCAAGTCACATAATGCTTTGTCAATTGCTATGTTCCGAATGGTGCATGGTATAAAAAAGCCTCCTAGATCCATAGGTTTGGGTGGCAGACCTTTTTGGATCACAGCGCTACATTCCTAGGTGAGGATTACAGTTTCTTTCTCTTTCTATCTCCTTTTTTTGGTTATGAGTTCCTTGAGAAACTTTACATAAAGTGGAATTTGTTCTAAGGCTTCAGCTAGTGGAATGTTGATCTCCAAGAACTTAGGGAATTGTTGATCCTTCATCTCCTTGTGAAATCTCTGAGGGTAAGGTAATTAAGGAACAAATGGCTTCATTTCCTCTTTCTTTTCTTGTGTTTGTGAATCTAAGATTTGCTTGCCTTTCCTTAGAGCTTGTGGTTCATTGTCCTTCTTGGGATCCACCTTATCATTTTCCTCAATCTCTGTCTCTTCCTTGCTGGCATCCTTGTTGTCCTTTCCCAATGTTTTACCACTCCTAAGCTGTATGGCCTTGCACTCCTCCTTTGGATTAGGGTTGGTGTCACTTGGGAAGGTGTTAATTATCCTCTTAGCAGGTTGCTTGGATAGTTACCGTATTTGTCTTTCAAGGTTTCTCAATGATGCTTCATAGTTCTTACTTGCCAACACTTGGTTCTTTATGAGCTTTTCCATCATCATCTCTAGATTAGAGATTCTTGATGTGGTTGGGGTTGTGTGTGAGATGTTGGTGGTTGGTAGAAGTTATTTTAGTTATTTGAGGGGTTGTTTTATGGATAGAAAGTGGGTGTGGAAAAGTTATTTTGTGGTTTTCTGTATGGATTGTTGTTAATGGGTTGATGGTTTTAGTTGCTTGTGTAGCGAAAGTTATTGGGATTAGAGTTCTTCTGCCATTGGTCCTGATTGTCTCCCCACCTCAAGTTGGGGTGGTTCGTCCACGAGGAGTTGTATGTGTGACGTGGCGGAAATTGGCAAATTAAGAATTGTTATGTGATATGCGTTGCAAGTATAGTTCTTAATCAACCAGAAATTCGCTTATCAATTTAGAAGGGTTGTCACAAAAATTAAAATTAAAATACTGGGAGTATGAATCCCAGGTCATCTCCCAACGAGTTGCAGAAAGGTGTGCTATTTTATTAATCAGATGTTTTCAAAAAGGGTTGAGTTGAATAAACAGGAAATTAAATTAGAGAGATTAAATAATTTAAATAAAAGCCTTGACCGGGAGTAGATTAGTTGGAAGCCCTATTCTTGTTGAAGTACTCTCAAGATTAATTGATAATTGAAGGTTGTTCTGTTTAGTTATCCCTTACTAAGTAAGGGAAGGTCAAACAGGTTGGAATGCTGTTTCTATTCACAAGTTCCAATCCGCTTAATTGAAAAGGATTAGTGTTAGTGACTAGAGAGGGTTCTTTTAAGCCTAATTACAATTTTTCTTTTAAGCATCCCAACTTAAGGGTTCCTTTCAATCAACTCCCCATCAAGTTAGGGAACTACTCGCTCATTGTGAATGTAGAACTCATAACATAGGAAAGGGAATTAAAGGAAGACATGATAAATAAAACTCAAAGGAATCAATTAAAAATAAAGGTAACTCTTGTATTAATAAATTATAAAATAATCCAATAGTAAAATTGAGTAAATTAAAGGACATGGAAGAGTAAAGCCAAGTAAAGAAAACGAACTAGAATGACGAAGTCTTGATGAGGTAATAACTCTTCTCAATATCCCAATGCAAAGAGCAATAGAAAATAAAATCCTAAGAACTATGAATGTGTAGAGAGAAAACCTAGAGGAGGAGTAAAACTAGATCTAAAAACTAAAAACTGTGTAGAATGAATGTTGTTTTTGGTTTCTACATGTTCTCTGGCTCTAGTCTGCTTTTCCGAACCGAGAACTGGGTCAAAGTACGGCCCAAAATCGTCCCCAGCGAATTCTGCAGATTATGCAGATCGCGCACGTCACGCAATCGCGTCATTCATGCGAACGCGTCATTCGGCATTTTGCTTGCCACGCGGGCGCGTCGTCTACGCCTCCGCATCACTTGTGCTATTCCAATCCGCGCGGTTGCGTGAGCCATGCGGCTGCGTCACTGCGATTTCCTCTCTTTCGCGCGGTCGCATGAGCCATGCGGCCGCGTCACTTCTCGCTGGTCATCTCCTCAATTTTTTGTGTTCCTTTCATTTTTGCAAGCTTCCTTTCCAATCTCCAATTCATTCATGCCCTATAAAGCCTGAAATACTTAACACACAGTTCACGGTATCAAATGGAATAAAGGAGAATTAAAATACATAATTAAAAGTCTCTAGGAAGCAAGTTTTTAATCATGTAATAGTTTTAGGAAGGAAATATAAATGCATGCTAATCATATGAATAAGTGGGTAAAAATCATGATAAAACCACACAATTAAACACATTATAAACCATAAAATAGTGGTTTATCAACCTCCCCATACTTAAACATTAGCATGTCCTCATGCTTAGTTGAAGGAGATAAAACAGATGAGTAGGAACATGTAAAACTCATGCAATGCAATGCAACCTATATATGTGAATGCAACTATATGGTCCTTGTCCACTTGATCAATAGTAAATAAGCTCTTCAAAATAATTACAAATCAAATTCCACTAATTCAATTCTTATACAGTAAGGACAGATAAAAATGCAAGAAGGTAGCTCATGAAAGCACGGAACACAGAAATTTAAGCATTGAACCCTCGCTGATGATGTATGTACGCTCTAATCTCTCTAGTGTATAGGGCAATCACTCTATCCTTCTCTAATCATGCTTTCTAATTTTTGTTCTTCTCCTAATCAATCAACAACATTTAATATACCAATACAAACATCATGAGGTCTTTTCAAGGTTGTAATGGGGCCAAGGTAATGGTATGGATACACATATGGCTAAGTAAGCTTATAAACTGAATCTTTAATTAACCCAAGCTTTAACATAACCTATATATATATATTCTATATAACTTTAGAATTCATACCTAGCTACCCAGAATTTCCCTTTCATACCTAACTCTTTATTTTTAATTTTATCATACATGCATTGATCTTTGAATTCTTAACTTAATATTGGGGTAATTTTGTCCCCTTATTTATTTATTGAATATTTTTGGTTTTTTTCTCTTTTTTTTTATACAAACATAAAAATAAACATAGCTTATCAATGCACATAGATTTTTAATTCTTATAGTTTCACATGAGTAGGTATCTAAATTCCCATTATATTATCATGACACATTCCCTTATTATCTTTTGTTCCCACAATTTCCCATACTTAATTAGCACACACAATTCTATCGTAAGCTAACCAAAGATCCAGTTTGGGATATATAATTGTTTTTCCGCTTAAGACTAGTAATGTGGTAAAATATAGAACAAATGGGATTTAAAGGTTCAAAGTGGCTAACAAAGGTAATTGAAAGGGTAGGCTTAATTTGGATAAGTGAGTTAAACAAATAATGGCCTCAATCATATGCAAACATATAAATATAATAAACATTGGACATATAGGATGGAACACAATATAGATTACAATCATAGAGAAGTAAACACACAAGAATAAAATAATTATGTTTAAATAATGTAACCATGCATAAAGGCTCAAATCTCACAGGTTGTGTATTCTTTAGCTCAAAAATCATGTTCCAAATACAACTTCAAGCAAATTTAACATAAAAATTTTAATTAAAATTAGTGAAATTTTGTTCCAAAAATAGAGTCTTAGAAGAAACTTATTATCTTTTCAATCAAGTAGAACATGCATGCAATTAATCTTTTACTATGCAATTTATCCTATTCTACAAAAGAAAAACTAAATAAATATCCTAATTTATTGGTGTTTAAGGAAGAGAAATTACCTCCGGAAGTCAGGTACTGACCGACCTCCCCACACATAAGGCTTTGCACCGTCCTCGGTGCCATCTGTCAGAAACAAAGGTGGGGTGGTAGTAGTATCTCCACAGTCTGGGCCATCATGGCTTCCTGTGCTGGTAAAGGAAGTAGAATCTGGGGTTTTTGAGTCCTTGAATTTTCCCATAATCAGCTCCTTGAGGTATGTGAATCGGCGCTTGTTACGGCGCTCTCTCATCTTAGCTTTGTGTTCTTGCCGATCCAACCTTTCGAGTATCTGATGGAGCTGTTGGTCTATTGTAGGTACTTGTGGTGTTGAAGAAGGAATATCTTCAACTAGTTCAGTAGGATGGCTTGTGGCGGCTGGTGGAGGTCTGATGTATTTCCCGTTAGGGACATACTGATCATCCCGTGGAAGCATGGCTTTGGTGTCCTCATCTCTGTAGGAGACTCCGGCTGCTGAGATAAGATCTGAGACCAAGGCGGGAAAAGGTAAGTTGTCCGCAATTTGTACGTGTCCCATGGCACTCCAGATGTGTCTTGGTAGGTTCAGAGGTTGGTCTGTAAGGATGCACCATAGTAGAACGGCCATGTCCGTAGTGAAGGAGGACTCGTGAGTGCTCGGAAAGACGTAATGGGACATCATCTGTGCCCATACGCGAGCCTCCAAGGTAAGTGCTGAAGCCGATATTCCCTTAGGGCGGGTACGATGGTATCCGTAGATCCAACGGCTGCCAGGTAGTGCGATAACTCTGAGAACGGCATCCCAGTCAAATTGGTACATCTGACGCTTGAGTGTGGCTTCTTGAAAGGCGTCCAATCCTTCTGGAATAGGGGGAAGACCTAGAGCTCTTTGAATGGCCTCTTCTGTAATGGGGACTTGCTTCTGACGGACAAAGATAGACTGCAGGGTTGGCTGGTGGAAGTTGGAGTAGAACTCGACTACCCAAGAAAGATTGACCTGCCTCGGCTGTCTCTGTAGGAAACCCCATTGTCTTTGTACAATTTGCGGCTCAACAAAGGTAGCAATATGGTTTGGGAGGAGAAGAAGGTATTCGTTGTTGTAGCTCCTTTCTGCCAGGATGGGGAACATCTGCTCACAGTAGCGATTGGGAAATCGTGCAGTATCCTTTGCTGGGAAGGCTTTTTCTTTATCATCAACCTTTATAATCCTCTTAGTTCTTTTTGTTGAGGGTTTAACCGCAGTGGAAGAGGGCTCTGCCTTCTCCTTTCCTTTCATGGTGGCCATCCTGAAAAAGGGAAGAGGAAGGAAATTAAGTTCAAAGAGAAAGAGCAAGGAAGAGTGTTGTAGGAGTGATAATCAATGCACAGTAAAGAGGATGTCGTTAACACATGGTCATCACTACATGTGAAAAGGTAATCAATGGAGATATAGCAAGTGCATATGAGGACAATTAAATGCAAGAGGTTTATTGGCATGCAGGCAAAGGCATGAGGAGCATAGATCAAGCATTCAATGTCCAAGTTAGGTTACCAAGTCTTTCAAACTAACAATTTGTTTGTAATAACAATTATATTTAAGTAATAAAATATAAAAAGGGTTTTGTGAAAAGCAAGCATTGAATAGTAGAGTAATGTAGAAAGGTGCATAATGCCATATGGGCTTTTTCACAAACACATAGCATGCATGATAATTAAGGTATAGAAAGTATTAAATTAAACATGCAAGCAACCCTTTAAAAAGTAATATATAATTGCCAAACAAATTTACAACAATCCATAAGCATATAATGAGAAATAATGACTCAAATAAATTTCTAACACCAAGTAAAAAGGAAAAAAAAAAGAAAAAGAAAATATGAATAATGAAAGTAAAAAGAAAACAAAAGAAGATAACATATAAAAATAAGAAGAAAAATAGAAAAGTAAGGAGGGAAGAAGAAAAAGAAAAACCTTGGTAATGGGGGTGAGAGAGAGAGTGAGACTGTAAAAAGTGAGAAAAAAGGAAGAAGGAAGAAGGGAGGAGGAAGAAATAAGGAGGATAAAGAGAAAATAGGATTTGGGGAGAAAAAGATAAGAAAAGTGGCAAATCAGGGAAGCTGTGCAGCTCAATCGACGCGGTCACGTGGGGAACGCGGTCGCGCGACTTGCGCTGATACTGATTGATGCGGTCGCGTCGGTCACGCGGTCGCGTGACCCGTTTTATGCCACTGGCGCGAGGGCAGCCTCGCACTCGCACAACTCTCTGTTCAAAATCAGTAATTGCCAAATATTGGGTGACGCGATCACGTGGAGCATGCAATCACGTGAGTGGCCATTATGAGGATATGACGCGGTCGCGTGGGGCACGCGTCCGCGTGGGAAAAATTATGCGTTCAGCACCAATCCAGCACCACTCTAGCACAACTTTCGGTCGTGCACCCTTTTCACGTCGAAATCCAAGGCACGCGGCCGCGTGAGTGACGCGATCGCGTGGGAGGCCAATGTTCCCAAGTGACGCGGACGCATCGGCGACGCGGTCGCGTGGGGCGATTTGTGCCACTGGCACGCCTCCAGCCACGCTCTTGCGTGACTCTCTGTTCGTTTTATTAGTCTCTCCTAACTCCTGCAACGCGGACGCGTCAATGAGGCGGTCGCGTCGCGTGAAATTTTTTTTTTTAATAAAAGTATGGAGATGCAGATGCACGAAATGCACTAATAAGGAGAAGAGTTATTGAATAGAAAAACTAAAAATAAGGAAAAGAACGATCATACCATGGTGGGTTGTCTCCCACCTAGCACTTTGCTTTAACGTCCGTAAGTTGGACGCTCCACTAACTCAGGCTTCGGCTATGTGGGGATCTTCCAAGAGGAAGATCTCGAGTTCCTTGTTTTTCTTCAGCTTCTCGCCATGGTACAGCTTTAAACGATGTCCATTAACTTTGATTAGTTTAGAGCTTGAAGGATGACTTAGGTGATAAACTCCGTATGGTTCGGCCTTCTCTACTCTGTATGGACCTTCCCATCTTGATCTCAACTTGCCTGGCATGAGCCGCAGTCGAGATTTGTAAAGGAGGACTAAGTCCCCAGGTTGGAACTCTTTTCTCTTAATGTGCTGATCATGTATAGCCTTCATCTTCTCCTTGTATAGTCTTGAGTTCTCATAAGCTTCTAGGCGAAGGCTTTCTAGTTCTTGCAGTTGCAACTTCCTTTCAGCTTTGGCTTTCTCAATTCCCATGTTGCACTCCTTTACTGCCCAAAAGGCTTTGTGCTCTATTTCAACAGGGAGATCACAAGCTTTTCCATAAACTAAGCAAAAAGGACTCATCCCAATGGCGGTTTTGTATGTTGTTCTGTATGCCCAGAGTGCATCTTGTAGCTTGGTGCTCCAGTCTCTTCTACGAGGTTTGACTAACTTCTGCAAGATACACTTTATCTCTCTATTTAACACCTCGGCTTGCCCATTAGTCTGAGGATGGTAGGCTGTTGCAACCTTATGAATTATCCCATGCTTCTTCATTAATCCTGTTAGTCTCCTGTTACAAAAATGAGTGCCTTGATCGCTCACGATTGCTCGTGGTGATCCAAAGCGACATATAATATGGTTTCTCACAAAGGAAACAATAGTGTTAGCATCATCAGTGCGGGTAGGAATTGCTTCCACCCATTTGGAAACGTAATCCACAGCTAACAATAACATAAAGATAACCATTAGAATTTGGAAATGGACCCATGAAGTCAATGCCCCAAACATAAAAAATTTCACAGAAAAGCATAATTTGTTGAGGCATCTCATCCCTCTTGGATATATTACCAAATTTTTAGCATGGAAAACAAGATCTACAAAATTCAGCAGCGTCTCTAAAAAGAGTAGACCACCAGAATCCACAGTCTAAGATTTTTCTAGCTGTTCTTTGAGAGCCTAAATGTCCTCCACTCTCAGATGAGTGACATGCCTCTAAGATGGACTGAAATTCTGATTGAGGCACACACCGTCTAATTACCTGGTCAGTGCCACATCTCCATAAATATGGGTCATCCCATATATAATATTTAGACTCGCTTTTCAGCTTGTCTCTTTGATGCTTAGAAAAGTTTGGAGGAAAAGTGCGGCTAACTAGATAATTAGCTATAGGTGCATACCAAGGGACTACCTCAGATACTGCTTCCAGGTTATCAAAGGGGAAATTATCAGCTATAGGAGTGGGGTCATCTGTAATGTGCTCAAGGCGACTCAAGTAGTCTGCCACTAAATTCTGGTTACCACTCCTATCCTTAATTTCTAAATCAAATTCTTGTAATAGCAATATCCAACATATAAGCCTTGGTTTGGACTCCTTTTTAGCTAATAGATACTTTAGAGCTGCGTGGTCTGAGTACACTACTACCTTCGCACCAAGTAAATAGGCTCTGAATTTATCCAGAGCAAAAACAATAGTAAGAAGCTCTTTCTCAGTAGTAGTGTAATTGGACTGAGCGGCATCTAAGGTTTTAGACGCATAAGCAATAACAAAGGGGTCCTTACCTTTACGCTGAGCCAGTGCTGCTCCTACTGCATGATTGGAGGCATCGCACATTATTTCAAATGGCTGGCTCCAGTCTGGTCCTCTCACAATTGGAGCTTGAGTCAGGGCGGTCTTCAGCTTATCAAATGCTTGTTTGCAATCCTCACTGAACTCGAACTCAATATCTTTCTGCAGTAGCCTGGATAAGGGAAGTGCTACCTTACTGAAGTCCTTAATGAATCTCCTGTAAAAACCTGCATGGCCAAGGAATGAATGGACTTCCCTCATAGAAGAGGGGTAAGGTAAATTAGAAATAACATCCACCTTTGCTGGATCTAAAGAAATGCCAGTATTAGACACAACATGTCCCAGTACAATACCTTATTTTACCATAAAGTGACATTTTTCAAAATTTAATACAAGGTTTGTACTGACACACCTATCTAATACTCTGGATAATCCATCTAAGTAAAGGCTAAAGGAATTGCCATATACACTAAAATCATCCATAAAAACTTCCATACAGTCCTCAATAAGATTAGAGAAAAAACACATCATGCACCTTTGGAAGGTAGCTGGTGCATTGCACAAGCCAAAGGGCATTCTCTTGTAAGCATAAGTCCCAAAAGGACATGTAAAAGTGATCTTTTCCTGATCCTCAGGAGCTATATGAATCTGGAAATAACCTGTGTAGCCATCTAAAAAATAATAATGTGATTTACCTGACAGACGATCCAGCATTTGATCAACGAATGGAAGAAGATAGTGATCTTTACGGGTTGCTTGGTTGAGGCGTCTGTAGTCAATGCAGACCCTCCAAGCGTTCTGAACTCTGGTTGCCATGAGCTCTCCATGCTCATTCTTCACTGTAGTGACTCCAGACTTCTTTGGCACCACTTGTACTGGGCTTACCCATTCACTGTCTGAGATGGGATAGATGATATCTGCCTCCAATAGTCTGGTCACTTCCTTTTTGACAACCTCTAAGATAGTGGGATTCAGTCTTCTCTGGGGTTGACGGATGGGTCTTGCTCCCTCTTCTAAAAATATTCTATGCTCACAGACTTGAGGGTTGATGCCTACTATGTCTGCCAAACTCCAACCAATTGCCTTCTTGTGCCTCCTCAGCACTCTAAGTAACTGCTCTTCCTGTTGAGAAGTGAGTTCCCTTGCAATGATAACTAGAAACTTCTGCTCGTCTTCAAGGTAAACATATTTGAGGTGTGGAGGAAGGGGTTTTAATTCTAACTTCTGATCATGGTCAGGCTCTGGGTTGTCTGGAGCTGGTAACAATGGTAAAGCACTGTCATTGTCCTCTGAGAATGTCCCCACACTTGGACCTTGTCCTACGTACTGCTCTTCGAATTCCTCTGGTGAACTTCAGCCACAGTTTCATCTATAATGTCACACTGGAGGATAGAATGATCCTCCGGAGGATGCTTCATAACTCCATTTAGATTGAAGATTACTACTCGGCCATCAATTTCAAAAGAGTATGTTCCTGAAAAAGCATCTAATTTGAACTTCGAGGTCTTCAGGAATGGTCTTCTGAGTAGGATTGATGATGGCTTCTCTGAGTCATTTTGGGGCATCTCCAGGATATAAAAATCAATGGGAAATGTGAGCCCCTTAATGCCCACTAATACATCTTCAGCAACTCCAGCCACTGTAATAATACTTTTATCTACTAACACAAAACGAGCTACCGACCTTTTTAAGGGAGGGAGCCTCAAAATATCATATATAGACAAAGGCATTATACTCACACATGCTCCTAAATCACCCATGCAGTCAGAAAATACTACACCACCAATAGTACAATTAACCATACATGGACCTGGGTCACTACACTTTTCAGGTAAACCTCCCATTAAAGCAGATATGGAACTACCTAAAGGAATAATTTCTAATTCATTAATTTTGTCTTTATGTATACATAAATCTTTTAGAAAATTTGCATATTTAGGTACCTCTTGAATAACATAAAAAAGAGGAACAGTTACCTCAACCTTTTTGAATATCTCTACCATTTTGGGATCAGGTTCCAGCTGCTTCCTGGGCTTCCTTGCAAGTTGTGGAAATGGAATGGGAGTGGTGTCTTCTGCAGTGTCTGCACCCTGTGGTGCTTCCTCCTGTGGTTAAACTTCTTCTTTTTCATCTATGTCCTGTATGTCTTCTTCCTCTTCAACATCTTCTATTTCCACTACCTCTTCAGCTGAGGCGTGTTCTAGTGGGCTTGGCTCCTCCTGATTCCTCTCCTGCAGTGTGGTATCGGACCTTAGGGTGATGGCATTAATACCATCCTTTGGATTGGGTAATGGTTGAGAGGGGATTCCACTGGAGCTCAAAGGCTGGTTATTGGAGTTATTCATTCATCCAATCTGTGAGACAAGAGCTTGCAGGGTAGAGTTCAGACCATTTAGTGTAGCATAAAGGTTATTTTCCATGGTTTGTTGTCTGCGATCAATAGATTGTAGTAAGTCGTCATTAGAAGATGAGGAAGGATAAGTAAGTTGAGAGGTCTGCTGGTGGTTATTCTGTGGTCTTTGGGATTTCCTCAGGTGAGGTGCTCTGTAAGGCTGGTTCTGGTTCTGCTGCCTGTTATTGTTGTTATTCCACCTCTGATTTCCCTCATTGTCTCTGCCTCCTCTGTTGTTGTTGTCCCTCCAATTATGGTTAGAATTGTCCTACCATCCATGGCTGTAATTGCCACCTTGATTGTACCCTTGGTTGGGGCGGTCATAGAAGTTATGAGTGGCTGCCACGGTGTTGTCTTCCTGTTGGAGCTGCGGACATTCATCAGTATAATGGCTATAATCAGCACATATTCCACAAACTTTCTGTGGAACTAACTGTTGGCTTTGCTGTGGTGGAGAAGGTTGAGCTTGCTGAACTTGTTGTTGATTCAATTGCATCTGCTTCAGCAAGTTGGTCATTTCACAGATACTCTGAGTTAGAGCAGCAGTCTCTTTGCTAGAGGATACTTCTACAACGGCTTTTGAACGGCCATGTTTCTGCCTGTGATTCCGAGTAGATTCAGCTAAGTCGCTGATCAATTACCATGCCTCATCAGTGGTCTTGTACTTTTTCATAGACCCATTACTAGCACTTTCCAATGTGGTCTTATCTTGGGGCCTCATACCCTGTGTGACGTAACTGAGCAATACTATCTTGTCAATCATATGGTGGGGGCATGCTTCCAGAAGATTATTGAAGCACTCCTAGTATTCATAGAGAGTCTCAGATTCGTCCTGAACAATCATGGAAATATCTTTCCTCAGTTTATCAGTAACTTCAGCTGGAAAGAACTTTTCCAAAAATTCTCTTCTAAGTGTATCCCAGTTGGATACAGTTACTGTGGGTTGAGTGTAGTACCACTCTCTTTCCTTTCCCTCAAGAGAAAATGGGAAAGCTTTCAGCAAAATTGAAGTTTCATCTGCACCATCATGCCTGACAGTAGAACAGGCTGCTTGAAAATCTCTCAGGTGCTTGATAGGCTCTTGAGCAGGTAAGCCATGAAACTTGGGCATCAAATTGAGCAGTGCAGTCTTTATTTCAAAGTCTATAGCCACCGCTGGATGATGCGCTTGAAACGGTTGAATTGTAAAATCAGGGGCTCCAGCCTCCTGGATAGTAACTCTCCTAGGTTCTGCCATGTCACCTACACGTAAATCAACCGAATCAGTAGAACAAGGGCTAATTTCTTCCTCAAATGACGTTTCAGATCTGCCCTCAAAGAGGACTAACTAACACCGAGCTTGCCTTATTCGTGAAATAGTTCTTTCAATCTCAGGATCGAATACTGGCAAGCTTGGATCAGGAAATGAACGCGTCATCTAGCGAAAGAAACATGCAGCTCATAGTAGCAAGATAAAATAAAATACAAATAAATAAATTCCAATTAATAATTTTAGCACTCTATTGCAACTACCCGGCAACGGCGCCAAAAATTGACGTGGCAGAAATTGGCGAATTAAGAATTGTTATGAGATATGCGTTGCAAGTATAGTTCTTAATCAACCCGAAATCTGCTTATCAATTTAGAAGGGTTGTCACAAAAATTAAAATTAAAATACTGGGAATATGAATCCCAGGTCATCCCCCAACGAGTTGCAGAAAGGTGTGCTATTTTATTAATAAGATGTTTTCAAAAAGGGTTGAGTTGAATAAACAGGAAATTAAATTAGAGAGATTAAATAATTTAAATAAAAGCCTTGACCAGGAGTAGATTAGTTGGAAGCCCTATTCTTGTTGAAGTACTCTCAAGATTAATTGATAATTGAAGGTTGTTCTGTTTAGTTATCCCTTACTAAGTAAGGGAAGGTCAAACAGGTTGGAATGCTGTTTCTATTCACAAGTTCCAATCCGCTTAATTGAAAAGGATTAGTGTCAGTGACTAGAGAGGGTTCTTTTAAGCCTAATTACAATTTTTCTTTTAAGCATCCCAACTTAAGGGTTCCTTTCAATCAACTCCCCATCAAGTTAGGGAACTACTCGCTCATTGTGAATGTAGAACTCATAACATAGGAAGGGGAATTAAAGGAAGACATGATAAATAAAACTCAAAGGAATCAATTAAAAATAAAGGTAACTCTTGTATTAATAAATTCTAAAATAATCCAATAGTAAAATTGAGTAAATTAAAGGACATGGAAGAGTAAAGCCAAGTAAAGAAAATGAACTAGAATGACGAAGTCTTGATGAGGTAATAACTCTTCTCAATATCCTAATTCAAAGAGCAATAGAAAATAAAATCCTAAGAACTATGAATGTGTAGAGAGAAAACCTAGAGGAGGAGTAAAACTAGATCTAAAAACTAAAAACTATGTATAATGAATGTTGTTTTTGGTTTTTGCATGTTCTCTGGCTCTAGTCTGCTTTTCCGGGCCGAGAACTGGGTCAAAGTAGGGCCCAAAATCGCCCCCAGCAAATTCTGCAGATTATGCAGATCGCGCACGTCACGCAATCGCGTCATTCATGCGGACGCGTCATTCGGCGTTTTGCTTGCCACGCGGGCGCGTCGTCCACGCCTCCGCGTCAGTTGTGCTATTCCAATCCGTGCAGTTGCGTGAGCCATGCGGCCGCGTCACTGCGATTTCCTCTCTTTCGCGCGGTCGCATGAGCCATGCGGCCGCGTCACTTCTCGCTGGTCATCTCCTCAATTTCTTGTGTTCCTTTCATTTTTGCAAGCTTCCTTTCCAATCTCCAATTCATTCATGCCCTATAAAGCCTGAAACACTTAACACACAGATCACGGCATTGAATGGAATAAAGGAGAATTAAAATACATAATTAAAAGTCTCTAGGAAGCAAGTTTTTAATCATGTAATAGTTTTAGGAAGGAAATATAAATGCGTTCTAATCATATGAATAAGTGGGTGAAAATCATGATAAAACCACACAATTAAACACATTATAAGCCATAAAATAGTGGTTTATCAATGTGTCCCCATAGAAATCATTGTGGGAAGAGCCTGTGTTGTGCATATATTAGACTTGCTCAGGCTGCTGCTCATTGTTGTATGCCTCAAAGCTTTCTTCATTTTGGCCCCATGCATTTGGAGCTTGGCTTGTTGTGCTGATTGCAGCCAATTGAAGTCCATCCATCCTTTTTGCCATCATTTCCATCTGCTGCTGGATTTGTTGGTGCATCAGGTTATTTTGGACTAGGATAGCATCCATACCCTCAAGCTCATATACACCTCTCTTTGGAGTTTCTTGTCTCTTTGAGGAGTAGAAGTACTAGTTGTTAGCCACCATATCTATGAGATCATGTGCTTCCTCTGGAGTTTTCATCATTTGAGGTGACCCTCCTAAAGAGTAGTCTAATGCCTTTCTTGCTTTCATAGAGAGACCTTCATAGAAGTTCTGGAGCTTCACCCATTCACTAAACATCTCCGAAGGACATCTTCTGATCAATGCCTTATACCTCTCCTAAGCCTCATACAAGGATTCTCCCTTTAATTGTTTAAAAGTTTGCACCTCAATCTTGAGTTTGATAATTCTTTGAGGGGGGTAGAACTTGGCCAAGAACTTGTTAACCAAGTCCCAATTTGTGATGATCTTCTTTGGAAAGTGTTCCGAGGGTTACCTGAAACTGAAGGTCGATCTCGGATGAGATCTGCTGTGGTGGCCGGAACTATTGGGTCCAACTTGTTGACTTTGGAGGTGCTGCTGATCCTTGATCACCGGAGGGTGGTGGTACCTGCAAGAGACTCTGATGCTTAAGTTAGCATGGGCTTTAAGCAGGTATTATGTAGAATCAGAGTATGAGTTATACCTGGGTTCTCCAGTGTATTTATAGTAGTGCGAGTTGACCTTTCTAGATAAGATAAGTTAGCTATCTTATCTTATCTTTTAGTGAAGTCATCTTATCTTTTAAGGGGAACCGCCTTTATCTTTCTAGGCTTTGGCTGCCTTTAGATTGGGCTGTGTCCCTTCGTTTGGGCCTTCTTGGGCTTCTTATGTCGATTTGGCCGAGCTCTTTTAAAGAAGAGATCAGGCACCTGACCTGAAGAGGTCGGTCGCTTTGTCTTCAATCAGTCCGGGTCGAATAGCTCGACCCAGGGTATGAACAGTGCCCCTGCTTGAGCTCGACTTTTCCCTTAAGGTCATGTCCTTTAGACTTTGACCCTTTTGAGGAAATCGAGCTCGAGCATTTCTTCTTTGGGTCAATCTATAGTATGACTCCTGCTAAGACTTGAATGTGAAGCATTTTCTATCTTATTCCTCTTTAATTACAGCGCGCGTTGTGCTTTCTTGGGAACGTGTAAGGGTTAAATGCTCATTAAATCCTCTTTTACCGTTCCCTTCTTTCCCCCTCTTTCATTTCATTTTGAATTTTCATGCCTCATCTTTTCAGTTTCTTCTCTATTTTCTCTTTGCTTTCGCTTGCTGTAGTGCTTCGTTCTTCTACGTTCTGTTTTCGCGTCTTCGCGCTTCCTTCTTTCCTTGCCCCGAAAGCGATTGTTGGTGTGGATTTGCCGATGTTTCTTCCTGATCCTTCCCTCGCGATTGCTTCTTCTTCCTCTACAGGTTGGTATTTTCCTCTTTTTTATGATAGTCGCCTTCTTCCATGTCTGTGATGTTGCATGTGATTTTTACTGACTTTGTCTGTGAGAATCTTGACCCTTTCAAAAAAAGGTTGTGTCTTTCTTTTAGGCATTTTGTTTTCACGAATTTCTAAAAAAGCTTGCATCTTTGTGGTGATTCCTGCACTCTTTTGTTGCGATGTGTGCCTGGTGACTTTCGCTTCCTTAGGGTTTTATTATTTTTCGCAATTTCTGTCTTCTTTTTGTGGTTGTATCCCTCTGTTCAAAGTCTTGGTTTTTCGAAGATTTGTTGATAGATTGAAGTTATAGCCTTGATGATAAACTGTCAGTAAGAAAGGTTGTAACTTTAATATCTTTTGTTGATGATGATGACTTTCTTGCTATTTTGTGTGGAGTGTTGCTAGAGAAGGATTGTGGTTTCTTATTGAGAAATGTTAAGGGATAGACTTGTCGATTTCTTGCTTTCCGGGTTCTTGCCTTGTCACTACCTCCAAAGGGGTGCCCCTGGACTTTTGGTGTGAGTTCTAGGGTTTCCCTTTTACTGACGTATCTGAGTCTTGATGTTTATATGTTATTATTCGAGTTATTTCCATTTTTCCCCGAGTTGTTTGGTAGTAATCCATTTTTCTTTTTCTTATTGTAGGAATAGTTGACCTATGTCTTTCTGTAAAAATATTGTTGAAATGTCTACTAAGATCCCTGATGGCATGTCTGACTGGCTAGATTCCATAGTGTTGATGTTTGTTACTGTGGCTGATCCTGAGTACTTCCTGCGACTTAGAAGGCACCATAGAATCTGTAGTAATAGGAACCAGGATAAAAATTAGGAGTTGGTGTCACCTTACCCTGAGGAGAGGGTTAGTTTTCCTCCTTTGACTCAATGGGAACATCCTTTTTTCTATGATTATGACTACTTCTTCAGTCAATTAAACATTACCCTTCCTTTTATCCCATTTGAAACCGATCTGTTGTGGTCCTGCAATGTAGCCCCTTCTCAGCTCCATCCTAACTCATGGGACTTCATAAAAATCTTCTAGTTGTTGTGTCAGGAGTTGGATACCTTTTTGTGTTGACGAAGCCTGGCGTAGCTAAGAAGAAAGCTTTTTGGGTTTCTTTTTGAGCTACTCAAGGGAAGAAAGTTTTCTCTATGTATGATGAGTCATTTAGGGACTTTAAGAATTACTATTTCAAGGTCTGAGCTGTTGAGGGTGTTTGCCCTTTCTTCTTGGATGAGAATAATTAGCCCACCTTCCATTTATACTGGCAAAAGATTGTAGTAGTGGCTATGTATTCTTGGGAAAGTCTGGATGAGGTCGAGCAGGCTTTTGTAAATGTGTTAGAGGAAAATTGGGGGGAGTGATAAACCCATATTTTGTGAGTTCTTTTGTGCTTAATTTGAGTGATTTATACAATCCTTCACCTACTTATTCACATTAATTGCATGGTTTTACTTTCCCTTCCTTATTATGTCATATTGTGAAAAACATGTTCCCTAAGCTTTAAAATTAATTATTTTAATTACCTTTATTTCCATTCGATGCCGTGATTAGTGTGTTGAGTAGTTTCAGATTTTCTAAGGCAGAATGACTTAAAGGATGAAAAAGGAAACATACAAAAATGGAAGGAGAAGGCAAAACGGAGCTTTAAGGAAACTGGTATCCACGCGATCGCATGGACGACGCGATCGCGTGCCAGAAGCAAAGAAACAGCGACGCGGCCGCATGACTGACGCGACCGCACGCCTTGAGTAGAACACACACGACGCGGACGCGTGACTGACGCGACCGCGTGGAGAGAAAAAGCTCCAGATGACGCGACCCGTGACCCACGCGGACGCGTGACAGAGGCCACGCACCAGAAATTGCAGAAAACGTTCATAGCAAATTCTGAAGCCCTTTTTGGCCCAGATCTAAGTACAGACAGCATAGACCAGAGGTTATAAAGTGTGGGAATGCATCCATTCAAAGAGAGCTTGGTTGTGAATTGTTGTTCGAAATTGATTCCCTGGCAATGGCACCAAAAACGGATGCACAGAACCATGGTCTAAACATATCTTCACAACTTCGCATAACTAACCAGCAAGTGCACTGGGTCGTCCAAGTAATACCTTACGTGAGTAAGGGTCGAATCCCACAGAGATTGTTGGTATGAAGCAAGCTATGATCACCTTGTAAATCTCAGTCAGGCGGATATAAAATAGTTATGGAGTTTTCGAAAATAATATAATAAAATAAGGATATAAACACTTATGTAATTCATTGGTGAGAATTTCAGATAAGCGTGTAGAGATGCTTTCGTTCCTCTGAATCTCTGCTTTCCTACTGTCTTCATCCAATCAGTCTTACTCCTTTCCATGGGTGGCTTTATGCAAGGGCATCACCATTGTCAGTGGCTACATCCCCTCCTCTTGTGAAAATTGTCCAAGATGCCCTGTCATGGCACGGCTAATCATCTGAGGTTCCCGATCATGCTGGAATAGGATTCACCCTCCTTTTGCGTCTGTCACTACGCCCAGCACTCGCGAGTTTGAAACTCGTCACAGTCATTCAATCATTGAATCCTACTCGGAATACCACAGACAAGGTTTAGACTTTCCGAATTCTCTTGAATGCCGCCATCAATCTAGCTTACACCACGAAGATTCTGATTAAGAGATCTAAGAGATACTCATTCAATCTAAGGTAGAACGGAAGTGGTTGTCAGGCACGCATTCATAAAGAATGATGATGATTGTCACGTTCATCACATTCAGGTTGAAGTGCGAATGAATATCTTAGAAGCGAAATAAGATGAATTGAATAGAAAGCAGTAGTACTTTGCATTAATCCTTGAGGAACAGCAGAGCTCCACACCTTAATCTATGGAGTGTAGAAACTCTACCGTTGAAAATACATAAGTGATAATGGAGTTCATTGGTCTCGGCCCCAGAGGGGAAACCGGAGTAACCAAGACTTGATCACAGGATCAAAAATACAATCCAGGATGTCTAATACAATAGAAAAAAGTCCTATTTATAATAAACTAGCTACTAGGGTTTACAGAAGTAAGTAATTGATGCATAAATCCACTTCTGGGGCCCACTTGGTGTGTGCTTGGGCTGAGCTTGAAGTCTACACGTGGAGAGGTCATTCTTGGAGTTGAATGCCAGCATTTGTGCCAGTTTGGGCGTTGAACTCCACTTTGCAACTTGTTTCTGGCGCTGGACGCCAGAATTGGGCAGAGAGCTGGTGTTGAACGCCAGTTTGCATCGTCTAAACTTGGGCAAAGTATGGACTATTATATATTGCTGGAAAGCCCTGGATGTCTACTTTCCAACGCAATTGGTAGCGCGCCATTTTAACTTCTGTAGCTCCAGAAAGTCCATTTTGAGTGCAGGGAGGTCAGAATCCAACAGCATCAGCAGTCCTTCTTCAACCTCTGAATCTGATTTTTGCTCAGGTCCCTCAATTTCAGCCAGAAAATACCTGAAATCACAGAAAAATACACAAACTCATAGTAAAGTCTAGAAATGTGAATTTAACATAAAAACTAATGAAAACATCCCTAAAAGTAACTAGATCATACTAAAAACATACTAAAAACAATGCCAAAAAGCGTATAAATTATCCGCTCATCACAACACCAAACTTAAATTGTTGCTTGTCCCCAAGCAACTAAAAATCAAATAAGATAAAAAGAAGAGAATATACTATAAATTCCAAACTATCAATGAAACATAGCTTCAATCAAATGAGCGAGACTTGTAGCTTTTTGCCTCTTGAATAGTTTTGGCATCTCACTTTATCCATTGAGGTTCAGGATGATTGGCATATATAGGAACTCAGAGTTCAGATAGTGTTATTGATTCTCCTAGTTCAGTATGATGATTCTTGAACACAGCTTCTTTATGAGTCTTGGCCGCGGCCCTAAGCACTTTGTTTTCCAGTATTACCACCGGATACATAAATGCCACAGACACATAATTGGGTGAACCTTTTTAGATTGTGACTCAGCTTTGCTAAAGTCCCCAATTAGAGGTGTCCAGGGTTCTTAAGCACACTCTTTTTTTGCGTTGGACCTTGACTTTAACCGCTCAGTCTCAAGTTTTCACTTGACACCTTCACGCCACAAGCACATGGTTAGGGACAGCTTGGTTTAGCCGCTTAGGCCAGGATTTTATTCCTTTAGGCCCTCCTATCCACTGATGCTCAAAGCCTTGGGATCCTTTTTATTGCCCTTGCATTTTGGTTTTAAGCGTTACTGGCTTTTTGCTCTTGCCTCTTGGTTTTAAGAGCTTTTGGCTTTTTCTGCTTGCTTTTTCTTTTTCTTTCAATTTTTTTTCGCCTATTTTTTTTTTTTTTTTGCAAGCTTTGCTCTTTGCTGCTTTTTCTTGCTTCAAGAATCATTTTTATGATTTTTTAGATTATCAAATAACATGTCTCCTTGTCATCATTCTTTCAAGAGCCAACATATTTAACATTCTTAAACAACAACTTCAAAAGACATATGCACTGTTTAAGCATACATTCAGAAAACAAGAAGCATTGTCACCACATCAATATAATTAAACTAAGTTCAAGGATAAATTCAAAACTCATGTACTTCTTGTTCTTTTGAATTAAAACATTTTTTATTTAAGAGAGGTGATGGATTCATAGGACATTCATAACTTTAAGACAAAGTGACTAACTACTAATGATCATGTAATGAAGACATAAACATAGATAAGCACTTAACATAGAGAAAACGAAAAACAGAGAAAGTAAGAACACGGAATGAGTCCACCTTAGTGATGGTGGCGTTTCCTTCTTGAGGAACCAATGATGTCCTTGAGCTCTTCTATGTCTCTTCCTTGTCTTTGTTGCTCCTCCCTCATTGCTTTTTGATCTTCTCTAATTTCATGAAGGATGATGGAGTGCTCTTGATGTTCCACCCTTAATTGTCCCATGTTGGAACTTAATTCTCCTAGGGAGGTGTTGATTTGCTCCCAATAGTTTTGTGGAGGAAAATGCATTTGAGGCATCTCCGGGATCTCATGGTGATGAGCTTCATACGCCTCTTGAGCTCCATGAATGGGCTCTCTTGCTTGCTCCATCTTTTTCTTAGTGATGGGCTTCTCTTCCTCAATGTGAATGTCTCCTTCTATGAAAGCTCCAGCTGAGTAACATAGATGGCAAATAAGATGAGGAAAAGCTAGCCTTGCCCCAGGAGAGGGCTTTTCGGCTATTTTGTAGAGTTCAAGAGAGATGACTTCATGAACTTCTACTTCTTCTCCAATCATGATGCTATGGATCATGATGGCCCGGTCCACAGTAACTTCAGATCGGTTGCTAGTGGGGATGATGGAGCGTTGGATGAACTCCAACCATCCTCTAGCCACAGGCTTGAGGTCCAATCTTCTTAGTTGAACCGGCTTGCCTTTAGAGTCAATCTTCCATTGAGCTCCTTCCACACATATGTCCATGAGGACTTGGTCCAACCTTTGATTAAAGTTGACCCTTTTAGTGTAGGGGCGTTCATCTCCTTGCATCATAGGCAAGTTAAACGCCAACCTCACATTTTCCTGACTAAAATCTAAGTATTTCCCCCGAACCATTGTAACATAGTTCTTTGGATCCGGGTTCTTACTTTGATCATGGTTCTTGGTGATCCATGCATTGGCATAGAACTCTTGAACCATTAGGATGCCGACTTGTTGGATGGGATTTGTTAGAACTTCCCAACCTCTTCTTTGAATTTCATGTCGGATCTCCGGATACTCATTTCTTTTGAGTTTGAAAGGGACCTCGGGGATCACCTTCTTCTTGGCCACAACATCATAGAAGTGGTCTTGATGAGCCTTGGAGATGAACCTTTCCATCTCCCATGACTCGGAGGTGGAAGCTTTTGTCTTCCCTTTTCCTTTTCTAGAGGATTCTCCGGTCTTAGGTGCCATCAATGGTAATGGAAAAACAAAAAGCTTATGCTTTTACCACACCAAACTTAGAATATTGCTCACCCTCGAGCAAGAAAAGAAAGAATTAGATGAAGAAGAAGAAGAAAATATGGAGAAGAGGGGGGAGGTGTGTTTCGGCCAAGAAGGGAAAGAGAGAGTTGTGTTGTGTGAAAATGAAGAAGAATGGAGGGCTATATATAGGGAAGGGAGGGGGGTTAAGTTTCGGCCATATAGGGTGGGGTTGGGTGGGAAATTGATTTTGAATTTTGAAGGTAGGTGGTGTTTATGAGGTAGGTTTATGGGGAAGAGTGGATGGATGTGAATGGTGAAGTGTTTTGGGGAAGAGTGTTTATGGGATTGTGTGAAAGAGGGGTGAGAAGAAGTGAGTAGAGGTAGGTAGGGATCCTGTGGGGTCCACAGATCCTGAGGTGATCCTGTGGGGTCCACAGATCCTGAGGTGCTTAAGGATTTACAACCTTGCACCAAATTGGGCATGCGAAATGCCCTTGCATACAACTCTGGGCGTTCAGCGCCAGATTGGTGCTTGTTCTGGTTGTTGAACGCCCATTTGTAGCCCATTTCTGGCGTTGAACGCCAAAACCATGCTTGTTCTGGGCGTTCAGCGCCAGCTTTTCTCCAGGGTGCATTTCTGGCGTTCAAACGCCCAGATGCTGCCCATTTCTGGCGTTCAGCGCCAGAACCATGCTCTGTTCTGGCGTTGAACGCCCAAAACATGCTTCTTACTGGCGTTTAAACGCCAGTAAGGTCTTCCTCCAGGGTGTGATTTTTCTTCTGCTGTTTTTGATTCCGTTTTCAATTTTTATATTTATTTTGTGACTCCTCATGATCATGAACCTACAAAGACATATAACTAATAAAAATATAATTAAATAAAAATTGGGTTGCCTCCCAACAAGCGCTTCTTTAATGTCAATAGCTTGACAGTGGGCTCTCATGGAGCCTCACAGATGTGCAGAGCTCTGTTGAGACCTTCCAGCACCAAACTTAGAGTTTGGATATGGGGGTTTGACACCAAACTTAGAGTTTGGTTGTGGCCTCCCAACACCAAACTTAGAGTTTGACTGTGGGGGCTTTGGTTGACTCTGCTTTGAGAGAAGCTTTTTATGCTTCCTCTCCATGGATGCAGAGAGAGATCCTTGAGTTGTAAACACAAGGTTGTCCTCATTTAATTGAAGGATCAATTCTCCTTTGTCCACATCAATCACAGCTCTTGTTGTGGCTAGGAAAGGTCTTCCTAGGATGATGGATTCATCCTCTTCCTTTCCAGTATCCAAGACTATGAAATCAGAAGGGATGTAAAGGCCTTCAACCTTTACTAGCACGTCCTCTACTTGTCCAAAGCCTGTTTTCTTGAATTGTCTGCCATCTCTAATGAGATTTTAGCAGCTTGCACCCCATAGATTCCCAGTTTCTCTATTACAGAGAGGGGCATGAGGTTTATTCCTGAACCATGGTCACACAGAGCCTTAAAGATCATGGTGCCTATGGTACAAGGTATTATGAACTTTCCAGGATCCTGTTTCTTCTGAGGCAATGTCAGTTGATCCAGATCACTTAGTTCATTGGTGAACAAGGGAGGTTCATCTTCCCAAGTCTCAATACCAAATAATTTGGCATTTAGCTTCATGATTGCACCAAGGAACTTGGCAGCTTGCTCTTCAGTAACATCCTCATTCTCTTCAGAAGAGGAATACTCATCAGAGCTCATGAATGGCGTAAGAAGGTTTAATGAAATCTCTATGGTCTCTAGATGAGTCTCAGATTCCTTTTGTTCCTCAGAGGGAAGCTCCTTATTGATCATTGGACGTCCCAGGAGGTCTTCCTCCTTGGGATTCACGTCCTCTCCTTCCCTTACCGTTGTCAGTGGCTACATCCCCTCCTCTTGTGAAAATGGTCCAAGATGCCCTGTAACGGCACGGCTAATCATCTGAGGTTCCCGATCATGCTGGAATAGGATTCACCCTCCTTTTGCGTCTGTCACTACGCCCAGCACTCGCGAGTTTGAAGCTCGTCACAGTCATTCAATCATTGAATCCTACTCGGAATACCACAGACAAGGTTTAGACATTCCGGATTCTCTTGAATGCCGCCATCAATCTAGCTTACACCACGAAGATTCTGATTAAGAGATCTAAGAGATACTCATTCAATCTAAGGTAGAACGGAAGTGGTTGTCAGGCACGCGTTCATAAGGAATAATGATGATTGTCACGTTCATCACATTCAGGTTGAAGTGCGAATGAATATCTTAGAAGCGAAATAAGATGAATTGAATAGAAAGCAGTAGTACTTTGCATTAATCCTTGAGGAACAGCAGAGCTCCACACCTTAATCTATGGAGTGTAGAAACTCTACCGTTGAAAATATATAAGTGATAATGGAGTTCATTGGTCTCGGCCCCAGAGGGCAAAACTGGAGTAACCAAGACTTGATCACAGGATCAAAAATACAATCCAGGATGTCTAATACAATAGTAAAAAGTCCTATTTATAATAAACTAGCTACTAGGGTTTATAGAAGTAAGTAATTGATGCATAAATCCACTTCCGGGGCCCACTTGGTGTGTGCTTGGGCTGAGCTTGAAGTCTACACGTGGAGAGGTCATTCTTGGAGTTGAACGCCAGCTTTTGTGCCAGTTTGGGCGTTGAACTCCACTTTGCAACTTGTTTCTGGCGCTGGACGCCAGAATTGGGCAGTGAGCTGGCGTTGAACGCCAGTTTGCGTCATCTAAACTTGGGCAAAGTATGGACTATTATATATTTCTGGAAAGCCCTGGATGTCTACTTTCCAACGCCATTTTGAGTTATGTAGCTCCAGAAAATCCATTTTGAGTGCAGGGAGGTCAGAATCCAACAGCATCAGCAGTCCTTCTTCAACCTCTGAATCTGATTTTTGCTCAGTTCCCTCAATTTCAGCCAGAAAATACCTGAAATCACAGAAAAATTAGTGGCACAAACGTTGCCACTAACGTTGCCTCTTTGTCTTTCACGCACGTTATTTGGACTCAACTTTCCCAATAACGTTGAGAAGCCTCCCCCTTTCCTATGTTAGAGTCCACGTTAATTTAGTTAACGTGGCTCTTGTAACGTAGGCTTGCCAACCTTCGAGAACGTTAGTGACACTTAACATTGTCACTAACGTTCCAATGTGCCCCTTAGCTCCCACGTTAGAGTCCACGTTAACTAGGTTAACGTGGCTTCTAACATGGCTGTGCTAGCCATCTCCAACGTTAGTGACAATGTTGAATGTCACTATCGTTGGCTCATCATCCTTCTCCTCACGTTAACTTCCACGTTAAGTTAACGTGGCTTGTGTTGGCTCCTTCCAACGTTAGTGACAATGTTTGGTGTCACTAACGTTGTCGACAACCTTTCTTCTTCACGTTAACTTCCACGTTAACTAGGTTAATGTGGGAGTTAACGTGGCTTCTTGGGGATAGTGTGTGTTCATCCCAACGTTAGTGACAATGTTTGGTGTCACTAACGTTGTTGACCACCTAGTTTCTTCACGTTAGCTTCCACGTTAACTAGGTTAACGTGGGAGTTAACGTGGCTTCTTGTGACTTGCCAACATTAGTGAGAAAGTTGAATGACACTAGCATTGGCTTCCCCTTTTCTTCTTAACGTTAGAGGCCACGTTAACTAAGTTAACGTGGCAACTAACGTGGCCACTTATGAGTTTGGTCCAACGTTAGTGATAATGTTAAGTGTCACTAACGTTAGCTCTATTTCTTTTCTTCCACGTTAGAGTTCACGTTAGCTTAGTTAACGTGACTCTTAACGTGGGCAATGATGGCTTCTAGAGCGTTATTGGCAATGACTTTTCTCATTAACTTTGCAAGTTACTCCCATTCCACGTTAGTGTCAACGTTAGTGTAACTAACGTTGCCACTAATGTGGTTCTTCTTTGCTTCCTTTGTCCTGAAATTAAGCAATAAAGTGCATCAAAGTTCTAGTCCAAGTCATGGGAAATGCAACATCCAATTTGTCATTAAATTCATGCAAAATCCTCATGAAATCTTGTAAAGTGCACAATGTATGCTTGAATCAAGATGTAAGTGAATATCTACCCAAAGCTAGCTTATTTCCTAAGTAAATGCATGAAACTACCCTAAAAACAGTAGAGAAAAGGTCAGTGAAACTGGCCAAAATGCCCTGGCATCACAACACCAAACTTAAAGCTTGCTTGTCCCTAAGCAAGTACTGGAACAAGAGAATGATGAACAGAATGCTAAGAGAAATGAGTCATTCTTGTGGAAGTCATGTCCCTGGTTTTATGGTGGTTTCATGCATAGCAACTTAGGTTCATTCCTTCTCTGGCTTTCAGACCTTTATCATGTCCTAGAACACTCACTTTGATTGCATCTCATGAGACCTTTATTCATTGATCCTTTTATTGTCATTTCAGGGCTTATTTGTGTTCCTCGGGCTAAGTGCTTTATAAGGGGGCAACTCTTTAAAATAAGCTTTCAGCCAACTCTCCCGAACCAGTTGGTTCAAGGTGCTAGGTGTTAAAGCACCCCTAAGGACTTACTTGCTCAAGTCTCTCCCCCATACATACACACCACAGGCATATGGTTTATTTATTTTCTTTTCTTGAGACCTTGGTGTCCAGCACCTCTTTGGGTTACTAAATGCTCTGTAGTGAGGGTTACTTTTGATAGTGGACTTTCAGCTGATAATCCCGGGTTAGTTAACCCAAGTTACCAAGTGATAAGGCACCTCTAAGAGCTTATTCATCCAAGTAGATCCCTCACACAGGAGCACCACAGACACATGCCTCAAGATTAAAAACCATTGGTGCCTAGCCTTATTGCTTGTTATTTTTTCTTTCTTTTATTCCTCAACTTTGATTGTTCTTTCCCTTTTTCTTATTAGGATCTTCTTATTTAGCTAGTCTCATCGGGTGTGTCTCAAGCACAGTATTCATGACAGATAGTTGTCCTCCCACCTTATGGTTGAACCAACTTAGCTAACTTATGACTATACCATAAACTCATGAACTTACTCCATAGTATGAACTACTCTCTGGTCTTTTGTAAACACTCATTCACTTTTTCATTTGATTCAAAGGGACAAGTATACAAGTAAGCAAAGTAAGGATGCGGTGACATAAAGACTAGCACATAGAGACCTCTTCAACATAAAAACTTAAAAGACAGAATTTAAAAAGGTTCAAACATAACATGGAAGCAAGTTCTATTTCATACAAGATCTTCCTTATTCAAAGCATAGAAGAAGATGGACCAAAGAAGGAACGTCACCACCTTTTACTCTTGTGGATACCTGATGATGAGAATTCTTGTGTGGTTTAGAATTTCATAAATGAAACCTCGTTGTAAAGTATAGTTTCCAAACCAATCAATAATCCTTTCATGCAAAAATATTGGTTGTCACAAAGAACAAACCTCAAATAAGAATTAACCGGAGTATTTTGGACTCCGGGTCGTCTCACAAGGAGTTACAATGAAGTGGTCAATTATTGGCTATGGGGATCAAGGGGGGTTTGGTTGATAAGAAGACAAGAAAATAAATGACAAGAAAAGTAAATAAAGCAAGTAAATAAAGAAATCAATTAATAAAGAGAGACATTCATGGCAATGGATTGAGATCATAGGCTTTCTATCCTAGTCATGCATGATTAATTCATCTTATTTAGTTAACTCACACATCGGGAGAATGTCAAACAAGACTAATTAATCATATCACAAATATAAACAAGAATTTATCTCATTACGTCAACTCCAACAAATAGGGAGAAAGCCTAACGAGACTAGCTAATTTCAATCCAAAAGTCTTAACCAACTTACTAATTAAAATAGCAAAAGATTAGCGTCAATGGAAACAATATTCCATAAGTCCTAATCAACTCACTAATTAAATTAGCAAAAGATTAGCGTCAATGGAAACAATACTAGCTAACAACTCTAGATCACCAACATGAGTTGGGTTTTCATGACTCAAGATTACCCAATCACTCTTTCTAAGCCAAGAATGCTCAAAATCTACACTAACATCCTTCCAAGCATTTTATCAAACACTTGGAAGGCATAAAAGGAAAGCATAATAAATGGCAAGAAATAGTAAAATCTACCAACTACAATTTGCAAGGAAAGTAAATCAACAATTCAAATTAACAATAAAAGAACATCAAACATAAAATTTCATTAAAGAAAAATCAAATCCAACAAAAGCATCCATGAACATAAAAGAGAGCTTAAAAGGGAAATTAACAAGAAAACTAAGAAGAACAAAGGTGTAACAACAAGATATTAAAGGAGAAACTAAATCAAAACAAGAATTGAAAGATGGATTTAAGAAAAGTGGTACACGGAATCGTGATTACACTTTAATTATGTAAAGTTCATTGCTCTTTCTTTCTATGGAAATGGCGCCAAAAAACATGATGCCAAAACCACGGTTCACAACTCCGTGTAACTGACCAGCAAGTGCACTGGGTCGTCCAAGTAATACCTTACGTGAGTAAGGGTCGAATCCCACGGAGATTGTTGGTATGAAGCAAGCTATGGTCACCTTGCAAATCTCAGTTAGGTAGATATAAATTGATAATGGTGTTTTTGAATAATAATTAATAGAATAGGGATAGAAATACTTATGTAATTCATTGGTGGGAATTTCAGAAAAGCGAATGGAGATGCTTTCGTTCCTCTGAACCTCTGCTTTCCTGCTATCTTCATCCAATCAGTCTTACTCCTTTCCATGGCTGGCTTTATGCAAGGGCATCACCGTTGTCAGTGGCTACATCCCCTCCTCTCAGTGAAAATGATCAAAGCAACCTGTCACGGCACGGCTATTCATCTGTCGGTTCTTGATCATGCTGGAATAGGATTCACCCTCCTTTTGCGTCTGTCACTAACGCCCAGCACTCGCGAGTTTGAAGCTCGTCACAGTCATTCAATCATTGAATCCTACTCGGAATACCACAGACAAGGTTTAGACTTTCCGGATTCTCTTGAATGCCGCCATCATTCTAGCCTACACCACGAAGATTCGGATTAAGAGATCTAAGAGATACTCATTCAGTCTAAGGTAGAATGGAAGTGGTTGTCAGGCACGCGTTCATAAGGAATGATGATGATTGTCACATTCATCACATTCAGGTGAAGTGCGAATGAATATCTTAGAAGCAAAATAAGATGAATTGAATAGAAAACAGTAGTACTTTGCATTAATCTTTGAGGAACAGCAGAGCTCCACACCTTAATCTATGGAGTGTAGAAACTCTACCGTTGAAAATTACATAAGTGAAAGGTCCAGGCATGGCCGAGAGGCCAGCCCCCATGGTCTAAGAACTATGCGTTCAAAGATGGTCAAAAAGACTAGTGAAATGTCCTATTTATAATAAACTAGCTACTAGGGTTTACAAGAGTAAGTAATTGATGCATAAATCCACTTCCGGGGCCCACTTGGTGTGTGCTTGGGCTGAGCTTTGAGTGTTGCACGTGTAGAGGTCCTTCTTGGAGTTGAACGCCAGATTTCATGCCAGTTTGGGCATTCAACTCTGGTTTTGGATCCTTTTTTGGCGCTAGACGCCAGAATTGGGCAGAGAGCTGGCGTTGAACGCCAGTTTAGGTCATCTATTCTTGGCCAAAGTATGGACTATTATATATTTCTGGAAAGCCTTGGATGTCTACTTTCCAACGCAATTGGAAGCGCGCCATTTCGAGTTCGGTAGCTCCAGAAAATCCACTTTGAGTGCAGGGAGGTCAGAATCCTACAGCATCAGCAGTCCTTCTTCAACCTCTGAATCTGATTTCTGCTCAAGTCCCTCAATTTCAGTTAGAAAATACCTGAAATCACAGAAAAACACACAAACTCATAGTAAAGTCCAGAAATGTGAATTTAACATAAAAACTAATGAAAACATCCCTAAAAGTAACTAGATCCTACTAAAAACATACTAAAAACAATGTCAAAAAGCGTATAAATTATCCGCTCATCACAACACCAAACTTAAATTGTTGCTTGTCCCCAAGCAACTGAAAATCAAATAGCTTCAATCAAATGAGCGGGACTTATAGGTTTTTGCCTCTTGAATAGTTTTGGCATTTCACTTTATCCATTGAGGTTCAGAATGATTGGCATCTATAGGAACTCAGATTTCAGATAGTGTTATTGATTCTCCTAGTTCAGTATGATGATTCTTGAACACAGCTATTTCATGAGTCTTGGCCGTGGCCCTAAGCACTTTGTTTTCCAGTATTACCACCGGATACATAAATGCCACAGACACATAATTGGGTGAACCTTTTCAGATTGTGACTCAGCTTTGCTAAAGTCCCCGATTAGAGGTGTCCAGGGTTCTTAAGCACACTCTTTTTTTGCTTTGGACCTTGACTTTAACCGCTCAGTCTCAAGTTTTCACTTGACACCTACACGCCACAAGCACATGGTTAGGGACAGCTTGGTTTAGCCGCTTAGACCAGGATTTTATTCCTTTAGGCCCTCCTATCCACTGATGCTCAAAGCCTTGGGATCCTTTTTATTTGCCCTTGCCTTTTAGTTTTAAGGGTTATTGGCTTTTTGCTCTTGTCTCTTGGTTTTAAGAGCTTTTGGCTTTTTCTACTTGCTTTTTCTTTCTATTTTTTTTTCAATTTTTTTCGCCCCCCCCCTTTTTTTCTGCAAGCTTTGTTCTTTGCTGCTTTTTCTTGCTTCAAGAATCATTTTTATGATTTTTCAGATTATCAAATAACATGTCTCCTAGTCATCATTCTTTCAAGAACCAACATATTTAACATTCTTAAACAACAACGTTAAAAGACATATGCATTGTTCAAGCATACATTCAGAAAACAAGAAGCATTGTCACCACATCAATATAATTAAGCTAAGTTCAAGGATAAATTCGAAACTCATGTACTTCTTGTTCTTTTGAATTAAAACATTTTTCATTTAAGAGAGGTGATGGATTCATAGGACATTTATAACTTTAAGACATAGTTACTACTACTAATGATCATGTAATGAAGACACAAACATAGATAAGCACATAACATAGAAAACAAAAAACAGAAGAAATAAGAACAAGGAATGAATCCACCTTAGTGATGGTGGCGTTTTCTTCTTGAGGAACCAATGATGTCCTTGAGCTCTTCTATGTCTCTTCCTTGTCTTTGTTGCTCCTCCCTCATTGCTTTTTGATCTTCTCTTATTTCATGAAGCATGATGGAGTGCTCTTGATGTTCCACCCTAAGTTGTCCCATATTGGAACTCAATTCTCCTAGGGAGGTGTTGATTTGCTCCCAATAGTTTTGTGGAGGAAAGTGCATTTGAGGCATCTCTGGGATCTCATGGTGATGAGCTTCATACGCCTCTTGAGCTCCATGAATAGGCTCTCTTGCTTGCTCTATCTTTTTCTTAGTGATGGGCTTGTCCTCTTTAATGAGGATATCTCCCTCTATGTCAATCCCAGCTGAATTGCATAGGTGGCAAATGAGGTGAGTTAAGGCTAACCTTGCCATAGTGGAGGACTTGTCAGCCACCTTGTAGAGCTCTTGAGGTATAATCTCATGAACTTCCACCTCTTCTCCAATCATGATGCTATGGATCATGATCGCTCGGTCTATAGTAACTTCAGACCGGTTGCTAGTGGGAATGATTGAGCATTGAATGAACTCCAACCATCCTCTAGCTACAGGCTTGAGGTCCAATCTTCTTAGTTGAACCGGCTTGCCTTTGGAGTCAATCTTCCATTGAGCTCCTTCTACACAAAAAGCTTATGCTTTTACCACACCAAACTTAGAATTTTGCTCGCCCTCGAGCAAGAGAAGAAAGAATAGATGAAGAAGAAGAAGAAATGGAGGAGAGAGAGAAGGTGATGTGGTTCGGCCAAGAAGGGTATAGAGGGGATGTGTTGTGTGAATTTGAAGAAGAATGGAGGGCTTTATATAGGGAAGGGAGGGGGGGTTAAGGTTCGGCCATATGGGTGGGTTTGGGTGGGAAATTGGTTTTGAATTTTGAAGGTAGGTGGAGTTTATGAGGTAGGTTTATGGGGAAGAGTGGATGGATGTGAGTGGTGAAGAGGTGATGGGGAAGAGAGATTGAGGTGATTGGTGAAGGGTTTTTGGGGAAGAGTGTTTATGGGGTTGTGTGAAAGAGTGTGGTGAGAAGAAGTGAGTGGAGGTAGGTGGGGATCCTGTGGGGTCCATAGATCCTGAGTGGATCCTGTGGAATCCACAGATCCTGAGGTGTTCAAGGATTTACATCCCTGCACCCATTAGGCATGTAAAAATGCCTTTGCACACAACTCTGGGCGTTCAGCGCCAGGTTGGTGGCCATTTTGGGCGTTCAACGCCCATTTGTGTGCCATTTCTGGCGTAGAACGCCAGAACCATGCCTGTTCTGGCGTTCAGCGCCCAGAAGCTGCCCATTTTGGGCGTTCAGCGCCAGAACCATGCTCTGTTCTGGCGTTGAACGCCAGACAGATGCTCCTCCAGGGTGTGATTTTTCTTCTGCTGTTTTTGATTCCGTTTTCAATTTTTATATTTATTTTGTGACTCCACATGATCATGAACCTACAAAGACATATAACTAAGAAAAATATAGTTAGATAAATAAAAATTGGGTTGCCTCCCAACAAGCACTTCTTTAATGTCAATAGCTTGACAGTGGGCTCTCATGGGGCCTCACAGATGTGCAGAGCTTTGTTGAGACTCTCCAACACCAAACTTAGAGTTTGGATATGGGAGTTCAACACCAAACTTAGAGTTTGTTGTGGCCTCCCAACACCAAACTTAGAGTTTGACTGTGGGGGCTCTGGTTGACTCTGCTTTGAGAGAAGCTTTTTCTGCTTCCTCTCCATGGTTGCAGAGGGAGATCCTTGAGTTTTAAACACAAGGGAGTCCTCATTCCATTAAAGGACTATTTCACCTCTGTCAACATCAATCACAGCTCTTGCTGTGGCCAGGAAAGGTCTTCCTAGGATGATGGATTCATCCTCTTCCTTTCCAGTATCCAGGACTATGAAATCAGCAGGGATGTAAAGGCCTTCAACCTTTACTAACACGTCCTCTACTTGTCCATAAGCCTGTTTTCTTGAACTGTTTGCCATCTCTAATGAGATTTTAGCAGCTTGCACCCCATAGAATCCCAGTTTCTCTATTACAGAGAGGGGCATGAGGTTTATTCCTGAACCAAGTTCACACAGAGCCTTAAAGATCATGGTGCCTATGGTACAAGGTATTATGAACTTTCCAGGATCCTGTCTCTTCTGAGGCAATGTCAGTTGATCCAGATCACTTAGTTCATTGATGAACAAGGGAGGTTCAACTTCCCAAGTATTAATGCCAAAAAATTTGGCATTCAGCTTCATGATTGCACCAAGAAACTTGGCAGTTTGCTCTTCAGTAACATCCTCATTCTCTTCAGAAGAGGAATACTCATCAGAGCTCATGAAGGGCATAAGGAGGTTCAATGGAATCTCTATGGTCTCTAGATGAGTCTCAGATTCCTTTGGTTCCTCAGAGGGAAGCTCCTTATTGATCACTAGACGTCCCAAGAGGTCTTCCTCCTTGGGATTTGCGTCTTCCTCTCCCTCTTTGTGTTCGGCCATGGTGCTTATGTCAATGGCCTTGCACTCTCCTTTTGGATTCTCTTCTGTATTGCTTGGGAGAGTACTTGGAGGGATTTCAGTGATCCTTTTACTCAGCTGGCCCACTTGTGCTTCCAAATTTCTAATGGAAGACCTGGTTTCATTCATGAAACTCACAGTGGCCTTAGATAGATCAGAGACTAGATTTGCTAAATTAGAAGCATTTTGTTCAGAGTTCTCTGTCTGTTGCTGAGTGGATGATGGAAAAGGTTTATTATTGTTAAACCTGTTTCTTCCACCATTATTAAAGCCTTGTTGAGGCTTTTGATCCTTCCATGAGAAATTTGGATGATTTCTCCATGATGAGTTATAGGTGTTTCCATAAGGTTCACCTAAGTAATTCACCTCTGCTATTGCAGGGTTCCCAGGATCATAAGCTTCTTCTTCAGAAGATGCCTCTTGAGTACTGTTGGATGCAGCTTGCATTCCATTCAGACTCTGAGAAATCATATTAACTTGCTGAGTCAATATTTTATTCTGAGCCAATATGGCATTCAGAGTGTCAATCTCAAGAACTCCCTTCTTCATAGGCGTCCCATTACTCACAGGATTCCTCTCAGAAGTGTACATGAAATGGTTATTAGCAACCATGTCAATGAGTTCTTGAGCTTCTGCAAGCGTTTTCTTTAGGTGTATGGATCCACCTACAGAAGTATCTAATGACATTTTAGCTAAGTCAGACAGACCATCATAGAATATATCCAAGATGGTCCATTCTGAAAGCATGTCAGAAGGACACTTTTTGGTCAACTGTTTGTATCTTTCCCAAGCTTCATAGAGGGATTCACCTTCTTTCTGTCTGAAGGTTTGAACATCAGCTCTAAGCTTGCTCAGCTTTTGAGGAGGAAAGTACTTGGCTAAGAAAGTCGTGACCAGCTTTATCCCAAGAGTTCAGGCTGTCTTTGGGTTGATAATCCAACCAAAATCTAGCTCTGTCTCTTACAGCAAAAGGGAAAAGCATGAGCCTGTAGACTTCAGGATCTACTCCATTAGTCTTAACAGTATCACATATCTGCAAGAATTCAGTTAAGAACTGAAAAGGATCTTCAGATGGAAGTCCATGAAACTTGCAGTTCTGCTGCATCAGAGAAACTAATTGAGGTTTCAGCTCAAAGTTGTTTGCTCCAATGGCAGGAATGGAGATGCTTCTTCCATGTAAATTGGAATTAGGTGCAGTAAAGTCATCAAGCATCTTCCTTACATTATTATTATTTTCGGCTGCCATCTCCTCTTCCTGTTCGAAAATTTCTGAAAGGTTATCTCTGGATTGTTGTAATTTAGCTTCTCTTAATTTTCTCTTCAGAGTTCTTTCAGGTTCTGGATCTGCTTCAACAAGAATATTCTTGTCCTTGCTCCTGCTCATATGACAAAGAAGAGGGCATAGAAAAATAATAATAATAATAGAGATCCTTTATACCACAGTATAGGGGGACAAAGAATGTAATATAATGGAAGAAACACAACTGTGAGGAGGGTTGAGATATGAGATGAGATGTTAGTAGATGAATAAATAAATAGAATAAGATGAGAGACAAGGAATTTTCGAAAATAATTTTTGAAAAAGAGTTAGTGATTTTTGAAAATAGTTTTTGAAAAATGTTAGTAATTTTCGAAAATTAAGATTTAAAAATTAAAATAATTAATAAATTAAAAAGAAATTTTGAAAAAGGAGGAAGATATTTTCGAAAATGAGAGAGAGAGAGTTAGTTAGGTGGTTTTGAAAAAGATAAGAAACAAACAAAAAATTAGTTAGTTAGTTGAAACAAATTTTGAAAAGATAAGAAGTTAGGAAGTTAGAAAAGATATTTTGAAATCATATTTTTGAAAAAGGTAAGATAAGAAGATATTTTAGAAATTAGTTTTGAAAAATATTTGATTTTTAAAATCTCAATTAATGACTTGATTCATAAGAAATCACAAGATATGATTCTAGAACTTAAAGTTTGAATCTTTCTTAACAAGCAAGTAACAAACTTCAAATTTTTGAATCAAAACATTAATTGATTATGTTATTTTCGAAAATTTGATATAAAAATAAGAAAAAGATTTTTGAAAAATATTTTTGGAATTTTCGAAAATAACTAAGAATTTTGAAAAAGATTTGATTTTTGAAAAAGATTTTGAAAAAGATAAGATTTTCAAAATGAAAATTTGATTTGACTCATAAGAAACAACTTGATTTTAAAAATTTTTGAAAAAGTCAACTCAAATTTTCGAATTTGATGAGAGAAAAAGGGAAAGATATTTTTTTGTTTTTTAAATTTTTATGATGAGAGAGGAAAACAGGAAAAATGATGCAATGCATGAAAGTTATGGATCAAAACAATAAATGCATGCAAGAATGCTATGAATGTCAAGATGAACACCAATAACACTTTGAATGTCAAGATGAACATCATAGACACAATTTTGAAAAATTTTTAATGCAAAGAAAACATGCAAGACACCAAACTTAGAATTCTTTAATGCTTACGCACTAAGAATTCAAGAATGCATATGAAAAACACCATACAACACAAAACAAAAAATCATCAAGATCAAACAAGAAGACTTACCAAGAACAACTTGAAGATAATGAAGAACACTATGAATGCATGAAATTTTCGAAAAATGCAAGATGCACATGCAATTGACACCAAACTTATGACATGACTCATGACTCAAACAAGAAACACAAAAAATGTTTTTGGATTTTTATGATTTTCTAATTTTTTTCGAAAATTAATTGAAAAAGGAAAATAAGGATTCCAAAATTTTTAATATGAATTCCAGGAATCTCGCCATATTAGTCTAAAGCTTCAGTCCAGGAATTAGACATGGCTCACTAGCCAGCCAAGCTTTCAAAGAAAGCTCTAGTCCAAAACACTAGACATGGCCAATGGCCAGCCAAGCTTCAGCAGGTGAATCAGGAACAGCAGCAGGTGGATTAGCAACAACTACCTTGCTCTTGATAACAAATTGCTGCCTCAGTCCAAATAAATTTAGACATGGCTTTACAGCCAGCCAGGCTTCACATGCTTCATGAAACACTAGAATTCATTCTTAAAAATTCTGAATAAATTTTTTTTTTTAAAACATTTTTTTTTGAAAACATTTTTTTCGAAAACAAAAGAAGAATTTTTGAAATATTTTTGAAAAATTTTTGAAAAGAAAACAAAAAGAAAATTACCTAATCTGAGCAACAGGATGAACCGTCAGTTGTCCATACTCAAACAATCCCCGACAACGGCGCCAAAAACTTGGTACGCGGAATCATGATTACACTTTAATTATGTAAATTTCATTGCTCTTTCTTTCCCTGGAAATGGCGCCAAAAAACATGATGCCAAAACCACGGTTCACAGCTCCGTGTAACTGACCAGCAAGTGCACTGGGTCGTCCAAGTAATACCTTACGTGAGTAAGGGTCGAATCCCACGGAGATTGTTGGTATGAAGCAAGCTATGGTCACCTTGCAAATCTCAGTTAGGCAGATATAAATTGATAATGGTGTTTTCGAATAATAATTAATAGAATAGGGATAGAAATACTTATGTAATTCATTGGTGGGAATTTCAGATAAGCGAATGGAGATGGTTTCGTTCCTCTGAACCTCTGCTTTCCTGCTATCTTCATCCAATCAGTCTTACTCCTTTCAATGGCTGGCTTTATGCAAGGGCATCACCGTTGTCAGTGGCTACATCCCCTCCTCTCAGTGAAAATGATCAACGCACCCTGTCACAGCACGGCTATTCATCTGTCGGTTCTCGATCATGCTGGAATAGGATTCACCCTCCTTTTGCGTCTGTCACAAACGCCCAGCACTTGCGAGTTTGAAGCTCGTCACAGTCATTCAATCATTGAATCCTACTCGGAATACCACAGACAAGGTTTAGACTTTCCGGATTCTCTTGAATGCCGCCATCATTCTAGCTTACACCACGAAGATTCTGATTAAGATATCTAAGAGATACTCATTCAGTCTAAGGTAGAATGGAAGTGGTTGTCAGGCACGCGTTTATAAGGAATGATGATGATTGTCACGTTCATCACATTCAGGTTGAAGTGCGAATGAATATCTTAGAAGCGAAATAAGATGAATTGAATAGAAAACAGTAGTACTTTGCATTAATCTTTGAGGAACAGCAGAGCTCCACACCTTAATCTATGGAGTGTAGAAACTCTACCGTTGAAAATTACATAAGTGAAATGTCCAGGCATGGCCGAGAGGCCAGCCCCCATGGTCTAAGAACTATGTGTTCAAAGATGGTCAAAAAGACTAGTGAAATGTCCTATTTATAATAAACTAGCTACTAGGGTTTACAAGAGTAAGTAATTGATGCATAAATCCACTTCCGAGGCCCACTTGGTGTGTGCTTGGGCTGAGCTTTGAGTGTTGCACGTGTAGAGGTCCTTCTTGGAGTTGAACGCCAGATTTCGTGCCAGTTTGGGAGTTCAACTCTGGTTTTGGATCCTTTTCTGGCGCTGGACGCCAGAATTGGGCAGAGAGCTGGCGTTGAACGCCAGTTTACGTTGTCTATTCTTGGCCAAAGTATGTACTATTATATATTGCTGGAAAGCCCTGGATGTCTACTTTCCAACGCAATTGAAAGCGCGCCATTTCAAGTTCTGTAGCTCCAGAAAATCCACTTTGAGTGCAGGGAAGTCAGAATCCAACAGCATCAGCAGCCCTTCTTCAACCTCTGAATCTGATTTCTGCTCAAGTCCCTCAATTTCAGTCAGAAAATACCTGAAATCACAGAAAAACACACAAACTCATAGTAAAATCCAGAAATGTGAATTTAACATAAAAACTAATGAAAACATCCCTAAAAGTAACTAGATCCTACTAAAAACATACTAAAAACAATGTCAAAAAGCGTATAAATTATCCGCTCATCAAAAAGTAAACCTAAACTACCCTAAATTCTAGAGAGAAGAGAGAGCTTCTCTCTCTAGAATTCTACCCTAAAACATGATGAAAACTAAAACTATGACTACTTGTGTTGACTCTCCTTCAATCCTTGACTTGAATAGCATCAGAAATGAGTTGGGTTGGGTCCAAAGTGCTTCAGAAATCACTGGGGGCGATTTCATCTTTAGTGGGTCGAGCAGCATCGGTGCGCGCGCGCAAAGTGAGCGTGCGCGCCCCTATACCAGAAGCAACGTATGGAAAATTTTATATCATTTCGAAGCTCCAGATGTTAGCTTTCCAACGCAACTGGAACCGCCTCATTTGGACCTCTGTAGCTCAAGTTATGGCCAATTGAGTGCGTAGAGGTCAGGCTTGACAGCTTTACGGTTCCTTCATTTCTTCATGAGTTCTCCCATTTTGCATCCTTTTCTCCTCACTTCTTCCATCCAATACTTTCCTTATGAACCTGAAATTACTCAACAAACATATCAAGGCATCGAATGGGATTAAAGTGAATTAAAATCACCAATTTTAGGGCCTAAAAAGCATGTTTTCACATTTGAGCACAATTTAAGGGAGAATTACAAAACCATGCTATTTCATTGAATAAATGTGAGAAAAGTTGATAAAATCCCCCAAAATAAGCACAAGATAAACCACAAAATCGGGGTTTATCAAATCTCCCCACACTTAAACTAAGCATGTCCTCATGCTAAAATCAAGAGAGAACAAAGGGTATCAACATTTATTCAATGTAAATAAACTATATGCAACCTAAACTATATGAGTGCAACTAAATGCAAAATGATTCTACCTACTTGGTTAAAAATAAATCAATCCTCCAAGAGCACGTATAAATGAGTAGGGCTAAGGTCATATGACGACTCATGAATCCTACCAATTCAAGTATAAAAATGAAGTTCAAGTAGACTTGCAAGAAGAACGCTCATGAAAGCCGGGAGTCATGGAGTTGAGCATCGAACCCTCACTGGAAGTGTTTGCACTGTAGTCGCTCAAGTGTATAGGGTCGATTCTCTCAATGCTCTCCTAATCATGCTTTCCAAGATTCATTTTTCATCTAACAATCAACATTTATTTCATGCATGCATATAACTATCATGAGGACTTTTCATAGGTTGTAATGGGGCTAGGGTTAAGGTAAGGATGTATATTTGGTCAAGTGGACTTGAAATTTGAATCTTTGATTACCTTAAACTTCCAATCTAACCTTTATAGCAACCTATACAATTTAGGTTAACCTAACTACCCATTTTTCACTTTTTCACATACTCATGCATTTTCTTTTTTATTACAACTCATATGCATTGATCTTTATTGAGCTTCACTTTGCTTTGGGGCATTTTGTCCCCTTTTTATTTCTTTTCTTTTTTTTTATTTTTTTTCTATTTTTTTTCTTTTTCTTTTTCTCTTTTTTTTTTCTTTTTTTTCAAACTATATAAGAACATCAATGCATAAGGTCTATACATTTTATCAATACATGAGTATGTACCCAATTCCCAATTTTTACAACAAAAACACAAAACTACCCTTTTATTCACCCAATGTCCCAAGACTTCCCATACTTGAATGATACACACACACACACTAGCCTAAGCTAATCAAAGATCCAAATAAAGGACATTTATTATTTTTCGCTTTAAGGCTTGTAATGTGCTAAATTAAGAACAAATAGGTTAATCATAGGCTCAAATTGGCTAACAATGGATGATAAGAGGTAAGGCTATTTGGGTAAGTGAGCTAATGAAACAATGGCCTCAATCATATAAATGCATGAATACACAAAATAATGGACATAGAGAATCAAACAAATCAAAGATTACAATCATAGAAAGAGAATAATGTACACAAGAAGGAAGAATAAGTGGTTATAAGATGTAACCACGCAGTTAGGCTCAAATCTCACAAGCTTGTGCTCTTAGCTCAAAAACCATGTTCCAAAATAAATTCTTTCAAGCAAGTTTGTCACAAAATTTTTTTTCAAATTGGTAGGGTGCCCTAAAACAATTTTTCTTGGAAAAGAAATCATCACCCTAGCCAAGTAGTCTTAACATAAAAAGAAATGACAGAATATATACAAATTATAACTAACAGGCAACCTATCATGCAATGCAACAACTAACTAACAAAGAAATTGGTGTTGAAGGAAAGAAATTGTTACCCATGGAGATCGGTCGGACGACCTCCCCACACTTAGAAATTTGCACCGTCCTCGGTGCATGCAAAGAAGAACAAGGTGGGTGGGTTGCTGCAATTGATGAGCTCCTTCAAAAGGTTGTGCGGATGGACTTGTTTGTTGCCCTATTTGAAGCTTATCCTTTCCCTCTTTTGGTGGCCAACCTCAAAGGAGAGAAAAAGAAAGAGAATTAAGCCTATATCAACGATATTAAAGCAAATATAACATAGGCGGGGCTAATGCCAAATAAGAATAGGGTCCTCACTACATGGTAGCTACAACATGTGAGTGAGAAGATAATGTAAGCTAAGGCATATTAACTAACACTTGATGCAAGAGTAAAGTCAAAGCATGAAGAGCACTCAAAAGCATCAAGTTCAACTAGAAAGAGTGGGTAATGAAAAAAAAACATGTAAGCTCATATCAATGCACAAAGGATACAAGAGTCATACAAGATTAAGCATTGATTCAAAAGTTTCATTACCCCTCAATATCAAACAAGTCAAGAAGCACCAAGATTAACCAAGAAATTCTCAACAATTGAGTAAGAAAAATCAACACCATTATTAAAATAAGAAACTCAAAAAAAAATAAGGTAAAAATAAGCTATGAAAATAAAATAAAAATGGAAAGAGTGGAAGTATACGAATTCAATGGGCAAAAGAAAATGGAAGAGGAAAAAAACTCTTTTTTTTTACCGGCGCGGACACGCAAAGTGCGCGCACGCGCGGGTGGCAGGCACATAATAGGCACAAAAGTGGCACAACTCTCTGGAAAATGTACCAGGAGTGCAAATGGCGCTATCGGCGCGCACGCGCATGGCGTGCGTGCGCGTGCATTGTGCAATTGGCTTATGGATGCGTACGCGCCAGGTGCGCGCACGCGCGAGTTGGTTTGTGCCTCGCGCACAAAGTAGGCGCAAGTTAGGCACAACTCTCTGAAATTTGGCTTGGAGGTGAAATCTTTGCATCCACGCGTACGCGTACATGGCGCGTCCGCGTGGATGATCGAAAATGCTTGAGGCGCGTGTACACGTGGATGGTGCTCTGTTTTTCAAAAATTTTTCATGTTCTTGCACCAATCCAAGCATTCCAAACCTTCAAACAGCTATCCAAACACCATAAAAGCCTTATTCAACATGCTAAACTACTGAATAAACTTAACAACTAAGCTACAAACTTAAGACACAAATCTAATGAAACAAGCCAACAACCAAAATATTAAAACAAAAGTTTGCAAAGAAGAAACTACCTAACAATGGTAACTCAAATCACTTATTAACCAAATCTAAAAGAGAGTGGAAAGAGTTTACCATGGTGGGGTGTCTCCCACCTAGCACTTTTAGTTTAAATCCTTTAGTTGGACATTTGGGAAGCTCTTTGTCATGGTGGCTTATGCTTGTACTCATCTTTGAATCTCCAAGGATCATTGTTCTTCAAATGGTTGATAAAAATTCCAACCAAATTCACCATCCTTGGGCAAAGTTCTACCCAAGAAATGAGCTCCCATAGTTGGTTGGCATGCTTCGATCCGGGATCCCATATCTTATTCTTACACCCATCTTCTAGTTGATTGTCATGATTCTTCCATTCGGGTGGTTGAGACATAGAATTCTCTTGAGTATACCAAGTCTTCCTCCTAGACTAACACAAGGTAGCATCCATCCAATCGTAGTTCCCACATTTTGAAGCTTTGACCTCAATGAGCTTAATTCCAAACTTCCAACCACTACACAACCCCTTTCTACTCTTGATCTCACAAAGAGCCCTATGTTGCCCATCCGTTTCAATAAAACCATATTCAAGTGAGAAGGTGAAGCTTGAGGGTAGGAGTTTTATCCACTTGAACGGTGTGTTGGATGGTGACATGGGGAGGACGACCTCCCCACACTTGGACAATGCAAGGTCTACTTCCTTAAGCTCTTCTTTAGTTGTTTCCACCTCTTCGCAAGCTTTTTCAATTTCAACCTTTTCCCTTTTATCACTTGGTTTGGTGTTGTCTTCAAGAATTTCGATTTCTTGCCCAATGGGAGGTGATTCAATTTTAGATAGGAATTCATTGATGAATGAATCCATCTCTTGATCAACCTCTCCATATTCTTCAATTTCGATATACACCAATTCAACTTTTTCCTCCTGGTAGCTCTCTTCCGATTCACTCTCTTCTTCATTGCTCACCAAGGGTGTGGGAGGTTGTGCACATTCTTCTATAATTTCAACTTCATGTCCAATGGGAGAGGATTCACTTGTAGATAGAAATTCATCCATGATTGAATCCATCTCTTGATAAACCTCTTCCAAGTCTTCAACTATGATATGCCTTGGAGGTTGCGCACCCTCCTTAACATCAATATCAAGCTTCTTGGAAGAGTGCTCCATGATGCTACATTCCCATGGACTTTCAACATCTCCTAAATCTTCAACCACTTCTTCCGGATCAATTGTCTCATCTTCCTCACATCGTGGCAATTCTTGTTTCAACTCCTCTTCTTCACCTTGAAGCTCTAAACTCACTCCCTCACTATGCTCCTTGGTTGCTTCTCCACATTTGTCAATGGGAATTCCTTGATTGCTTAGTTGGGAGGAGGCCATGTTGCTAACGGCTTCCACTAGGATAGCCATCTTGGCTCCTAGCTCCTTAAACTTCTTTTCAACCTCCTCGTATCGCCTTAAGATATGAGATTCAAGATCTCTCAATTCTTGCATAGGGGCTTCATCGGGAGGTGATGGTGGAAGAGAAGGTTCATTGTTTGGGGGGAAGGTTTCATAATTGGAGGGTGGTTCATCTTGGTAAGGGTATGGAGATGGTGTATATTGAGGTGGTTCTTGAGAGTGGTCATGATAAGGTTGCGGTGGTTCTAAAGGTTCTTGCTCATAACGGTTATAAGAATGTGGTATGGATGATTGGTCATATGATGGATATGGATCATAGGAAGATGTTTGGTATAGAAAGGCTTGTGAGTATGGTTGAGGTTCATGTTGAGGATAAGAATTATAAGCATATGGTGGTGGTGCTTGATCATCACAAAAGGAGTCACCATAGCCATTGAATTGACATGTATTAGGATGGTAGTTATACCTATAAGTAACCGGAGGTTGTTGCCAATAGGAGTGATCAATTCCTTGAGGCTCCTCCCATCTTTGTTGGTTCCATCCATAATGAGTGTCATCATTGAATTTCACATTCCCTACAACACAATTAGAACCAAACTCATAGCCAAGGTGAGAATTCATAGTGGAAAAGCAAAATAAAACTAACAAAAAGCTATCAAATAAAGAAAAAAAAGCAAGATATTCACACTATTCACATATATACAATAGCCAATAACACAACACCAATGCAACTCCCCGGCAACGGCGCCATTTTGATGAATGAGTTTTTGACGGTTTAGAATTTCCTCAAATGAATCCTCGTTGTGAAGTATAGTTTCCAAACCAATCAATAATCCTTTCAAGGAAAAATATTGGTTGTCACAAAGAACAAACCCCAAATAAGAATTAACCGGAGTATTTTGGACTCCGGGTCGTCTCACAAGGAGTTACAATGAAGTGGTCAATTATTGGCTATGGGGATCAAGGGGGGGTTTGGTTGATAAGAGGACAAGAAAATAAATGACAAGAAAAGTAAATAAAGCAAGTAAATAAAGAAAGCAATTAATAAAGAGAGACATTCATGGCAATGGATTGAGATCATAGGCGTTCTATACTAGTCATGCATGATTAATTCATCTTATTTAGTTAACTCACACATCAGGAGAATGTCAAACAAGACTAATTAATCATATCACAAATATAAACAAGAATTTATCTCATTACGTCAACTCCAACAAATAGGGAGAAAGTTTAACGAGACTAGCTAATCTCAATCCAAAAGTCCTAACCAACTTACTAATTAAAATATCAAAAGATTAGCGTCAATGGAAACAATATTCCATATGTCCTAATCAACTCACTAATTAAATTAGCAAAAGATTAGCGTCAATGGAAACAATACTAGCTAACAACTCTAGATCACCAACATGAGTTGGGTTTTCATGACTCAAGATTACCCAATCACTCTTTCCAAGCCAAGAATGCTCAAAATCTACTCTAACATCCTTCCAAGCATTTTATCAAACACGTGGAAGGCATAAAAGGAAAGCATAATAAATGGCAAGAAATAGTAAAATCTACCAACTACAATTTGCAGGGAAAGTAAATCAACAATTCAAATTAACAATAAAAGAACATCAAACATAAAATTTCATTAAAGAAAAATCAAATCCAACAAAAGCATCCATGAACATAAAAGAGAGCTTAAAAGGGAAATTAATAAGAAAACTAAGAAGAACAAAGGTGTAACAACAAGAAATTAAAGGAGAAACTAAATCAAAACAAGAATTGAAAGATGGATTTAAGAAAAGTAAACGTAAACTATCCTAAATTCTAGAGAGAAGAGAGAGCTTCTCTCTCTAGAATTCTACCCTAAAACATGATGAAAACTAAAACTATGACTACTTGTGTTGACTCTCCTTCAATCCTTAGCTTGAATAGCATCAGAAATGAGTTGGGTTGGGCCCAAAGTGCTTCAGAAATCGTTGGGGGCGATTTCATCTTTAGTGGGTCGAGCAGCATCGGCGCGCGCGCGCAAAGTGCGCGTGCGCGCCCCTATACCCGAAGCAACATATAGCAAATTTTATATCATTTCGAAGCCCCAGATGTTAGCTTTTCAACGCAACTAGAACTGACTCATTTGGACCTCTGTAGCGCAAATTATGGCCAATTGAGTGCGTGGAGGTCAGGCTTGACAGCTTTACGGTTCCTTCATTTCTTCATGAGTTCTCCCATTTTGCATGCTTTTCTCCTCACTTCTTCCATCCAATACTTGCCTTATGAACCTGAAATTACTCAACAAACATATCAAGACATCGAATGGGATTAAAGTAAATTAAAATCACCAATTTTAGGGCCTAAAAAGCATGTTTTGACATTTAAGCACAATTTAAGGGAGAATTACAAAACCATGTTATTTCATTGAATAAATGTGAGAAAAGTTGATAAAATCCACCAAAATAAGCACAAGATAAACCACAAAATTGGGGTTTATCAATGCCCATGCTTTCCTCCTTGTTTGTCTTCTTTGTGTCCTCTTGCATTCCCTCGCATCCGTGCCAATCTTGCTTGCTTCCAATCCTCAAGTGCCTTCCTCACTGATTCATGACTCTCTTCCACCTTTTCTCTTTCTTCTCGTGCTAATTCATCCCTCATTTCTTCATACATTGTGATTCCTGGATGCAATATAGGCAGCTGTCCTACCAAGTAACCGAGCCTGGCTTGAGTATTTATATGGTGCCCAGTCTCGCTCAGGTAAACTCCTTCTGCGAATGCCCTTTGCTCGTCCAATAGTTCTGCCTGTTCTATCTGTCTTTGATGCATCTCATGTATATGTGCACCTTGATGTGCTTGGATGTTGATTAGCCTCTGAATGGATTCTTGTTGCTCGTTTTGCCTTTGTTCCATCCTGTGGAATGTTTCACCCCATTGTTGCCCTTGACTCAGTTGCTGATCCATCATTTGCTTTTGCCACTCCCCTTGTTGAGTCATCCATCTTGAGAGCGACTCCTCTTGCTGCCCCATCATCTGTAGTTGAAGCTCTCTCTGTGCTCCTTGGCATTCCAAATATTGTCGAGATAGTCCATCAACGGCTTCCTGCAATTCGTGCATATCCAAGGTGGCTAGTGCTTGCCCCTCTAAGACTTGTCCTTCCACTACTTGAGGGGCTGTCCTCTTCCTTTGCTTCCGTTGAGGCAGGGGGGATGCGGTAGCATGCATTCATCGAACGGTTATTGGAATGCCCTCTTTTATCCATACGGCGTTCTCATCTTCAAACACCACCGCAGCTTTCTTGCACAGTCGGTAAATAGTGCTGGGGTAACCTAACGTTCCTCTTGAGTCGCTTTTCTCTGCCATTTTTCTAATACCTTCTGCTATGAGTTCATGAACCTTGATTTCTCCTCCTTTGAGTATACAGTGTACCAGTGTGGCTCTCTTGAGATTTACCTCCGAGTTGTTCGCTGTTGGGAGGATGGACCTCCTTACAATTTCGAACCACCCCTTTGCTTCCAGAGTGAGATCTGCTCTCTTGATGAACCTTGGTCTCCTATCTGCATATCTTTCCCAGTCAGCTCCTGGTACACAAATGTCTTGCGCAATCTGGTCATGATTAGGGTTGTTGTCCATTCTTGAATGATAACTCTCTTCTTCAAATGGTATGGACCGCAGTTTTAATGCCTTCATGACACTCATGGGACCAAAATCCACAATCTTTCCTCTTACAAAGCTTGTATATGACTCATCTGCCTTATCATATCGGACCGCATTTGCATAAAACTCTCTTATAAGATTTGCATTCACCTTAATGACCGGATCAGTGAGGAGCTCCCATCTTCTCTTTTCTACCTTCTTTGTGATTTCGGGACACTCAGTTTTCCTAACTTGAAATCCCAGCTCATAAATGATCTCCTTATCCACCATCCACCCGTATTGCAATGCATGGTACAAGCTTCTAAATCTCTTTTCATCATACGGGTGTTGCTCCATAGGTTCCTTTCCCTTCCTTCTTTTAGAGCTCGAAGATGCCATGAATGAGGGTTAATGTGTGAAGTTGGCAATGGTGTGGAGACTTTTGGTTGTTTAGGGTTGAGTGCAATGAAGGGAGTGAAGGGGAATCCGAAATGGAGAGGTGTGCAGAGTGGGGTACGGAACAAGGATCACTTATATAGAGAGGTTGTGAGTGAATGGAGGGTGTGGATTGATGGAGTGGTTGTTTGATGGACGGTTGGGGTTGTGCATGGAGAAAGGACAAGGATCATCACTTTATGATGGAGATTGCTGAGTCTTCAAGGGTCCCATCCTTTTCAATGTTGCATGGAAACATTTTCCAATGCCTTCCCTTTTTAAAAAAAGTGTGTAGTTTCTCCTCATGAAGTGGCCGAACCCTTCTCATTTAGTTGTCCAATCAATCTCCTTCAATGTTCCTCTCCTTTTCCCTATAAAATAAGAAAAATTAATGTCCTAAAAAGTATTTAAACTTTTCGGCTAGAATAATAAAAAGAAGAAAAGATTTTGTTTATTCATGAACTCCAACTAACTAACTAACTGTGTATCCTTATATGCACATTGGTGGCACCATGGGGTGACACCAAACTTAGTTTGGAGCACTGTGATGAAAAGTTCTGTTCAAAGCTCCAAGACTAGCATGCTCTCAGTTGCATTCATGCTTTCTTGGCACGCTTTGAACACCAAACTTGTTCTTCACTATATACTGCAATATAAGAATTTCACCAAGTGTTTGTCAAGTTTAGGTTGGAATTCATGAATATTGACTTATTCACTAGTAAAAGCTCATAAAACATGGGTTGCCTCCCATGAAGTGCTTCTTTAGCGTCACTAGCTTGACGTTTCTCCTTCATCAGGGAGGTTGATAATGCTTCAAGTCCTCCCTTCTTGCCTTGGACTTATATCCATTGGTTGTATCAATGATCTCTACATGTTCCAAGGAGAGAACTCTGTTAATAGTGAAGACCTTAGGTAACTGAGATGGTACAGTGGGAAGATTAGGGGGGATATCTGGGAAGTAAGCTGAGATCACTTTATCTCCTGGAGAGAAGTCTTCCGTAGGGATCTTCTTGTTCCTCCACCCCTTTGGTACCTTCTTCTTTGTCCCTTTTGATGTTGCCTTGCTCTTGGTGACTTCTTCTTCTAAGGGAATTTTGTTGTTGTCTTCACATGTCTCTAGTGGTTTAGGTTCCTCTAGCTTTTCCTTGAGTTGTGACAACTGCTTATTTCCATGTTCATCAACCAAGGGCTTTCCCAGATGGGCTGGTTGTGCTTCAGTGCTTGCTTCCTCTGTCAGCATCTCATTATGATCATTGCTTGGTTCTTTGTTTTCTTGGTCTGCTTCTTGTGAGAGTTTGAAGACATTAAAGCTGAGTCGTTCATCATGGATCCTCAATATTAGCTCCCCTCGCTCCACATCTATGAGTGCTCTGGCTGTAGCTAGGAATGGTCTTCCCAATATGATTGGGTGGGTGTGACTCTCTTTCATATCCAAGATGACAAAGTCTGTGGGAAGAAAGTATTTCCCAACCTTTAACAACACGTTTTTCACCACCCCTATTGCTTGTTTTTTGAGTTTTGTCAGCCAGCCTGATGACTACATCTGTGGGCAATATCTCATTGATCTGCAGCCTCTTCACCAGGGATAAGGGCATTAAGTTGATGCTTGCTCCCAAATCGCAGAGTGCTCTATCAAACATTGTTTCCCCTATGGCACAGGGGACATGAAAACTCACTGGATCTTTTCTTTTCGTAGGCAACTGTGGTTGAATGAGGGCACTGCACTCCTTGTTCATCACTATAGTTTGGCCTCCCTTGAGTGAGCTTTTCCTGGGAAGCAGCTCCTTCATATACTTGATGTATACAGGCATTTGTTGAATAGTCTTGATGAATAGTATGTTGACATGCAGAGATGCAAACAAATCTAGAAACCTTGAGTATATTCTCTTCTCCACAGCACCATTGAGCAGTTGGGAAAAAGGTGCATAGAGTCTCAGCAGCTCCTGTTGTGAGATTTTTGGTTCTTGATGATCTTTTTCCTTCTTCTCTACTGAGGTATCTTCAGGTTGTTCTGACAGTTTGCTTGGCTTGTCCTCAGTCTCCTTATCACTTATAGTGACCATCTTGCAATCTTCCCATCTTACTTTCTTTGTTTCACCTCTCAGATTCTTCTCTGTGTCACTTGGGAATCCATCTGTGGGTTTGGGAATTTGCTCAGAGAGATACCCCACTTGAGATTCCAACCTCTTGATTGTGTCTCCCTAGTTCTTGAAACTGGCTCGCACTTCCTCCTTGAACACCTTGTTGTCTTGAATCTCCTTGCCTATGCCTTCAAGTAGATTCTCAATCCTTTAGAGTCTGTCATCAAATGATTGTAGATCATGATTAGAAGTGGAAGGATGAGGTAAGTTATTTTGGTTTTGATGTGGATGTGGAGAAATGTTGTTATTAGGGTGTTGATATGGTCTAGATGTGAAGTGTTGGTGGCTTGCATTGTTGGGATTTGGGCATCTTTGATCAAGGCTTTGGTCTTGTTGATTTCCCCACCCAAAGTTTGGGTGATTCCTCCATCCAGGGTTGTAGGTCTTGGAGTATGGATCATGGTTTTGCCTATGTGAATTCCCAATGTAGTTGGCTTGTTCCTAACTACCCTCTGCTTCTTCATTCACTCCTTCTTGGGTTATTGATGAAGTGGCGATTGCTGCTACTTGGTTCCTCTCCATCTTCTTGGTGAGGTCAGCCAGCTGCTGGGTAATGAGCTTGTTTTGGGCCAGCAGAGCATCTACATTGTTTAGCTCCATTACTCCTCTTGTGTTCCCTCTTTCGGAAGCATAGAAGTAGTCATTCGCTGCTACAGTTTCAATGACATCTATGGCCTCCTCAATGGTCTTCTTCTTGTTCAAAGATCCCCCGGATGAATGGTCTACGGCCTTCTTTGACTCATAAGAGAGCCCTTCATAGAAATGGTGCAGCTGCACCCATTCATTGAACATATCTGGTGGGCACCTCCTTGTTAGGTCTTTAAACCTCTCCCATGCTTCATATAGAGTCTCACCATCTTGTTGCCTGAAATTTTGGACCTCAGCTCTCAGCCGATTGATTCGTTGAGGGGGGTAAAATCTTGCTAAGAATTTATTCACCACATCTTCCCAAGTTGTCAAGCTCTCCTTTGGGAAAGACTCCAGCCACTTGGCTGCCTTATCCTTGAGTGAGAATGGAAATAAGAGCAGTCTATAGGCGCCAGGATGAACACCATTAGACTTCACTATGTCACATATTCTCAGGAAGGTGGTTAGATGTTGATTGGGGTCTTCTTGGACACTTCCTCCGAACGAACAGTTGTTCTGAACAAGGGTGATGAGCTGTGGTTTTAGTTCAAAATTGTTGGTGTGGATGGTTGGCTTTTGAATGCTACTTCCACAGTTTCCTGGGTTTGGATTAATGTAAGAGCCTAAAACTCTTCTATCCTCCCCAGCATGATTTGCTCGTCCTCTTCCGCCATGGTTGTGAGCTTCTTCTTCATGATGGTTCTCCATGTTTTCTTCCATGTTTGGTTCAAAGTATTCCTCAAAGTGTTCCTCCTCTTCTTCAGCACCAACTACACGTTTTTCTCTTGCCTCCCTCCTTAGTCTAAGGAAGGTTCTCTCAGGTTCAGAATCAAAGGAAGTTGAAACCCCACTTCTTCTCCCTGTTATACAACCAACAAGTACAAGCAAAGAGAATAGCTGCAGAAAGTATATCTGTCAGAATTACTGTTAGTGTGAGTGATGTAATATATCAAACAGTTAGTGGGTTAGTGAAATGAATGGTAAATAACAAAGAAAAAGTAGGGGGAAGGGAAGAAATTAACTAGAACAGAAAGTAAATGACTCAAACAGAAAATTAAATCAAACAAAAATAAAATGCTCAATCTAGTTATCCTCCAATTTAATCATTGTTGATGCACAATCAATCCCCGGCAACGGCGCCATAAACTTTATGCACGGAAAACTTGTCTCATAACAAATTTCCTTCGGCAAGTGTACCGAATTTGTCGTCAAGTAAAAACTCACAATAGAGTGAGGTCGAATCCCACAAGGATTGATTGATCAAGCAACTTTAATTAGAGGAATGTTCTAGTTGAGTGAATCAGAATTTGAGTTGAGAATTGCAGAAATGAAAATGGCGGGAAAGTAAATGGCAGAAAAAGTAAATGCTAGAATTAAAGAACTGAAAGTAAATGACTGAAAGTAAATTGCATAATTGTAAATGGGAATGGGGGAATTGCTCATAAAAGTAAGTAACAGAAATTAAAGAGAATGGGTAAGATCAGAAATGGGGGGTTCATTGGGCTTAGGAGATGTTGCATTCTCCAGATCAATTTCATTTTTATCTCTTCCTCAATCAATGCACCCATTGATCTCCTTGGCAATCTTAAGTCATTGAATTACAATTTCTTGTAATTCAATCTCTTAAATCTTGTTCAATAGCCAATTCCTTGGTCAATTGCTCATGAGAAGAGTTGAAGTATGGTCACTGATTATACCACATGCATTTCCCAAATCAAGTGTTGAGAGGATTATAGTCACATATCCATCCAAACCCAATTTGGTCTAGCATGAGAAAGCATTTCTAGCATGATCTCTTCATTCCTCTTTCAAGGTTCAGAAGAGATCCAAGTAGGAATAGCTTCTTTTCCAAGATAACTACCCAATTGGATGAAGATCGAAAGCTTTCAAGTAAAATCAAGAGAAAAGATAGAAGAAGAATAATGAAAACTAGTATTGATCCATCAAATTACAACAGAGCTCCCTAACCCAATGAAAGGGGTTTAGTTGTTCATAGCTCTGGAAAATGAAAACAAAGATGGAGAATACATGATGATACTAGAAGTGCAGAGAAAGTAAATACAGAGAGTAGTTCTATGCCCAGAGGCTCCCTATAATTTCCAACTCCCAATTTAATTCAAAGCTACTCCTATATATACTACTCTTCTGTTCTTCTAGTTGGCTCTTCAAGTCTTGGGTATGGGCCTTTGGATCTTGAGTTTGAAGCAGTTCTCTTCTTCATTGGGCTTGGCTTTACTTGCAGAGAGAAAGTGTGAAGTGGGCAGAGACTTTAGCTCAGGACGTTATTGGCGTTAACGTTCAGTGAAAATATGAGTTCGAGAATGTTAGTGACATTCAACTTTTTCACTAACGTTCCTCACCCAAGTAAGAGCCACGTTAACCTCAAAGTTAGTGGCACAAACGTTGCCACTAACGTTGCCTCTTTGTCCTTCGTGCACGTTATTGGGACTCAACTTTTCCAACAACGTTGAGAAGCCTCCCCCTTCCCTACGTTAGACTCCACGTTAATTTAGTTAACGTGGCTCTTGTAACGTAAGCTTGCCAACCTTCGAGAACGTTAGTGACACTTAACATTGTCACTAACGTTCCAATGTGCCCCTTATCTCCCACGTTAGAGTCCACGTTAACTAGGTTAACGTGGCTTCTAACGTGGCTGTGCTAGCCATCTCCAACGTTAGTGACAATGTTGAATGTCACTAACGTTGGCTCATCATCCTTCTCCTCACGTTAACTTCCACGTTAACTAAGTTAACGTGGGAGTTAACGTGGCTCATTGTGGCTTGTGTTGGCTCCTTCCAACGTTAGTGACAATGTTTGGTGTCACTAACGTTTTCGACAACTTTTCTTCTTCACGTTAACTTCCATGTTAACTAGGTTAACGTGGGAGTTAACGTGGCTTCTTGGGGATAGTGTGTGTTCATCCCAACGTTAGTGACAATGTTTAGTGTCACTAAGGTTGTTGACCATCTAGTTTCTTCACGTTAGCTTCCATGTTAACTAGGTTAACGTGGGAGTTAACGTGGCTTCTTGTGACTTGGCCAACGTTAGTGAGAAAGTTGAATGACACTAACGTTGGCTTCCCCTTTTCTTCTTAACGTTAGAGGCCACGTTAACTAAGTTAACGTGGCAACTAACGTGGCCACTTATGAGCTTAGTCCAACGTTAGTGATAATGTTAAGTGTCACTAACGTTGGCTATATTTCTTTTCTTCCATGTTAGAGTTCACGTTAGCTTAGTTAACGTGACTCTTAACGTGGGCAATGATGGCTTCTAGAGCGTTATTGGCAATGACTTTTCTCATTAACTTTGCAAGTTACTCCCATTCCACGTTAGTGTCAACGTTAGTGTAACTAACGTTGCCACTAATGTGGTTCTTCTTTGCTTCCTTTGTCCTGAAATTAAGCAATAAAGTGCATCAAAGTTCTAGTCCAAGTCATGGGAAATGCAACATCCAATTTGTCATTAAATTCATGCAACATCCAATTTGTCATTAAATTCATGCAAAATCCTCATGAAATCATGTAAAGTGCACAATGTATGCTTGAATCAAGATGTAAGTGAATATCTACCCAAAACTAGCTTATTTCCTAAGTAAATGCATGAAACTACCCTAAAAATAGTAGAGAAAAGGTCAGTGAAACTGGCCAAAATGCCCTGGCATCAGAAGCATATGAAAATGCCAGAATATACAAGGAAAGAGCAAAAAGGTGGCATGACAAGAGGATCTCCCCAAGAACATTTGAACCAGGCCAAAGGGTGTTGCTATTCAACTCAAGACTGAAGATTTTCTTGGGAAGCTGAGATCTAGATGGACTGGTCCATACACCATTACCAAAGTATCCCCTCACGGCTATGTAGAGTTACTTGATGAAACTTCAAAACAGACCTTCACAGTCAATGGACATAGGGTGAAACTTTATCTTGGTGGCCCTTGGAGCAAGGAAGAAAGTGTGCACTTGTTAACATGAGCAGAGGAGCTGCAATGTCAAGCTAAGGACAATAAACAAGCGCTTCATGGGAGGCAACCCATGCACAGGAGTTTTCTTTTATTTTTATACTTTAGTAGTCAACAATGAGAGATTGCATCATATACAATTAAAAAAAAAAGGGGGGGTTGAATTAGCATGTAGTGTATGCAGGACACTAAGTTTTGTGTGGCTAACTTTGAAGCAAACGGTAAATTTTAACCTTATTATAACACTTAGTCACAAACTAAGTTTGGTGTCCTTACATACATAAATAATGCTAGAAAAAAGAGAAAGTATAGTTTTTTTTAGCATATGAAAGCAATCCTTTGATTTTAATTTTTGTTATAGTCAAGTTTATATTAGTATATCATCATAATTTGTTAGCATTAGTTAAGACACTTCAAGAATCTCAAGGTTTTGGAATTTTGTTGCAGGGAAATGAAAGAAAGAAGTGATGGGGAATCTTGGGAGAGAGGTCACGGATACACACACAAGGAAAAGGAAGTCACATGAGCCTTGAATTTTGTGCATTGGAAAGAATAACTCAACATGCATTAGCTAGAAGATTCATACTTCCTATAACACAATCAAACCATTAAGGCAATTCATCCACTTCTTAAAGAATACCGTGGCCCCCCCAACAAGAACATTTGCACTCACCTTGCCTTCACTCCTATATATAGACCACCGAACCACCTCCATTCCTCATCCCCTTCACAATCATTTTCAAGCCTTCATTCCTTACCTCATAAGCCTATTCTTCTAAGCACCTCTCACTTCCAATTCTTGTATGCCTAAGGATAAGTATTCCTCTAAGTTTGGTGTGGACAATTCGGCCATCTCACTTGGAATTCAATGGCCTCATCCTCAGGAGCTAAGAAAGGGAAAGGCAAGCAACCCATGCAAGAGGAGATCACATTTGATGAGAGAAGGTTCAAATCCAAAAACCATGAGCGCATCTTCTATTGGATGATAAGCAAAGACATTATTCCGGAGGTACCATTCAAGCTAAGAAAGGAGGAGTACCCTGAGATACAAAAAGTAATTGGAAAAAGGGGATGGGAGCTTCTCTGTAATCAACCTCAAGTTGTAAGCATGCCTCTCATTCATGAGTTCTATGCCAATGTCATAAAGAAAGCTGATGATGAAGAACCATATTTGAGCTATGTAAGAGGAGTGGTGGTCCACTTCAGACCAGACACCATCAATAGGGTGCTAATGATCAAGCCAAAACGGTTTAAGCAACCTAGCTATGAGGAGAGGGTTAAATATGACCAAAGATGTATGGATGTGCTAAGTGATCTATGCAAAGTAGGCACGGATTGGGTGTTGGATTCACAAGGACAACCACTCAAACTTAGAAGAGGTGACCTCATACCTCAAGCAAAAGGATGGCATGACATAGTGAGAAGATCATTAATCCCTACCTCAAACAATTCAGAGGTGACAATAAACAGAGCAATAATGATCCACTGCATAATGAAAGGAGGGGAGATCAATGTGGGAGAAATCATAGCTAAAAACATCATTGACACAGCTGAAAATGTCAAACAAGATAGTTGGCTAGGATATCCTAGCACCATCTTACGCCTATGTGAAGAAGCTGGGGTACCTCTTGAAGAGTTTGAAGAAACAGACATAGTGTCCGTACACTACAAGAAAACTAGGATTTTGCTACAGTTTTAAAGCGTAGCGAAAAGTTGAAAAAAGCGTAGCGATAGCTTTTCGCTACGCTTTTTGAGCTACCGGCACGCTTTTGAAAGGGTCACAACTGCTAGCGTACCGGTTGCTCTATCGCCACGCTTTTGGTGACCTATGGCCACGCTTTTTCTGTCGCCACGCTTTTATCTATTGCCACGATTTTAAGCATGGCTGTATGTGAAAGATATCGGTACGCTTTTAAAGCGTGCCAATAGCTAGAGATACGGCTACGCTTTTAAAGCGTGCCAACAGCAAGAGATATCGCTACGCTTTTAAAGCGTGCCAGTAGCAAAAGATATGGCTACGCTTTTAAAGCGTGCCAGTAACAAGAGCTATGGCTACGCTTTTAAAGCGTAGCTATTGATAATTGTTGTACAATATGTCTACGTTTTTAAAGCGTAGCTATAACTTTGTTCAGGTTCTATTGTTCTTTTTCTAATCTTTATAATAAAATCTTATAAAATTCATAGATAATTGTAAAATTTATACAATGACCATTAATTTTAAATCAACTAATCCAATCTTTATTAACTTGTCACCAAATATAGTGTGATTGATCACATGACATGCTCTAACAAAATACCAAAAATCAAAATCATTACAACTATTACATTATCTACTTGCTTTACATATTATTACATAAGAGAAAAAATTTTAGAATCAATAGGAAGTTACAAAAGAGACCACTAGTTTTTACTGAAACAAAAAAACACTACTAGTACCCAAGCTAACGAAGATTCTAAGCAAGCTACCATCCTAGAATTACATATTACTAATCCGGGAGCCATCATTTCAATCCACTTGGATCATATACCACATGCAATGCCATGCAGCTCTTGAGAAAACATGAGCCATCATTTCAATCTACCTGAAGAAAATAGATAATCTTCCGTCAAGTCTAGGAAAGTAAAGAGAAAGCCAATTGAATTGCTTATTACCGAAACTTTACCTGGTACAAGGAGGAGCAGTGCTGCTCAAATCACAACCTCCAATTTTGTATGTCCTTCTTGCAAGCACAACAACCAAAAGTATGTAAGAACATGATTGTGAGTATATGCATCTTCAAAAGCTTTTCGTTAAGCTATGCTTTTCTTCTATTTAATTTTCTCTATTTACAACATTGATTCAGTTGTAAACTGTACATAAAAAATAAAAAAAAGAATAAAAAAAGAAGTGAAATAAAGTAAGAAAATTAAAAAGAACCTCTGAGTAATTATTTATCAAACAACTAATATACTATTGGATATATGACTCCACAGTCTGCAGTTTACCATTACCAATAATGTCAAACAAATAAATAATGCACACCTATATCAACTAGGGCACAAACATGGAAATGTGTGTTTAACCTGAAAGCAGCAAATTGTTCGTAGCTCCCACCCCCACCAGATAAACTCCTTTTTAATCATCAATCAAAAGCATGGATATAAACACTAGAATAGTTATGTATAACTTATTTCAATTAACTCTAGAATTCGTTCATATCTTCTCACTTACTGCACTCAAGAGTAGTTCTCTCTCCACAAATCATATCTTAGGGAGAATAATACACAAATGTATGAAGCTGCCAACACTTATTTTAATTTTAAATTTAAGAAAATAAAAGACATGTACTTACAGTGAGAACTGGACCAATTGTCAAGTCCTCTAGCTTTTTTCTCTCAGCAATACCTTTTAATTTGGATACCAAGGAAGTCGAAGCCCAGTTCTAAGCACAGTAAGTAACTGAAAAATCTCCAGAGCTGGTTGTGAAATCTCCACAGCATAACCTTTCAGAAAGTTGAGGATCAAGTGCTGGTTGTGAAATCTCCAGCCCTTCACTTTTAATGATAGATATATAACTGAAAAATCAATTGAGAATCATTAAGATTTTGTAACATTATAGGAGTGCCCATTTAAAAAAAATAAAACAGAAGTAATCTCCACCAATTTTGTTTTTAATTAAACAATCTAAGAGCATCAAACTATATTTTTTCTAATTTTCAGAAATCAGAGATGGTATTCAACATTCTTATCTGGGTGGAACTCTTAAACTCCAAGGTCCTCATCCCAAAGGAAAATGTCCTCATCCTAAAATAAAAATCTGGGTGTAAGGAAACATAATACACATCTAAGACAATAAATAACAATTCCTAAAATAGAATCCACAAATTAGGTGGCTAAAATTTCTAAACTGCATTCACTAGGCCTTGTGGACCTTTTCCACATATGCCTGCAACGAAAAGCACAGGAATTGTAAGACAATCTAGAAAGGCTAATTGTAAGCAATTACTCATTTTTCATCAATTCTGAGACAACCCAACTTTGACAAGAGAGAATATCTAAAAGCACAATAGCAGATGTAGATTAAGAAACTAACATAAAGAAAAACACCACGGCTTGAACCATGTCCTCCCAGAAGGTTCCTCCATTTGAGGGAAGAGAAAGAAAAACTCGTGTTCTTGCATAAGAGCACAGCACCATTGTTGCTCAACTTCGCCAGCCTCAGAACTCTCGGGAAATCCTGAAATTATATATATATATATATATATATATATATATATATATATATATATATATATATATATATATATATATATATGAATGCAATGCAAACAGTTTATAAAGGATAATAACAAGTAGAAGAAAAACACAAACGAGGGTATGAACAGCACTGGAGATGGCAGATGAACCCTGAAAATAGAAGACGATGAACTTTGTCAAACATCAACTTTTAAAGGCCCCTGTTTTGAAGGGATAATATAAGATATTGAATTTGCTAATGTTAATATATGATTGGATAACAGTGTTACACCCTTTTATATTATTAGTGTACCAAAATCCAAAAAGCAAAAGTAAATATCTCCTAAAAAATATCAGGTTAGGAATTTGATAATCCATGGGACAAGTAAAACCTCATCTTAACTATATTAAACAATAATGCGCTTTGATAAAACATAAAAGCTATTCAGGCCTCTTAGTTAGCCATTGTTGTCCTTTTTATGACATGATTAAGGGTTTCTGGTACTATATGTCAAAATTCATCATTTCCATGTATTAACTTTATGGCTTGCTTCTCAGTATTGATAGCAAATGGCTTAACTAATTGAACATAAAACACAAACAAATGGATTCTAAATTATTCAATTTACACTGGGACGGTAGATTTCAACACTAAAACACTGGAAAGTTTTAGCAAGAGGCTGTTGAGAAACTATTTTTTTTCCTGCCTTGTTTTTATCTGACTAATGATTTTCATGCCTATAAACACGGAATGGAGAACTATATTTGCAATGGCCAGAAAGAAATTGAAAAGAAAACTGTGCTCCCTAGAATACAATTGTGTCTTCAATGTGCATGTCTTATTATTATATACCTGAATGTGTATATTCAGAAATTACGAGTAATTCATTAATGAAAAAAATACATACTGAAAACTTTGACAAAGTAGCTTGAGCAGCCACGTCTGCAGCTTTGTTCTGATAAAAAAATTGGGAGGAAGAAAGAGATTTAGCATTTGAGAACTTCTTTCTTGCTTCGTCAAATTCTTGAATCTGATAAAGGACAGGCACCAAAACAGAATATGAATCAACATGACATAAATCCATCAAAGAAGAAGCTTAGATACATATTTTACAGATGAAGCTATAGTTAAAGAAGTCAGCTGAGACAATAGTTAAATAAAGTCAACACATATTTGGATATATAACAACGCGATTTGCAGATTGGATCTTAATTAATTACCTGCATTGCGTTAACAATAAGGCCTGAGAGAATGAAAAGAGTGCCTGTAGGAAGAATAAAAACTGCTGCTAGGAACGCCATGTCCTTTTTTTTTTTCTCAACCTACCTCCAAATGCAATACACATTTAAACAACCTCTATTCCATCAAGTCACATACCACTCGCTACACTAATTTCATAACAAGGCAGTCAACCAAAACCATCATACATAGCACGAAATGTTGCTTTAATTTCATAACAGGGCAATCAACCAAAACCAAAACCAAACACCTTGCATTCGACTCAACATCTTATTCAATGTGACTTTCTTCTAGGTCTGTTTTACTTCAACAATATTATTTAACATTATTTTTTAACTAATAGAACTGATAATGAATACATTACCAGCAGGGACGAAGGCGGAGGGACGAAGGTGGAGGGACGAAGGGATTAAACATTATTGACAAAGGAACAAATAGTATTAAGAGTAAGAGAAAAAAATTTACATAAATTAGGTCCATGAAAATTTCTTCCCCCTATTTTAATCTGCACACATACATAATCTCCAAACTGCTATCAGATTTATATCTTCATATTCATGTTAACTATAGAAATACAAAGGCTCACCCTCTCGAAATTATATTTGAGGTCCCCAAAAACCTAGCAAGCATCGAATAACAGCTAAAATACATCGAATAACTGCTAAAATTATCACGCATTTTCAACATACCCAATTTCCAGTGCGGTGCATTCTTCATAAATTAAAGTTAAAACTAGCAAGCATGAATCAGAAATTGCTAGTCTCAACCAATAGAATTCTCTTCGTTTCACATTTTCTCACCAATATTACACACTAAATTATCAACCAATTCAGGAAAAAAATCACGAACAGAAACTACAAAATAGATAAATAAATGAAGGGATAAATAACAAAAATCAGTTACCTTCTCTTTTCTTCTTCGTCTTTTTTGAGATTGTGATGGTTCGCAACAACACTGGGACTGCGCGATTTAGGAGGAGGAGGAGAGGGCGATGAAGTGCTTCTGCTTCTGTGCCTTGTGCGGCGCCTCGGCGGTGACCGCGATCTGCTTCTGCAGCGCCTGTGGCTAAGGGAATTTCACAGAAAAATTGCTCTTTTTCCCAAACCCAATTATGAACTCGAAGTTCTGAAACGTTCCGAACCTGAACCTGTTCCCAACAGATTCCGAATTAAGAACCCGCAAATCGTTCAAATCCCACTTCTGCTTCAACGAGATTGCCTTCAATACATCCTGATTTCAACGAATTAGGTAATTAAAAGTAAAAAATAAATGAAAAGAAAGGGGGGGGAGGGAGTGAGAGGGGGTAAGGTGAAATAGGAAAAGAAATAAAAGAAGAGGACTTACAAAGAAGCAAGAAGCATGAAGGGAGCAGCGCGGAAGGGGTTAGGGGGTTAGGGTTTTGCAGTGACGTAAGGGAGCAGCGGCAAAGGGGAGCATCTACGGCGAGTGAGGGCGAGGCACAATGAAGGAGGAGGAGTTAGGGCAGTGAGTGTCTCGTCGCGTTGGGACTTTTGATGGAGGAGTTAGGGCAGAGCACGAACAAGAAGGGGTTAGGGGCTTAGGGCAGCGCACAATGAACCTCTTTCTCTAAGTGAACTGAGTCTTTAAACGAAGAAGGGGGTTTTTAATTTATCCCCACCTTTTTTTTCCAAGGGAACCTTTTGGCCACGCTTTTAAAGCGTGCCAAAAGGCTTCTAGGAAACGGCTACGCTTTTCGAACGCCGCAATAACAAAACTCTGGTGCTACGCTTTAAAAGCGTGGCGGTTTCTCTCTATGGCTACACTTTTTAAGTGTGGCAAATAAAAGCGTGGCCAAATCTCGCATCAATTGCCACTCTCATAAAAGCGTGGCCATTGACACCTTTCGCCACGCTTTTGAAGCGTAGCAAAAAAAAAACGTGGCCAAATGTTTATTTTATCGCTACCCTCATAAAAGCGTGGCCATAGACCACTTTTGGCTACGCTTTTAAAGCGTAGCAAAAAAAAGCGTGGCCATAGGCTTTTTTTCTTGTAGTGGTAGGGAAGCCCATCACCAAGAAGAGATTGGAGTACGTCACCACAATCCAATTGGAAAGGCAACCTCTAGCAAAAAGAAAGAAAAGGAAAGGAGAGAGACAAGAGGAAGAGCATGAAGAAATGGAAGAATCAAGTGCCTTAAACATGAATCAACTCCAAACCGCTTTGGATGGAATCTCTGGGTAATATGCACAAATTCAAAGAAGCCAAGAGGAACAAGCTCAACAACAAAGGGACCTTTGGCAAGCAATGAATCAGCAAAGAGAAGTTCAAGTTCAATGGATGAGTCAGCAAAGTGAATATCAAACACACATGATGGAACGACAACAAGAACAATATGACAAGATGTATGAAATCATCAACAACTCTGCTGCTGAACATGAAAGATCCATGGGGAAAGTAATACAAGAACAAGCTCAACTAAGGAAAGAACAAGCTCAGCAAAGGGATCTCCTCCTTAGGATGGAAAGAATGCAAGACGCCTTGCAAAGAGACTACAATGAGAACAGAATGTTCAAAGAAGCTAGACATAGAGACAGGATTGATTATGATATATCCACCCAAGAAAAATTCAGCTACATTTGTGGAACGCTCCCAGTGCTCAACCCACAAATCCAAAAATTCAATGAAGCACACAAGGTATTAGAAGAACAGGAAATTGCAAGGGTGCAATTTAATGCTCAAAGGCTAAAGGATAGGATGATAAGCTCAGGGATATGGAAGAAAATAGAGGAGGACCCAACAACAAAACAACAAGGAGAAGTAAGAAGAAAGAAGAAAGAAGATCCAAAGGGCAAAGGAAAACAAGGAGAATCAAGCAAAGGAAAGGAACCCAAAACTTAAAGGTGGTGAAGTTCTTTTAGTATTTTAATAAATAAAGAAGATGTATGTCTGAAACATGATATACCTTCTAGGAGTCTTTTATGCACTTTAATGTCTATAATATACATTTTCATGTTTACATCATGTATCCGCATATGCTTGGAATGTTTGCTTGCTTTAAGCCCTATTGCTAGATAATGGAATAAAAGATGCAGTTGAGCAAAAACAGAGAGAAATCTAGCCTAGAGAAAATAAAGTTGTCCTACAAAAGTGTCAATATACATGCTTTCATTGAGAATGAATCAAGGCTCAAGGAATCAAAAGGATGCTTGCTTACACAAGGCTAGTTAGTTGAAAGCTACAAGACCCAAGAAGTTAGAAATATTGAATAAAGAAAACAGAAAACACAAAATGAAAAGCTAGGCATCAATGACAAAATTTGGATATGTGTCTGTGGTGATTGATGTTAAGGGACATACTTGAGCTAGTAAATCCGAGGGGTGCTTCATCACCCGGTAACTTGGGTTAACTAACTCGGGATTATCGATTGAAAACTCACTTTCAAGAGTAGCTCTATGACAGAACATTTAGCAACCCAAAAAGGTGCTGGACACCACTATCCAAATAAACTCTTAAAGTTATATGCCTGTGATTGAATGTGTTAAGGAGAGAGGCTTGAGTTAGTAAATCTTTAAGAGTGTTTCAACACTTAACAACTTAAACCAACTGGTTTGGGATTGTTGATTGAAAGCTTATTCTAAAGAGCCGCCTTAAGACAAGATTTTTAGCTCAATTGAAAGAAAAAAAAAAGAAAAAAAAAAGAAGAAGAAGAAAAGAAAAAGAAAAAGAGAAAGAGGTCTAGTGAAGCTAACTAGTTTAATAGTGAAGGAAGCATTTCACTAAAGATGTCGAAGAAGCCTTGATCATTTGCATTGAACAAAGGATTGCACAAATGAGGAGAATAATCTTTGTTAAAAGAAATGCCTCTCTGTTAAGATAGTTAATTCTTGCATCTTAAATTCTGTTATCCAATCCTCTTATCTCTTGCTTGAGGACAAGCAACATTTTAAGTTTGGTGTTTTGATGCATTCTCATATTTGCTATTTTAACTAGCTATTTTAGGTGGTTTTAGATTAATTTCATTTATTATTACTAGAATAAACAAGCAATTTTGTGAGTTTTCTCTACATGCATTCATAAACCAAGAACTAGGTGAAATTTGGCATACTTCATGCAAATGAATTAAGAGGTTTATAAATACGTTGATTTAAATAATGTCCTTGAAATTCATTGCATAAGATAGCAAAACTTTGAGGAAGATTCTTTGATTTATGTTAGGTGATGAAGAAAGAAGATGATGGAGCAGGAATTAGAGCAAAAAGGGTTGAAGATGCATCAATCTTGACAAGGAAACAGAGCAAGGAGAGAAGCTTGAAACAGAGCCACAAGATGAGGATCGAGGGCATTGCCAGGCAGGGAATGAACTGGCATGTTCCCTAGCAACGCCAATAATAACGCCAAGGTGAAAATTGTTAGCAAGAGGAGCTCACTAGCAAGTTGTTGGTGGCGTGTTCCTTAGCAACTCCAGCAACAACGCTGGCCACTCCAAGGCATCCTTGGGGAAAGCTCGAGCACGTTGCCATGGAGGGAATGAACTGGCGTGTTCCCTGGCAACTCCAGCAACAACGCCAGCTTCAGAAATGCCAAGCCAAGGAAGGTCGAGCACGTTGCCAAGGCAAGGAGGAGAAGGCGTGTTTCTTAGCAACGCCAGCAACAACGCTGGCCACCTCAAGGCATCCTTGGAGAGGCTCGAACACGTTTCCAAGGAGATAATGAACCAGTGTTTGTGGCAATAACGCCAGCAACAATGCTGGCCCCTGTAAGGTGGCTATGGAAAATGACCATGGGCGTTGCCAACTTGAAGTTGAATGTGCGTGTTCCTTGGCAACGCAAGGCCAAGAAATTGAGCCAAGGAGAGCTCGAAGGCGTTCTTGCCTTGAAGCTGAAGTGGCGTGTTTATCAACAACGCCAGCAACAACGCCAAGGCTAAGAAATCTGGGCTAGGGGCGTTGCCATGGGCGTGTTTCACAATAACTCCCACAACAACTCCAACCAAGGCAGCCTGACCTCACCTCCTTCAAGGCTGAATAACTTGAGTTACAGAGATCCAATTTGAATGCTTCTAGTTGCATTGGAAAGCTGACATTCAGAGCTTTCCAACGATATATAATAGTCTATATTGAAGCATGAAATGGAAGCTCAAATTAGAGTCATCTTTAGGCCCCAAAAACAAGGAAATGAGGTTGAAATTTAAGGAAGCATGAATGGGCCAAAGAAGGGTGATCGAACACGTTGCCAAGGCTAGAATGGCCTGGCGTGTTCCTTGGCAACTTGGGCAACAATGCTCAGGCCATGAAATCTGGGCTAGAGGCGTTGTCATGGGCGTTACTGGTGGCGTGTTTGGCAAAAACGCCCAACTAGGGCAGCCTGACCTTGCCCTCTTCAATGGAGCATAACTTGAGTTACAGAGATTCAATTGAGGTGATTCTAGTTGCATTAGAAAGTAGACATCAAGAGCTTTCCAACCATGTATAATAGTATATAGTGGAGCACAAAATTGAAGGTCAAACCAGAGGCAACTTTAGGCAACATCAAGCACAAAAAGTGAAGAACAAGCAAGTGTTTGGCAACAACTTGGGCAACAACTTGGGCAACAACGCTCAAGCACTATGTCCCACTCCCAGGAAATTACCATGCACGTTGCCAACGTGCAACAAGGCTGGCGTGTTTGCCAGTAACGCCCCTCTTGGGCCAGAATTGATGCCAACTTGCTCTGTATTCCTCTGCTCTCTTCAAAGGCCAACAATTCCTCTAATGAGCTAGCCAAATCAACAAAGACAAAGCCCAAATTGCTAACCCAATTGATGAACCTCTAGAAGCTTTGAAGACTAGTATAAATAGAGAAGGAAATTGTACAAGGGGGGGACTTTTACTTTTTATTTTGGACACTTAGCCTTTTACATTGAAAAACTAGCATTTCTGTTTTACTGCTTCTTACGGGTTATCTATTTTGTTCACTTTTGTAAGTTTGAATTTCAGTTTTTTTTTAAAAGAACTTCTTCATTTTTTCATTACTCTTCTCTACTGAATTTTAATGTTTACTTTTGCATGTGTTGTTGAATTGAGAGCTATGATTCACTAAACCCCATTTTCATTAGGGGGAGGAGCTCTGCTCATTTGAATGGGTTGATAACTTTTCTTTTTCTTCTCAATTCAAGTGGTTCATCTAAAAGAAAACTCTTATTTTTCACAGATTCAATCACCATCGAGAGAGGGATTAATCTATATGAATTATGTGGTGAATTTGAGAAAGGAGCTACATAATTCAGTTTAGAGTTCATCCTTTTATGATTTCCTTGATCAATACACTTTGGTTGGTATGTGAGATGTAACCCCCCTTAGTTGAGATTCTGGAAGTTGTGTGGCTTGGATTAGAAAATGAACTTCACCTCTTCTCATGAACAATTAGATCACGAGAGTGGCAATTGGTTGTGTTGAGAGAAATTGAGTTACCAAGAGATTGGGACTCAATTACCCACAAATACCCATGATTGAGAAGGAATTGATCAACATCAATTCATGAGAATTTGCATCTCTGCTCCCTAATGATCTTTTCCATCATTAATTCTCATCTCTTTTGCTCTTTAGTTATTTTGCACACCCACTACCCAATTCCCTTTTATCTTCTTGCAATTTATCCTTCTTGCCAATTACATTCTGTTTTCTATTTCCTGCAATTTAATCTTATGCTCTTTAAAATTCTGCAATCTTTACTTTCTTGCAATTTATCTTTAATGTCATTTAAGTTTCTTGCATTTTAAGTTTCAGTTATTTACTTTCATTTCCTTTCTATACTCTAGTTCTTTAAATTCCTTGCCATTTAAATTCTTGCAATTATGTTCAAAAATCAAAATTCTCATGAAATCAAAACCATGTCTGCTTGATTAAATTTACCATTTAACTAATGTTGCTTAATCTACCAATCTCCGTGGGATCGACCTCACTCTTAGTGAGTTTTATTACTTGATACGACCCGGTATACTTGCCGGTGGTTATACGTGAAATTAATTTTTTACGTATCACCTCGTAAAATAACTACGCTTTTAACAACGAATCAGGCTCATATAATAAATAATAGATAATAATTAGGTAGACAAGTTGGTAGTGCTCAGTTTCTAGTATGATCATGACGTACTAAAAATTGGGTCGTTACAATCATTTTAGGGGATCCTTCCTTTATTTCCACTGGAATCATTGCCTCCATTCTGTAAGTAAGTCGAAAGGGTGATTCTCCTGTGGTGGATTGTGGAGTTGTCCGGTATGCCCATAGGACTTGTGGGAGCTCTTCGGCCCAAGCTCCCTTTGCGTCATGTGGTTTTCGTTTTAGCCCAGCTAGTATGACATTGTTGGCAGCTTCTGCCTATCCGTTACCATATGGGTGTTCTACAGATGTGAATTGGTGCTTTATTTTCAAGTCAGCAACCAAATTCCTGAAACCTGTATCAGTGAATTGAGTGCCATTATCTATGGTGATGGAGTAAGGGACCCCAAACCTTTTAATAATGTTCCTGTATAGGAATTTCCGACTTCTTTGAGTGGTGGCATTGGATAGGGGCTCTGCCTCCATCCATTTGTGAAATAGTCTACCCCTACAATCAGGAACTTGAATTATCCCGATCCTTGGGGAAAGGGTCCAAGGAGGTCGAGCTCCCACTTTGCGAACGGCCAAGGTGACGTTACACTGATGAGCTCTTCTGGTGGAGCGATGTGGAAGTTAGCATGCTTCTGACATGGTGGCCATGTCTTGACGAACTCTGTCGCTTCCTTTTGTAAGGTTGGCTAGAAGAATCCAGCTCAGAGTACCTTTTTAGAAAGAGCTCGTGCCCCCAAGTGGTTGCCACACATGCCACTGTGTACTTCTTCCAGGACTTCCCTTGTATTGGAAGTCGGTACGTATTTTAGGAGGCGTGTTGAGATCCCTCTCCTATATAATATGTCGCCCACTATAGTGTAGTACTGTGCTTCTCGTATCAACCTCTTTGCCTCCTTTTTATCTGTGGGAAGTGCCTCTGACTTGAGGTAATTGATTATGGGGGTTATCCATCCTTGATCCTGTCCTGATATTGTTAGGACCTTTTCTTCCTCTGAGATTGATGGGCTTTGCAGCATTTCCTGGATGAGACTTCTATTATTGCCCCCTGGTTTGGTGCTAGCTAACTTTGAGAGTACATAAGCTCGAGCATTCTGTTCCCGAGGTATATGTTGGACCTCAAATTCCCCGAGTTGTTCGAGCTATTCTCTGGTCTTATCTAGATACTTTTTCATGGTGGGATCCTTAGCTTGGTAGCTCCCTTCTATTTGTGAGGTAACTACTTGCGAATCGCTGAAGATGGTGAGCTTTTGAACTCCTACCTCCTAAGCCAGCCTCAAACCAGCCAGTAATGCCTCGTATTCGGCTTAATTATTTGAAGCAGGGAATTTGAACTTTAGTGAGAGTTCAATTTGGGTTTTCTGATCACTTTCTATTATCACACCTGCGCCACTCCCGGTTTTGTTTGAAGAGCCGTCCACGTACAGATTCCATTTTGTGGGATTCCCTGCAGTATCAATGTACTCAGCGGTGAAGTCGGCCAGGTATTGTGATTTGATGGTGGTTCGGGCTTCATATTGAAGGTCGAATTCGGATAACTCGATTGCCCACTGCAGAATTCTTCCAGCTAAGTCTGTCTTTTGTAGGATGCCTTTTATGGGCTAGTTGGTCCGAACCTTGATAGTGTGCACCTAAAAGTATGGGCAGAGTCGTCGAGAAGTGAGTATGAGTCCGTACGCGAACTTTTCTATCTTTTGATAGTTCAGCTCGGCCTCTTGTAAAGCTTTGCTGATGAAATAGATGGGTTGCTTCCCACCCTCATCTTCTCTGACTAGTGCTGAAGCGATTGCCCAATTTCCCATTGCGAGGTATAATATGAGTACTTCTCCTTCCCGTGGTCAGGTAAGAATAGGTGGTTGCCCCAAGAATTTTTTGAAATCTTGGAAGGCTTGCTCACACTCTGTTGTCCATTCAAACCTCTTTCCTTTCCTTAATGTGGCGTAAAAGGGGAGAGATCTGATGGTTGACCTTGCTAGAAACCTAGACAGGGCTGCGAGTCTTCCGTTGAGCTGCTCTACTTCTTTGACGCAGGTCAGACTTTTCATGTCGATTATAGCCTGACATTTATCTGGGTTTGCCTCTATTCCTCTTTGCGTGAGCATGAAGCCCATAAATTTGCCCGCTTCTACCGCGAAGGTGCATTTTGCGGGATTAAGGCGCATTTCATGCTTTCTGATAGTGTCGAACACTTTGGTGAGGTCGGTCAACAAGGATTCCTCACTTTGTATTTTTACCAGCATATCGTTGACATAAATCTCTATTAATTTCTCAATGTGGTCTGCAAAGATTTTGTTCATCAACCTTTGGTAGGTAGCTCCTGCGTTTTTGAGCCCGAATGGCATGACGATATAGCAATAATTTGCTTTTGGGGTCAAGAACGAGGTCTTTTCTTGATTAGGTGGATACATCAGGATTTGATTGTATCCTGAATAAGCATCCATGAAGGAGAGGTACTTGTATCTGGAAGATGCATCCACTAGAGTGTCTATACTTGGGAGCGGGTAGGGATCTTTTGGGCAAGCTTTATTGAGATCGGTGTAGTCAGTGCACATCCGCCACTTCCCATTTGACTTTTTTACCAAGAAAATGTTGGCTAGCCATATTGGGTATTTGACCTCCCTTATGAATCCTGCCTCCAGTAAGGCTTGTACCTGTTCTTCCACAGCTTGGGATTTTTCCGGTCCGAGCTTCCTATGCTTCTACTGCACTGGCCGAGATCTTGGGTATACCGCTAGTTTGTGGCACATTAGTTTCGGATCTATGCCTGTCATGTATGCGGCCTTCCATGTAAAGAGGTCGGCGTTATCCTTTATGAACTGTATCAAAGATTCCTTTAACTCTCCCTTTGTTATGGACGAAGTTTCTCGTGAGCTCGAACTCCCCCGAGTTCAATAGTGTTGACTTCTTCTCTTTTGGGGTTGCCTTTGAGGTTTAGACTTTCGTTGTAACAACATCGTGCGATGTTTTGGTCTCCTATTATCATGGCGATCCCGTTTGGAGTTGGGAACTTTATGCAGAGATGTGGAGTCGAGACCACTGCGGCGAGCTGGTTCAATGTTGTCCGACCTATTAGGGCGTTGTAAGCTGAGCTCACGTCGACTACGATGTAGTCTATGTTGAGTGTCCTTGACCGATTTCCGTTTCCAAAGGTTGTATGTAGTGAGATATATTTGAGTGGTTGAATTGGATTATCTCCCAGTCTGAACAAGCTATTCGGATATGCTCTGAGCTCTTTATCTTACAAACCGAGTTCGTCAAAGGCGGATTTGAACAAGATATCCGCGTAGCTTTCTTGGTCTACCAGTGTTCTATGGAGATTAGCGTTGGCCAATATGATGGTAATGACCATGGGATCATCATGTCCCGAGATAATGCCCGTTGCATTTTCTTGGGTAAAGGTAATAGTGGGGAGGTAGGTTGACCTCTCTCCTTCCTCAACATGATATACCTCTTTAAAGTCTCTTTTGCGAGACGATTTAGAGATCCCTCCTCCTGCGAATCCTCCATTTATCATATGAACATATCTCTCAGGAGTGTGAGGTGGTCGTTCAGCCCGTCTGACCTCTTCGTCCCTTCTTCTTTTTCTTAGTTCATCTGCTTTGTTGACTAAGTACCGATCTAGTCGCCCTTTTCTTGCCAATTTCTCTACGACATTTTTATGTCAAAGAATTCGTTAGTAGGGTGTCCATAAATTAGGTGGTATTCGCAGTACTCAGTCCGATTTCCCCACTTTTTTGCTTTTGATTGGGCGGGGTGGTGGGATCTTCTCAGTATTGCATATTTCTCGGTAAACATTCAGAAGAGACACACAAAGAGGGGTGTAACCGTGGTATTTTCTGGGCTTCTCACTGGGTTGATCTTCTTTTTTCTTGGACTCTTTATCCTTGTCGCGAGAGGGATAGGAGAATCCAAGTTTTGAGATTTCTCCTAATCGAGAATTCTCCTCCATGTTAATATACTTCTCTGCCCATTCTTGTACCTCGTTCAGAGATGTTGGATGCTTTTTGATATGGAGTGACTAAAAGGTCCTTCTTTTAGGCCATCGATGAGACCCATGATGGCTGCTTCTGTTGGCAGACTTTGTATGTCCAGACATGCTTTGTTGAATATTTCCATGTAATTACAAAGACTTTCTCAATCTCATTGCTTAATTCCTAGTAGGCTCGGGGCGTGTTTGGCTTTGTCCTTCTGGATGGAGAATCTGACAAGAAATTTTTTGGCTAGGTCGTCAAAACTTATTATGGATCTAGGAGGCAAATTATCGAACCACTTTATTGCTATCTTTGTTAAGGTAGTCGGGAAGGCTTTGCATCGGATGGCATCTGAGGCGTCTGTGAGATACATCCTACTTCTGAAATTGCTGAGATAATGGCTTGGATCTGAGGTACCGTTGTACGGGGTCATGTCAGGAACCTTAAAACCCTTTGGAACTTTAGCTTTCATGATCTCTTTGGTGAAGGGATCTTGGTCCTTGTGGGAGCTGTCGTCATGATTGGACTGAATGGTTTTAGCTTTGAGATCAGCCTCGAGCTTTAGGAGGTTGTCTTCTAGCTCTCGGCGTCACCTAGTTTCTCTCTGGAGGTTCCTCTCAGCTTCTCGTTGATGCTCGGCCTCTTTTTCGAGTTGTTTGAGATGATCCTGCTGAGATTGTAGGGCCTCTAAGATTTCCGTGTTTGGTGAATGCTTGTCTCCGTTCAGTTGAGGTCTATACTTTGGTGTGATGTCCGCGTTCTTATGCGGTGTTCTTTCTTCCAAACCGGAGTTGTAATCATTGTCAAGATTGTCCACCATGATGATGGAATGACTTCCAGGTTCCCCGGTAACGGCACCAATGTTCTGAGGGTTACCTGAAACTGAAGGTCAATCTCGGATGAGATCTGCTGTGGTGGCAAGAACTGTTGGGTCGGACTTGTTGACTTTGGAGGTGCTGCTGATCTTTTATCACCGGAGGGTGGTGGTACCTGCAAGAGACTCCGATGCTTAAGTTAGTATGGGCTTTAAGCAGGTATTATTTAGAATCAGAGTATAAGTTATACCTGGGTGCTCTAGTGTATTTATAGTAGTGCGAGCTGACCTTTCTAGATAAGATAAGTTAGCTATCTTATCTTATCTTTTAGTGATGTGATGACAAGCCATCTTATGCTAGTTTTACAAGCATTTTTTCATTAGTTTCATTAGGTTTTATGCACTTTCTTGCACAATATGTAAGTAATTAGAGTGGATTTTCATGATTATGTTTAATCAATCAACCATCATTTATTTTACACAAAAATCATAGGTTTTGTGCTAGAATTAATTGATTTCATCAAACATGCAAAGACCTTGTGAAGTTGGTGATACTTTGATTAGTTATTTGGTTACTTGTAAGTGAAGAAATGAGAAACAAAAGGCAGCGTTCAATGAATGAACGTAGTGTTCAAAGAGTGAACGCCCAAAAAGAAAGAAGCGCTCAACCAAATCACACAAGAAGCAGCATTCAAGCAAGTGAACTCCACGTTCACTTTAGTGAACGTTTTCGGGCTTGGAACCAAGGAAAGCTGGGCACGCATCAAACCAAGGAAGGGTAGCGTTCAAAAATCAGAGCGTAGCATTCCTTTTTGGCAACATTTTCGTGCTTCTCATGCCTTGGGGAGGAAGGCTCAGCTAGGTAGCGTTCAAGGTTTTGAACATAGCGCTCGAAGAGGGGGCACTCAAACAAGACCCAGCGCTCGAGGAAGGCAACATAGCGTTCACTTTTGGCAACATTTTCGTGCTTCAAGCTTTGGGGAGGAAAACTCAGCAAGAGCCACGTTCAAAGAGTGAACGTAGCAACAACGCTATAGGAAGGCAATTGTGGCACGTGAGGAAGCATGCTTGGAGCCGTGAACGTAGCGTTCACTTAAGTGAACGGAGCGCTTCCCTGGGAGCTGGCCAACTCCACCCTGACCCATGCCACTTGAACCAAGCCATCCGAATCCACTCTCCTTCGAGTCCAAGGCCAAAGGCCCATTCTAAATTTTGAAGACCAAAATAGAAAGTGTATAAATAGGATAAAATTTAATTTGTAAAGGACCTTTAGCTCATTTTAGTCTTTTCACTTTTAATTTTCCTTTCGTTTGAATTTCGGAATTGGGATTGGATCTATTTTCTTTCTGTTTGTTCTTTCTTCTGTAACTTCTACTTTCTATTTTGGGTTTTGAACTGAGATTGGAGAATCCCATTGAAATTCTTCATCTTAGGATCATCTTTTACATTTCCATTTTGTTCTTCTAAGAATTGAAAGTTGGATCTGAATTTTTTTTTCTGTTTTCATTTTCATTTATTCTGCAAATTTCTTTTCTACTTGTTCAAGAGAGCAATTGAGATCTAGATCTGCCTTCTGATCTTGCTGCTCTTCTGCACTTTTTAATTTTTCTATTATAATTTCACAATTGAGCTAAGTTTTCTTGCTGTTTGTTTCTTCAAGCAATTCTCTATTTCTGTTTTTGCTACTGAGATCCAGATCTAAATCTGCATCTCATAGTTCTCTGATTTATTTTAATTTACATTTTCTAGTTCAAATTTGAATCCCAATACCCAAATCCCTTTATTCTTGATGAAATTTAAGCTTCCTGTCAATTTACATTCAGTAATTTAAGTTTCTTGCACTTTAAGTTTCAGTTATTTACTTTTCTTGCAATTTAAGTTTCAGCTCTTTTACTTTCTTGCACTCTAAGTTTTTGCACTTTACCTCTTCTGCACTTTACTTTTCTGCCCAATTTACTTTCTGCACTTTTATTTTCTTGCAATTTTACTTCTATTAATCAAAATCACTCAATCATCAAATATTCGCTTAACTACATTCATCATCTAACTAAAATTGCTCAATCCATAAATCCCTGTGGGATCAACCTCACTCTTGTGAGTAAGTACTACTTGATGCGACCCGGTTCACTTGCTGATGAAGTTTGTGTGGAATTGTTTTTCCCTCATCATGAAGTCATTTTATCTTTTAAGGGGAACCGCCTTTATCTTTCTAGCCTTTGGCTACCTTTAGATTGGGTTGTGTCCCTTCTTTTGGGCCTTCTTGGGCTTCTTATGTCGATTTGGCCGAGCTTTTTTAAAGAAGAGGTTGGGGACCTGACCTGAAGAGGTCGGTCACTTTGTCTTCAATCAGTCCGCATCGGATAGCTCGACCTAGGATATGAACAGTGCCCCTGCTTGAGCTCGACTTTTCCCTTAAGGTCATATCCTTTAGACTTCAACCCTTTTGAGGAAATCGAGCTCGAGCATTTCTTCTTTGGGTTGATCATGCCTTTTTTCCTCCTGGCATACACAACACAAAGACTAACCAAAGGAAAAGTGAACACTCTATTGCTAGAGTGTGTGTTAGAATTAGCCGACACAATGTGTCAAACAGTTAGCATGCTTAAAACAAAACAAAAGTAAAGTGCTTAATCTAGACTATCACCCACTTAATCATTGTTAATTTGAATTAATCCCTGGCAACGGCGCCAAAAACTTGATGACTGGAAATTTACATAACACAAATTCCTTCGGCAAGTATACCGAATCGCCAAGTAATAACTCACTTTTGAGTGAGGTCGATCCCACAGGGATTGATGGATTAAGCAACTTTAGTTAGGTAATTTATTTGGTCAAGCTAATATTTGATGATTTTAATGTAATTGAACAAACAGAATGTAATTGACAAAGGAAGTAACTATACTGAATGTAAATTGCTGAAGAATAAAGAGCTGAAAGTAAATTGTAAAATGTAAATGGCGGAAACATAAATGACAAGAAACTAAAGAACTGAAAATTAAATGGGAAGAAGTAAAAACAAGAATGTAAATGACTATGAAAAGTAATTTGCATGAAATATAAATGGGTTCTGGGTGCTAGAAATCAAAGAAAACAAGAAATCCAAAGCAATTGAGTGAAAGAAAGATAATGGGTATGATTCATTAGGGATTAGAGATACCATAATCCACCATGAACCAATGGGTCTCAACTTTATTCTTAATCATATGAAGTAGATCTATGGCAGATTGTAGTAACTGAATCCCAATTTCTTGGCGACTCAATTTCTCTTAACACAATCAATTGCAAATTCCTTGATCTAATTGTTCATGAGAAGAGGTTAAGTTCAATTCTCTAATCCATAAGCCACAAAAGTTCTCAGGATCTCAATTTAAACTAAGAATTTATTGATCAAGAGATTTGTGAGGGAAAGAGCTTCAAACTAAATTCTATGATCCCTCTCTCAAGGCTCACATAGAGGTTCAAGTAGATCTAAATCCCCTTCCGGTAGTGAATAGATCTATTAAGCATAGAAGTTTTCCCTTAGCTACAACAAGTGGATTGAGAAGAAGAAGAATTTTATTAATTCATTTGAATTACAATAGAGCTCCCATACTTAAACTAAGCATGTCCTCATACTAAAATTAAGAAAGAAGTAAAGGGTATCAACATTTATTCAATGCAAACTAACTACATGCAACCTATCTATATGCAATCTACCTACATGCAATCTATCTACATGAATGCATCTACTTGGTCAAAACAAATCAATTTCCAAGAATACATGTACAAGTACGAGGGATAAAGCAATAGCAATCAAAGCAAACCCACAATTGAATTGAATCATTGAAAGATTTTACAAACTTGCAAGAAAAGATGATCATGGGTGGAAACATGTAATTGAGCGATCGAACCCTCACCGGATGTGTATCCGCTCTAGGCACTCAAGTGTATAGGGTTGATTCAGTCAATTCTCCCCAAATCATGCTTTCTAAGATTTGTTTTTCATCTAACAATCAATAATTACTTCATGCATACATACAAATATCATGAGGACTTCCCATAGGTTGTAATGGGGCTAGGGTCAAGGTAGGATGCATATGGTCAAGTGGGCTAGAAATTTGAATCTTTGATTAACTTAAACTTCCCACCTAACCTATAAAAACCTATACAATTCTAAACAAACCTAACTACCCATTCTTCACTTTTTCACACACTCATGCATTCTCTTTTGATCACCACACATATGCATTGATTTTTTTTATTGAGCTTTGAACTTTGGGGCATTTTTGTTCCCTTTTTATTGCAATTCTTTTTCTTTCTTTTTCTATTTCGTCTTTTTTTTATAATTTTTTTCTTTTCAAACTAAAATATATATAAGAACATCAATGCATATGGTTTACACATGATTAATACATGAGTATGAACCCAATTCCTAAGATTTTTCAACAAAACTACAAAATATACTTTTATCTCTACTCAATGTTCTCAACTTTCCCAAAATCAAATGATGAAAACTCTCACTAGCCTAAGCTAATCAAAGATCCAAACAAGGGACATTTATTGTCTTTCACTTAGGTTTGTAATGTGCTACAATTAAGAACAAATGGGTTAAGCATAGGCTCAAAATTGGCTAACAATGGAAGATAAAAGGTAGGCTATTTGGGGTAAGTGAGCTATTTAAACAATGGCCTCAATCATATAAATACATGTATACAAAAAAGAATGGATATAAGGAATCAAACAAATTAAGGATTACAATCATAGGAAGAGAATAATGAACACAAGAATGAAAATAAGTGGTTATATATGATGTAACCACACAACTAAAGCTCAAAACTCACATGCTTGTGTTCTTAGCTCAAAAATCATGTTCCACAATATGTAGCTCAAGCAAGTTCTAAAAAATTTTTTTTCAATCAATTGGGGTGCCCTATAGATAAAATCCTTGAAAAATTTCATCCTTTTGACTAAGCTTATTGTGTATATGTATGCGAAACAAGAAAATGTAACTAAAAATCCTAAAAGACCTAGAAAAATTGAAATGCAAAAGTATTGGGATTAGAAACTCGTCACCCAAAAGCGCCGACTGGTTGGACGACCTCCCCACACTTAAAAGTTTGCACCGTCCTCAGTGCACTCAAAGATGAGCAAGGGGGTACGGCGACTCTCCGAGTTGCCACCTTCAGCTGGTAGGTCAACTGGTTGCTGCGTGTTCTTCCTCCGCTTCCATTTTTGCTTATGGTACACCAATCATGAAAAACAAAATACACACCGTAAGATGAGAAAATACAAAAGCAAGGAATCATGAATTGTTGGAATAAGGTAAATCACTAGAATTGAGTGAGTGAATTGGTGTGACATTGATGAAAAATAAGTGTGTGGGCTCTAAAATTGCGCACGGTTTAGAACACACACACACTAGTATAAAAAGTTATGTCACAAGGGCACAAAAGAAAGCATACACTTCACTCATTCTAGTGTGCTTGAGATACTTCAAAATACTTGTACGTTAAGGCAACCAAACAAGTAGTGAAGAAGCATAAAAGCATTCAAGCAAGAATCAAGCAATTATGAAATGGATACGGAATCGACATTGATTGATGTGTAAGTAAACTTAGTGAACAAAATGGTATATGAAACTAACACAACAATCACTGACACCTATTGAAGTTGTTGCAGCACCTAAGTGACATAGAGGTGAAACACATGGATGCTATGGAACTTAGGAAAAAGAATATAGAAGTAAAAAATCAATCACATAGCAAGCATGGTCCATAAAGCTTAGAAAGCTCAAAAATATGTCACTAGGTAAGCTTTCGATCCAATTTCACAATTCCACAATCTCAATGCATGAAAACAGGTGATATGAATAAGGGTCAATCATGAATAAGCAACACCTTAAAAAAATGCATTGACAATATACAATTCCCTAACAACAGATGATGAATGCATGGTGGCCAAAACATGTAATTCAAAAGATTTAAGATGCATGAAGGCAATATAACATGTACTTGGTATTCAAAAACATTAGGCATGAAAAGTCCCAAACCAAGTAACTAAATATAACCTCAACAAAGAATCCAACAATGGATATAAACAAAATTGATGTTAAGCTAACATCCTATTAGTAATCAGCAGCATTAAACAGTAAACAAGATTAGTAATCTGACACTTATAATGGAAAATAAAACCAAAAAAAAAATTAAAGTAACTAACTAACTAAAAGAAATGGTGTTACATGGTGTTTGGTAGTGTTGGATGATGTCTGAAGGGTGGAAAGAAAAGGAGAAAAGAGAGAAGAAGGAAAGAAATGGCAGAAGGGAAGAAAAGAAGATGGTTGATGCAGGGGAGACCACGCGTGCGCGTCAGTGACGCGTGCGCATTGAATGGTGGAATGGGAGCGACACGTACGCGTAAGGCACGCGTGCGCGTCGATGGGATATTTCGAGAGCGACACGTACGCGTGAGCTGCGCGTACGCGTGACCGACTTTGCGCAAAAGGCATAGTGCGCACACAGTGCAGGCACAACTCTCGGAAAAATGGCTTGGAGATGAAACTTTTGTATCCACGCGTACGCGTGGATGACGCGTGCGTGTGGATGGTCGAAAATGCTTGAGTCACACGTACGCATGAAGCACGCGTATGCGTGGATTGGTGCCCTATTTTTTAAAGTTTGTCCTTGTTCTTGCACCAATCCAAGCATTCCAAGCCTCCAAACAACTACCAAAACATCATAAAACCTTATTTAACCTACTAGACTCCCAAATAAACTCAAATAAGCAATCAAAACAAGGAATTAAACTATTTTACTAATATTTACAAAAGAGAAAATGAAAAGAGTTTACCATGGTGGGGTGTCTCCCACCTAGAACTTTTGTTTATTGTCCTTAAGTTGGACTTATGGGGAGCTCCTCATCAAGGTGGCTTGTGCTTGAATCCATCCTTGAACATCCACTAATGCTTGGACTTCCATTGTGCTTCATCATACATAGTTAATAACTCCAAGCCTTGATGGAGTTCCTCACAAACCATGGGCTCCCAAATTTGATCCTTCTCTTTTAAGTTGGGATCCCACACCTTATTCTCATACCCGTCTTTGAGTTGATCATGGTGAGTTCCCCCGGGTAGCAAGCAAAATGAGTTCTCACCAAGGCACTAAACTATCCTCCTAGACCCATCCAATTGAGCACTAGTCCAACCCTTTCTCGTTGAAGCTTCAACCATAATGAGCCTAGACTTACAATGCCAACCACTAAACATCCTCCGCTTACGCTTAATTCCGCAAAGTGCCCTAAGTTGGCAATCCGTCTCAAGCAAACCAAATTCAAGTGAGATAATAAAGCTAAGAGTTAGAAGTTTTACCCACTCAAATAAAGGATTGGATGACAACCTAGTTGGAGGAGCTCCCAACGATCTTGACAAAGCACGTTCCACTCCCGTCCATCATCTTCTAGAGGCTTCCACCACTTGCCAAGCCTCCTCAAGTTCAAGCTCTTCTTCACCAATTTCTTCAAGCTCTTCCCCATCACTCAAATCATAAATAGGAGGTTAAGTGAAGTCTACCTCCTCATCAATTCCGAGCATAGTGGGAAAAGATTCTTCAAGCTCAAAAGGATCATATGTTGGTATGGGATCATCATAAATAGGAGGGCCTATTACTTGGGACACTTCTTCCAATTCTTCAATCACATTGTGCCTTGGAGGTTGTGCACTCTCCTCCTCAACATCAACTTCAAACTCCATGGAAGAAGGCTCTTCAGTTTGTGATTCCTCTATGTACTCAATATATCCTAAGGCTCCAACCACTACTTCCTCTTGTTCAATAATCTCTACCTCCTCCTCTTGTTGTATTTCTTACTTTAACTCCTCTTCTTCACCTTGGAGCTTCAAGTTCACTCCCTCACTAAGCTCTTTGGTTGCTTCTCCACATTCAATGAAGCATAGTCAGTCCACTCCCCAGGCTCTACTGGGAACGAACTGCTCTGATACCAAATTGTAACGACCCAATTTTCAATATGTCTAGATCATACCGGAAACTGAGCGCTACCAATTTGTCTTCCTAATTATTATCTATTATTTATCATATGAGCCTGATTCGTTGTTAAACGCGTAGTTAATTTGCGTGGTGTATTTTTTTTTTTTTGAAAACATTTGGATTAATAGACAGAATCATTTATAATCAATTCACAAGTAATAACAGATAAAACAGTTATAAACAACCACACAAAAATATGTCACATGTAGTTGACAATATTCGGTGATTCAGCCTTTATTAGCATATAGACTGTTAGTTAGAACACCCCTAGATATAGCTAAATAATAGCTATATACATATATATACATACAACATCCCAGGTCCTGACCTATTCAAGAGGTCCCTAAGCTGGCACCTAGGCTAGCCTAGACTCTATACTCACCTAGTCCCTCTAAATTACTAAAGCGAGGGAAAGTACGTTCTAGGTCTTAAAAACTCAAGTCAAGTGGAATGTCATCAAAAGATAGAACATCATCTGCTACTCCTCTGCACGATCAGACTTTTCCACAGGACGTCTCTCTGGTACCTCATGAAGTAGCCATACAATAGGAATCTCGTACACAGGATTTAGGTTAAAGTGCGTATACGAACGGGGTGCAGACGTTGGTTGGTCTCATAGTATATACATATAATCAGAGAACGATATTCACCCTAGACTCAGAAGACTATCTAGAGCAGAATCCTCTTCTTGCGAACGGTCATCAGCGAACTATGGTAAGGTACTCTTACTTCCATCTGAAGGGGGAAGGGAGAGAGAAGGGGTAAGAACTGGGGAGTTCTTAGTAGGGTCGGGGTTATTAGTTACGTTCATTTATTTGGGGTCGATTAGCAGACGAATAATAGAATATAGCGAAGCAGTAAACAAAAGATAAAGACAGAAAGAGAAAGTAGAGACAATAGAAAGCAGAACACAAACAAAAGAATACAAGAAAATAAAACATAAAAATAGCATACAAGCAGACAAACACAAAGAAATAGATCACACACAGAAAGGAATGCAACAGAGAATGATGCGCAGACAAGAATGATGCATGTCTAGCCCTAGCGCAGGCCATGAGCTCATGTGTCGGTTGGCTGCCCGCAATCCCGACATTTATCCGGTCACGAGTAATCCCGATTTCCCGAATACAATTTTCCGTTCCTAAATAAATGCGCATATAATAATAGCCGCTCATTTGAGACAGCCTCTGCTTACTGCAGGAAAATATATATATACTCTGCTCTGCTCTGGGGAAGCGGAAAATAGCTGTAGGTAACTTAGTTTCCCTACAGAAGCTCTGGGTTGCATTAAGCAACTAATATATATTAAATATAGCTCTGGGTTGCATCAAGCAACTAATATATATAAATATAACTCTGGGTTGCATCAAGCAACTAATATATATAAATATCTCTTTATTATATTACTCTTCTCTTTATATCTCTTTACTCTGTATCTCTTTACTCTATTTTAATTACTCTGTTCTCTGTATCTCTTTTCTCTTCTCTGATTACTCTTTTCATCTGTATCTATATTACTCTTTTTCTCTTTATCTCTTTACTTTACTCTGGTTACTCTGTTATCTGTGTTATTTTAGTCTGCTCTGATTTCTCTGCTTAACGTATGTATTTAAAGTTTATGTAAATTTCGGTATGAATAACTCGCCTGTCCCAAGTATAGGTTCATTAAGTCTATACTGAAACAGTTTAACTTTTCATATTATACCTAACCCTAGTCGCAGCTCAAGTACTAACTAAGTTGCCCTAGTTCGTTCACTAGTCTCTGTCTGTTTTTCTGTCGTTAAACTTTTACAGACTTTTTCTTTGGTTTTTATCTTTTCTTTAACTTTTTATCTTTTATTTATCTTCGCCTCACTATCATGTTATTACCACTCCCTAAGTGTTTTATAAAGGTAATTATGAGATTCTGCACTTAAAGTTGTCTTTCTAAAGCTTTTACAGAAAACTACCTTTTTCGCATTATTTTATTATTTTTATTAAAATATTATTTTTAATTAAATATTATTATTTAATATTTTATTATTATTTATTATTTTATTAATATATTTTCGGAAATTACCTTAACTTTACCTTTAACCTTTAAAATTAACTTTTTACCCCAGTAACTTTTAATATTTCTCCTTTAACCACCCTAACTTTCAGAAATTACCATATAACCCCTCAAACACCAAAAATTTTACTTCCTTGCCCTTTCTAAGATCTAAAAGGTGTTCTTCATTGTTCTTCACCACACTCAAAGTGTTCTTCATGTTCTTCACAAATTCTTCAGATTCTTTCTCTGTTTTTACCCGTTTTTCAGTGTTTTCAGCAACCGATTTTTACCAAAATTCAAAATAAAATTGCAGCCACTAAAACCCCATCTTTTCTTACATGATTTTAACACAAATTGAACCCCAATTTAAGCTCTAGGGTTCGTTTTTCCAGCAGCCATGAAGAACACAAATTCAAAGTTGAATATCATCAAATTTCATCAAATTTTCACCAAAATTTCAACAAGAATTACTCATATAAACAATCAATTTCAAGCATAACCAAACCATGTCATAATCACACAACTCAAACACAATCAATCAAGATTAAATTCATCAATCCCTACCTTGATTTGCTGCTCCAAATCCGGTTAAACTTTCAGGTGGTCCTGAAGCACTTTTTCCTCCTAAATCACATCAAGAACAACTTTAAATCCAAAAACTCTCAACTGACCAAATCTCACTCAGTATGTTAGGAAGAGATATCTCACCTTAGACTTGCTGGAAATTCACGTTTCTTGGCCCTCAAGTCAAGTTAAGCATGATTCCTAAGGAAGAACATCAAGAAAACACATGTTTTGCATGGTTTTTCTTGAAAACCGAATTGAAATGGGAGGGAGACAGCCATCTCACCTTATTTCCATCCTTGATAAGTCACATGGTTATGTAGAGGAAGAAGAGAGGATCATTTTGGTGAAAACGGAGTTTTGATTTGAGTTTTAGTTCAGAAGAAATCAAGCTTTGAAGATTAAGTGTTCATGAAAGTTTCTCTCTTTTCTCTCTTGTTATTTTCGGCCAAAATGATGAAATGAGACAGCCTTGGAGGTCTTGGGGGTATAAGGTGAGTTGTGATTGGTTGGCTTGGAGGTGGATTAAAATAATATTAAAATATCTCTGGTGTACAACTACTAAAACTAGGTGTATCGGAACACTCGTAAAAACATCTCTAAAAATTATTTTCTGAGCTACTAGCATAAATGACACTAGTAACATATTTATTATGAGAATAGAACATTTATAATGAGGCCTTAGCATTGCTAAATTCATCAGAGAGTGCTGGTGCTAAGCTGCACCAGTAAACCGTAAACCCGGTTAAACCGATTTTCTGTTTTTAACAAAAACAGACCAGATAACCTTATAATGTCATTCAAGAATTTTCTAATACTAATATAATGATAATATTATACTATTATCTCTCTCCTCTCATGAATCGAGTTCGGTTCGTCAAACAGAGACTATTTACGAAAATCAGAATCAAAACTGCCAACCGATACGGTTCAAAAACTAGGTTCTTCGCGATTGCATTATCGAGCTTGCCTCAAAGGAGTTTCTAGCTTAAGGATGACATAATGATAATGAGGATTGAGATACTTGATGATATAGCAGAGGTGTTCCCTTTACTGATCTTCTGGAGAAATCCGTACTTTTAGAAAAGATCTCATGTACTTGAAAATCAGGGTTGTTACATTCTACCCTCCTAAAAGAAAATTTTGCCCTCAAAATTTCAGTTACCTAGGAATAAATGCGGGTAATCAACTTTCATCTTATCTTCCAGTTCCCAAGTGTGCTCTTCCTCTCCTCTTGGTTCCCATGCTACTTTGACTAAGCGAACAACTTTGCCTCTTAGCTGCTTATCACTTTTTTCTACGATTTGAACCGGTGATGCTTGATATGTCAAATTATTTCATAACTGTACTGTCTCTGGTTGTAAAACGTGACTCTTGTCGGGAATATATTTCTTAAGTTGCGAGACATGAAAAACATCATGAAGGTTTGATAAATAAGGAGGAAGGAATATTTGATAAACTACTAGACCGACTCTTTTAAGTATTTGGAAAGGTTCTATGTATCGTGGGTTAAGCTTTTTAGTCTTAAGGGCTCTACCTATCCCAGTAATCGAGGTTACTTCTAGAAAGACACGGTTTCCGTCACTAGACTCTAAGGGTCTACGTCTATTATCGGCATAGCTCTTTTGACGGCTTTGTGCTGTCTGGATCTTCCGACAAATCTCCTTTATCTCCTCAGTAGTTTCTTACACTAAGTCTGGATATAAGACACTAGCTTCTCCGTCGTCATTCCAACACAATGGTGTTTGACATCTCCTTCCGTAGAGAGCTTCATATGGTGCCATCCCGATACTTTGTTGGTAACTGTTGTTGTAGATGAACTCGACCAATGGCAAATACCTATCCCAACTGCCTTGGTTATCCATCACACAAGATCTTAGCATGTCTTCCAATGTCTGGATTGTCCGCTCTGATTGTCCGTCTGTCTGAGGATGGTATGCTGTACTCATATGCAATTCTGTTCCCAATGCTTTCTGGAAAGCTCCCCAAAATCCAGTAGTAAACCTCAAAACTCGATCTGAGACAATTTATGAAGGTATCCCATGTAGTCATACGATTCCTTGAATATATAATTGTTCCAGCCTTTCTAAAGTATAATCAACTCGAATCAGAAGGAAGTGCGCTGACTTTGTCAACCTGTCCACAATTACCCAAATGGTATCGTGTCCAGTTGAGGTCCTTGGCAATCCTGTGACAAAATCCATAGAAATCTGCTCCCATTTCCATTGTGGTATTTCTAAGGGTTGCAGGGTTCCTGACAGCTTCTGATGTTCCACCTTCATCTTCTGGCAGGTTAAACATTTTGAGACATAATCGGCTACTTCTTTCTTTAAGCCCGGCCACCAGAACATTTGTTTCAAATCTCGATACATCTTTGTCACTCCAGGATGCATAGAAAATCTACTTTGGTGAGCTTCAGCAAGAATCTTTTGTCGCAATTCTCCAGAGTTAGGCACACAAATTCTTTTCTTGTACCTCCATAGGCCACTACGATCCTATCTCACAGCTTCTTCAGCTCTGCAAGCAATGGTGACATCCAGTACAGTGCTATAGAAATCGGTTCGGCTCCAGATACTAGATCAATGCTGAATTCTATCTCTCGCTGAGGAGGAAACTCAAGTATGTCGTCCAAGAAAACATCAGGAACTTCCTTCATCATTCATATTCGTTCTAAGCTTAATTCACTATCATTCGAGCTAGCCGCTAACAGAACGTACCCCTCACAATCACTCCCGCCTAAGGTAACTCTTACAGAATTCAGATATAAGGTGTGGGATAGAAATGGTTTAGTACATAGACTATCAGATGGAATAACAGCAGTTCTTTTAAAATAATCAAGGAAAACATGATACTTAGATAACCAATCTAATCCTAAAATAACTTCTAAACCACATAGAGGTAAACAGATTAGATCGTGTATAAAAGTCTTATTCCTAATAGCGAATGGTACTTGCAGGCACACTAAACTGGTCAAAGCATTTTGGGATGCAGGTGTATGGACAATCAAGTAAAAATTCAATTTAAAGAAATATAATCCTAACTCGTTAGCAATAGTTAGAGAAATGAAGAATGCGATGCACCCGAATCATACAGTACAGTTAGAAATCGATTCTTGACATAACCTGACCTTGAATGAGGGCGTTCGATTGCACAACATCATCAATAGTGATAGCAAACACTCGTCCTTGTTGCTGGGTTCTAACTGAATTTTGAGTAAATCCCTTCGGACAATCCTTGGCAATATGTCCAAGTTCTCCACAAGCACAGCAGTTAGGTGATCCAAACTGGCAAGACCTGTTAGTATGCTCTTTTCCGCATTGCTTACATGCAGGGTTTATGTAAGCCTGACGGGCTCGTTTACCATTGCCTTGCCTTACTTTACCTCGAGCGATAAATAGTATTGCCAGCGGACTCATCTACCATTCTTTTTCGACAGTCTCTTGCCCGATGTCCTTCCTTATTACAGTAGTAACATAAACCTGTTCTGAACCGGCAAAGCCTACTACCATGATGCTTTCCACAAGTTGGGCATACTACACCACTTTGAGCTTGGTGAGGTTGACTCTCATGTCCTTATTCAATGTCACGGTTATTGTCACTACCATTATTGCGAGTTAAAAGGCTGACATCTCGGTGGTTTCCATTCCTCAAAGTCTTCTGGGTTCCCTTGACAAATCTTAGCGAAATGACACAAGTCATCGAAATTACGAGCATATTTAGCAATAGTCATATCCCCTTGTTTCAACTGCATAAGCTCCATCTCCTTAGCATCTCGTGCTACTCTCAGAAAATACTTTATATAAAATTTCGTCCCTAAAGATATCCTAAGGAATGTCATTTTCATTCTGTTGTAGCAGTCGCTGTATCCCCTGCCACCAGTACTCAGCTTCTCCCTCGAGCATATAAGTAGCAAACTCCACGTTGTCCTTCCGGAACATGTTGCGCTCTCAGTGATCGTTCAATACTTCGAAACCAGTTATCAGCGTCAGTCGCAACGAGTGTACTCTTGAACATAGGCGGATTAACCTTCAGAAATGTCGCAAGGGTCATAGGTCTTTCAGGATGCCCTAAGTTGTTCTCATCATTCCCATTATCTTCTCCGTATTCATTCTCGTTCCCATTCTCACTCCGAGACGTTCAACAACCCTAGCCGCTGCTACAGCAGCTTCACGCACTACTTCAGCCACGTTGTTCATGGTAGCCATAAACGTTTCCTGTTCCCTCTCGTAGTTAACATTAGGAATTCCTTCCCGTACGCCTCGTCTCCGTGAACCCATTATAGTCTTGTTCACACCAAATAATCATTGTTAAGGTGATCAGTCTTAACACTTCAAGTCAAGTGTGAACATTCCCAAAATGAAAACACAGAGACAATCATGCAACATATATCACTGGGATATCCTATACGCATGAGACACACAACAGAGTATGCAATGAAGCATAGTCAGTCCACTCCCCAGGCTCTACTGGGAACGAACTGCTCTGATACCAAATTGTAACGACCCAATTTTCAATATGTCTAGATCATACCGGAAACTGAGCGCTACCAATTTGTCTTCCTAATTATTATCTATTATTTATCATATGAGCCTGATTCGTTGTTAAACGCGTAGTTAATTTGCGTGGTGTATTTTTTTTTTATTTTTTTTTTGAAAACATTTGGATTAATAGACAGAATCATTTATAATCAATTCACAAGTAATAACAGATAAAACAGTTATAAACAACCACACAAAAATACGTCACATGTAGTTGACAATATTCGGTGATTCAGCCTTTATTAGCATATAGACTGTTAGTTAGAACACCCCTAGATATAGCTAAATAATAGCTATATACATATATATACATACAACATCCCAGGTCCTGACCTATTCAAGAGGTCCCTAAGCTGGCACCTAGGCTAGCCTAGACTCTATACTCACCTAGTCCCTCTAAATTACTAAAGCGAGGGAAAGTACGTTCTAGGTCTTAAAAACTCAAGTCAAGTGGAATGTCATCAAAAGATAGAACATCATCTGCTACTCCTCTGCACGATCAGACTTTTCCACAGGACGTCTCTCTGGTACCTCATGAAGTAGCCATACAATAGGAATCTCGTACACAGAATTTAGGTTAAAGTGCGTATACGAACGGGGTGCAGACGTTGGTTGGTCTCATAGTATATACATATAATCAGAGAACGATATTCACCCTAGACTCAGAAGACTATCTAGAGCAGAATCCTCTTCTTGCGAACGGTCATCAGCGAACTATGGTAAGGTACTCTTACTTCCATCTGAAGGGGGAAGGGAGAGAGAAGGGGTAAGAACTGGGGAGTTCTTAGTAGGGTCGGGGTTATTAGTTACGTTCATTTATTTGGGGTCGATTAGCAGACGAATAATAGAATATAGCGAAGCAGTAAACAAAAGATAAAGACAGAAAGAGAAAGTAGAGACAATAGAAAGCAGAACACAAACAAAAGAATACAAGAAAATAAAACATAAAAATAGCATACAAGCAGACAAACACAAAGAAATAGATCACACATAGAAAGGAATGCAACAGAGAATGATGCGCAGACAAGAATGATGCATGTCTAGTCCTAGCGCAGGCCATGAGCTCATGTGTCGGTTGGCTGCCCGCAATCCCGACATTTATCCGGTCACGAGTAATCCCGATTTCCCGAATACGATTTTCCGTTCCTAAATAAATGCGCATATAATAATAGCCGCTCATTTGAGACAGCCTCTGCTTACTGTAGGAAAATATATATATACTCTGCTCTGCTCTGGGGAAGCGGAAAATAGCTGTAGGTAACTTAGTTTCCCTACAGAAGCTCTGGGTTGCATTAAGCAACTAATATATATTAAATATAGCTCTGGGTTGCATCAAGCAACTAATATATATAAATATCTCTTTATTATATTACTCTTTTCTTTATATCTCTTTACTCTGTATCTCTTTACTCTATTTTAATTACTCTGTTCTCTGTATCTCTTTTCTCTTCTCTGATTACTCTTTTCATCTGTATCTATATTACTCTTTTTCTCTTTATCTCTTTACTTTACTCTGGTTACTCTGTTATCTGTGTTATTTTAGTCTGCTCTGATTTCTCTGCTTAACGTATGTATTTAAAGTTTATGTAAATTTCGGTATGAATAGTTCGCCTGTCCCAAGTATAGGTTCATTAAGTCTATACTGAAACAGTTTAACTTTTCATATTATACCTAACCCTAGTCACAGCTCAAGTACTAACTAAGTTGCCCTAGTTCGTTCACTAGTCTCTGTCTGTTTTTCTGTCGTTAAACTTTTACAGACTTTTTCTTTGGTTTTTATCTTTTCTTTAACTTTTTATCTTTTATTTATCTTCGCCTCACTATCATGTTATTACCACTCCCTAAGTGTTTTATAAAGGTAATTATGAGATTCTGCACTTAAAGTTGTCTTTCTAAAGCTTTTACAGAAAACTACCTTTTTCGCATTATTTTATTATTTTTATTAAAATATTATTTTTAATTAAATATTATTATTTAATATTTTATTATTATTTATTATTTTATTAATATATTTTCGAAAATTACCTTAACTTTACCTTTAACCTTTAAAATTAACTTTTTACCCCGGTAACTTTTAATATTTCTACTTTAACCACCCTAACTTTCAGAAATTACCATATAACCCCTCAAACACCAAAAATTTTACTTCCTTGCCCTTTCTAAGATCTAAAAGGTGTTCTTCATTGTTCTTCACCACACTCAAAGTGTTCTTCATGTTCTTCACAAATTCTTCAGATTCTTTCTCTGTTTTTACCCGTTTTTCAGTCTTTTCAGCAACCGATTTTTACCAAAATTCAAAATAAAATTGCAGCCACTAAAACCCCATCTTTTCTACATGATTTTAACACAAATTGAACCCCAATTTAAGGTCTAGGGTTCGTTTTTCCAGCAGCCATGAAGAACACAAATTCAAAGTTGAATATCATCAAATTTCATCAAATTTTCACCAAAATTTCAACAAGAATTACTCATATAAACAATCAATTTCAAGCATAACCAAACCATATCATAATCACACAACTCAAACACAATCAATCAAGATTAAATTCGTCAATCCCTACCTTGATTTGCTGCTCCAAATCCGGTTAAACTTTCAGGTGGTCCTGAAGCACTTTTTCCTCCTAAATCACATCAAGAACAACTTTAAATCCAAAAACTCTCAACTGACCAAATCTCACTCAGTATGTTAGGAAGAGATATCTCACCTTAGACTTGCTGGAAATTCACGTTTCTTGGCCCTCAAGTCAAGTTAAGCATGATTCCTAAGGAAGAACATCAAGAAAACACATGTTTTGCATGGTTTTCCTTGAAAACCGAATTGAAATGGGAGGGAGACAGCCATCTCACCTTATTTACATCCTTGATAAGTCACATGGTTATGTAGAGGAAGAAGAGAGGATCATTTTGGTGAAAACGGAGTTTTGATTTGAGTTTTAGTTCAGAAGAAATCAAGCTTTGAAGATTAAGTGTTCATGAAAGTTTCTCTCTTTTCTCTCTTGTTATTTTCGGCCAAAATGATGAAATGAGACAGCCTTGGAGGTCTTGGGGGTATAAGGTGAGTTGTGATTGGTTGGCTTGGAGGTGGATTAAAATAATATTAAAATATCTCTGGTGTACAACTACTAAAACTAGGTGTATCGGAACACTCGTAAAAACATCTCTAAAAATTATTTTCTGAGCTACTAGCAGAAATGACACTAGTAACATATTTATTATGAGAATAGAACATTTATAATGAGGCCTTAGCATTGCTAAATTCATCAGAGAGTGCTGGTGCTAAGCTGCACCAGTAAACCGTAAACCCGGTTAAACCAATTTCCTGTTTTTAACAAAAACAGACCAGATAACCTTATAATGTCATTCAAGAATTTTCTAATACTAATATAATGATAATATTATACTATTATCTCTCTCCTCTCATGAATCGAGTCCGGTTCGTCAAACAGAGACTATTTACGAAAATCAAAATCAAAACTGCCAACCGATACGGTTCAAAAACTAGGTTCTTCGCGATTGCATTATCGAGCTTGCCTCAAAGGAGGTTCTAGCTTAAGGATGACATAATGATAATGAGGATTGAGATACTTGATGATATAGCAGAGGTGTTCCCTTTACTGATCTTCTGGAGAAATCCGTACTTTTAAAAAAGATCTCATGTACTTGAAAATCAGGGTTGTTACATTACCATTGTAATTTCCATCTTCTACAACATAGTTAGAACCACACTCATAGCCAAAGTGATGAGAATTCATAGTGATAAGAGAAAATAAAGACAAAAGATAACAAGAAATAGAGAAAACTAAGTCTTACAACTAGCAAAAACCAACAGACAAACCAAAAATCAAGCTATTCACAATATGTACAATAGCCAATAACAAAGCACCATTGCAATTTCCCGGCAATGGCGCCATTTTGATGTGAGAATTTTAGTTGATATAGAATTTCTCAACTGAAATCTTGTTGCAAGTAAAGTTCTAAACCAACAAAGAATCCTCACATACAAAAAAAAATATTGGTTGTCACATGTACAAACCCCAATGAAAATTAACCGAAGTATTTAGACTCCGGGTTATCTCACAAGAAATTGCAATGAAGTGGTCAATTATTGGCTATGAAGAACAAGGGTTTGATTGATAAATGTAACGACCCAATTTTCAGTACGCCTAGGACATACCAGAAACTGAGTGCTACCAATTTGTCATCCTAATTATTATCTATTATTTATTATATGAGCCTGATTCGTTGTTAAAAGCATAGTTAGTTAGCGAGGTACTTTTTTTTGAAAATGTTTGAATTAATAAACAGAATCATTTATAATCAATTCACAAATAATAACAGATAAAATAGTTATAAACCACCACACATAAATATATCACAAGTAGTTGACAACATTCGGTGATTCAGCCTTTATTAGAATATAGACTGTTAGTTAGAACACCCCTAGATATAGCTAGATAATAACTATATACATATACATACATACAACATCCCAGGTCCTGACCTGTTCAAGAGGTCCCTAAGCTGGCACCTAGGCTAGCCTAGACTCTATACTCACCTAGTCCCTCTAAACTACTAAAGCGAGGGAAAGTACGTTCTGGGTCTTCAAAACTCAAGTCAGGTGGGACATCATTAAAAGGTAAAACATAATCTGCTACTCCTCTACACGATCAGACATTGCCATAGGATGTCTCTCTGGTACCTCGTGAAGTAGCCACACAACAGGAGTCTCGTACACAGGATTTAGGTTAAAGTTCACGTTCAAACGGGGTGTAGACATCGGCTGGTCTCACAGTACATACATATAAATAGAAACGGAGTTCACTCTAGACTCAGAAGACTACCTAGAGCGGAATCCTTATTTTGCGTATGATTGCCAACGAATTACGAAAGGGAAGTCATGCTTCCATCTGAAGGGGGAAGGGAGAGAGAAGGGATAAGAACTAGGGAGTTCTTAGTAGGGTCGGGGTTATTAGTTAAGTTCTTTAATTCCGTGTTGTTTAGTAGATAAATAGCAGAATACCGAGAAGCAGTAGACAGAAGAAACAGCTAAATAGAGCAAATAGAAAGCAAAACACAAACAAAAGAATACAAGAAAACAAAACACAGACACAGAGAATAGAATGAAAACAAAGAAAGCATACATTCAAACCCTGCAGCCCGACATTACCTAGGAACTAGTCCTAGATATGGCTTATTTTTTGTAGGTGAACTTCGGCTTACAAAAATAGCACTCCCGTAAGTGAACTTCGGCTTACAGAAATAGTCTAAACACAACACAACAACTTTCTGTAGGTGAACTTCGACCTACAGAAATAACACCTCTGTAAGTGAACTTCGACTTACAGAAATGGTGCCCCTGTAAGTGAACTTTGGCTTAGAGGAATAATATAAACACAACACAATAACTTTTTGTAGGTGAACTTCGGCCTACAGAAATAACACCACTGTAAGTGAACTTTGGCTTACAGATTGTGCCCCTGTAAGTGAACTTTGGCTTACAGGAATAATATAAACACAACACAACAACTTTCTGTAGCTGAACTTCGGCCTACAAAAGTAACACCCTGAGCTACACAATTGATATTCACTGTAGGTGAACTTCGGCCTACAGAATAACAACTTACTGTAGGTGAACTTTGGCCTACAGGACCTCTAGGGCCAACGGAAAAACAGCAGATAAACATACAATAGAATATCATGCCACAAGGCTTAACTCTTTATTATATTACTCTTCTCTCTTTGTCTTATTACTCTGTTCTGATTACTTTTTTCTCTGTATCTCTTTACTCTGCTCTGGTTTCTCTGCTTAATGTATATATTTAAAGCTTATGTAAATTTCGGTATGAATAGTTAGCCTGTCCCAAGTATAGGTTCATTAAGTCTATACTGAAATATTTTAACTTTTCATATAATACCTAACCCTAGTCGGAACTCAAGAACTAACTATGTTGCCCTAGTTCGTTCACTAATCTCTGTCTATTTTTCTATCATTAAAACTTTTCAGACTTTTTCTTTGGTTTTTATCTTTCCTTTAACTTTTTATCTTTCTTTTATCTTTTCCTCACTAATATGTTCTTACCACTCCCTAAGTGTTTTATGAAGGTAATTATGAGATTCTACACTTAAAGTTATCTTTCTAAAGCTTTTACAAAAAACTGCCTTTTTCGCATTATTTTATTATATTAAAATATTATTTCAATTAAATATTATTATTTAATATTTTATTATTATTTATTATTTTATCATTAAATTATCGAAAATTACCTTGCCTTTACCTTTTAACCATTAAAATTCACTTTTTACCCCGGTAACTTTTAATATTTCTACTTTAACCACCTTAACTTTCAAAAATTACCAAATAACCCCTCAAACACCAAAATAATTACAACCTTGCCCTTTTTAAGATCTAAAAGGTGTTCTTCAATGTTCTTCACCACACTCAAAGTGTTCTTCGTGTTCTTCGTAAATTCTTCAGATTCTTTCTCTGTTTTTACCCGTTTTTCAGTCTTTTCAACAACCGATTTTTACCAAAATTCAAAAAAAATTCCCAGCCACTAAAACCCCATCTTTTCTACATGATTTTAACACAAATTGAACCTCAATTTAAGCTCTAGGGTTTGTTTTTTCCAGCATCCATAAAGAACATAATTTCAAAGTTAAATATCATCAAATTTCATCAAATTTTTACCAAAATTTCAACAAGAATCACTCATATAAATCATCAATTTCAAGCACAGCCAAACCATATGATAATCACACAACTCAAACACAATCAATCAAGATTAAATTCGTCAAACCTTACCTGGTTTTGCTGCTCCTAATTCAGTTAGACTTTCAGGTGGTCCTTTAGCACTTTTTCCTCCTAAATCACATCAATAACAACTTTAAATCCAAAAACTCTCAACTAACCAAATCTCCCTCAGCATGTTAGGAGGTGATTTATAACCTTAGACTTTCTGGAAAGTCACGTTTCTTGGCCCACAAGTCAAGTTAAGCATGATTCCTAAGGAAGAACATCAAGAAAACACAGGTTTAAGCATGTTTCCTTGAAAACCAAATTGAAAGGGGAAAGGAACATCCATCTCACCTTATTTCCAGCCTTGATAAGTTACATGTTTATGTAGAGGAAGAAGAGAGGATCATTTTGGTGAAATCGGAGTTTTGATTTGAGTTTTGGTTCAGAAGAAATCAAGCTTTGAAGATTAAGTGTTCAAGAAAGTTTCTCTCTTTTCTCTCTTGTTATTTTCGGCCAAAGGGAGTAAATGACCAGCCTTGGAGTGTCTTGGGGTGTAAGGTGAGTTGTGATTGGTTGGCTTGGAGGTGGGTTAAAATAATATTAAAATATCTCAGGTGTATAACTACTAAAACTAGATGTATCGAAACACTTGTAAAAACATCTCTAAAAATTATTTTCTGAGCTACTAGCATAAATGACACTAGTAACATATTTATTATGAGAATAAAACATGTATAATGAGGCCTTAGCATTGCTAAAGTCATCAGAGAGTGCCGGTGCTAAGCTGCACCAGTAAACTGTGAACCCGGTTAAGCCGATTTTCCTATTTTTAACTAAAATAGACCAGGTAACTTTATAATATCATTCAAGCATCTTCTAATACTAATATAATGATAATATTATACTATTATCTCTCTCCTCTCATGAATCAAGTCCGGTTCGTAAAACAGAGACTATTTATGAAAATCAGAATCAAAACTGCCAACCGATACGGTTCAAAAACTAGGTTCTTCGCGATTGCATTGTCGGGCTTGTCTTAAATAAGGTCCTGAGTTAAGGATAATATAATGACAATGAGGATTGAGATGCTTGATGATACAGAAGAGGTGTTCCCTTTACTGATCTTTCGGAGAAATCCGTGGCTTCAGAAAAGATCTCGCATACTCGAAATTTAGGGTTGTTACAATAAAAGAGCAAGAAATTAAATGGGCAAGAATTTAAACAACAAGAATTAATAAAGAAATGGGAAAGAACTCTTGGCTAGACATAGATAATTGAGATTACCATCCTTATTAACAAACCAAATATTGATAATTATGAGGGACCAACCCATTAAGTCTACTTCCAAAAGCCTTAAGTACGTAAGGTCTACTCCTAAGCTTGAAGTACGTCAAATAGGTTTGATCACATCAACTCATAAGTCCCAACCTATCTACTAATTAGATTAGTAGTGGGTTAGTGTCAATGGGTATCAAATTGATCACCAAGGGTTCTCAAATCACCAATTCAATGAGACCCAATGACTCAAGGTTACTCAATTCCCTTAGCCTAGGCCAAGAGTCAAGAAAACTACTAAAAAACTAGAGAAAACATTTCATCAAACATCTAGAGTGCAATAAACATAAACATCATAAATTGCAAGAATCAATAAAATCTACTAACTACCAATTGCAAGGGAAGCAAGATCATAACTCAAATCACCAATAAAAGAATATCAACATTAAATTGCATCAAAAGAGATTCAAATCCAACAAGAGTTCATTGACATAAAAGAGGCATAAAAGGGAAATTAACATGAAAACTAAGAAAATCAAAGTGTAGAAGCATGAAATTGTAAAGAAAACAAGATGAGGACAATAATCAAAACCTAGATCTAAGATGGAAATAAGCCTAAGAACCTTAATTCTAGAGAGAAGAGGGAGCTTCACTCTCTAGAAACTAAACTACATGATGCTATTCTATAGCTAAGTGCTCCCCCCTTTGCTCAATCTTCAATTTTGCATTAAATACCCTCAGAAACAAGTTGGATTTGGGCCTGGACAGCTCAGAAATCGCCCCCAGCATTTTGCCTTTAAGTGAGTCACGTGCGAGAATCGACGCGTACGCGTGGGTCACGCATGCGCGTCGCTTGGCGATTTTCCTATCCACGCGTACGCGTCATGTACACGTACGCGTCGTCATGCAACTTCATTTCCACGCGTGCGCGTCTGCTGTGCGTGCGCGTGGATTGATGTACTCCAAATCCTTATTTCCTCATGCATTCTCCACTTTGTATGCTTTTCTCTTCATTTCTTCCATCCAATACTTGCCTTATGAACCTGAAATCACTCAACAAACACATAAAGGCATCGAATGGTATTAAAGTGAATTAAAATCACCAATTTAAGGGCCTAAAAAGCATGTTTTTACACTTAAGCACAATTTAAGGTTGAATTACAAACCATGCTATTTCATTGAATAAATGTGGAAAAAGGTGATAAAATCCCCTAAAATAAGCACAAGATAAACCACAAAATTAGGGTTTATCACCCACAGAATCTTCACCTACCCTACCTACCCCACTTAACCCCACTTACTTTCCCACTTCCCCATACACACTTTCCCAAAAACCCTAGCCCAATCACATTCATTTCATTTCCCCAAAACATCATAACTCCCACCTACCCCACCCACTTTAAAAATCAAATTTACCACCCAAACCTACCCTATGGCCGGACCCAAGCCCTACCCACTCCTATAAATACCCCTCTCTATCACCCTTCATACACACACCTCTCATACCTTCTCCACCCCATAAGGCTGAGCCCTCTCTCTCCCTTTTGCTCTCTCTATTTTCTTCTTCTTCTTCTTCTTCTCAATTCTTCTATTTTGCTCGAGGACGAGCAAGGTTTTATGTTTGGTCTTGGAAAAGCATAGCTTTTTTTCTGTCCATTACCAATCATGGCACCCAGGGTTGGAGACTTCTCTAAGAAGAGGAAAGAAAAGGCAGTAGTCAATCCCTCTAAATCTTAAGTGATGGAGAGATTCATCACCAAAGCTCACCAAGACCACTTCTATAAAGTAGTGGCTGAGAAAAAAGTGATCCCTGAGGTCCCTTTCATGTTCAAGAAGAATGAGTATCCAGTAATCTGAAGAGAGATCCAGAGCAGAGGTTGGGAAGTCCTAACCAATTCCATCTAAGAGGTTGGGATTCTCATGGTGCCAGAGTTCTATGCTAATGCATGGGTTACCAAAAACCATGATACTAGTGTGAACCCAAATCCAAGGAATTGGATCACCATGGTTCGAGGAAGAATCTTAGATTTCAACCCAGAAAGTGCGAGGTTGGCATTCAACATGCCTCTATTACAAGGAGACCTTCATCCTTACACTAGGAGAGTCAACCATGATTAGAGATTGGATCAAGTACTCTCAGATATCTGTGTAGAAGGTGCATAGTGGAAAAAGGATTCTCAAGTCAAGGCCATTCAGTTAAAAAGGGTTGACCTAAAGCCCATAGCTAGAGGATGGTTGGAGTTCATCCAAAGATCCATCATCCCTACTAGCAACCAGTCAGAAGTGACTGTTGACAGAGTCATCATGATTCATTGCATCATGATTGGAGTTGAGGTGAAGATCATGAGGTGCTTCATCAAGAACTGTACAAGGTAGCTGAGAAGTCTCACACCAATGGAAGATTAGCATTCCCACACCTCATCTGTCACTTATGCAATTCAGTTGGAATTCTTATACATGGAGATATCTCCATTGGGAAGGATAAGCCCATCATTAAGAAGCGAATGGAGCAAACTAGAGAGCATGCACAAGAACCTGTGCATCCACCTCAGTATGAGATCCCTGAGATGCCTCAAGGGATGTATTTTCCTCCCCAAAGCTATTGGGATCAATGGCAAACTTCTCTTGGAAAATTGAGCACTAATATGGAGCAATTGAAAATAGAGCATCCCACCCTCAATGAAATCAGAGAAGATCAAAGAGCCATTTAGGGAGACCAAAGGGTTATGAGGGAAGAGCAACAAAGACAATGGGATGACATACAAGAGATCAAGCAGCACATTGGATCCTCAAGGAGGAGCACCAGACGCCACCCTTAAAGGTGGATTTGTTCTCTTTACACCTATTTTCTGTTATTTTTCTATTTTCTGTTTGTTTATTTATCTGTTCTCTTGTTCTAAGTTGTATGATCATTTGCATTGATGTCTTAAAGTTGTAAAATATTCCATATGCCTCTCACCTTGCTAAAATGAAAAAAATTTTTATTAAAAAGAGCCGAGAGATGCATGAATTTCAAGTTTAAAATAAGATTGGTTTAATTAGCTTGATGTGGGGTCATTTGCTTTTATTTTCTGAATGTATGAATGAACAGTGCATATTTGAAATTGAAATTTTAGAATGTTGGCTCTTGAAAAAATAAGAAAAAAGGAAAAATATTATTGATAATATGAAAAATCTAAAAATTGATTCTTGAAGCAAGAAAAAGCAGCAAAAAGTAAAAAAAAAAAAAAAAGCATGTTGCAAAAATAAATATATAATATGCATGCGAAAAAGAAAGAAAATTGGCGAAAAGAAAAAAAATAAAATTAAAAGTAAAAAAATTCATTACTGCCCAAAAATGCAGGAAAAGGAGGGTAAATTGAAAAAGCTATAAATCCTTTAAACCAAAAGGCAAGGGTAAATGGACCCAAGGTTTTGAGCATTAATGGATAGGAGGGCCCAAAGGAATAAAATCCTGGCCTAAGCAGCTAAATCAAGCTGTCTCTAACCATGTGCTTATGGCGTGAAGGTGTCATAGATCACGTTAGCACTGGCATTAGTAGGCTAACTTGGGCTCTAACGCCAGCACCTCTTCATTGAGCCAGCATTAACCATGGCGTTAGTGTGCTAACTTGGCTACTAACGCCACAGCCTCTCTGCTTTTTTTCTGCTTCTTCTTGCCTATCATCCATCAAACAAGTGCATCAAAGCTTTGCCATAATCACTAGATAATGCATCATTCAATACATCAAGTAGTTCTTGTATAAATCTAATGAAAATGATTATAATTCACTTATGTTTGATGAATCAAGGCATGCATACATAACTCATCTAAATACTTGCTTATTGATGAAGATAATGCATGAAACCAAGTAAAAACTATAGAAAATGGCTTGTGAAACTATACAAAGATGCATAGGCATCATATATATTGCCTTACATGTTATAGCTTGTTTGGTTAGCTTTGTGAATTAAGTGTAGGATTACTTATTTTGAATTGAATCTTATTTTAAATTACATTTTTGTTTGAGTTGCATAGTTAAATCTAGTTGTGCATTGGTGTTTAGTTTTTAAGTTTTGTTAAAAAAAAAAGAAAGAGAGGTCTATCACGCGTACGCCTAACCCACGGGTAGGCGTGACCCCCAAAATCAGGACGTGCCAAGATTGTGTGTGGACTATGCCATCGTACAGTCCAAACAAAAAGTTGTGCAAGGACCGTGCTGGCATGATGCGGGATGTACAACCCTTCTCACGCGTATGCGTCGCCCCATAAACCTGGATCATGAATTTTTTATGCTGGCACTGTGCCATCGCACAGTCCGGACAGAAAGTTGTACGCGTGGTGTGTAGGAACTGTGCATGTAACACCCTAATTAGCCTAAGCTTTACCTCGCGTCGTAAAGCAAAGGTTAATCAGAGATTACGACAGTTCTAAGCTCATACATAATATATATATATAAAGAATAGTATAATCTAGAAGGCCGATGAAGGAGATAGCTCAAAAATAGAATTTAAAAAGCACAAAACTTACTAAAGAAGCTTCTAACTTAAAGCACAAGAAACATATACAATATAACAAAATATCATAGTATAATAGTGTAATATCATAAGAATCTAGCCACGACTAGCGGAGTTTAAGCCGGCTAGCTATATATAGACCATACAGAAACCAGATAGTAAAAACAGCTTATACAAGTTTTGTTCTCTCAAATACAAGCCTCTAGGCAAAAACAAAATACAAAAGTGAGAGATGTATAAACAAAATAAACAAAAGACTCCAAAAAGGTATCCGGATCCTCCGCTTCTGTCACCATCCAAGCAACTCACCATGGTGGGTTATGACCTGCATCTGAAAAATACAACAGAAATATGGTATGAGAACTGGAGGTTCTCAGTATGGTAACAGTGTCCAGTGATGTAGGATATAAGACCCCGGGACGCCAAAGGCAATCCTAGACTTCATATCCCTCACAAGATTTCAATCTTAAGGTGTACTAAAACAATAAAGCATGGTATATAAATGTCAACATAAAAGAATAGGGTACTCTATGTTAAGGGATTTCTATTCTAACCAAAAACTGTTGTCCCACAGCCTTCACCAACCTATCATCCATGCGATTCCATCGCCACTGCCTTCCGAACCTCCTCAATTCCAGTAGAAATCACAGTTATATACCATGCAACTAAATCACATGTAAAAGCATATAAAGCAAGTAACTCAAGTAGCAATCAGACAAGTTATATAAATAGGCATACAATTACAAGTCAGCAAAGCAAACAAACAGATAGAAATTGTATATGATAAATGCCTGTCTTACTGGCGGTGATATCACATTGTCGGCTCAACTACCAACCCGACACATCTCAATGGAGATGTCGCCCTTTGGAATCATCATTGGGAACCCCCGAGATATAGTTCTCGGATTACTGTCCACAGTTTTGCACTTGTACGCTCTATTGATCCGAAGCGATGCAAGCGGGATACTCTTGCCTCAGACCTCTAATAAACCCCAATTTTGTGATTTATATTGTGTATAATTTGAGGGGTTTTGTCAACATTTCCCACATTTATTCAATAAAATAGCATGGTTTTGTGTTCTCTTCCTAATATTGCTTCATGATGGAAAACATGCTTCTTTTGCCTTAAAATTGCCATATTTTGATCCTCTTTTATTACCATTCAATGCGGTGATGTGTTTGTTGGGTGATTTCAGAGTTTATAGGGCAAGAATGGCCTAGAAGAGTAAAAGAAAGCATGCACAAGTAGAAGAGAGAAAGAAAGCATGACACGTACGCGTGACGAGCTGCACGTGACTTCATTAAAGAAATCGTGCCTGGCGATTTCTGAGGCTCAACAAGCCAAAATTCAAGCTGGTTCTGCATGGAAAAGACCCAGGAACACTAGGGGGAAAGGGGGAGGGGCGATCATTCATTACACACTTAGACATAATTTTAGCTAGTTTTTGTTTTTTTGTTCTTCTAGAGAGAGAAACCTTTGTTCCTCTCTAGATCTAGTTTGATTTGATCTTCCTTTGCTGAATTCTTAATTGGGTTTTGTTGATTTCTAATTTTGATTACTTAATTTAAATTCCTTAGTATAATTTTGTTTAGATCTTATGTTATATTTATGTTTTCTTGTCATTTTCCATTTTCTACCCATTTTGTGAATCTTGTGGATCTTAAATTGTTAATGTTACATTGATGTTTTCCATGATTAATAGTGTTATTTGAGTGATTTTCTATTGATAATTGTTAGTGGGTACCTTTTAATTTCAATCTAATTGCCTTTTGAATATGTCTTGTATTAATGCTTACCATGTGTTTGATGAAATGTTTCCTTTGATCATGGAGTAGTTTTCTTTACTCTTGGCCTAGGTTAAGGGAATTGGGTAAACTTGAGTCATTGGGTCTAATTGGTTTGATGATTTGAGAACCCTTAGTGGTCAAGTTGATACCCATTGACACTAATCCACTACTAAGTCAATGGGTAGTTGGATTGGGATCTATGAGTTGAGATTGATCAAGCCACTTGACGTACCTTAAGCTTAGGAGTAAATATTACGTACTTAAAGCTCTTAGAGATATACTTAGTGAGTTTGGTTCCTCATAATTGTCAAGATATGGTTATTAGACAAGGATAGTGATCCCAATTCCTATGCCTAGCCAAGAGTCGCTTTTATTATTCATATTTGAAAACCCAAAAAATTCAATTGCTTAATTCTAGTTATAGTTACTTGTTTAGTTTTAGAGTAGAATTATATTGGATGTTCTCTTATTAGTTTGGATTTGCTCATGCCTTGCTTTAGTTACTTGAATTAGTTTCTTGCACTTTATGATTTTCTTCCTTGATAAGTCTCTTAGTTTAATTTCTTGCTCATGACTTGCAACCCCGGAATTCTAACCAATGTTGATGCACATATTTGCCCATTCCTTGTGAGACGACCCGAGGTTTGAATAATTCGGTTACTTTTATTAGGGTTGAACTTGTGACAACCAATTCCTTAAAATTTGATTCAAGGATTATTTGCCGATTGAGAGTTATACTTGCAATGTGAAACATTTGTGAAAATCTTTACCGATGGTAGTTCGCGTATCAAATTTTTGGCGCCGTTGCTGGGGAATGGTTGCAACATATGCCTTGACATTGGTTATGTGAATATGTGAATAGTGTAGATAGTTTACTTGCTTTCAATACTTAGTTGTAGTTTAGATTTCTTTTGTACATGTGCTATGACTCCCAAGCTTGATGACTCAGTCTCAACCGAGTTCTGGCTTAGCCGAGTTTGATCCTGAGATTGAAAGAACTTTGTTACACACTCGGCAAGTGGTGCACGAAATTGTGATCTCAGGCAACAGTGCCAAAAACTCTGTACGCATGTCTGAATAAATTGTTTTTCATTCACAACTTCGATACAACTAACCAGCAAGTGCACTAGGTCGTCCAAGTAATAAACCTTACGTGAGTAAGGGTCGATCCCACGGAGATTGTTGGTATGAAGCAAGCTATGGTCACCTTGTAAATCTCAGTCAGGCAGATATAAAATAGTTATGGAGTTTTCGAACATAAATAATAAATAGATAGAAAATAAGGATAAAAACACTTATGTATATCATTGGTGAGAATTTCAGATAAGTGTATAGAGATGCTTTCGTTACTCTGAACCTCTGCTTTCCTGCTGTCTTCATCCAATCAGTCTTACTCCTTTCCATGGCTGGCTTTATGTAAGGACATCACCGTTGTCAATGGCTACTTTTTATCCTCTCTGGAAAATGGTCCGATGCGCTGTCATTACATGGCTAATCGTCTGGAGGCATCACCCTTGTCAATGGCTGCATCCCATCCTCTTGTGAAAATGGTCCAAATGCTCTGTCATAGCACGGCTAATAATCTGAGGTTCTCGATCACACTAGAATAGAATTCACCCTCCTTTTGCGTCTGTCACTACGCCCAGCACTCACGAGTTTGAAGTTCGTCACGGTCATTCAATCCCAGAGTCCTACTCAGAATACCACAGACAAGGTTTAGACTTTTCGGACTCTCATGAATGCCGCCATCAATCTAGCTTATACCACGAAGATTCTGATTAAGAGATCCAAGAGATACTCATTCAATCTAAGGTGGAACGGAAGTGGTTGTCAGGCACGCGTTCGTGGTGGAATGATGATGATTGTCACGTTCATCACATTCAGGTTGAAGTGTGAATGAATATCTTGGAAGCGGAATAAGTTGAATTGAATAGAAAAACAGTAGTACTTTGCCTTAATTCATGAGGAACAGCAGAGCTCCACACCTTAATCTATGGAGTGTAGAAACTCTACCGTTAAAAATACATAAGTGAAAGGTTCAGGCATGGCCGAATGGCCAGCCCCTCTGATCTAAGAACCAGACATCCCAAGATTTTTAATACAATAGTAAAAAGTCCTATTTATAATAAACTAGCTGCTAGGGTTTACAGAAGTAAGTAATTGATGCATAAATCCACTTCCGGGGCCCCCTTGGTCTGTGCTTGGGCTGAGCTTGAATGTTACACGTGCATAGGCTCTTTCTGGAGTTGAACGCCAGGTTGTAACGTATTTCTGGCGTTCAACTCTGGTTTGTGACGTGTTTCTGGCGTTTAACTCCAGACAGCAGCGTATAACTGGCGTTCAACGCCCTTTTACGTCGTCTAAACTTCGCCAAAGTATGAACTATTATATATTGCTGGAAAGCCCAGAATGTCTACTTTCCAACGCAATTGAAAGCGCGCCATTTTGAGTTCTGTAGCTCCAGAAAATCCACTTTGAGTGCAGGAAGATCAGAATCCAACAGCATCAGCAATCCTTCTTCTACCTCTGAATCTGATTTTTGCTCAAGTCCCTCAATTTCAGCCAGAAAATACCTGAAATCACAGAAAAACACACAAACTCATAGTAAAGTCTAGAAATGTGAATTTAACATAAAAACTAATGAAAACATCCCTAAAAGTAACTAGATTCTACTAAAAACATACTAAAAACAATGCCAAAAAGTGTATAAATTATCCGCTCATCACAACACCAAACCTAAATTGTTGCTTGTCTCCAAGCAACTGAAAATTAAATAGGATAAAAAGAAGAGAATATACTATAAATTCCAAACTATCAATGAAACATAGCTCCAATCAGATGAGCGGGACTTGTAGCTTTTTGCATCTTGAATAGTTTTGGCATCTCACTTTATCCATTGAGGTTCAGAATGATTGGCATCTATAGGAACTCAGAGTTCAGATAGTGTTATTGATTCTCCTTGTTGATTGGAGCTATAAATGCCAATCATTCTGATTGGAGCTATGTTTCATTGATAGTTTGGAATTTATAGTATATTCTCTTCTTTTTATTCTATTTGATTTTTAGTTGCTTGGGGACAAGCAACAATTTAAGTTTGGTGTTGTGATGAGCGGATAATTTATACTCTTTTTGGCATTGTTTTTAGTATGTTTTTAATAGAATCTAGTTACTTTTAGGGATGTTTTCATTAGTTTTTATGTTAAATTCACATTTCTGGACTTTACTATGAGTTTGTGTATTTTTCTGTGATTGCAGGTATTTTCTGGCTAAAATTGAGGGACTTGAGCAAAAATCAGATTCAGAGGTTGAAGAAGGAAGGCTGATGCTGTTGGATTCTGACCTCCTTGCACTCAAAGTGGATTTTCTGGAGCTACAGAACTCAAAATAGTACATACTTTGGCCGAGTTTAGATGACATAAAAGGGCGTTGAACGCCAGTTCTACGCTGTTGTCTGGAGTTAAACGCCAGAAACACGTCACAAACCAGAGTTAAAGGCCAGAAACACGTTACAACCTGGCGTTCAACTCCAGAAAGAGCCTTTGCACGTGGAAACTTCAAGCTTAGCCCAAGCACACACCAAGTGGGCCCCGGAAGTGGATTTATGCATCAATTACTTACTTTTGTAAACCCTAGTAGCTAGTTTGTTATAAATAGGACTTTTTACTATTGTATTAGACATCTTTGATCAGTTTTATGCTATCTTAGACTTTCATGGGGGCTGGCCATTTGGCCATGCCTGGACCATTATCACTTATGTTTTTTCATACGGTAGAGTTTCTGCACTCCACAGATTAAGGTGTGGAGCTCTGTTGTTCCTCAAAGATTAATGCAAAGTACTACTATTTTTCTATTCAATTCAACTTATTCCGCTTCTAAGATATTCATTCGCACTTCAACCTGAATGTGATGAACGTGACAATCATCATCATTCCCTATGAACGCGTGCCTGACAACCACTTCCGTTCTACCTTAGATTGAATGAGTATCTCTTGGATCTCTTAATCAGAATCTTTGTGGTATAAGCTAGATTGATGGCGGCATTCATGAGAGTCCGGAAAGTCTAAACCTTGTCTGTGGTATTCCGAGTAGGACTCTAGGATTGAATGACTGTGACGAACTTCAAACTCGCGAGTGCTGGGCGTAGCGACAGACGCAAAAGGAGGGTGAATCCTATTCCAGTATGATCGAGAACCTCAGATGATTAGCCGTGCTGTGACAGAGCATTTGGACCATTTTCACAAGAGGATGGGATGCAGCCATTGACAAGGGTGATGCCTCCAGACGATTAGTCATGCAGTGACAGTGCATCGGACCATTTTCCAGAGAGGATAAAAAGTAGCCATTGACAATGGTGATGTCCTTACATAAAGCCAGCCATGGAAAGGAGTAAGATTGATTGGATGAAGACAGCAGGAAAGCAGAGGTTCAGAGGAACAAATGCATCTCTATACGCTTATCTGAAATTCTCACCAATGAATTACATAAGTATTTCTATCCTTATTTTCTATTTTATTATTTATGTTCGAAAACTCCATAACTATTTTATATCCGCCTGACTAAGATTTATAAGGTGACCATAGCTTGCTTCATACCAACAATCTCCGTGTGATCGACCCTTACTCACGTAAGGTTTATTACTTGGACGACCCAGTGCACTTGCTGGTTAGTTGTATCGAAGTTGTGAATGAAAAACAATTTATTAAGACGTGCGTACAGAGTTTTTAGCGCCGTTAACATGAGATCACAATTTCGTGCATCAAGTTTTTGGCGCCGTTGCCGGGGATCACAATTTCGTGACCAAGTTTTTGGCGCCGTTGCCGGGGACTGTTTGAGTTTGAACAACTGACGGTGAATCTTGTTGCTTAGATTTGGAAAAATTTTTCTTTTTGGTTTAGAGTCTTCTAATATTGTTTTTGGTTAAAATTTTGGAATCTTTATTTTTTTTTCTTTCAAAAAAAAATTTTTCGAAAATTATATTTTTATAATTGAATTTTTTTTCTTGTTTGATCTTTAGTTTTTCTTGTTTTGTGATTTTTCTTGTTTTTCTTGTGCCTTTCAAAACATTAGTTTTCAAAAAAAAATAAATTTTTCATTCTTAGTTATTTAAAAATACTTCTCCAAAACAAGTGTTACATTTATAACTCAGTTGGCTAGAGCGTTAGTCTGTGTTCTTGGCAATTGGGTCAGAATCTTTTATATTTTTTTCAAAATCTTCTTTTTCAAAAATAATTTTTCTATCAAATCTTGTGCCAAACATTAAGTTTGGTATTTTCTTGTTGATTTTTCTTTGTTTTTCGAAAATTTTATTTTGGTTTGCTAAAAATTTTAAGTTTGGTGTTCTTTCTTCATGTTCTTGTGTTCTTGTGAGTCTTCAAAGTATTCTTGAGTTTTCCCTGTGTCTTGATCTTAAAATTTTTAAGTTTGGTGTTCCTTGGTGTTTTCCCTCCAAAATTTTCGAAAACAAGGAGTATTAGATCTAAAAATTTTAAATCTTGTGCTATCTTATTGTTTTTCTCTTTCCTCTTTAAATTCAAAAATATCTTTTCTCTCTATTTTAAAACAAATTTTCGAAATTTATTTTTAAAATTCAGATTTTTATTTCAAAATTTAAAATCTTTTTCAAATCATATCTTTTTCAAAACTCCCTAACCATTTTTTTTCTTTTTTTTTTCCTTTTCCCTCTCTCAATTTTTTGAAAATCTTCACCCATTTTTATTTATTTTACTTTAAATTATTTTATTTTCGAAATAAATAATAATTAAATAAATAAAAATAATTTTTTTTACATCATCTCTCTTTCTCCATCATGGATCTAAGTAGAAATGAACAGTCCAGAAGGACTCTGGGGTCATATGCTAACCCCTCTACTGCTTCATATGGGAGTTGTATCAATATACCCTCCATTGGAGTCAGTAACTTTGAGTTGAATCCTCAGCTCATTATCATGGTGCAGCAAAGTTTCCAGTATTCCGGTCTTCCACAGGAAGAACCTACAGAGTTTCTGGCACATTTTTTACAAATTGCTGACACAGTACATGATAAGAAAGTAGATCAGGATGTCTACAGATTATTACTATTTCCATTTGCTGTAAAAGACCAAGCCAAGAGGTGGTTAAATAACCAACCTAAAGCTAGCATAAAGACATGGAAACAGCTGACAGAGGAATTCCTGAATCAATACTTTCCTCCAAAATGGATGACACAGCTAAGGCAGGACATCCAAGGCTTTAAACAAGGAGATAATGAATCTCTTTATGATGCCTGCGAGAGATACAGAGAGATGCTAAGAAAATGCCCCTTTGAGATGTTTTCAGAGTGGGTTCAGCTAGACATCTTCTATTATGGGCTTACAGAAAGAGCTCAGATGTCTCTAGACTACTCAGCTGGTGGATCTATCCACATGAGGAAGACAATTGAAGAAGCTCAAGAGCTCATTGATACAGTTGCCAGAAATCAGCATCTGAACTTAAGCAGCGAACCTTCCATGAAAGAAGAGGCTAAAACAGTGACTACTAAACTCAGTCCTACTGAACAAGCTACTGAATTCAATTAGCAATTGGATTTTCTAACAAAACAGTTAGCCGAATTCAAGGAGAGACTACAAGAGACAAGGATGGCTAATATAAATATGGAAGAACAATTAAAGCAAACAATGCAGCAGCTGTCAAAACAAACAACAGAAGAATGCCAAGCAGTTCAATTAAGAAGTGAGAAAACATTAAATACCCCACCTCAAGGCAGCAGAAAGCCAAGAAATGAGCAAACTACCCAAATTCCATCTGAGGACACTAAGAGCCCAGGGAAAAATAATTCTGGCGCTAAAACGCCAAAAATTGGGTGGAAGGCTAGCGCTGAACGCCCAAACCATGCTCAAGACTGGCGTTCAACGCCAGAAACAAGCAAGGAACTGGCGTTGAACGCCCAAAGGAAGCACAATTCTAGCGTTCAGACGCCAGGAACAGATGGGAAGTTGGCGTCTAACACCACTCCAGCTTCCAACCCTTGCTTTCAAATGCCAATGAGGGATCAGACACCTGCAAGTGCTGATAATAAATCCCTCAAGAAGGCTTCTCAACCTACCTTTGTAGGAAATAAACCTGCAGCAACTAAGGTTGAGGAATACAAAGCCAAGATGCCTTATTCTCAAAAACTCCGCAAAGAGGAGCAGGATAAGCAATTTGCTTGCTTGCAGACTATCTCAGGACTCTTGAAATGAAGATTCTGTTTGTAGAGGCACTTGAGCAAATACCCTCTTATGCCAAGTTCATGAAAGATATCTTGAGTCATAAGAAGGATTGGAGAGAAACTGAAAGGGTTCTCCTCACTGAAGAATGCAGTGCAGTCATTCTGAAAAGCTTCCTAGAAAAGCTTAAAGATCCCGGGAGCTTTATGATACCATGCATATTAGAGGGTAACTACACTAAGACAGCTCTATGTGATCTTGGGGCAAGCATCAACCTAATCCCTGCATCCACTATCAGAAAGCTTGGCTTGAATTAAGAGGTCAAACCAACCCGGATCTGTCTTCAACTTGCTGATGGCTCCATTAAATACCCATCAGGCATAATTGAGGACATGATTGTCAAGGTTGGGCCATTTGCCTTCCCTACTAACTTTGTAGTGCTGGAAATGGAGGAGCACAAGAGTGCAACTCTCATTCTAGGAAGACCATTCCTAGCAGCTGGACGAACCCTCATTGACGTCCAAAAAGGGGAGATAACCCTGAGAGTCAATGAGGATGAGTTTAAGTTGAATGTTGTCAAAGCTATGCAACATCCAGACACATCAGACGACTGCTTGGGCGTTGATATTATTGACTCCCTGGTGGAAGAGGTCCATATAACTGAGAGTCTCGAATCAGAGCTAGAGGACATTTTTAAAGATGTTCAGCCTGATCTGGAGGAACCAGAGGAAATAAAAGAACCTCTGAAAACTCCTCAGGAGGAGGAGAAACCTCCTAAACCCGAGCTCAAACCACTACCACCATCCCTGAAATATGCATTTCTGGGAGAAGGTGACACTTTTCCTGTAATCATAAGCTCTGCTTTAGGGCCACAGGAAGAGAAAGCACTAATTTAGGTGCTAAGGACACACAAGACATCTCTTGGGTGGTCCATAAGTGATCTTAAGGGCATTAGCCCAGCCAGATGCATGCACAAGATCCTATTGGAGGATGATGCTAAGCCAGCGGTTCAACGACAGAGGCGGCTAAATCCCGCCATGAAGTGGTGTAGAAAGAGGTCACTAAATTACTAGAGGCTGGGATTATATCCTATTTCTGATAGCCCCTGGGTGAGCCCTGTCCATGTTGTCCCTAAGAAGGGAGGAATGACAGTGGTTCATAATGAAAAGAATGAACTGGTTCCTACAAGAACAGTTAAAGGGTGGCGTATGTGTATTGACTACAGAAGGCTCAATACAGCCACCAAGAAGGATCATTTTCCTTTACCATTCATGGACCAGATGCAAGAGAGACTAGCAGGTCATGAATATTACTGCTTTTTGGATGGCTATTCCGGTTACAACCAAATTGCAGTAGATCCTCAGGACCAAGAGAAAACAGCATTCACATGTCCTTCTGGAGTGTTTGCCTACAGAAGGATGCCTTTTGGTCTGTGTAACGCACCTGCAACCTTTCAGAGGTGCATGCTCTCTATCTTCTCTGATATGGTAGAGAAGTTTCTGGAAGTCTTCATGGATGATTTTTCAGTATTTGGAGACTCATTCAGCTCCTGCCTTAACCATTTAGCACTTGTTCTGAAAAGATGCCAAGAGACCAACCTAGTTTTAAACTGGGAAAAATGTCACTTTATAGTGACTGAAGGGATTGTCCTTGGGCAAAAAATTTTAAACAAGGGAATAGAGGTGGATCAAGCTAAAGTTGAAGTAATTGAAAAATTACCACCACCTGCCAATGTTAAGGCAATCAGAAGCTTTCTGGGGCATGCAGGATTCTATAGGAGGTTTATAAAGGATTTTTCAAAAATTGCAAAACCTCTGAGCAATCTGCTAGCTGCTGACACACAATTTGTGTTTGACACAAAGTGTCTGCTGGCGTTTGAGACCCTGAAAGCTAAGCTGGTCACAGCACCAGTTATTTTGGCACCAGACTGGACATTGCCATTCGAACTAATGTGTGATGCCAGTGACCATACCATTGGTGCAGAATTGGGACAGAGGCATAACAAGCTTCTGCATGTCATTTATTATGCTAGCAGTGTTTTAAATGATGCCCAGAAAAATTACACAACCACAGAAAAAGAATTACTTGTAGTGGTTTATGCCATTGACAAGTTTAGATCCTACTTAGTAGGATCAAAAGTGATTGTGTACACTGACCATGCTGCTCTTAAATATCTACTCACAAAGCAGGATTCAAAGCCCAGGCTCATAAGATGGGTGTTGCTTCTGTAAGAGTTTGATATAGAAATAAGAGACAGAAAAGGGACAGAGAATCAAGTAGCTGATCACCTGTCCCGGATAGAACCAGTAGCAGGAGCATCCCTCACCTTTCCGGATGAGCAATTGTTTGCTATTCAGGAAGCACTGTGGTTTGAAGACATTGCAAACTATAAGACACAAGGTTCTCCTTCTGTAACCATGGAGAGGAAGCATGAAAAGCTTCTCTCATTGCAGAGTCAACCAAAGCCCCCACAGTCAAACTCTAAGTTTGGTGTTGGGAGGCCACAACCAAACTCTAAGTTTGGTGTTGGGAGGTCCCAACCTTGCTCTGATTATCTGTGAGGCTCCATGAGAGCTCACTGTCAAGCTATTGACATTAAAGAAGCCCTTGTTGGGAGGCAACCCAATGTTATTTAATTATATCTATTTATTTTCCATTGCTATTTTATGTTTTCTTTAGGTTCATGATCATGTGAAGTCACAAAAACAAATGGAAAATCAAAAACAGAATGAAAAACAGCATGAAAAATAGCACACCCCGGAGGAAGATCATTCTGGCGTTTAAACGTCAGAAACAAGCATCTGTCTGGCGTTTAACGCCAGAAACAAGCATCAGTTTGGTGTTAAACGCCAGAAACAGGCTACATTTGGGCGTTTAATGCCAGAAACAGGCAGCAGTCTGGCGTTAAATGCCAGGATTGCACAGTAAGGGCATTTTGTACGCCTAATTGGAGCAAGGATGCTAAATTCTTGACACCACTGGATCTGTGGACCCCACAGGATCTCCACCTACCTCACCATTCAAATTCAAACCATTTCCCTCCCAAACCCACCCATTCACACACTTCCATCTCCTCCATCTTCTCCACTTCTTTCTTCTTTTGCTCGAGAACGAGCAAACCTCTTAAATTTGGTGTGGGCATTGCTTTTGTTTCTCCATAATTCAGTGGTAGAGCAATTGACTGCAGATCAAAGAGCTATGAGGAAAGAGCAATAAAGGCAAGAAAGAGACATAGAGGAGCTCAAGAGCACCATTGGTTCTTCAAGAAGAGGAAGATGCCACCCTCATTAAGGTGGACCCATTCCTTAATCTCCTTGTTCTTATTTTCCTGTTTTTCGTTTACTATGCTTCATCTTTAATTATGTTTGTGTCTTTACTTTATGATCACTAGTATCTAAGTGACTATGTCTTAAAGTTATGAATGTCCTATGAATCCATCGCCTCTCTTAAATGAAAAATGTTTTAATTCAAAAGAACAAGAAGTACATGAGTTTCGAATTTAACATTGAACTTAGTTTAATTATATTGATGTGGTGACAATGCTTCTTGTTTTCTGAATGAATGCTTGAACAGTGCATATGTCTTTTGAAGTTGTTGTTTAAGAATGTTAAATATGTTGGATCTTGAAAGAATGATGACAAGGAGACATGTTATTTGATAATCTGAAAAATCATAAAAATGATTCTTGAAGCAAGAAAAAGCAGCAAAGAACAAAGCTTGTAGAAAAAAAAAATAGCGAAAAAAAAATAGAAAGAAAAAGAAAAAGCAAGAAGAAAAAGCCAAAGCTCTTAAAACCAAGAGGCAAGAGCAAAAAGCCAATAACCCTCAAAACCAAAAGGCAAGGGTAAATAAAAAGGATCCCAAGGCTTTGAGCATCATTGGATAGGAGGGCCTAATGGAATAAAATCCTGGCCTAAACGGCTAAACCAAGCTGTCCCTAACCATGTGCTTAAGGCGTGAAGGTGTCAAGTGAAAACTTGAGACTGAGCGGTTAAAGTCAAGGTCTAAAGCAAAAGAAGAGTGTGCTTAAGAACCCTGGACACCTCTAATTGGGGACTCTAGCAAAGCTGAGTCACAATCTGAAAAGGTTCACCCAGTTATGTGTCTGTGGCATTTATGTATCCGGTGGTAATACTGGAAAACAAAGTGCTTAGGGCCACGGCCAAGACTCATAAAATAGCGGTATTCAAGAATCATCATACTGAACTAGGAGAATCAATAACACTATCTGAACTCTGAGTTCCTATAGATGCCAATCATTCTGAACTTCAATGGATAAAGTGAGATGCCAAAACTATTCAAGAGGCAAAAAGCTACAAGTCCCGCTCATTTAATTGGAGCTATGTTTCATTGATAGTTTGGAATTTATAGTATATTCTCTTCTTTTTATCCTATTTGATTTTTAGTTGCTTGGGAACAAGCAACAATTTAAGTTTGGTGTTGTGATGAGCGGATAATTTATACGCTTTTTGGCATTGTTTTTAGTATGTTTTTAGTAGAATCTAGTTACTTTTAGGAATGTTTTCATTAGTTTTTATGTTAAATTCACATTTCTGGACTTTACTATGAGTTTGTGTGTTTTTCTATGATTTCAGGCATTTTCTGGATGAAATTGAGGGACTTGAGCAAAAATCAGATTCAGAGTTTGAAGAAGGACTGCTGATGTTGTTGGATTCTGACTCCCTGCACTCAAAGTGCATTTTCTGGAGCTACAGAACTCAAAATGGCGCGCTTCCAATTATGTTGGAAAGTAGACATCTAGGGCTTTCCAGCAATATATAATAGTTAATACTTTGGCTAAGTTTAGATGACGTAAAAAGGCGTTGAACGCCAGTTTTACGCTGCTGTCTGGAGTTAAACGCCAGAAACACGTCACAAGCCAGAGTTGAACGCCAGAAATACGTTACAAACTGGCGTTCAACTCCAAGATTGACCTCTACACGTGTAACATTCAAGCTCAGCCCAAGCACACACCAAGTGGGCACCGGAATTGGATTTATGCATCAATTACTTACTTCTGTAAACCCTAGTAACTAGTTTAGTATAAATAGGACTTTTTACTATTGTATTAGACATCTTTTGATCAATTTTAGATCTCTAGACCTCCATGGGAGGCTGGCCACTCGGCCATGCTTACCCTATATTCACTTATGTATTTTTCTATGGTAGAGTTTCTGCACTCCATAGATTATGGTGTGGAGCTCTGCTGTTCCTCAAAGATTAATGCAAAGTACTACTGTTTTTCTATTCAATTCAACTTATTCCGCTTCTAAGATATTCATTCGCACTTCAACCTGAATGTGATGAACGTGACAATCATCATAATTCCCCCACGAACGCGTGCCTGACAACCACTTCCGTTTCACCTTAGATTGAATGGGTATCTCTTGGATCTCTTAATCAGAATCGTCGCAGTATAAGCTAGATTGATGGCGGCATTCATGAGAGTCCGGAAAGTCTAAACCTTGTCTGTGGTATTCCGAGTAGGACTCTGGGATTGAATGACTGTGACAAACTTCAAACTCGCAAGTGCTGGGCGTAGTGACAGACGCAAAAGGAGGGTGAAAAACGATCCAACACAAAACTCACCGGCAAGTGTACCGGGTCGCATCAAGTAATAAAACTCATAGGAGTGAGGTCGATCCCACAAGGATTGAAGGATTGAGCAATTTTAGTTTAGTGGTTGAATTAGTCAAACAAACAAGTGTTGATTGTGTGAAATTGTGTTGACAGGAATTAAATTGCATAGAATGTAAAGGGGAGTGGGTGATTTGTAGGAAATTAAAGGGAACAAAAAGAAAAAGAGCTGAATCTTAAAGTGCAAGTAATGTAAATTGCAGAAACTTAAAGTGCAAGAAATATAAATGACTTGAAAAATAAAAGGGGAATGGGAATTGGATCTGCAGGAATTAAACAGGGAAAAGCAAAACTTAACAGAATGAAGAGTAGTTGATGTAATTAGTTGAACCGGATCTCAAAACTAAAAGGAAAATAAACTTGGTGTAGTAATTAAACAAGGAAATTAAAATGGAAACCAATAGATCTCAGGACCCAAGAGACTAGATAACTACGTCTAGATCTCAATGCCTTCTTAGATCCAAATTTAGAGAGCAAATGCCAAATTAAAGAAGAGAGCAATGTAGAAATGTAAATTCAAGTTCAATTTTCCAGCAGCTGCAGTAAGAAAAACAGAGAGATCTCAAGGTGAGATTGAGACAGAATTTCCTCAATTCTTCAACACCCAAGACTCAAGACAAGTGTAGATGAAATTGAAAAATAAGAAAACTAAGAGGAAGAGAATTCAATTCTCCTTCCCCAAGACTCAGAATCTCCAAACAGCTTAAAACCCAAAAGCTCTCTACTATGAATACTATGAAAATTCTTAAAGAAAACTCTAAAAAGAAAATCTCCCTTAAAACTTCAAATCCTAAGCTATTTATACACTTTCTTCAAATGATCATTAAGCCTTAAATTGGGCCTTTAGTCTTGATGGAATTGGGTTGATAATAGCCTCCGTTGATTGTTCTTGGTATTGGGAAGAAATCCATTTGTGAACCGGGCCATGAACCATTCACGTTTGAGTCAACGTTTGAGGCAAACGTTGACTCAAACATCCCTTGTGTGAGGCATTATGCAGATAGCCCATTTGCTGTCATCCACGTTTGAGCCAACGTTTGAGGTCAAATGTGAACTCAAACGTGGTTCTTCCCAGGCTCCCTTTTTGGCCAACGTTTGGCCCAACGTTTGAAGCAAACGTTGGCGCAAACGTAGCTCATCTAACCCATCAATCAAGGGTGCTCTTCCATGCTCTTTCTTGCCAAAATGTAGCCAACGTTTGACCTCACGTTTGAGGCAAACGTTGGCTCAAACGTTGCCATGCCCAGGAGTGCTCTTTTTCATTCTTTTTGGCGCCAACGTTTGACCTCACGTTTGAGGCAAACGTTGGCGCAAACGTCTGCTTCTCACATTTGAGTTAACGTTTGAGGCAAACGTTAGCTCAAACAAGAATCCCTCTTTTCAAGCCCATTCTTGCAACCTTCTTCCAAGCTTTATTCCACCTATCATCAATCAACAATTGTATCAAAGCTATGCCATAATCATGAGAGTTATTCTTATTCTTGTCATATGAGCAATTATGGCACAAAAACTCATAAAAATACATCAATTTATCTATGGTTGATTGAATAAAAGGAAACATGAAATTCAACCCAATTGGCTTACTTATGGCGTAAGAAAGTGCATAAAACTAAATGAAAACAAACGAAAAAGACTAGTGAAACTAGGCTAAGATGACTTGTCAACATTACTCACGTAAGGTTTATTACTTGGACGACCCAGTGAACTTTCTGGTTAGTTGTGTCGAAGCTGTGAATGAAAAACAATTTATTAAGACGTGCGTACAGAGTTTTTGGTGCCGTTACCATGAGATCACAATTTCGTGCACCAAGTTTTTGATCTCAGGCAACGGCGCTAGAAACTCTGTACGCACGTCTTAATAAATCGTTTTTCATTCACAACTTCGATACAACTAACCAGCAAGTGCACTGGGTCGTCCAAGTAATAAACCTTACATGAGTAAGGGTCGATCTCACAGAGATTGTTGGTATAAAGCAAGCTATGGTCACCTTGTATATCTCAGTCAGGCGGATATCAAAAGGTTATGGAGTTTTCGAAATTAAATAATAAGTAAACATAAAATAAGGATAGAAATACTTATGTAATTCATTGGTGAGAATTTCAGATAAGCGTATAGAGATGCATTCATTCCTCTGAACCTCTGCTTTCCTGCTGTCTTCATCCAACCAGTCTTACTCCTTTCCATGGCTGGCTTTATGTAAGGACATCACCGTTGTCAATGGCTACTTTTTATCCTCTTTGGAAAATGGTCTGATGCGCTATCACTGCATGGCTAATCGTCTGGAGGCATCACCCTTGTCAATGGCTGCATCCCATCCACTTGTGAAAATGGTCCAAATGCTCTGTCACAGCACGGCTAATCATCTAAGGTTTTTGATCACACTGGAATAGGATTCACCCTCCTTTTGCGTCTGTCACTACGCCCAGCACTCACGAGTTTGAAGTTCGTCACGGTCATTCAATCCCAGAGTCCTACTCAGAATACCACAGACAAGGTTTAGACTTTCTGGACTCTCATGAATGCCGCCATCAATCTAGCTTATACCACGAAGTTTCTGATTAAGAGATCCAAGAGATACTCATTCAATCTAAGGTGGAACGGAAGTGGTTGTCAGGCACGCGTTTGTGGGGGAATGATGATGATTGTCACGTTCATCACATTCAGGTTGAAGTGCGAATGAATATCTTGGAAGCGGAATAAGTTGAATTGAATAGAAAAACAGTAGTTCTTTGCATTAATTCATGAGGAACAGCAGAGCTCTACACCTTAATCTATGGAGTGTAGAAACTCTACCGTTAAAAATACATAAGTGAAAGGTTCAGGCATGGCCGAATGGCCAGCCCCTCTGATCTAAGAACCAGACGTCCCAAGATGTCTAATACAATAGTAAAAAGTCCTATTTATAATAAACTAGCTACTAGGGTTTACAGAAGTAAGTAATTGATGCATAAATCCACTTCCGGGGCCCACTTGGTGTGTGCTTGTGCTGAGCTTGAATGTTACACGTGCAGAAGCTCTTTCTGGAGTTGAACGCCAGGTTGTAACGTATTTCTGGCGTTCAACTCTAGTTTGTGACGTGTTTCTGGCGTTTAACTCCAGACAGCAGCATAGAACTAGCGTTCAACGCCCTTTTACGTCGTCTAAACCTGGCCAAAGTATGAACTATTATATATTGTTGAAAAGCCCTGGATGTCTACTTTCCAACGCAATTGGAAGCGCGCCATTTTGAGTTCTGTAGCTCCAGAAAATCCACTTTGAGTGCAGGGAGGTCAGAATCCAACGGCATCAGCAGTCCTTCTTCTACCTCTGAATCTGATTTTTGCTCAAGTCCCTCAATTTCAGCCAGAAAATACCTGAAATCACAGAAAAACACACAAACTCATAGTAAAGTCCAGAAATGTGAATTTAACATAAAAACTAATGAAAACATCCCTAAAAGTAACTAGATTCTACTAAAAACATACTAAAAACAATGCCAAAAAGCGTATAAATTATCCGCTCATCACAACACCAAACTTAAATTGTTGCTTGTCCCCAAGCAACTGAAAATCAAATAGGATAAAAAGAAGAGAATATATTATAAATTCCAAACTATCAATGAAACATAGCTCCAATCAGATGAGCGGGACTTGTAGCTTTTTGCCTCTTGAATAGTTTTGACATCTCACTTTATCCATTGAGGTTCAGAATGATTGGCATCTATAGGAACTCAGAGTTCAGATAGTGTTATTGATTCTCCTAGTTCAGTATGATGATTCTTGAACACAGCTACTTTATGAGTCTTGGCCGTGGCCCTAAGCACTTTGTTTTCCAGTATTACCTCCGGATACATAAATGCCACAGATGAGTCTGTCTGAATTAGCTAAAATGTCATTGGATACCTCTGCAGGTGGATCCATTTACTTAAAGAAAATGCCTGAAGAAGCTCAAGAACTCATTGACATGGTTGCTAATAACCAGTTCATGTACACTTCTGAGAGGAATCCTTTGAGTAATGGGACGCCTATGAAGAAGGGGGTTCTTGAAATTGATACTCTGAATGCCATATTGGCTCAGAATAAAATATTGACTCAACAAGTCAATATGATTTCTCTGAGTCTGAATGGAATGCAAGCTGTATCCAACAGTACTCAAGAGGCATCTTCTGAAGAAGAAGCTTATCATCCTGAAAACCCTGCAATAGCAGAGCTGAATCACATGGGTGAACCTTATGGAAACACCTATAACCCCTCATGGAGAAATCACCCAAATCTCTCATGGAATGATCAACAAAAGCCTCAACAAGGCTTTAATAATGGTGGAAGAAATAGGTTTAACAATAGTAAACCTTTTCCATCATCCACTCAGCAACAGACAGAGAACTCTGAACAAAATACCTCTAATTTAGCAAACTTAGTCTCTGATCTATCTAAGGCCACTGTAAATTTTATGAATGAAACAAGGTCCTCCATTAGAAATTTGGAGGCACAAGTGGGCCAGCTGAGTAAAAGGATCACTGAAATCCCTCATAGTACTCTCCCAAGCAATACAGAAGAAAATCCAAAAGGAGAGTGCAAGGCCATTGACATAGTCAACACGGCCGAACCTGGAAAGGAAGGGGAGGACGTAAATCCTAGTGAGGAAGACCTCCTGGGATGTCCAGTGATCAATAACGAGTTTCCCTTTGAGGAACCAAAGGAATCTGAGACTCATCTAGAGACCATAGAGATTCCATTGAACCTCCTTATGCCCTTCATGAGCTCTGACGAGTATTCCTCTTCTGAAGAGAATGAGGATGTTACTGAAGAGCAAGTTACCAAGTACCTTGGTGCAATCATGAAACTGAATGCCAAATTATTTGGTATTGAGACTTGGGAAGATGAACCTCCCTTGTTCACCAATAAACTAAGTGATCTGGATCAACTGACATTGCCTCAGAAGAAACAGGATCCTGGAAAGTTCGTAATACCTTGTACCATAGGCAACATGATCTTTGAAAAGGCTCTATGTGACCTTGGTTCAGGGATAAACCTCATACCCCTCTCTGTAATAGAGAAACTGAGAATCTTTGGGGTGCAAGCTACTAAAATCTCATTAGAGATGACAGACAATTCAAGAAAATAGGCTTATGGACAAGTAGAGGACGTGTTAGTAAAGGTTGAAGGCCTTTACATCCCTGCTAATTTCATAATCCTTGATACTGGGAAAGATGACGATGAATCCATCATCCTTGGAAGACCTTTCCTAGCCACAGCAAGAGCTGTGATTGATGTTGACAGAGGTGAATTAGTCCTTCAATTGAATGAGGACTCCCTTGTGTTTACAACTCAGGGTTACCCTTCTGTAAACATGGAAAAGAGGCACAGTAAGCTTCTCTCAAAACAGAGTCAACCAGAGCCCCCACAGTCAAACTCTAAGTTTGGTGTTGGGAGGCCACAACCAAACTCTAAGTTTGGTGTTGAACTCCCATATCCAAACTCTAAGTTTGATGTTGGGAAGTCTCAACAATGCTCTGAACATCTGTGAGGCTCCATGAGAGCCCACTGTCAATCTATTGACATTAAAGAAGTTGTTGTTGGGAGGCAACCCAATTTTTATTTATCTAATTTTATTTTTCTTTTTCTTTCATGTTTTATTAGGTTCATGATCATGTGGAGTCACAAAATAAATATAAAAATTGAAAACGGAATAAAAAACAGCAGAAGAAAAATCACACCCTGGAGGAAGACCTTACTGGCGTTTAAACGCCAGTAAGAAGCATCTGGCTGGCGTTCAACGCCAGAACAGAGCATGGTTCTGGCGCTGAACGCCCAAAATGGGTAGCATCTGGGCGTTTGAACGCCAGAATTGTACCCTGGAGAAGAGCTGGCGCTGAACGCCCAGAACAAGCATGGTTCTGGCGTTCAACGCCAGAAATGGGCAACAAATGGGCGTTCAACGTCCAGAACAAGCACCAATTTGGCGCTGAACGGCCAGAGTTGTGTGCAAGGGCATTTTGCATGCCTAATTTGGTGCAAGGTTGTAAATCCTTGAACACCTCAGGATCTGTGGACCCCACAGGATCACCTCAGGATCTGTGAACCCCACAGGATCCCCACCTACCTCCACTCACTTCTTCTCACCCCTCTTTCACACAATCCGATAAACACTCTTCCCCAAAACTCTTCACCAATCACCTCAACCTCCCTTCCCTATATAAAGCCCTCCATTCTTCTTCATTTTCACACAACACAACCCTCTCTTCCCCTTCTTGGCCGAATACACCCCTCCCCCCTCTCCTCCATATTTTCTTCTTCTTCTTCATCTATTCTTTCTTCTCTTGCTCGAGGGCGAGCAATATTCTAAGTTTGGTGTGGTAAAAACATAAGCTTTTTGTTTTTCCATTACCATTGATGGCACCCAAGACCGGAGAATCCTCTTAAAAAGGGAAAGGGAAGACAAAAGCTTCCACCTCCGAATCATGGGAGATGGAAAGATTCATCTCCAAAGCTCATCAAGACCACTTCTATGATGTTGTGGTCAAGAAGAAGGTGATCCCCGAGGTCCCTTTCAAGCACAAGAAGAATGAGTATCCAGAGATCCGACATGAAATCCAAAGAAGAGGTTGGGAAGTTCTAACAAACCCCATCCAACAAGTCGGCATCCTAATGGTTCAAGAGTTCTATGCCAATGCATGGATCACTAGGAACCATGATCAAAGTAAGAACCCAAACTCAAAGAATTATATTACAATGGTTTAGGGGAAATACTTAGATTTTAGTTCGGAAAATGTGAGGTTGGCGTTTAACTTGCCTATGATGCAAGGAGATGCACGCCCCTACACTAGAAGGGTCAGCTTTAATCAAAGGTTGGACCAAGTCCTCATGGACATATGTGTAGAAGGATCTCAATAGAAGATTGACTCCAAAGGCAAGCCGGTTCAATTAAGAAGATTGGACCTCAAGCCTGTGGCTAGAGGATGGATGGAGTTCATCCAACGCTCCATCATCCCCACTAGCAACTGATCTGAAGTTATTGTGGATTGGGCCATCATGATCCATAGCATCATGATTGGAGAAGAAGTAGAAGTTCATGAAGTCATCTCCCTTGAACTCTACAAAATAGCCGAAAAGCCCTCTCCTGGGGCAAGCCTAGCTTTTCCTCATCTTATTTGCCATCTATGTTACTCAGCTGGAGCTTTCATAGAAGGAGACATTCCCATTGAGGAAGAAAAGCCCATCACTAAGAAAAGGGTGGAACATCAAGAGCACTCCATCATCCTTCATGAAATAAGAGAAGATCAAAAAGCAATGAGGGAGGAGCAACAAAGACAAGGAAGAGACATAGAAGAGCTCAAGAACATCATTGGTTCCTCAAGAAAGAAACGCCACCATCACTAAGGTGGACTCATTCCTTGTTCTTACATTCTCTGTTTTTTGTTTTCTCTATGTTAAGTGCTTATCCATGTTTGTGTCTTCATTACATGATCATTAGTATTTAGTAACTATGTCTTAAAGTTATGAATATCCTATGAATCCATCACCTCACTTAAATGAAAACTGTTTTAATTCAAAAGAACAAGAAGTACATGAGTTTCGAATTTATCCTTGAACTTAGTTTAATTATATTGATGTGGTGACAATGCTTCTTGTTTTCTGAATGAATGCTTGAACAGTGCATATGTCTTTTGAAGTTGTTGTTTAAGAATGTTAAATATGTTGGCTCTTGAAAGAATGATGATAAGGAGACATGTTATTTGATAATCTGAAAAATCATAAAAATGACTCTTGAAGCAAGAAAAAGCAGCAAAGAACAAAGCTTGTAGAAAAAAAATATAGGCGAAAAAAAATAAAAAGAAAAAGCAAGCAGAAAAAGCCAAAAGCTCTTAAAACTAAGAGGCAAGAACAAAAATCTAATAACCCTTAAAACCATAAGGCAAGGGTAAATAAAAAGGATCCCAAGGCTTTGAGCATCAGTGGATAGGAGGGCCTAAAGGAATAAAATTCTGGCCTAAGCGGCTAAACCAAGCTGTCCCTAACCATGTGCTTGTGGCGTGAAGGTGTCAAGTGAAAACTTGAGACTGAGCGGTTAAAGTCAAGGTCCAAAGCAAAAGAAGAGTATGCTTAAGAACCCTGGACACCTCTAATTGGGGACTTTAGCAAAGCTGAGTCACAATCTGAAAAGGTTCACCCAATTATGTGTCTGTGGCATTTATGTATCCGGTGGTAATACTGGAAAACAAAGTACTTAGGGCCACGGCCAAGACTCATAAAGTAGCTGTGTTCAAGTATCAACATACTGAACTAGGAGAATTAATAACACTATCTGGACTCTGAGTTCCTATAGATGCCAATCATTCTGAACATCAATGGATAAAGTGAGATTCCAAAACTATTCAAGAGGCAAAAAGCTACAAGTCCCGCTCATTTAATTAGAGCTATGTTTCATTCATAGTTTGGAATTTATAGTATATTCTCTTCTTTTTATCCTATTTGATTTTCAGTTGCTTGGGGACAAGCAACAATTTAAGTTTGGTGTTGTGATGAGCGGATAATTTATACGCTTTTTGGCATTGTTTTTAGTATGTTTTTAGTAGAATCTAGTTACTTTTAGGGATGTTTTCATTAGTTTTTATGTTAAATTCACATTTCTGGATTTTACTATGAGTTTGTGTGTTTTTCTATGATTTCAGGTATTTTCTGGCTGAAATTGAGGGACTTGAGCAAAAATCAGATTCAGTGGTTGAAGAAGGACTGCTGATGCTGTTGGATTCTGACCTCCCTGCACTCAAAGTGAATTTTCTGGAGCTACAGAACTCAAAATGGCGCGCTTCCAATTGCGTTGGAAAGTAGATATCCAGGGCTTTCTAGGAATATATAATAGTCCATACTTTGGCCGAGTTTAGACGACGTAAAAGGGTGTTGAATGCCAGTTCTACGCTGCTGTCTGGAGTTAAACGCCAGAAACACGTCACAAACCAGAGTTGAACACCAGAAACACGTTACAACATGGCGTTCAACTCCAAAAAGAGCCTCTGCACGTAGAAACTTCAATCTCAGCCCAAGCACACACCAAGTGGGCCCCGAAAGTGGATTTATGCATCAATTACTTACTTCTGTAAACCCTAGTAACTAATTTAGTATAAATAGGACTATTTACTATTATATTAGACATCTTTGATCAGTTTTATGCTATCTTAGACATTCATGGGGGCTGGCCATTCGGCCATGCCTGGACCATTATCACTTATGTATTTTCATACGGTAGAGTTTCTGCACTCCATAGATTAAGGTGTGGAGCTCTGCTGTTCCTCAAAGATTAATGCAAAGTACTACTGTTTTTCTATTCAATTCAACTTATTCCGCTTCTAAGATATTCATTCGCACTTCAACCTGAATATGATGAACGTGACAATCATCATCATTCCCCCACGAACGCGTGCCTGACAACCACTTCCGTTCCACCTTAGATTGAACGAGTATCTCTTGGATCTCTTAATCAGAATCTTCGTGGTATAAGCTAGATTGATGGCGGCATTCATAAGAGTCCGGAAAGTCTAAACCTTGTCTGTGGTATTCCGAGTAGGACTCTGGGATTGAATGACTGTGACGAACTTCAAACTCGCGAGTGCTGGGCGTAGTGACAGACGCAAAAGAAGGGTGATGCCTCCAGACGATTAGCCATGCAGTGACAGCGCATCGGACCTTTTTTCAGAGAGGATAAAATGTAGCCATTGACAACGGTGATGTCCTTACATAAAGCCAGCCATGGAAAGGAGTAAGGCTGATTGGATGAAGACAGCAGGAAAGCAGAGGTTCAAAGGAACGAAAGCATCTCTATACACTTATCTGAAATTCTCACCAATGATATACATAAGTGTTTCTATCCTTATTTTCTATCTATTTATTATTTATGTTCGAAAACTCCATAACTATTTTATATCCGCCTGACTGAGATTTACAAGGTGACCATAGCTTGCTTCATACCAACAATCTCCGTGGGATCGACCCTTACTCACGTAAGGTTTATTACTTGGTCGACCCAGTGCACTTGCTAGTTAGTTGTATCGAAGTTGTGAATGAAAAATGATTTATTAAGACGTGCATACAGAGTTTCTGGCACCGTTGCCTGAGATCACAATTTTGTGCACTAAGTTTTTGGCACATTTGCCGGGGATTGTTCGAGTTTGAACAACTGACGGTTCATCTTGTTGCTCAGATTAGGTAATTTTCTTTTTGTTTTATTTTCAAAAAATTTTCAAAAACCTTTCAAAAATTTCTCATCTGTTTTCGAAAAAAAATTAAATCTTTTCAAAAATATATTTTTCTTCAGAATTTTTAAGAATGAATTCTAGAGTTTCATGAAGCATGTTGAAGCCTGGCTGGCTGTAAAGCCATGTCTAATTCTTTTGGATAGGGGCTTCCAACCATCAGCATAGAGGCAAGTTAATTGGAATGTCAGCCGTGGCATGTCTGAGTTACATACTAAAGCTTAGCTGGCTATTAAGCCACGCCTAACCCTCGGATTGGAGCTTTAGACTAAGAATACAAGATTCCTGGAATTCATATTAAAAAAATTTTGAAATCCTTATTTTCTTTTTCCTATATGTTTTTTTCGAAAAAAAATATACAAAAATCCAAAAAAATAAAAAAATCATAAAAATAAAAAATATTTCATGTTTCTTGTTTGAGTCTTGAGTCAAGTTGAAAGTTTGGTGTCAATTGCATATTCATCTTGCATGTTTCGAAAAATTCATGCATTCATAGTGTTCTTCATGATCTTCAAGTTGTTCTTGGTAAGTCTTCTTGTTTGATCTTCATGTTTTCATGTTTTGTGTCTTTTCTTGTTTTTCATATGCATTCTTGCATTCATAGTGTCTATACATGAAAAATTTTTAAGTTTGGTGTCTTGCATGTTTTCTTTGCATTAAAAATTTTTCAAAAATAAGTTCTTGATGTTCATCTTGACATTCAAAGTATTCTTGGTGTTCATCTTGACATTCATAGCATTCTTGCATGCATTCATTGTTTTGATCCAAAATTTTCAGGCATTGAGTCTTTTTCATGTTTTTCCCTCTCATCATTAAAAATTGAAAAATCAAAAAAAAAAAAAATATGTTTCCCTTTTTTCACTCATAAATTTCGAAAATTTGAGTTGACTTTTTCAAAACTTTTAAAAATCTAGTTATTTTTATGAGTCAAATCAAATTTTCAATTTAAAAATCTTATCTTTTTCAAAAATTTTTTCAAAAATCAAATCTTTTTCATTTTTCTTATTTATTTTTGAAAATTTTAAAAATATTTTTCAAAAATCTTTTTCTTATCTTTATCTCCTAATTTTCGAAAATAACATCATCAATTAATGTTTTGATTCAAAAATTTCAAGTTTGTTACTTGCTTGTTAAGAAAGATTCAAACTTTAAGTTCTAGAATCATATCTTGTGATTTCTTGTGAATCAAGTCATTAATTGTGATTTTAAAAATCAAATCTTTTTCAAAACTAATTTCAATCATATCTTTTCAAAAAAAAAAATATCTTTTTATCTTATCTTTTTCAAAATCATATCTTTTTCAAAAATTTGATTTTAAAATATCTTTTCTAACTTCTTATCTTCTTATCTTTTCAAAATTGATTTTCAAATTTGTTTCAACTAACTAACTAACTTTTTGTTTGTTTCTTATCTTTTTCAAAACCACCTAACTAACTCTCTCTCTCTCTAATTTTCGAAAATATCTTCCCTCTTTTTCAAAATTTCTTTTTAAATAACTAATTATTCTAATTTTTTATCTTAATTTTCAAAAATTACTCACCTTTTTCAAACACTATTTTCGAAAATCACTAACCCTTTTTCAAAAATTATTTTCGAAAATCCTCTTTCTCTCTCATCTTCTTCTATTTATTTATTCATCTACTAACACTTCATCTCACCAAAAATCCGAACCCTCTCTCTCTGAGTTCAGATTTCCTATTCTTTTTTTTCTTCTACTCACACAGGGACCTCTATACTGTGGTAAAAAGGATCCCTATTATTATTGTTTTTCTGTCCCTCTTTTTCATATGAGCAGGAGCAAGTACAAGAATATTCTTGTTGAAGCAGATCCAGAACCTGAAAGGATTCTGAAGAGGAAACTAAGAGAAACTAAATTACAACAATCTAGCAAGCACCTTTCAGAAATTTTCGAACAGGAAGAGGAGATGGCAGCCGAAAATAATAATAATGCAAGGAGGATGCTTGGTGACTTTACTGCACCTAATTCCAATTTACATGGAAGAAGCATCTCCATTCCTGCCATTGGAGCAAACAATTTTGAGCTGAAACCTCAATTAGTTTCTCTGATGCAGCAGAACTGCAAGTTTCATGGACTTCCATCTGAAGATCCTTTTCAGTTCTTAACTGAATTCTTGCAGATCTGTGATACTGTTAAGACTAATGGAGTAGATCCTGAAGTCTACAGGCTCATGGTTTTCCCTTTTGCTGTGAGAGACAGAGCTAGAATATGGTTGGACTCTCAACCTAAGGATAGCCTGAACTCTTGGAATAAGCTGGTCAAGGCTTTCTTAGCCAAGTTCTTTCCTCCTCAAAAGCTAAGTAAGCTTAGAGTGGATGTTCAGACCTTCAGATAGAAAGAAGGTGACTCCCTCTATGAAGGTTGGGAGAGATACAAAGAACTGACCAAAAAGTGTCCTTCTGACATGCTTTCAGAATGGACCATCCTGGACATATTCTTTGATGGTCTGTCTGAATTAGCTAAAATGTCATTGGATACCACTGCAGGTGAATCCATTCACTTAAAGAAAATGCCTGCAGAAGCTCAAGAACTCATTGACATGGTTGCTAATAACCAGTTCATGTACACTTCTGAGAGGAATCCTGTGAGTAATGGGATGCCTATGAAGAAGGGAGTTCCTGAAATTGATACTCTGAATGCCATATTGGCTCAAAATAAAATATTGACTCAGCAAGTCAATATGATTTCTCAGAGTCTGAATGGAATGCAAACTGCATCCAACAGTACTCAAGAGGTATCTTCTGAAGAAGAAGCTTATGATCCTGAAAACCCTGCAATAGCAGAGGTGAATTACATGGGTGAACCTTATGGAAACACCTATAACCCCTCATGGAGAAATCACCCAAATCTCTCATGGAAGGATCAACAAAACCCTCAACAAGGCTTTAATAATTGTGAAAGAAATAGGTTTAAAAATAGTAAACCTTTTCCATCATCCACTCAGCAACAGACAGAGAACTTTGAACAAAATACCTCTAATTTAGCAAACTTAGTCTCTGATCTATCTAAGGCCACTGTAAGTTTCATGAATGAAACAAGGTCCTCCATTAGAAATTTGGAGGCACAAGTGGTCCAGCTGAGTAAAAGGATCACTGAAATCCCTCCTAGTACTCTCCCAAGCAATACAGAAGAAAATCCAAAAGGAGAGTGCAAGGCCATTGACATAGTCAACACGGCCGAACCTAGAGAGGAAGGGGAGGACGTAAATCCCAGTGAGGAAGACCTCCTGGGACGTCCAGTGATCAATAAGGAGTTTTCCTTTGAGGAACCAAAGGAATCTGAGACAAATCTTGAGACCATAGAGATTCCATTAAACCTCCTTATGCCCTTCAGGAGCTCTGATGAGTATTCCTCTTCTGAAGAAAATGAGGATGTTACTGAAGAGCAAGTTGCCAAGTACCTTGGTGCAATCATAAAGGTGAATGCCAAATTATTTGGTATTGAGACTTGGGAAGATGAACCTCCCTTGTTCACCAATGAACTAAGTGATCTGGATCAACTGACATTGCCTCAGAAGAAACAGGATCCTGGAAAGTTTGTAATACCTTGTACCATAGGCAACATGATCTTTGAAAAGGCTCTGTGTGACCTTGGTTCAGGGATAAACCTCATGCCCCTCTCTGTAATAGAGAAACTGGGAATCTTTGTGGTGCAAGCTACTAAAATCTCATTAGAGATGGCAGACAATTCAAGAAAACAGGCTTATGAACAAGTAGAGGACGTGTTAGTAAAGGTTGAAGGCCTTTACATCCCTGCTGATTTCATAATCCTTGATACTAGGAAGGATGAGGATGAATCCATCGTCCTTGGAAGACCTTTCCTAGCCACAGCAAAAGCTGTGATTGATGTTGACAGAGGTGAATTAGTCCTTCAATTGAATGAGGACTCCCTTTTGTTTACAACTCAAGGTTACCCTTCTGTAAACATGGACTTTTTACTATTGTATTAGACATCTTTGATCAGTTTTATGCTATCTTAGACTTTCATGGGGCTGGCCATTTGGCCATGCCTGGACCATTATCACTTATGTTTTTCATACGGTAGAGTTTCTGCACTCCATAGATTAAGGTGTGGAGCTCTGCTGTTCCTCAAAGATTAATGCAAAGTACTACTATTTTTCTATTCAATTCAACTTATTCCGCTTCTAAGATATTCATTCGCACTTCAACCTGAATGTGATGAACGTGACAATCATCATCATTCCCTATGAACGCGTGCCTGACAACCACTTCCGTTCTACCTTAGATTGAATGAGTATCTCTTGGATCTCTTAATCAGAATCTTTGTGGTATAAGCTAGATTGATGGCGGCATTCATGAGAGTCCGAAAAGTCTAAACCTTGTCTGTGGTATTCCGAGTAGGACTCTGGGATTGAATGACTGTGACGAACTTCAAACTCGCGAGTGCTGGGTGTAGCGATAGACACAAAAGGAAGGTGAATCCTATTCCAGTATGATCGAGAACCTCAGATGATTAGCCGTGCTGTGACAGAGCATTTGGACCATTTTCACAAGAGGATGGGATGCAGCCATTGACAAGGGTGATGCCTCCAGACGATTAGTCATGCAGTGACAGTGCATCGGACCATTTTCCAGAGAGGATAAAAAGTATCCATTGACAACGGTGATATCCTTACATAAAGCCAGCCATGGAAAGGAGTAAGATTGATTGGATGAAGACAGCAGGAAAGCAGAGGTTCAGAGGAACGAATGCATCTCTATACGCTTATCTGAAATTCTAACCAATGAATTACATAAGTATTTCTATCCTTATTTTCTATTTTATTATTTATGTTCGAAAACTCCATAACTATTTTATATCCGCCTGACTAAGATTTATAAGGTGACCATAGCTTGCTTCATACCAACAATCTCCGTGGGATCGACCCTTACTCACGTAAGGTTTATTACTTGGACGACCCAGTGCACTTGCTGGTTAGTTGTATCGAAGTTGTGAATGAAAAACAATTTATTAAGACGTGCATACAGAGTCTTTGGCGCCGTTACCATGAGATCACAATTTCGTGCATCAAGTTTTTGGCGCCGTTGCCGGGGACTATTTGAGTTTGAACAACTGACGGTGAATCTTGTTGCTTAGATTTGGAAAAATTTTTCTTTTTGGTTTAGAGTCTTCTAATATTGTTTTTGGTTAAAATTTTAGAATCCTTATTTTTTTCTTTCAAAAAAAAAATTTTTCGAAAATTATATTTTTATAATTGAATTTTTTTTCTTGTTTGATCTTTAGTTTTTCTTGTTTTGTGATTTTTCTTGTTTTTCTTGTGCCTTTCAAAACATTAGTTTTAAAAAAAAAATAAATTTTTCATTCTTAGTTATTTAAAAATACTTCTCCAAAACAAGTGTTACATTTATAACTCAGTTGGCTAGAGCGTTAGTCTGTGTTCTTGGCAATTGGGTCAGAATCTTTTATATTTTTTTCAAAATCTTCTTTTTCAAAAATAATTTTTCTATCAAATCTTGTGCCAAACTTTAAGTTTGGTGTTTTCTTGTTGATTTTTCTTTGTTTTTCGAAAATTTTATTTTGGTTTACTAAAAATTTTAAGTTTGGTGTTCTTTCTTCATGTTCTTGTGTTCTTGTGAGTCTTCAAAGTATTCTTGAGTTTTCCTTGTGTCTTGATCTTAAAATTTTTAAGTTTGGTGTTCCTTGGTGTTTTCCCTCCAAAATTTTCGAAAACAAGGAGTATTAAATCTAAAAATTTTAAATCTTGTGCTATCTTATTGTTTTTCTCTTTCCTCTTTAAATTCAAAAATATCTTTTCTCTCTATTTTAAAACAAATTTTCGAAATTTATTTTTAAAATTCAGATTTTTATTTCAAAATTTAAAATCTTTTTCAAATCATATCTTTTTCAAAACTCCCTAACCATTTTTTTCTTTTTTTTCCCTTTTCCCTCTCTCAATTTTTTGAAAATCTTCACCCATTTTTATTTATTTTACTTTAAATTATTTTATTTTCGAAATAAATAATAATTAAATAAATAAAAATAATTTTTTTTTACATCATCTCCCTTTCTCCATCATGGATCTAAGTAGAAATGAACAGTCCAGAAGGACTCTGGGGTCATATGCTAACCCCTCTACTGCTTCATAAGGGAGTTGTATCAGTATACCCTCCATTGGAGTCAGTAACTTTGAGTTGAATCCTCAGCTCATTATCATGGTGCAGCAAAGTTGCCAGTATTCCGGTCTTCCACAGGAAGAACCTACAGAGTTTCTGGCACATTTTTTACAAATTGCTGACACAGTACATGATAAGGAAGTAGATCAGGATGTCTACAGATTATTACTATTTCCATTTGCTGTAAAAGACCAAGCCAAGAGGTGGTTAAATAACCAACCTAAGGCTAGCATAAAGACATGGAAACAGCTGACAGAGAAATTCCTGAATCAATACTTTCCTCCAAAATGGATGACACAGCTAAGGCAGGACATCCAAGGCTTTAAACAAGGAGATAATGAATCTCTTTATGATGCCTGGGAGAGATACAGAGATATGCTAAGAAAATGCCCCTCTGAGATGTTTTCAGAGTGGGTTCAGCTAGACATCTTCTATTATGGGCATACAGAAAGAGCTCAGATGTCTCTAGACTACTCAGCTGGTGGATCTATCCACATGAGGAAGACAATTGAAGAAGCTCAAGAGCTCATTGATACAGTTGCCAGAAATCAGCATCTGAACTTAAGCAGCGAACCTTCCATGAAAGAAGAGGCTAAAACAGTGACTACTAAACTCAGTCCTACTAAACAAGCTACTGAATTCAATCAGCAATTGGATTTTCTAACAAAACAGTTAGCCGAATTCAAGGAGAGACTACAAGAGACAAGGATGGCTAATATAAATATGGAAGAACAATTAAAGCAAACAAAGCAGCAGCTGTCAAAACAAATAACAGAAGAATGCCAAGCAGTTCAATTAAGAAGTGGGAAAACATTAAATACCCCACCTCAAGGCAGCAGAAAGCCAAGAAATGAGCAAACTACCCAAATTCCATCTGAGGACAGTAAGAGCCCAGGGAAAAATAATTCTGGCACTAAAACGCCAAAAATTGGGTGGAAGGCTGGCGCTGAACGCCCAAACCATGCTCAGGACTGGCGTTCAACGCCAGAAACAAGCAAGGAACTGGCGTTAAACGCCCAAAGGAAGCACAGTTCTGGCGTTCAGACGCCAGGAACAGATGAGGAGTTGGCGTCTAACGCTACTCCAGCTTCCAACCCTGGCTTTCAAATGCCAATGAGGGATCAGACACCTGCAAGTGCTGATAATAAATCCCTCAAGAAGGCTTCTCAACCTACCTCTGTAGGAAATAAACCTGCAGCAACTAAGGTTGAGGAATACAAAGCCAAGATGCCTTATCCTCAAAAACTCCGCAAAGAGGAGCAGGATAAGCAATTTGCCCGCCTGCAGACTATCTCAGGACTCTTGAAATAAAGATTCTGTTTGCAGAGGCACTTGAGCAAATACCCTCTTATGCCAAGTTCATGAAAGATATCTTGAGTCATAAGAAGGATTGGAGAGAAACTGAAAGGGTTCTCCTCACTGAAGAATGCAGTGCAGTCATTCTGAAAAGCTTCCTAGAAAAGCTTAAAGATCCCGGAAGCTTTATGATACCATTCATATTAGAGGGTAACTACACTAAGACAGCTCTATGTGATCTTGGGGCAAGCATCAACCTAATCCCTGCATCCACTATCAGAAAGCTTGGCTTGACTGAAGAGGTCAAACCAACCCGGATCTGTCTTCAACTTGCTGATGGCTCCATTAAATACCCATCAGGCATAATTGAGGACATGATTGTCAAGGTTGGGCCATTTGCCTTCCCTACTAACTTTGTAGTGCTGGAAATGGAGGAGCACAAGAGTGCAACTCTCATTCTAGGAAGACCATTCCTAGCAACTGGACGAACCCTTATTGACGTCCAAAAAGGGGAGATAACCCTGAGAGTCAATGAGGATGAGTTTAAGTTGAATGTTGTCAAAGCTATGCAACATCCAGACACATCAGACGACTGCTTGGGCGTTGATATTATTGACTCCCTGGTGTAAGAGGTCCATATAACTGAGAGTCTCGAATCAGAGCTAGAGGACATTTTTAAAGATGTTCAGCCTGATCTGGAGGAACCAGAGGAAATAAAAGAACCTCTGAAAACTCCTCAGGAAGAGGAGAAACCTCCTAAACCCGAGCTCAAACCACTACCACCATCCCTGAAATATGCATTTCTGGGAGAAGGTGACACTTTTCCTGTAATCATAAGCTCTGCTTTAGGGCCACAGGAAGAGAAAGCACTAATTCAGGTGCTAAGGACACACAAGACTGCTCTTGGGTGGTCCATAAGTGATCTTAAGGGCATTAGCCCAGCCAGATGCATGCACAAGATCCTATTGGAGGATGATGCTAAGCCAGCGGTTCAACGACAGAGGCGGCTAAATCCCGCCATGAAGTGGTGCAGAAAGAGGTCACTAAGTTACTAAAGGCTGGGATTATATCCTGTTTCTGATAGCCCCTGGGTGAGCCCTGTCCATGTTGTCCCTAAGAAGGGAGGAATGACAGTGGTTCATAATGAAAAGAATGAACTGGTTCCTACAAGAACAGTTACAGTGTGGCGTATGTGTATTGACTACAGAAGGCTCAATACAGCCACCAAGAAGGATCATTTTCCTTTACCATTCATGGACCAGATGCAAGAGAGACTAGCAGGTCATGAATATTACTGCTTTTTGGATGGCTATTCCGGTTACAACCAAATTGCAGTAGATCCTCAGGACCAAGAGAAAACAGCATTCACATGTCCTTCTGGAGTGATTGCCTACAGAAGGATGCCTTTTGGTCTGTGTAACGCACCTGCAACCTTTCAGAGGTGCATGCTCTCTATCTTCTCTGATATGGTAGAGAAGTTTCTGGAAGTCTTCATGGATGACTTTTCAGTATTTGGAGACTCATTCAGCTCCTGCCTTAACCATTTAGCACTTGTTCTGAAAAGATGCCAAGAGACCAACCTAGTTTTAAACTGGGAAAAATGTCACTTTATGGTGACTGAAGGGATTGTCCTTGGGCAAAAAATTTTAAACAAGGGAATAGAGGTGGATCAAGCTAAAGTTGAAGTAATTGAAAAATTACCACCACCTGCCAATGTTAAGGCAATCAGAAGCTTTCTGGGGCATGCAGGATTCTATAGGAGGTTTATAAAGGATTTTTCAAAAATTGCAAAACCTCTGAGCAATCTGCTAGCTGCTGACACGCCATTTGTGTTTGACACAAAGTGTCTGCAGGCGTTTGAGACCCTGAAAGCTAAGCTGGTCACAGCACCAGTTATTTCGGCACCAGACTGGACATTGCCATTCGAACTAATGTGTGATGCCAGTGACCATACCATTGGTGCAGAATTGGGACAGAGGCATAACAAGCTTCTGCATGTCATTTATTATGCTAGCAGTGTTTTAAATGATGCCCAGAAAAATTACACAACCACAGAAAAAGAATTACTTGCAGTGGTTTATGCCATTGACAAGTTTAGATCCTACTTAGTAGGATCAAAAGTGATTGTGTACACTGACCATGCTGCTCTTAAATATCTACTCACAAAGCAGGATTCAAAGCCCAGGCTCATAAGATGGGTGTTGCTTCTGTAAGAGTTTGATATAGAAATAAGAGACAGAAAAGGGACAGAGAATCAAGTAGCTGATCACCTGTCCCGGATAGAACCAGTAGCAGGAGCATCCCTCCCTCCTACTGAGATCTCTGAAACCTTTCCGGATGAGCAATTGTTTGCTATTCAGGAAGCACTGTGGTTTGAAGACATTGCAAACTATAAGACACAAGGTTCTCCTTCTGTAACCATGGAGAGGAAGCATGAAAAGCTTCTCTCACTGAAGAGTCAACCAAAGCCCCCACAGTCAAACTCTAAGTTTGGTGTTGGGAGGCCACAACCAAACTCTAAGTTTGGTGTTGGGAGGTCCCAACCTTGCTCTGATTATCTGTGAGGCTCCATGAGAGCTCACTGTCAAGCTATTGACATTAAAGAAGCGCTTGTTGGGAGGCAACCCAATGTTATTTAATTATATCTATTTATTTTCCATTGCTATTTTATGTTTTCTTTAGGTTCATGATCATGTGAAGTCACAAAAACAAATGGAAAATCAAAAACAGAATGAAAAACAGCATGAAAAATAGCACACTCCGGAGGAAGATCATTCTGGCGTTTAAACGCCAGAAACAAGCATCTGTCTGGCGTTTAACGCCAGAAACAAGCACCAAGCTGGCGTTTAACGCCAGAAACAAGCATCAGTTTGGCATTAAACGCCAGAAACAGGCTACATTTGGGCGTTTAATGCCAGAAACAAGCAGCAGTCTGGCGTTAAACGCCAGGATTGCACAATAAGGGCATTTTGTACGCCTAATTGGAGCAAGGATGCTAAATTCTTGACACCACTGGATCTGAGGACCCCACAGGATCTCCACCTACCTCACCATTCAAATTCAAACCATTTCCCTCCCAAACCCACCCATTCACACACTTCCATCTCCTCCATCTTCTCCACTTCTTTCTTCTTTTGCTCGAGAATGAGCAAACCTCTTAAATTTGGTGTGGGCATTGCTTTTGTTTTTCCATAATTCAGTGGTAGAGCAATTGACTACAGATCAAAGAGCTATGAGGAAAGAGCAACAAAGGCAAGGAAGAGACATAGAGGAGCTCAAGAGCACCATTGGTTCTTCAAGAAGAGGAAGATGCCACCCTCATTAAGGTGGACCCATTCCTTAATCTCCTTGTTCTTATTTTCCTGTTTTTCGTTTACTATGCTTCATGTTTAATTATGTTTGTGTCTTTACTTTATGATCACTAATATCTAAGTGACTATGTCTTAAAGTTATGAATGTCCTATGAATCCATCGCCTCTCTTAAATGAAAAATGTTTTAATTCAAAAGAACAAGAAGTACATGAGTTTCGAATTTATCATTGAACTTAGTTTAATTATATTGATGTGGTGACAATGCTTCTTGTTTTCTGAATGAATTCTTGAACAGTGCATATGTCTTTTGAAGTTGTTGTTTAAGAATGTTAAATATGTTGGCTCTTGAAAGAATGATGACAAGGAGACATGTTATTTGATAATCTGAAAAATCATAAAAATGATTCTTGAAGCAAGAAAAAGCAGCAAAGAACAAAGCTTGCAGAAAAAAAAATAGCGAAAAAAAAATAGAAAGAAAAAGAAAAAGCAAGAAGAAAAAGCCAAAGCTCTTAAAACCAAGAGGCAAGAGCAAAAAGCCAATAACCCTTAAAACCAAAAGGCAAGGGTAAATAAAAAGGATCCCAAGGCTTTGAGCATCAGTGGATAGGAGGGCCTAATGGAATAAAATCCTGGCCTAAGCGGCTAAACCAAGCTGTCCCTAACCATGTGCTTGTGGCGTGAAGGTGTCAAGTGAAAACTTGAGACTGAGCGGTTAAAGTCAAGGTCTAAAGCAAAAGAAGAGTGTGCTTAAGAACCCTGGACACCTCTAATTGGGGACTCTAGCAAAGCTGAGTCACAATCTGAAAAGGTTCACCCAGTTATGTGTTTGTGGCATTTATATATCCGGTGGTAATACTGGAAAACAAAGTGCTTAGGGCCACGGCCAAGACTCATAAAATAGAGGTATTCAAGAATCATCATACTGAACTAGGAGAATCAATAACACTATCTGAACTCTGAGTTCCTATAGATGCCAATCATTCTGAACTTCAATGGATAAAGTGAGATGCCAAAACTATTCAAGAGGCAAAAAGCTACAAGTCCCGCTCATTTAATTGGAGCTATGTTTCATTGATAGTTTGGAATTTATAGTATATTCTCTTCTTTTTATCCTATTTGATTTTCAGTTGCTTGGAAACAAGCAACAATTTAAGTTTGGTGTTGTGATGAGCGGATAATTTATACACTTTTTGGCATTGTTTTTAGTATGTTTTTAGTAGAATCTAGTTAACTTTAGGAATGTTTTCATTAGTTTTTATGTTAAATTCACATTTCTGGACTTTACTATGAGTTTGTGTGTTTTTCTGTGATTTCAGGCATTTTCTGGATGAAATTGAGGGACTTGAGCAAAAATCAGATTCAGAGTTTGAAGAAGGACTGCTGATGTTGTTGGATTCTGACTCCCTGCACTCAAAGTGCATTTACTGGAGCTATAGAACTCAAAATGGCACGCTTCCAATTACGTTGGAAAGTGGACATCTAGGGCTTTCCAGCAATATATAATAGTTAATACTTTGGCTAAGTTTAGACGACGTAAAAAGGCGTTGAATGCCAGTTTTACGCTGCTGTCCAGAGTTAAACGCCAGAAACACGTCACAAGCCAGAGTTGAACGCCAGAAATACGTTACAAATTGGCGTTCAACTCCAAGATTGACCTCTACACGTGTAACATTCAAGTTCAGCCCAAGCACACACCAAGTGGGCCCCGGAAGTGGATTTATGCATCAATTACTTACTTCTGTAAACCCTAGTAACTAGTTTAGTATAAATAGGACTTTTTACTATTGTATTAGACATCTTTTGATCAATTTTAGATCTCTAGACCTCCATGGGAGGCTGGCCACTCGGCCATGCTTACCCTATATTCACTTATGTATTTTTCTATGGTAGAGTTTCTGCACTCCATAGATTACGGTGTGGAGCTCTGCTGTTCCTCAAAGATTAATGCAAAGTACTACTGTTTTTCTATTCAATTCAACTTATTCCGCTTCTAAGATATTCATTCGCACTTCAACCTGAATGTGATGAACGTGACAATCATCATAATTCCCCCACGAACGCGTGCCTGACAACCACTTTCGTTTTACCTTAGATTGAATGGGTATCTCTTGGATCTCTTAATCAGAATCTTCGTGGTATAAGCTAGATTGATGGCGGCATTCATGAGAGTCCGGAAAGTCTAAACCTTGTCTGTGGTATTCCGAGTAGGACTCTGGGATTGAATGACTGTGACAAACTTCAAACTCGCAAGTGCTGGGCGTAGTGACAGACGCAAAAGGAGGGTGAATCCTATTCCAGTATGATCGAGAACCTCAGATGATTAGCGGTGCTGTGACAGAGCATTTAGACCATTTTCACAAGAGGATGGGATGCAGCCATTGACAAGGGTGATGCCTCCAGACGATTAGCCATGCAGTGACAGCGCATCGGACCATTTTCCAGAGAGGATAAAAAGTAGCCATTGACAACGGTGATGTCCTTACATAAAGCCAGCCATGGAAAGGAGTAAGATTGATTGGATGAAGACAGCAGGAAAGCAGAGGTTCAGAGGAACGAATGTATCTCTATACGCTTATCTGAAATTCTAACCAATGAATTACATAAGTATTTCTAACCTTATTTTCTATTTTATAATTTATGTTCGAAAACTCCATAACTATTTTATATCCGCCTGACTGAGATTTATAAGGTGACCATAGCTTGCTTCATACCAACAATCTCCGTGGGATCGACCCTTACTTGATGTGCGGAAAACGATCCAACACAAAACTCACCGGCAAGTGTACCGGGTTGCATCAAGTAATAAAACTCACATGAGTGAGGTCGATCCCACAAGGATTGAAGGATTGAACAATTTTAGTTTAGTGGTTGAATTAGTCAAACAAACAAGTGTTGATTGTGTGAAATTGTGTTGACAGGAATTAAATTGCATAGAATGTAAAGGGGAGTGGGTGATTTGTAGGAAATTAAAGGGAACAAAAAGAAAAAGAGCTGAATCTTAAAGTGCAAGTAATGTAAATTCCAGAAACTTAAAGTGCAAGAACTATAAATGACTTGAAAAATAAAAGGGGAATGGGAATTGGATCTGCAGGAATTAAACAGGGAAAAGCAAAACTTAACAGAATGAAGAGTAGTTGATGTAATTAGTTGAACCGGATCTCAAAACTAAAAGGAAAATAAACTTGGTGTAGTAATTAAACAAGGAAATTAAAATGCAAACCAATAGATCTCAGGACCCAAGAGACTAAATAACTACGTCTAGATCTCAATGCCTTCTTAGATCCAAATTTAGAGAGCAAATGCCAAATTAAAGAAGAGAGCAATGTAGAAATGTAAATTCAAGTTCAATTTTCCAGCAGCTGCAGTAAGAAAAACAGAGAGATCTCAAGGTGAGATTGAGACAGAACTTCCTCAATTCTTCAACACCCAAGACTCAAGACAAGTGTAGATGAAATTGAAAAATAAGAAAACTAAGAGGAAGAGAATTCAATTCTCCTTCCCCAAGACTCAGAATCTCCAAACAGCTTAAAACCCAAAAGCTCTCTACTATGAATACTATGAAAATTCTTAAAGAAAACTCTAAAAAGAAAAGCTCCCTTAAAACTTCAAATCCTAAGCTATTTATACACTTTCTTCAAATGATCATTAAGCCTTGAATTGGGCCTTTAGTCTTGATGGAATTGGGTTGATAATAGCCTCTGTTGATTGTTCTTGGTGTTGGGAAGAAATCCATTTGTGAACCGGGCCATGAACCATTCACGTTTGAGTCAACGTTTGAGGCAAACGTTGACTCAAACGTCCCTTGTGTGAGGCATTATGCAGATAGCCCATTTGCTGTCATCCACGTTTGAGCCAACGTTTGAGGTCAAACGTGAACTCAAACGTGGTTCTTCCCAGGCTCCCTTTTTGGCCAACGTTTGGCCCAACGTTTGAGGCAAACGTTGGCGCAAACGTAGCTCATCTAACCCATCAATCAAGGGTGCTCTTCCATGCTCTTTCTTGCCAAAATGTAGCCAACGTTTGACCTCACGTTTGAGGCAAACGTTGGCTCAAACGTTGCCATGCCCAGGAGTGCTATTTTTCATTCTTTTTGGCGCCAACGTTTGACCTCACGTTTGAGGCAAACGTTGGCGCAAACATTGCCTTCCCCTGCTTCTTCTTCAGCCAACGTTTGCCTCAACGTTTGAGGCAAACGTTGGCGCAAACGTTGGCTCTCCTCCAGGGTGTTCTTCATCTGCTTCTCACATTTGAGTTAACGTTTGAGGCAAACGTTAGCTCAAACATGAATCCCTCTTTTCAAGCCCATTCTTGCAACCTTCTTCCAAGCTTTATTCCACCTATCATCAATCAACAATTGTATCAAAGCTATGCCATAATCATGAGAGTTATTCTTATTCTTGTCATATGAGCAATTATGGCACAAAAACTCATAAAAATACATCAATTTATCTATGGTTGATTGAATCAAAGGAAACATGAAATTCAACCCAATTGGCTTACTTATGGCGTAAGAAAGTGCATAAAACTAAATGAAAACAAACGAAAAAGACTAGTGAAACTAGGCTAAGATGACTTGTCAACATTACTCACGTAAGGTTTATTACTTGGACGACCCAGTGAACTTTCTGGTTAGTTGTGTCGAAGCTGTGAATGAAAAACAATTTATTAAGACGTGCGTACAGAGTTTTTGGTGCCGTTACCATGAGATCACAATTTCGTGCACCAAGTTTTTGATCTCAGGCAACGGCGCCAGAAACTCTGTACGCACGTCTTAATAAATCGTTTTTCATTCACAACTTCGATACAACTAACCAGCAAGTGCACTGGGTCGTCCAAGTAATAAACCTTACGTGAGTAAGGGTCGATCTCACAGAGATTGTTGGTATGAAGCAAGCTATGGTCACCTTGTATATCTCAGTCAGGCGGATATCAAAAGGTTATGGAGTTTTCGAAATTAAATAATAAGTAAACATAAAATAACGATAGAAATACTTATGTAATTCATTAGTGAGAATTTCAGATAAGCGTATAGAGATGCATTTGTTCCTCTGAACCTCTGCTTTCCTGCTGTCTTCATCCAACTAGTCTTACTCCTTTCCATGGCTGGCTTTATGTAAGGACATCACCGTTGTCAATGGCTACTTTTTATCCTCTCTGGAAAATGCTCCGATGCGCTATCACTGCATGGCTAATCGTCTGGAGGCATCACCCTTGTCAATGGCTGCATCCCATCCTCTTCTGAAAATGGTCCAAATGCTCTGTCACAGCACGGCTAATCATCTAAGGTTTTTGATCACACTGGAATAGGATTCACCCTCCTTTTGCGTCTGTCACTACGCCTAGCACTCACGAGTTTGAAGTTCGTCACGGTCATTCAATCCCAGAGTCCTACTCAGAATACCACAGACAAGGTTTAGACTTTCTGGACTCTCATGAATGCCGCCATCAATCTAGCTTATACCACGAAGTTTCTGATTAAGAGATCCAAGAGATACTCATTCAATCTAAGGTGGAACGGAAGTGGTTGTCAGGCACGCGTTTGTGGGGGAATGATGATGATTGTCACGTTCATCACATTCAGGTTGAAGTGCGAATGAATATCTTGGAAGCGGAATAAGTTGAATTGAATAGAAAAACAGTAGTACTTTGCATTAATTCATGAGGAACAGCAGAACTCTACACCTTAATCTATGGAGTGTAGAAACTCTACCGTTAAAAATACATAAGTGAAAGGTTCAGGCATGGCCGAATGGCCAGCCCCTCTGATCTAAGAACCAGACGTCCCAAGATGTCTAATACAATAGTAAAAAGTCCTATTTATAATAAACTAGCTACTAGGGTTTACAGAAGTAAGTAATTGATGCATAAATCCACTTCCGGGGCCCACTTGGTGTGTGCTTGGGCTGAGCTTGAATGTTACACGTGCAGAGGCTCTTTCTGGAGTTGAACGCCAGGTTGTAACGTATTTCTGGCGTTCAACTCTGGTTTGTGACGTGTTTCTGGCGTTTAACTCCAGACAGCAGCGTAGAACTAGCGTTCAACACCCTTTTACGTCATCTAAACCTGGCCAAAGTATGAACTATTATATATTGTTGAAAAGCCCTGGTTGTCTACTTTCCAACGCAATTGGAAGCGCGCCATTTTGAGTTCTGTAGCTCAAGAAAATCCACTTTGAGTGCAGGGGGGTCAGAATCCAACGGCATCAGCAGTCCTTCTTCTACCTCTGAATCTGATTTTTGCTTAAGTCCCTCAATTTCAGCCAGAAAATACCTGAAATCACAGAAAAACACACAAACTCATAGTAAAGTCCATAAATGTGAATTTAACATAAAAACTAATGAAAACATCCCTAAAAGTAACTAGATTCTACTAAAAACATACTAAAAACAATGCCAAAAAGCGTATAAATTATCCGCTCATCACAACACCAAACTTAAATTGTTGCTTGTCCCCAAGCAACTGAAAATCAAATAGGATAAAAAGAAGAGAATATATTATAAATTCCAAACTATCAATGAAACATAGCTCCAATCAGATGAGCGGGACTTGTAGCTTTTTGCCTCTTGAATAGTTTTGACATCTCACTTTATCCATTGAGGTTCAGAATGATTGGCATCTATAGGAACTCAGAGTTCAGATAGTGTTATTGATTCTCCTAGTTTAGTATGATGATTCTTGAACACAGCTACTTTATGAGTCTTGGCCGTGGCCCTAAGCACTTTGTTTTCCAGTATTACCTCCGGATACATAAATGCCACAGCTACTTTTTGCCTCTTGAATAGTTTTGACATCTCACTTTATCCTTCTGACATGCTTTCAGAATGGACCATCCTGGACATATTCTATGATGGTCTGTCTGAATTAGCTAAAATGTCATTGGATACCACTGCAGGTGAATCCATTCACTTAAAGAAAATGCCTGCAGAAGCTCAAGAACTCATTGACATGGTTGCTAATAACCAGTTCATGTACACTTCTGAGAGGAATCCTGTGAGTAATGGGATGCCTATGAAGAAGGGAGTTCTTGAAATTGATACTCTGAATGCCATATTGGCTCAGAATAAAATATTGACTCAGCAAGTCAATATGATTTCTCAGAGTCTGAATGGAATGCAAGCTGCATCCAACAGTACTCAAGAGGTATCTTCTGAAGAAGAAGCTTATGATCCTGAAAACCCTGCAATAGCAGAGGTGAATTACATGGGTGGACCTTATGGAAACACCTATAACCCCTCATGGAGAAATCACCCAAATCTCTCATGGAAGGATCAACAAAAGCCTCAACAAGGCTTTAATAATTGTGAAAGAAATAGGTTTAAAAATAGTAAACCTTTTCCATCATCCACTCAGCAACAGACAGAGAACTTTGAACAAAATACCTCTAATTTAGCAAACTTAGTCTCTGATCTATCTAAGGCCACTATAAGTTTCATGAATGAAACAAGGTCCTCCATTAGAAATTTGGAGGCACAAGTGGGCCAGCTGAGTAAAAGGATCACTGAAATCCCTCCTAGTACTCTCCCAAGAAATACAGAAGAAAATCCAAAAGGAGAGTGCAAGGCCATTGACATAGTCAACATGGCCGAACCTGGAGAGGAAGGGGAGGACGTAAATCCCAGTGAGGAAGACCTCCTGGGACGTCCAGTGATCAATAAGGAGTTTTCTTTTCAGGAACCAAAGGAATCTGAGACAAATCTAGAGACCATAGAGATTCCATTAAACCTCCTTATGCCCTTCATGAGCTCTGATGAGTATTCCTCTTCTGAAGAAAATGAGGATGTTACTGAAGAGCAAGTTGCCAAGTACCTTGGTGCAATCATAAAGGTGAATGCCAAATTATTTGGTATTGAGACTTGGGAAGATGAACCTCCCTTGTTCACCAATGAACTAAGTGATCTGGATCAACTGACATTGCCTCAGAAGAAACAGGATCCTGGAAAGTTTGTAATACCTTGTACCATAGGCAACATGATCTTTGAAAAGGCTCTGTGTGACCTTGGTTCAGGGATAAACCTCATGCCCCTCTCTGTAATAGAGAAACTGGGAATCTTTGGGGTGCAAGCTACTAAAATCTCATTAGAGATGGCAGACAATTCAAGAAAACAGGCTTATGGACAAGTAGAGGACGTGTTAGTAAAGGTTGAAGGCCTTTACATCCCTGCTAATTTCATAATCCTTGATACTAGGAAGGATGAGGATGAATCCATCGTCCTTGGAAGACCTTTCCTAGCCATAGCAAAAGCTGTGATTGATGTTGACAGAGGTGAATTAGTCCTTCAATTGAATGAGGACTCCCTTTTGTTTACAACTCAAGGTTACCCTTCTGTAAACATGGAAAAGAGGCACAGTAAGTTTCTCTCAAAACAGAGTCAACCAGAGCCCCCACAGTCAAACTCTAAGTTTGGTGTTGGGAGGCCACAACCAAAATCTAAGTTTGGTGTTGAACTCCCATATCCAAACTCTAAGTTTGGTGTTGGGAAGTCTCAACAATGCTCTGAACATCTGTGAGGCTCCATGAGAGCCCACTGTCAAGCTATTGACATTAAAGAAGCGCTTGTTGGGAGGCAATCCAATTTTTATTTATCTAATTTTATTTTTCTTGTTCTTTCTTGTTTTATTAGGTTCATGATCTTGTGGAGTCACAAAATAAATATAAAAATTGAAAACGGAATCAAAACCAGCAGAAGAAAAATCACACCCTGGAGGAAGACCTTACTGGCATTTAAACGCTAGTAAGAAGCATCTGGCTGGCGTTCAACGCCAGAACAGAGCATGGTTCTGGCGCTGAACGCCCAAAATGGGCAGCATCTGGGCGTTTGAATGCCAGAATTGCACCCTGGGGAAGAGCTGGCGCTGAACGCCCAGAACAAGCACCAATCTGGCGCTGAACGCCCAGAGTTGTGTGCAAGGGCATTTTGCAGGCCTAATTTGGAGCAAGGTTGTGAATCCTTGAACACCTCAAGATCTGTGGACCCCACAGGATCACCTCAGGATCTGTGGACCCCACAGGATCCCCACCTACCTCCACTCACTTCTTCTCACCCCTCTTTCACACAATCCCATAAACACTCTTCCCCAAAACTCTTCATCAATCACCTCAATCTCTCTTCCCTATAACCACTTCACCACTCACATCCATCCACTCTTCCCCAAAAACCTACTTCATAAACCCCACTTACCTTCAAAATTCAAGAGCATTCATGAGCCAACATATTTATCATTCTTAAACAACAACTTCAAAAGACATATGCACTGTTCAAGCATTCATTCAGAAAACAAGAAGCATTGTCACCACATCAATATAATTAAACTAAGTTAAAGGATAAATTCGAAACTCATGTACTTCTTGTTCTTTTAAATTAAAACAGTTTTCATTTAAGAGAGATGATGGATTCATAGGACATTCATAACTTTAAGACAAGGTTACTAAATACTAATGATCATATAATGAAGACACAAACATGGATAAGCACTTAACATAGAGAAAACGAAAAACAGAGAATGTAAGAACAAGGAATGAGTCCACCTTAGTGATGGTGGCGTTTCCTTCTTGAGGAACCAATGATGTCCTTGAGCTCTTCTATGTCTCTTCCTTGTCTTTGTTGCTCCTCCCTCATTGCTTTTTGATCTTCTTTTATTTCATGAAGGATGATGGAGTGCTCTTGATGTTCCACCCTTAATTGTCCCATGTTGGAACTTAATTCTCCTAGGGAGGTGTTGATTTGCTCCCAATAGTTTTCTGGAGGTAAATGCATTTGAGGCATCTCTGGGATCTCATGGTGATGAGCTTCATGCGTCTCTTGAGATCCATGAATGGACTCTCTTGCTTGCTCCATCCTTTTCTTAGTGATGGGCTTCTCTTCCTCAATGGGAATGTCTCCTTCTATGAAAGCTCCAACTGAGTAACATAGATGGCAAATAAGATGAGGAAAAGCTAGCCTTGCCCCAGGAGAGGGCTTTTCGGCTATTTTGTAGAATTCAAGGGAGATGACTTCATGAACTTCTACTTCCTCTCCAATCATGATGCTATGAATCATGATGGCCCGATCCACAGTAACTTCAGATCGGTTGCTAGTGGGGATGATGGAGCGTTGGATGAACTCCAACCATCCTCTAGCCACATGCTTGAGGTCCAGTCTTCTTAATTGAAACGGCTTACCTTTGGAGTCAATCTTCCATTGAGCTCCTTCCACACATATGTCCATGAGGACTTGGTCCAACCTTTGATTAAAGTTGACCCTTCTAGTGTAGGGGCGTGCATCTCCTTGCATCATAGGCAAGCTAAACGCCAACCTCACATTTTCCGGACTAAAATCTAAGTATTTCCCCCGAACCATTGTAATATAATTCTTTGGATTTGGGTTCTTACTTTGATCATGGTTCCTAGTGATCCATGCATTGGCATAGAACTCTTGAACCATTAGGATGCCGACTTGTTGGATGGGGTTTGTTAGAACTTCCCAACCTCTTCTTTGGATTTTATGTCGGATCTCCGGATACTCATTCTTCTTGAGATTGAAAGGGACCTCGGGGATCACCTTCTTCTTGACCACAACATCATAGAAGTGGTCTTGATGAGCTTTGGAGATGAATCTTTCCATCTCCCATGACTCGGAGGTGGAAGCTTTTGTCTTCCCTTTCCCTTTTCTAGAGGATTATCCGGTCTTGGGTGCCATCAATGGTAATGGAAAAACAAAAAGCTTATGTTTTTACCACACCAAACTTAGAATATTGCTCGCCCTCGAGCAAGAGAAGAAAGAATAGATAAAGAAGAAGAAGAAAATATGGAGGAGAGGGGGGAGGGGTGTATTCGGCCAAGAAGGGGAAGAGAGGGTTGTGTTGTGTGAAAATGAAGAAGAATGGAGGGCTTTATATAGGGAAGGGAGGGGGGTTTATGAAGTAGGTTTATGGGGAAGAGTGGATGGATGTGAATGGTGAAGTGGTTATAGGGAAGAGAGATTGAGGTGATCGGTGAAGAGTTTTGGGGAAGAGTGTTTATGGGATTGTGTGAAAGAGGGGTGAGAAGAAGTGAGTGGAGGTAGGTGGGGATCCTGTGGGGTCCACAGATCCTGAGGTGTTCAAGGATTTACAACCTTACACCAAATTAGGCATGCAAAATGCCCTTGCACACAACTCTGGGCGTTCAGCGCCAGATTGGTGCTTGTTCTGGCGTTGAACGCCCATTTATTGCCCATTTCTGGCGTTGAACGCCAGAACCATGCTTGTTCTGGGCGTTCAGCGCTAGCTCTTCTCCAGGGTGCAATTCTGGCGTTCAAATGCCCAGATGCTGCCCATTTTGGGCATTCAGCGCCAGAACCATGCTCTGTTCTGGCGTTGAACGCCAGCCAGATGCTTCTTACTGGCGTTTAAATGCCAGTAAGGTCTTCGTCCAGGGTGTGATTTTTCTTCTGCTGTTTTTGATTCCGTTTTCAATTTTTATATTTATTTTGTGACACCACATGATCATGAACCTAATAAAACATGAAAGAACAAGAAAAATAAAATTAGATAAATAAAAATTAGGTTGCCTCCCAGCAAGCGCTTCTTTAATGTCAATAGCTTGACAGTGGACTCTCATGGAGCCTCACAGTTGTTCAGAGCATTGTTGAGACTTCCCAACACCAAACTTAGAGTTTGGATATGGGAGTTCAACACCAAACTTAGAGTTTGGTTGTGGCCTCCCAACACTAAACTTAGAGTTTGACTATGGGGGCTCTGGTTAACTCTGTTTTGAAAGAAGCTTACTGTGCCTCTTTTCCATGTTTACAGAAGGGTAACCCTGAGTTGTAAACACAAGGGAGTCCTCATTCAATTGAAGGACTAATTCACCTCTGTCAACATCAATCACAGCTCTTGCTGTGGCTAGGAAAGGTCTTCCAAGGATGATGGATTCATCCTCATCCTTCCCAGTATCAAGGATTATGAAATCAGCAGGGATGTAAAGGCCTTCAACCTTTACTAACACGTCCTCTACTTGTCCATAAGCCTGTTTTCTTGAATTGTCTGCCATCTCTAATGAGATTTTAGTAGCTTGCACCCCAAAGATTTCCAGTTTCTCTATTACAAAGAGGGGCATGAGGTTTATCCCTGAACCAAGGTCATACAGAGCCTTTTCAAAGATCATGTTGCCTATGGTACAAGGTATTACGAACTTTTCAGGATCCTGTTTCTTCTGAGGCAATGTCAGTTGATCCAGATCACTTAGTTCATTGGTGAACAAGGGAGGTTCATCTTCCCAAGTCTCAATATCAAATAATTTGGCATTCAGCTTCATGACTGCACCAAGGTACTTGGTAACTTGCTCTTCAGTAACATCCTCATTCTCTTCAGAAGATGAATACTCTATGGTCTCTAGATGAGTCTCAGATTCCTTTGGTTCCTCAAAGGGAAACTCCTTATTGATCACTGGACATCCCAGGAGGTCTTCCTCACTGGGATTTACGTCCTCCCCTTCCTCTCCAGGTTCGGCCGTGTTGATTATGTCAATGGCCTTGCACTCTCCTTTTGGATTTTCTTCTGTATTGCTTGGGAGAGTACTAGGAGGGATTTCAGTGATCCTTTTACTCAGCTGGCCCACTTGTGCCTCCAGATTTCTAATGGAGGACCTTGTTTTGTTCATGAAACTTACAGTGGCCTTAGATAGATCAGAGACTAAGTTTGCTAAATTAGAGGTATTTTTTTCAGAGTTCTCTGTCTGTTGCTGAGTGGATGATGGAAAAGGTTTACTATTGTTAAACCTATTTCTTCCACCATTATTAAAGCCTTGTTGAGGCTTTTGTTGATCTTTCCATGAGAGATTTGGGTGATTTCTCCATGAGGGGTTATAGGTGTTTCCATAAGGTTCACCCATGTAATTCACCTCTGCTATTGCAGGGTTTTCAGGATCATAAGCTTCTTCTTCAGAAGATACCTCTTGAGTACTGTTGGATGCAACTTGCATTCCATTCAGACTCTGAGAAATCATATTGACTTCCTGAGTCAATATTTTATTCTGAGCCAGTATGGCATTCAGAGTATCAATTTCAAGAACTCCTTTCTTCATAGGCGTCCCATTACTCACAGGATTCCTCTCAGAAGTGTACATGAACTGGTTATTAGCAACCATGTCAATGAGTTCTTGAGCTTCTGCAGGTGTTTTCTTTAGGTGAATGGATCCACCTGCAGAAGTATCCAATGACATTTTAGCTAATTCAGATAGACCATCATAGAATACGTCCAGGATGGTCCATTCTGAAAGCATGTCAGAAGGACACTTTTTGGTCAGTTCTTTGTATCTCTCCCAAGCTTCATAGAGGGATTCACCTTCTTTCTGTCTGAAGGTTTGAACATCCACTCTAAGCTTACTCAGCTTTTGAGGAGGAAAGAACTTGGCTAAGAAAGCCTTGACCAGCTTATCCCAAGAGTTCAGGCTATCTTTGGGTTGAGAGTCCAACCATATTCTAGCTCTGTCTCTCACAGCAAAAGGGAAAACCATGAGCCTGTAGACTTCAGGATCTACTCCATTAGTCTTAACAGTATCACAGATCTGCAAGAATTCAGTTAAGAACTGAAAAGGATCTTCAGATGGAAGTCCATGAAACTTGCAGTTCTGCTGCATCAAAGAAACTAATTGAGGTTTCAGCTCAAAATTGTTTGCTCCAATGGCAGGAATGGAGATGCTTCTTCCATGTAAATTGGAATTAGGTGCAGTAAAGACCAAGCATCCTCCTTGCATTATTATTATTTTCGGCTGCCATCTCCTCTTCCTGTTCGAAATTTTTTGAAAGGTGCTTGCTGGATTGTTGTAATTTAGCTTCTCTTAGTTTCCTCTTCAGAGTCCTTTCAGGTTCTAGATTTGCTTCAACAAGAATATTCTTGTCCTTGTTCCTACTCATATGAAAAAGAGGGACAGAAAAATAGTAATAATAGGGGTCCTTTTTACCACAGTATAGAGGTCCCTGTGTGAGTAGAAGAAAAGAATGTAATGTAAAGAAAGAAACACAAGGGTAACGAGAGCAGAGATGTGGGATGAAGAGAGGTGTTAGTAGATGAATAAATAAATAGAAGGAGATGAGAGAGAAGGAGAATTTTCGAAAATTATTTTTGAAAAAGAGTTAGTGATTTTCGAAAATAGTTTTTGAAAAAGGTTAGTAATTTTTCGAGAATTAAAATCAAAAATTAAAATAATTAGTTAATTAAAAAGAAATTTTGAAAAAGAGGGAAGATATTTTCGAAAATTAGAGAGAGAGGGGGTTAGTTAGGTAGTTTTGAAAAAGATAAGAAACAAACAAAAAGTTAGTTAGTTAGTTGAAACAAATTTGAAAATCAATTTTGAAAAGATAAGAAGATAAGAAGTTAGAAACGATATTTTAAAATCAAATTTTTGAAAAAGATATGATTTTGAAAAAGATAAGATAGAAAGATATTTTTGAAAAGATATGATTGAAATTAGTTTTGAAAAAGATTTGATTTTTAAAATCACAATTAATGACTTGATTCACAAGAAATCACAAGATATGATTCTAGAACTCAAAGTTTGAATCTTTCTTAACAAGCAAGTAACAAACTTGAAATTTTTGAATCAAAACATTAATTGATGATGTTATTTTCGAAAATTAGGAGATAAAGATAAGAAAAAGACTTTTGAAAAATATTTTAAAAATTTTCGAAAATAAATAAGAAAAATGAAAAAGATTTGATTTTTGAAAAAGATTTTGAAAAAGATAAGATTTTTAAATTGAAAATTTGATTGTCATAAAAACAACTAGATTTTAAAAAGTTTTGAAAAAGTCAACTCAAATTTTTGAAATTTATGAGTGAAAAAGGGAAAGATATTTTTTTTTATTTTTGAATTTTTAATGATGAGAGGGAAAAACATGAAAAAGACTCAATGCATGAAAATTTTGGATCAAAAAAATGAATGCATGCAAGAATGCTATGAATGTCAAGATGAACACCAAGAACACTTTGAATGTCAAGATGAACATCAAGAACTTATTTTTGAAAAATTTTTAATGCAAAGAAAACATGCAAGACACCAAACTTAAAAATTTTTCATGTATAGACACTATGAATCCAAGAATGCATATGAAAAACAAGAAAAGACACAAAACATGAAAACATCAAGATCAAACAAGAAGACTTACCAAGAACAACTTGAAGATCATGAAGAATACTATGAATGCATGAATTTTTCGAAAAATGCAAGATGAATATGCAATTGACACCAAACTTTCAACTTGACTCAAGACTTAAACAAGAAACATGAAATATTTTTGATTTTTATGATTTTTATTATTATTTTTTTTTGATATTTGTATATTTTTTTCGAAAAAACATATAGGAAAAATAAAATAAGGATTTCAAAATTTTTTAATATGAATTCCAGGAATCTTGTATTCTTAGTCTAAAGCTCCAATCCAAGGGTTAGGCATGGCTTAATAGCCAGCCAAGCTTTAGTATGTAACTCAGACATGCCACGGCTGACATTCCAATTAACTTGCCTCTATGCTGATGGTTGGAAGCCCCTATCCAAAAGAATTAGACATGGCTTTACAGCCAGCCAGGCTTCAACATGCTTAATGAAATTCTAGAATTCATTCTTATAAATTCTGAAGAAAAATATATTTTTGAAAAGATTTATTTTTTTTTCGAAAATAGATGAGAAATTTTTGAAAGGTTTATGAAAAATTTTTGAAAATAAAACAAAAAGAAAATTACCTAATCTGAGCAATAAGATGAACCGTCAGTTGTCCAAACTCGAACAATCCCCGGCAATGGCGCCAAAAACTTGGTGCACAAAATTGTGAACTCAGGCAACGGCACCAGAAACTCTGTACGCACGTCTTAATAAATCGTTTTTCATTCACAACTTCGATACAACTAACCAGCAAGTGCACTGGGTCGTCCAAGTAATAAACCTTACGTGAGTAAGGGTCGATCCCACGGAGATTGTTGGTATGAAGCAAGCTATGGTCACCTTGTAAATCTCAGTCAGGCGGATATAAAATAGTTATGGAGTTTTCGAACATAAATAATAAATAGATAGAAAATAAGGATAGAAACACTTATGTATATCATTGGTGAGAATTTCAGATAAGTGTATAGAGAAGCTTTCGTTCCTCTGAACCTCTGCTTTCCTGCTGTCTTCATCCAATCAGTCTTACTCCTTTCCATGGCTGGCTTTATGTAAGGACATCACCGTTGTCAATGGCTACTTTTAATCCTCTCTGGAAAATGGTCCGATGCACTGTCACTGCATGGCTAATCGTCTGGAGGCATCACCCTTGTCAATGGCTGCATCCTATCCTCTTGTGAAAATGGTCCAAATGCTCTGTCACAGCACGGCTAATCATCTGAGGTTCTCGATCATACTGGAATAGGATTCACCCTCCTTTTGCATCTGTCACTACGCCCAGTACTCGCGAGTTTGAAGTTCGTCATAGTCATTCAATCCCAGAGTCCTACTCGGAATACCACAGACAAGGTTTAGACTTTTCGGACTCTCATGAATGCCACCATCAATCTAGCTTATACCACGAAGATTCTGATTAAGAGATCCAAGAGATACTCATTCAATCTAAGGTAGAACGGAAGTGGTTGTCAGGCACGCGTTCATAGGGGAATGATGATGATTGTCACATTCATCACATTCAGGTTGAAGTGCGAATGAATATCTTAGAAGTGGAATAAGTTGAATTGAATAGAAAAACAGTAGTACTTTGCATTAATCTTTGAGGAACAGTAGAGCTCCACACCTTAATCTATGGAGTGCAGAAACTCTACCGTATGAAAATACATAAGTGATAATGGTTCAGGCATGGCCGAATGGCCAGCCCCCATGAAAGTCTAAGATAGCATAAAACTGATCAAAGATGTCTAATACAATACTAAAAAGTCCTATTTATACTAAACTAGTTACTAGGGTTTACAGAAGTAAGTAATTGATGCATAAATCCACTTCCGGGGCCCACTTGGTGTGTGCTTGGGCTGCGCTTGAATGTTACACGTGTAGAGGTCAATCTTGGAGTTGAACGCCAGTTTGTAACGTATTTCTGGCGTTCAACTCTGGCTTGTGATGTGTTTCTGACGTTTAACTCCAGACAGCAGCGTAGAACTAGCGTTCAACTCCCTTTTACGTCATCTAAACTCGGCTAAAGTATGGACTATTATATATTTCTGGAAAGCCCTGGATGTCTACTTTCCAACGCAATTAGAAGCGCGCCATTTTGAGTTCTGTAGCTCCAGAAAATTCACTTTGAGTGCAGGGAGGTCAGAATTCAACAGCATTAGCAGTCCTTCTTCAACCTCTGAATCTGATTTTTGCTCAAGTCTCTCAATATCAACCAGAAAATACCTGAAATCACAGAAAAACACACAAACTCATAGTAAAGTCCAGAAATGTGAATTTAACATAAAAACTAATGAAAACATCCCTAAAAGTAACTAGATTCTACTAAAAACATACTAAAAACAATGCCAAAAAGCGTATAAATTATCCGCTCATCACTGTGATGAGCGGGAAAAACATGAAAACGACTAAATGCATGAAAATTTTGGATCAAAACAATGAATGCATGCAAGAATACTATGAATGTCAAGATGAACACCAAGAACACTTTGAATGTCAAGATGAACATCAAGAACTTATTTTTGAAAAATTTTTAATGCAAAGAAAACATGCAAGACACCAAACTTAAAAATTTTTCATGTATAGACACTATGAATGCAAGAATACATATGAAAAACAAGAAAAGACACAAAACATGAAAACATCAAGATCAAACAAGAAGACTTACCAAGAACAACTTGAAGATCATGAAGAACGCTATGAATGCATGAATTTTTCGAAAAATGCAAGATGAATATGCAATTGACACCAAACTTTCAACTTGACTCATGACTCAAACAAGAAACATGAAATATTTTTTATTTTTATGATTTTTTTATTTTTTTTATTTTTGTATATTTTTTTTCGAAAAAACATATAGGAAAAAGAAAATAAGGATTTCAAAATTTTTTTAATATGAATTCCAGGAATCTTGTATTCTTAGTCTAAAGCTCCAATCCGAGGGTTAGGCATGGCTTAATAGCCAGCCAAGCTTTAGTATGTAACTCAGACATGCCACGGCTGACATTCCAATTAACCTGCCTCTATGCTGATGGTTGGAAGCCCCTATCCAAAAGAATTAGACATGGCTTTACAGCCAGCCAGGCTTCAACATGCTTCATGAAACTCTAGAATTCATTCTTAAAAATTCTGAAGAAAAATATTTTTTTGAAAAGATTTAATTTTTTTTTTCGGAAACAGATGAGAAATTTTTGAATGGTTTTTGAAAAATTTTTGAAAATAAAACAAAAAGAAAATTACCTAATCTGAGCAACAAGATGAACCATCAGTTGTTCAAACTCGAACAATCCCTGGCAATGGCGCCAAAAACTCTATACGCACATCTGAATAAATTGTTTTTCATTCACAACTTCGATACAACTAACCAGCAAGTGCACTGGGTCGTCCAACTAATAAATCTTACGTGAGTAAGGGTCGATCCCACGGAGATTGTTGGTATAAAGCAAGCTATGGTCACCTTGTAAATCTCAGTCAGGCGGATATAAAATAGTTATGGAGTTTTCGAACATAAATAATAAATAGATAGAAAATAAGGATAGAAACACTTATGTATATCATTGGTGAGAATTTCAGATAAGTGTATAGAGATGCTTTCGTTCCTCTGAACCTCTGCTTTCCTGCTGTCTTCATCCAATTAGTCTTACTCCTTTCCATGGCTGGCTTTATGTAAGGACATCACCGTTGTCAATGGCTACATTTTATCCTCTCTGGAAAATGGTCTGATGCGCTGTCACTGCATGGCTAATCGTCTGGAGGCATCACCTTTGTCAATGGCTGCATCCCATCCTCTTGTGAAAATGGTCCAAATGCTCTGTCACAACACGGCTAATCATCTGAGGTTCTTGATCACGCTGGAATAGGATTCACCCTCCTTTTGCGTCTGTCACTACGCCCAGCACTCGCGAGTTTGAAGTTCGTCACGGTCATTCAATCCCAGAGTCCTACTCAGAATACCACAGACAAGGTTTAGACTTTCCGGCGTTCGTGGTGGAATGATGATGATTGTCACGTTCATCACATTCAGGTTGAAATGCGAATGAATATCTTGGAAGCGGAATAAGTTGAATTGAATAGAAAAACAGTAGTACTTTGCATTAATTCATGAGGAACAGCAGAGCTCCACACCTTAATCTTTGGAGTGTAGAAACTCTACCGTTAAAAATACATAAGTGAAAGGTTCAGGCATGGCCAAATGGCCAGCCCCTCTTATCTAAGAACTAGACGTCCCAAGATGTCTAATACAATAGTAAAAAGTCCTATTTATAATAAACTAGCTACTAGGGTTTACAGAAGTAAGTAATTGATGCATAAATCCACTTCCGGGGCCCACTTGGTGTGTGCTTGGGCTGAGCTTGAATGTTACACGTGCAGAGGCTCTTTCTGGAGTTGAACGCCAGGTTGTAACGTATTTCTGGCGTTCAACTCTGGTTTGTGACGTGTTTCTGGCCTTTAAACTCCAGACAGCAGCATAGAACTGGCGTTCAACGCCCTTTTACATCGTCTAAACTTGGCCAAAGTATGGACTATTATATATTTCTGGAAAGCCCTGGGTGTCTACTTTCCAAAGCAATTGGAAACGCGCCATTTTGAGTTCTGTAGCTCCAGAAAATTCACTTTGAGTGCAGGGAGGTCAGAATCCAACAGCATCAGCAGTCCTTCTTCTACCTCTGAATCTGATTTTTGCTCAAGTCCCTCAATTTCAGCCAGAAAATACCTGAAATCACAGAAAAATACACAAACTCATAGTAAAGTCCAGAAATGTGAATTTAACATAAAAACTAATGAAAACATCCCTAAAAGTAACTAGATTCTACTAAAAACATACTAAAAACAATGCCAAAAAGCGTATAAATTATCCGCTCATCAGCAAGCTAGACGGCGGTTGGACTATACAGCTAGTACTTCAGCCTCTCTTGAGGAGCATACTGAAGCACGGAAACTTGTCTCTTAACAAATTTCCCTTCGGCAAGTATACCGAATTGTAGTCAAGTAATAACTCACAAAAGAGTGAGGTCGAATCTGTAACAACCCTGATTTTCGAGTACATGAGATCTTTTCTGAAAGTACGGATTTCTCCGGAAGATCAGTAAAGGGAACACCTCTGTTATATCATCAAGCATCTCAATCCTCATTATCATTATGTCATCCTTAAGCTAGAACCTCCTCTGAGGCAAGCTTGATAATGCAATCGGGAAGAACCTAGTTTTTGAACCGTATCGGTTGGCAGTTTTGATTTTGATTTTCGTAAATAGTCTCTGTTTGACGAACCGGACTCAATTCATGAGAGGAGAGAGATAATAGTATAATATTATCATTATATTAGTATTATAACATGCTTGAATGATATTATAAGGTTACCTGGTCTATTTTTGTTAAAAACAGAAAATCGGTTTAACCAGGTTTACGGTTTACTGGTGCAGCTTAGCACCAACACTCTCTGATGAATTTAGCAATGCTAAGGCCTCATCATACATGCTCTATTCTCATAATAAATATGTTACTAGTGTCATTTATCCTAGTAGCTCAGAAAATAATTTTTAGAGATGTTTTTAAGAGTATTCCGATACACCTAGTTTTAGTAGTTGTACACCAGAGATATTTTAATATTATTTTAATCCACCTCCAAGCCAACCAATCACAACTCACCTTACACCCCCAAGACCTCCAAGGCTGTCTCATTTCATCATTTTGGCCGAAAATAACAAGAGAGAAAAGAGAGAAACTTTCATGAACACTTAATCTTCAAAGCTTGATTTCTTCTGAACTAAAACTCAAATCAAAATTCCGATTTCACCAAAATGATCCTCTCTTCTTCCTCTACATAACCATATAACATATCAAGGCTAGAAATAAGGTGAGATGGCTGTCTCCCTCCCATTTCAATTCGGTTTTCAAGGAAAATCATGCAAAACATGTGTTTTCTTGTTGTTCTTCCTTAGGAATCATACTTAACTTGACTTGAGGGCCAAGAAACGTGAATTTCCAGCAAGTCTAAGGTGATATATCTCTTCCTAACATACTGAGTGAGATTTGGTCAGTTGAGAGTTTTTGGATTTAAAGTTGTTCTTGATGTGATTTAGGAGGAAAAAGTGCTTCAGGACCACCTGAAAGTTTAACCGGATTTGGAGCAGCAAATTAAGGTAGGGTGCCACGAAATTAATCTTGATTATTTGTGTTTGAGATGTGTGAATGTTGTATTATTTGGCTGTGCTAAAAATTGGTTGCATATATGATTGATTCTTGGTGAAAATTTGGTGAAATTTTGATGAAATTTGATGAAATTCAAGCTTTAAAGTTCATGTTCTTGGGCAGCTGGAAAAACGAAACCCTAAGCTTAAATTGAGGTTCAATTTGTATTAAAATCATGTAGAAAATATGGGGTTTTAGTGGCTGCTAATTTATTATGAATTTTGGTAAAAATCGGTTGCTGAAAAGACTGAAAAACGGGTAAAAACAGAGAAAGAATCTGAAGAATTTATGAAGAACATGAAGAACACTTTGAGTGTGGTGAAGAACATTGAAGAACACCTTTTAGATCTTGGAAAGGGCAAGGAAGTAATTAATTTGGTGTTTGAGGGGTTATATGGTAATTTCTGAAAGTTAGGGTGGTAAAAGTAGAAATATTAAAAGTTACGGGTGGTAAAAAGTGAATTTTAAAAGTTAAAGGTTAAAGTAAAGTTAATTTTCGAAAATTTAATAATAAAATAATAAATAATAATAAAATATTAAATAATAATATTTAATTAAAAATAATATTTTAATAAAAATAATAAAATAATGCGAAAAAGGCAATTTTCTGTAAAAACTTTAGAAAGACAACTTTAAGTGCAGAATCTCATAATTACCTTCATAAAACACTTAGGGAGTGGTAATAACATGATAGTGAGGCAAAGATAAATAAAAGATAAAAAGTTAAAGAAAGGATAAAAACCAAAGAAGAAGTCTGTAACGTTTTAACGACAGAGAAACAGACAGAGACTAGCGAACGAACTAGGGCAACATAGTTAGTCCTTGAGTTGCGACTAGGGTTAGGAATAATATGAAAAGTTAAACTGTTTCAGTATAGACTTAATGAACCTATACTTGGGACAGGCTAACTATTCATACCGAAATTTACATAAGCTTTAAATACACATGTTAAACAGAGAAATCAGAGCAGACTAAAATAACACAGATAACAGAGTAACCAGAGTAAAGTAAAGAGATAAAGAGAAAAAGAGTAATATAGATACAGATGAAAAGAGTAATCAGAGAAGAGAAAAGAGATACAGAGAACAGAGTAATTAAAATAGAGTAAAGAGATACAGAGTAAAGAGATATAAAGAGATATTTATATATATTAGTTGCTTGATGCAACCCAGAGCTATATTTATATATATTAGTTGCTTGATGCAACCCAGAGCTATATTTATATATATATTAGTTGCTTAATGCAACCCAGAGCTTCTGTAGGGAAACTAAGTTACCTACAGCTATTTTCCGCTTCCCCAGAGCAGACCAGAGTATATATATTTTCCTGCAGTAAGCAGAGGCTGTCTCAAATGAGCGGCTATTATTATATGCGCATTTATTTAGGAACGGAAAATCGTATTCGGGAAATCGGGATTACTCGTGACCGGATAAATGTCGGGATTGCGGGCAGCCAACCGACACATGAGCTCATGGCCTGCGCTAGGGCTAGACATGCATCATTCTTGTCTGCGCATCATTCTCTGTTGCATTCCTTTCTGTGTGTGATCTACTTCTTTATGTTTGTCTGCTCGTATGCTATTTCTGTGTTTTATTTTCTTGTATTCTTTTGTTTGTGTTCTGCTTTTTGTTGTCTCTACTTTCTCTTTCTATCTTTATCTTCTATTTACTGCTTCGCTATATTATGTTACTCGTCTACTAATCGACCCCAAATAAATGAACGTAACTAATAACCCCGACCCTACTAAGAACTCCCAAGTTCTTACCCCTTCTCTCTCCCTTTCCCCTTCAGATGGAAGTAAGAGTTCCTTTCCGTAGTTCGCTGACGATTGTACGCAAAAAGGGATTCCGCTTTAGGCAGTCTTCTGAGTCTAGGGTGAATATCGTTCTCTGATTATATGTATAACTATGAGACCAGCCAACGTCTGCACCCCCGTTCGTATGCGCACTTTAACCTAAATCCGGTGTACAAGATTCCTATTGTGTAGCTACTTTATGAGGTACCAGAGAGACGTCCTGTGGAAAAGTCTGATCGTGCAGAGGAGTAGCAGATGATGTTCTATCTTCTGATGACATTCCACCTGACTTGAGTTTTGAAGACCTAGAACGTACTTTCCCTCGCTTTAGTAGTTTAGAGGGACTAGGTGAGTATAGAGTCTAGGCTAGCCTAGGTGCCAGCTTAGAGACCTTTGAACAGGTCAGGACCTGGGATGTTATATGTATGTATATGTATAAAGTTATTATCTAACTATATCTAGGGGTGTTCTAACTAAAGGTCTATACTCTAATAAAAGCTAGATAACTGAATGTTGCTAGCTACTCGTGATGTATTTATGTGTGGTTGTTTATAACTGTTTTATCTGTTATTACTTGTAAATTGATTTTGAGTGATTCCGTCTATTAATCCAAATGTTTTCAAAAAAAAAAAATACACCTCACAAATTAACTACGCGTTTAACAATGAATCAGGCTCATATGATAAATAATAGATAATAATTAGGAAGACAAATTGGTAGCGCTCAGTTTCTGGTATGATCTAGACATATTGAAAATTGGGTCATTACAATTTGGTATCAGAGCAGTTCGTTCCCAGTATAGCCAGGGGAGTGGACTGACTATGCTTCATTGCATACTCTGTTGTGTGTCTCATGCGTATAGGATATCCCAGTGATATATGTTGCATGATTGTCTCTGTGTTTTCATTTTGAGAATGTTCACACTTGACTTGAAGTGTTAAGACTGATCACCTTAACAATGATTGTTTGGTGTGAACAAGACTATAATGGGTTCACAGAGACGAGGCGTACGGGAAGGAATTCCTAATGTTAACTACGAGAGGGAATAGGAAACGTTTATGGCTACCATGAACAACGTGGCTGAAGTAGTGCGTGAAGCTGCTGTAGCAGCGGCTAGGGCTGTTGAACGTCTCGGAGTGAGAAATGAGAACGAGAATGAATACGGAGAAGTTAATGGGAATGATGAGAACAACTTAGGGCATCCTGAAAGACCTATGACCCTTGCGACATTTCTGAAGGTTAATCCGCCTAAGTTCAAGGGTACACTCGTTGCGACTGACACTGATAATTGGTTTCGAGGTATTGAACGATCACTGAGAGCGCAACATGTTTCGGAAGGACAGCATGTGGAGTTTGCTACTTATATGCTCGAGGGAGAAGCTGGGTACTGATGGCAGGGGATACAGCGACTGCTACAACATAATGAAAATGACATTCCTTAGGATATCTTTAGGGACGAATTTTATAAAAAGTATTTTCTGGGAGCAGCACGAGATGCTAAGGAGATGGAGCTTATGCAGTTGAAACAATGGGATATGACTATTGCTAAGTATGCCCGTAAGTCCGATGACTTGTGCCGTTTCTCCAAGATTTGTCAAGGGAACCCAGAAGACTTTGAGGAATGAAAGTGTTTTAAGATTGAAGGAGGACTCCGAGAAGAACTGATGAATTCTGTTGTTTCGCTAGAGATACGAAATTTTGCTGAACTAGTGAATAAAAGTAAACTAGTGGAAGAATGCTCAAAGAAGGTGGCGATAGCTTGAGCAGGTCGTAGGAAGGGTTCACAAAGAGACTTTGTTCAAAATTTAGCCCCTCATGGTTGCAACTTTAAAGCCATTGGTCAATTCCAGTGTTGGAATGGAAACCACCGAGATGTCAGCCTTCTAACTCGCAATAATCGTAGTGATAATAACCGTGACATTGAACAAGGACATGAGAGTCAACCTCACCAAGCTCAAAGTGGTGTAGTATGCCCAACTTGTGGAAAGCATCATGGTAGTAGGCTTTGTCGGTTCAGAACAGGTTTATGTTACTACTGTAATAAGGAAGCACATCGGGCAAGAGACTGTCGAAAAAGAATGGTAGATGAGTCCGCTGGCAATACTATTTATCGCTCGAGGTAAAGTAAGGCAAGGCAATGGTAAACGAGCCCGTCAGGGTTACATAAACCCTGCATGTAAGCAATACGGAAAAGAGCATAGTAACAGGTCTTGCCAGTTTGGATCACCTAACTGCTATGCTTGTGGAGAACTTGGAAACGTTGCCAAGGATTGTCCGAAGGGATTTACTCGAAATCCAGTCAGAACCCAACAACAAGGACGAGTGTTTGTTATCACTATTGACGATGTTGTGCAATCGGATGCTCTCATTCAAGGTCAGGTTATGTCAAGAATCAATTTCTAACTGTACTGTATGATTCGGGTGCATCGCATTTTTTATTTCTCTAACTATTGCTCACGAGTTAGGATTATATTTCTTTAAATTGAATTTTTACTTGATTGTCCATACACCTGCATCCCAAAATGCTTTGACCAGTTTAGTGTGCCTGCAAGTACCATTCGCTATTAGGAACAGGACTTTTATACACTATCTAATCTGTTTGCCTCCATATGGTTTAGAAGTTATTTTAGGATTAGATTGGTTATCTAAGTATCATGTTTTCCTTGATTATTTTAAAAGAACTGTTGTTATTCCATCTGATAGTCTATGTACTAAACCATTTCTGTCCTACACCTTATATCTGAATTCTGTAAGAGTTACCTTAGGCGGGAGTGATTGTGAGGGGTACGTTCTGTTAGCGGCTAGCTCGAATGATAGTGAATTAAGCTTAGAACGAATCCGAATAGTAAAGGAATTTCCTGATGTATTCTTGGACGACATACCTGAGTTTCCTCCTCAGCGAGAGATAGAATTCAGCATTGATCTAGTACCTGGAGCCGGACCGATTTCCATAGCACTGTACTGGATGTCACCATTGCTTGCAGAGCTGCAGAAGTTGTGAGATAGGATCGTAGTGGCCTATGGAGGTACAAGAAAAGAATTTGTGTGCCTAACTCTAGAGAATTGCGACGAAAGATTCTTGCTGAAGCTCACCAAAGTAGATTTTCTATGCATCCTGGTGTGACAAAGATGTATCGAGATTTGACACAAATGTTCTGGTGGCCGAGCTTAAAGAAAGAAGTAGCTGATTATGTCTCAAAGTGTTTAACTTGCCAGAAGATGAAGGTGGAACATCAGAAGCTGTCAGGAACCCTGCAACCCTTAGAAATACCACAATGGAAATGGGAGCAGATTTCTATGGATTTTGTCACGGGATTGCCAAGGACCTCAACAGGACACGATGCCATCTGGGTAATTGTGGACAGGTTGACAAAGTCAGCGCACTTCCTTCTGATTCGAGTTGACTATACTTTAGAAAGGCTGGCATGGATATATATTCAAGAAATCATACGATTGCACGGGATACCTTTGTTAATTGTTTCAGATCGAGATCCGATGTTTACATCCAGATTCTGGAGAGCTTTCCAGAAAGTGTTGGGAACAGAATTACACATGAGTACAGCATACCATCCTCAGACAGACAGACAATCAGAGCAGACAATCCAGACATTAGAAGACATGTTACGATCATGTATGATAGACAACCAAAGCAGCTGGGATAAGTATTTGCTGTTGGTCGAATTTGTCTACAACAACAGTTGCCAATAAAGTATCGGGAGGGCACCATATGAAGCTCTCTACAAAAGAAGATGTCAGACACCATTGTGTTGGAATGACGATGGAGAAGCTAGTATCTTAGGTCCAAACTTAGTGTACGAAACTACTGAAAAGATAAAGGGGATTCGCTAGAAGATCCAGACAGGACAGAGCCGTCAAAAGAGCTATGCCGATAATAGACGTAGACCCTTAGAGTTTAGTGAGGGAAACCATGTCTTTCTAGAAGTAACTTTGATTACTAGAATAGGTAAAGTCCTTAAAACTAAAAAGCTTAACCCACGATACATAGAACCTTTCCAAATACTTAAAAGAGTTGGTCTAGTAGATTATCAAATAGTCATTCCTCCTTATTTATCAAACCTTCATGATGTTTTTCATATCTCGCAACTTAAGAAATATATTCACAATAAGAGTCACGTTTTACAACCAGAGACAGTACAGTTATGAAATGATTTGACACATCAAGCATCACCGGTTCAGATCGTAGAAAGAAGTGATAAGCAGCTAAAAGGCAAGACTGTTCGCTTAGTCAAAATAGCATGGAAACCAAGAGGAAAAGAAGAGCACACTTGGGAACTGGAAGATAAGATGAAAGATAATTACCCGCATCTATTCCTAGGTAACTAAAATTTTGAGGGCAAAATTTTCTTTTAGGAGGGTAGAATGTAACAACCCTGATTTTCGAGTACATGAGATCTTTTCTGAAAGTACGGATTTCTCCGGAAGATCAGTAAAGGGAACACCTCTGTTATATCATCAAGCATCTCAATCCTCATTATCATTATGTCATCCTTAAGCTAGAACCTCCTCTGAGGCAAGCTTGATAATGCAATCGGGAAGAAACTAGTTTTTGAACCGTATCGGTTGGCAGTTTTGATTTTGATTTTCGTAAATAGTCTCTGTTTGACGAACCGGACTCGATTCATGAGAGGAGAGAGATAATAGTATAATATTATCATTATATTAGTATTATAACATGCTTGAATGATATTATAAGGTTACCTGGTCTATTTTTGTTAAAAACAGAAAATCGGTTTAACCGGGTTTACGGTTTACTGGTGCAGCTTAGCACCAACACTCTCTGATGAATTTAGCAATGCTAAGGCCTCATCATACATGCTCTATTCTCATAATAAATATGTTACTAGTGTCATTTATGCTAGTAGCTCAGAAAATAATTTTTAGAGATGTTTTTAAGAGTATTCCGATACACCTAGTTTTAGTAGTTGTACATCAGAGATATTTTAATATTATTTTAATCCACCTCTAAGCCAACCAATCACAACTCACCTTACACCCCCAAGACCTCCAAGGCTGTCTCATTTCATCATTTTGGCCGAAAATAACAAGAGAGAAAAGAGAGAAACTTTCATGAACACTTAATCTTCAAAGCTTGATTTCTTCTGAACTAAAACTCAAATCAAAATTCCGATTTCACCAAAATGATCCTCTCTTCTTCCTCTACATAACCATATAACATATCAAGGCTGGAAATAAGGTGAGATGGATGTCTCCCTCCCATTTCAATTCGGTTTTCAAGGAAAACCATGCAAAACATGTGTTTTCTTGTTGTTCTTCCTTAGGAATCATACTTAACTTGACTTGAGGGCCAAGAAACGTGAATTTCCAGCAAGTCTAAGGCGAGATATTTCTTCCTAACATACTGAGTGGGATTTGGTCAGTTGAGAGTTTTTGGATTTAAAGTTGTTCTTGATGTGATTTAGGAGGAAAAAGTGCTTCAGGACCACCTGAAAGTTTAACCGGATTTGGAGCAGCAAATTAAGGTAGGGTGCCACGAAATTAATCTTAATTATTTGTGTTTGAGATGTGTGAATGTTGTATTATTTGGCTGTGCTAAAAATTGGTTGCATATATGATTGATTCTTGGTGAAAATTTGGTAAAATTTTGATGAAATTTGATGAAATTCAAGCTTTAAAGTTCATGTTCTTGGGCAGCTGGAAAAACGAAACCCTAAGCTTAAATTGAGGTTCAATTTGTGTTAAAATCATGTAGAAAATATGGGGTTTTAGTGGCTGCTAATTTATTATGAATTTTGGTAAAAATCGGTTGCTGAAAAGACTGAAAAACGGGTAAACACAGAGAAAGAATCTGAAGAATTTATGAAGAACATGAACACTTTGAGTGTGGTGAAGAACATTGAAGAACACCTTTTAGATCTTAGAAAGGGCAAGGAAGTAATTAATTTGGTGTTTGAGGGGTTATATGGTAATTTCTGAAAGTTAGGGTGGTAAAAGTAGAAATATTAAAAGTTACGGGTAGTAAAAAGTGAATTTTAAAAGTTAAAGGTTAAAGTAAAGTTAATTTTCGAAAATTTAATAATAAAATAATAAATAATAATAAAATATTAAATAATAATATTTAATTAAAAATAATATTTTAATAAAAATAATAAAATAATGCGGAAAAGGCAATTTTCTGTAAAAACTTTAGAAAGACAACTTTAAGTGCAGAATCTCATAATTACCTTCATAAAACACTTAGGGAGTGGTAATAACATGATAGTGAGGCAAAGATAAATAAAAGATAAAAAGTTAAAGAAAAGATAAAAACCAAAGAAGAAGTCTGTAACGTTTTAACGACAGAGAAACAGACAGAGACTAGCGAACGAACTAGGGCAACATAGTTAGTCCTTGAGTTGCGACTAGGGTTAGGTATAATATGAAAAGTTAAACTGTTTCAGTATAGACTTAATGAACCTATACTTGGGACAGGCTAACTATTCATACCGAAATTTACATAAGCTTTAAATACACATGTTAAACAGAGAAATCAGAGCAGACTAAAATAACACAGATAATAGAGTAACCAGAGTAAAGTAAAGAGATAAAGAGAAAAAGAGTAATATAGATACAGATGAAAAGAGTAATCAGAGAAGAGAAAAGAGATACAGAGAACAGAGTAATTAAAATAGAGTAAAGAGATACAGAGTAAAGAGATATAAAGAGAAGAGTAATATAATAAAGAGATATTTATATATATTAGTTGCTTGATGCAACCCAGAGCTATATTTATATATATTAGTTGCTTGATGCAACCCAGAGCTATATTTATATATATATTAGTTGCTTAATGCAACCCAAAGCTTCTGTAGGGAAACTAAGTTACCTACAGTTATTTTCCGCTTCCCCAGAGCAGACCAGAGTATATATATTTTCCAGCAGTAAGCAGAGGCTGTCTCAAATGAGCGGCTATTATTATATGCGCATTTATTTAGGAACGGAAAATCGTATTCGGGAAATCGGGATTACTCGTGACCGTATAAATGTCGGGATTGCGGACAGCCAACCGACACATGAGCTCATGGCCTGCGCTAGGGCTAGACATGCATCATTCTTGTCTGCGCATCATTCTCTGTTGCATTCCTTTCTGTGTGTGATCTACTTCTTTATGTTTGTCTGCTCGTATGCTATTTCTGTGTTTTATTTTCTTGTATTCTTTTGTTTGTGTTCTGCTTTTTGTTGTCTCTACTTTCTCTTTCTATCTTTATCTTCTATTTACTGCTTCGCTATATTATGTTACTCGTCTACTAATCGACCCCAAATAAATGAACGTAACTAATAACCCCGACCCTACTAAGAACTCCCAAGTTCTTACCCCTTCTCTCTCCCTTTCCCCTTCAGATGGAAGTCAGAGTTCCTTTCTGTAGTTCGCTGACGATTGTACGCAAAAAGGGATTCCGCTCTAGGCAGTCTTCTGAGTCTAGGGTGGATATCGTTCTCTGATTATATGTATAACTGTGAGACCAGCCAACGTCTGCACCCCCGTTCGTATGCGCACTTTAACCTAAATCCGGTGTACGAGATTCCTATTGTGTAGCTACTTTATGAGGTACCAGAGAGACGTCCTGTGGAAAAGTCTGATCGTGCAGAGGAGTAGCAGATGATGTTCTATCTTCTGATGACGTTCCACCTGACTTGAGTTTTGAAGACCTAGAACGTAGTTTCCCTCGCTTTAGTAGTTTAGAGGGACTAGGTGAGTATAGAGTCTAGGCTAGCCTAGGTGCCAGCTTAGAGACCTTTGAACAGGTCAGGACCTGGGATGTTGTATGTATGTATATGTATAAAGTTATTATCTAGCTATATCTAGGGGTTGTCTAACTAAAGGTCTATACTCTAATAAAAGCTAGATAACTGAATGTTGCTAGCTACTCGTGATGTATTTATGTGTGGTTGTTTATAACTGTTTTATCTATTATTACTTGTGAATTGATTTTGAGTGATTCCGTCTATTAATCCAAATGTTTTCAAAAAAAAAAATACACCTCACAAATTAACTACGCGTTTAACAACGAATCAGGCTCATATGATAAATAATAGATAATAATTAGGAAGACAAATTGGTAGCGCTCAGTTTCCGGTATGATCTAGACATATTGAAAATTGGGTCGTTACAGAATCCCACAGAGATTAATAGATTAAGCAATCAATAGTTGATTAATTATCCTAGTCAGACGAATCAAATTTGGAGTGATAAGCAAGAAAATTTAAATTGCATGAATGTAAAGGAAAAACTATAAAGTGCAATTTACATTTCCTTGTTGCTTATCACTCCAAATTTGATTCGTCTGACTAGGATAATTAATCAACTATTGATTGCTTAATCCGTTAATCTTTGTGGGATTCGACCTCACTCTTTTGTGAGTTATTACTTGACGACAATTCGATATACTTTCCGAAGGAAAATTTGTTGAGAGACAAGTTTCTATTCATCAAGTTTATGGCGCCGTTGCCGGGGATTAATTGTGATTAACAAACTACCGGTTGGTTGATTAGCTAGATTAGACATTTTCTTTTGTTTTGGTTTGTTTATGTAATTGCTTTTGTTCTTTGTTTTCAATGCTCTGTAACTGTTTGTGTTAATGCGTCACCAAGAAGCCCCTGTTCGTGATAGCTCTGGCTCTTGGTGATTTTGTTATTAATACAACAGTTTCTTTTACTTAGCTTCTTTTCAAATAAAATTGGCATATGATCACATTCTAAGTTTGGTGTTGCCCTGCAACAATCTATTTTCAATCTTTCTGGATAATTGCATCAATTCTAAGAGAAAGTGTCACACTAAGTTTGGTGGGCCACTTATTTTTCTATGCAATGTATCCAGCAACACCACTTCTTTGTACAATCATAGTGCCTTTGCTTCTTAGGCCCGTAGTGTCATTTTTAACCAAGCTTGCTTAATTTTATGCGTTACTCCTAGCTTGTTTCTCTTCTTTGACATTCATGGTTGAATCACAATCTCAACACCACTGCTCCTACTTGTTGCTTGCCGGAAAAGCACTTATTCTAAGATGGTTATTGGAGGGAGGAAGTCTGCAAGAAAGGACAACAAGGGCGAAGATGAGCTACAAAGGTTGTAAAGTTCCTTTCTTCGCATTTACTCCGAGTAGACTTAATTGCAATCATGAATGTCTCTTGTTTTGAATTCTAGGGTCTACCTCTGTTCTGTTAAGTTACTTTTAGTTTAGTAATAAGCATGGTTCACTACTTATCATTGCACCTTCATCTTGAATCTGCTTGCACCCATTATACTTAAAAGTGCATCAAAGAAATCATTCTTTTGAAAGAAAAATGTTGGGGAACTTTATCAATTTTGAGGCAAGCTAAAGATAAAGAGAAATGGACTGATTGTATGATTGTGTATTGAGGTTACATGTTTGTGAAAACTTGCATGGGAGCTCATAGACAGGAATTGAAATTTGGAGAAGTGTTATGGAAATTCTCAAAAATCTATTGATCCAAGAAGCAGTAAACAAAAGAAAACAAAAGAAAAAGAAAAACAAGGAAAAAACCCAAGGCTCTGAGAATCAATTACTAGGACGAAAAAGAAAGATACAAAAACTCAAAGAGTTATTGTCCTAGTTACATGCTTGTGGTAAATTTGTGTCAAAGAAAGAGGCCTGAGCAAGTAAATCGTAAGGGGTGCTTCATCACCTAATACCTTAACCCAACTGGGTTGGGAGTATTGATTGAAAACTTATCCTAAAGGGCCGCTTTGAGACATGACACCTAGAGTCGAGGCCAAGACAAATAAATACTGCTTCAAGGTGATAATCTATAAAGAGGACTCCATAATACCATCCGAATGACACTCCTAAGATCTAAGATTTCCAAGATGTAAGGACTAATGAACACTGGAACCCTTGCATAAGCATATAATTGGAGTTGGCCTTCATTATCACTTAATCACTTCACTCACCAAGGCATCATAAGAAATTCTTCAGCACACTCCAATAAAAAGAATCCTTTGTGCATAATTCTTTTCTTGCTTGGGGACAAGCAAGATTTAAGTTTGGTGTTGTGATGCAGGTGCATCATCGCCTATTTTTAGTAGTTATTTCAGTAGATTTTTGTTTAATTTTCATACAAATTTTGCCAATAAATGAGTAATAGCATGAAAAATCTCTGCATGAAACAAAATCTCAAGCATAGGTGAATTTTAGTTAATATACAGGGTAGATATGATGAAATAGATCGCACTAAGTGAAGTTATGATTTTGGGCATTATTAGAACACTTAGTATAATGAAGTTTGTCTTGTATGTTACTTTGATACACTTTGTTTGTCTGATTTCAGGCTAAAAGAAACAGAGAAGAGCCACGTTAGTGGCTACGTTAGTGCTACTAACGTGGGCACTAACGTGGAAGGAAGGAAAGTTTGGAACGTTAGTGGGAACGTTAATCGCATTAAATTTGAAGAAGGAGCAGCGTTATTGGCAAAAGTGAGTGCCAATAACGCTAGCGCAGCAAAGGAAGACCTACGTTGATGGCCACGTTAGTTACACTAACGTTGGCATTAACGTGGAAGAAAGGAGGCAGCTGTGAAAGTTAGTGGAAAAAGTGAACGCCACTAACGTTTGCGAAGCAAAGAAGGCCTACGTTAGTGGCCACGTTAGTTACACTAATGTGGACACTAACGTTGGCAAAAATCTCACCTGGCGGCCTGACCATGCTTTCTTCAAACAAGAATAACTTGAGCCACAAAGCTCCAAATGAGGTGATTCCAGTGGCATTGGAAAGTAGGATTCCAGAGCTTTCCAAACATATATAACACTACATGGTGGACACTAAATTTGAGGGAGAAAACCTGCCCTGAAAGTACAAAGATGAATATGGTATCAACCTGTACTAAGGCCAGCTGACCTCTTCACCTTCCAAGAAGTGTAACTCGAGTTGTAGAGCTCTAAATGATGCGCTTCCAAAGGCGTTGGAAAGTAGACATCCAGGGCTTTCCATCAATATATAATATTATGGGGTGGACATCAAGTTTGAGCTCCAGAACCTGGCAATATTAATCCACTAAACGCTAACATTATTGGCACCCACTTTTGCCAATAACGCCAGCGACTATGCCAGTGACCTTGTCCACTTAAAAGGAGCATAACTTGAGTTACAGAGGTCCAATTGAGGTAATTCTAGTTGTGTTAGAAATCTGACATTCAGAGCTTTCCAACGATATATAATACTCTATAGTGGTCATGAAATTGAAGCAAAAATAAGAGGCAAATTTTAAGCCCCAAAAACACCAACTGGGTAGCAATTGTGACGTTAGCCACACTAACTTCAGCACTAACGCCACACTTGTAGCGTTAGTGTGGCTAACGGTAGCACTAACATTAGCACCTGGACCACAACTTGATTCACTTCTCTTTTATGGACCACCCAACCTCAAGCAAGCAAGCCCACAAGCCTCAACCAATCAAGGCCACAAGAAGCATCTAGAATAGGAATTTTTATTTAATTGTAATTTGCTTTTAATTTTATTTCATTTTGTAATTTAGGAGAGCCTATATAAAGGCCTTAGTTTTTACTTTGAAATCATTCTGGAAAGGGGGAAATTGAAGGAAGGGGGAGAGAGTGAAGACCAATTCGAACTTCTGTGAATTGGCACACTCCAAGGGGAGTGGGCCTTCGGACCCCTCCCCTCCTACACTCTTCTTCATTTTCTCTTCTTTTCCTTTTCTTAGTAGTAGTTAAATTTTAGTTTGTACTTTCCATTTATGAACTTTGAAGTTTCAATTTCAGTTTTAATCTTCATCTTTATTTTTCTGCACTTTCTTTCTTTTCTATTTTGGTAGAGCAATGAACAACTAACTCTTTTCATTGGGTTAGAGAGCTCTATTGTGATTTAATGGATCAATTGTAGTTTTTATTCTTCTTCTTCTTTCTTTTCTCTTAATTTTACTAGAGAGCTTTCGATCTTAATCTAATTGGGTAATTGTCTCGGAAGAAAAATTGTTCATACTTGGATTTCCTCTGAACCTTGGAAAAGGAATGAGGAAATCATGCTAGAAACGCTCTCTCACATTGGATTAGGTTGGGGGTTGGATGGATATTGTGAAATTTAATCCTACCAATACTTTGATCTATGAATGTGTGTGGTATAATCAGTGACCATACTTCATCTCTTCCCATGAGCAATTAAATCAAGGAATTGGGAAATTGTTCAAGCTTAGAGAGATTGGATTGCCAAGGGATTGGGATCCAATCACTTAAGATTGCCAAGGAGATCAATGAATGCATTGATTGAGGAAGAGATGATAATGACTTGATCCGGAGAATACAACATCTCTCTATCCCAATGTTCATTTTATTTTTAGTTCTTATATTTACTTTATAGTCATTTACTTTCCTGCACTTTACATTTTTTGCACTTTAATTTCTTATAATTTACTTTTTTTTCCATTTTACTTTTCTGCACTTTATTGCTTTTCCTTTCTTTTCTGCTAATTTACAATTCCTACTGCTCATCATCCAAATCTAAACTGTCTAACTAGGATATTCAATTAACCATTGATTGCTTAATCCGTTAATCTCTGTGGGATTCGACCTCACTCTTTTGTGAGTTATTACTTGACGACAATTCGGTATACTTGCCGAAGGGAAATTTGTTGAGAGACAAGTTTCCGTGCATCAAGTTTATGTTTGCCAGGGCATCTTGGCTAGTTTTACTAGCCATTTTTTGTATGCTTTAGGTTGGTTTCATGCATTTTCTTAGGAAATAAGAAAGTATTTGGTTGAAAATGCATTCATACCATGATTCAAGCAAACATTATGAATTTTGAATGATTTCTTGAGAATTATGCATGAATTGAATGATAAAATGGATGATGCATGATCTCATGATTAAGAGCAAGACTTTGATGCACTTTTTTTGATTGATTTCAGGTAACAAGAAACAGAGAAGAGGCACGTTAGTAGCTACGTTAGTACCACTAACGTGGCCATTAACGTGGAAGGAAGGAAAGTTTGGAACGTTAGTGGTAAAAGTAAACACCACTAACGTTAGCGAAGGGCAAGAAGACCCACGTTAGTTTCCACGTTAGTTACATTAACGTGGGAACTAACATGGAAGAAAAGGGAAACTCCAACGTTAGTGGAAAAAGTGAACGCCACTAACGTTTGTGAAGCCAAGAACACCCACGTTAGCGCCACTAACGTGGGCATTAACGTGGAAGAAAGGAGGCAGCTGTTAAAGTTAGTGGAAAAAGTGAACGCCACTAACGTTTGCAAAGCAAAGAAGGCCTACGTTAGTGGCCACGTTAGTGCCACTAACGTGGGCAAAATCTCACCCGGCAGCCTGACCATGCCTTCTTCAAACAAGAATAACTTGAGCCACAAAGCTCCAAATGAGGTGATTCTAGTGGCATTGGAAAGTAGGATTCCAGAGCTTTCCAAGCATATATGGCACTACATGGCGGACACTAAATTTAAGGGAGAAAACCTGCCCCGAAAGTGCAAAGATGAACATGGTATCAACCTGTAGTAAGGCTAGCTGACCTCTTCACCTTCCAAGAAGTGTAACTCGAGCTGTAGAGGTCCAAATGATGCGCTTTCAAAGGCGTTGGAAAGTAGACATCCAGGGCTTTCCAATAATATATAGTAGCATGGGGTGGAGATTAAGTTTGAACTCCAAAACCTGGCAATATTAATCCCCTGAATGCTGACGTTATTGGCACTCACTTTTGCCAATAACGCCAGCGACTACGCCAGCGACCCTGTCCCCTTCAAGGGAGCATAACTTGAGTTACAAATGTCCAATCGAAGTGATTCTAGTTGTGTTAGAAAGCTGACATTCAGAGCTTTCCAATGATATATAGCAACTGGAGTACAAACAAGAGACATCTTTTAAGCCCCAAAAACACCAAGTGGGTAGCAAGTGTGACGTTAGCCACACTAACTTCAGCATTAACGCCACACTTATAGCGTTAGTGTGGCTAACAGTAGCACTAACGATTAGCACCTGGACCTCAACTTGATTCACTTCTCTTTCAAGGACCACCCAACCACAAGTAAGTAAGCCCACAAGTGTCAACCAATCAAGGTCACAAGAAGCATCTAGAATATGAATTTTCATTTAATTGTAATTTACTTTTAGTTTCATTTCATCTTGTAATTTAGGAGAGCCTATATAAAGGCCTTAGTTTTAACATTCAATTCAAGACGGAATTCTGGAATTCCCGGGGGGGGGGGAGGGGGGTTGAAGAGGGGTCTTCAGACTCCCTCCCCTCACACACTTTTCCTTCTCTTTCTTTTCTTTGTACTTTTCATTTATGAATTTTGAAGTTTCAATTTTAGTTTTAATCTTCATCTTTACTTTTCTGTACTTTCTTTCTCTTCTATTTTGGTAGAGAAATGATCAACTAACTCTTTTCATTGGGTTAGGGAGCTCTGTTGTAATTTGATAGATGAATAATAGTTTTCATTATTCTTCTTCTTTCTTTTCTCTTGATTTTACTAGAAGGCTTTCAATCTTCATCCAATTGGGTAGTTGTCTTAGAAAAGAAGCTATTCATACTTGGATCTCTTCGGAACCTTGGAAGAGGAATGAAGAGATCATGCTAGAAATACTTTCTCATGTTGGACCAAATTGGGGTTTGGATGGATATAGTGACATATAATCCTACCAACACTTTGATTTGGAAATACATGTGGTATAATTGACGGGTGTCCCCAAGGGTGTATTGGTAAAGATTTCCTTCAATAAGATCGCGTTGCAAGTATAGCTCTACCAACAACAATCCTCGGGTGTCAAATTTAGAAGAGGGATTTGGTTGTCACAAGTTCAACCCCAATAGAAATAACCGAAGTATTCAAACCTCAGGTCGTCTCATAAGGAATCGGCAAACATGTGCTTCAACATTGGTTAGAAATCCGGGGTTGTGAGTTATGAGCATGAAAATAAATGGGAATCTTAACAAGCAAGTAATCTTAAATTGCAACTAATTAATTCAATTAACTCAGCGAAACATGAGCAATTCCAATGAACAAGTAACATTCCACTTAATTCTATTATAAACCAAACAAGTAACTATAACTAAGACAAATAGTTGAGAAATTTAGTTTTCAAATATGAATAATAAAAGCAACTCTTGGCTAGGCATGGGAATTGGGGCCACCATCCTTGTCTAACAACTATATCTTGACAATTAGAAGGAACCAAGCTCATTAAGTCTACTTCCAAAAGTCTTAAGTACGTAATATCTACTCCTAGACTTGAAGTACATCAAATGGCTTTGATCACATCAACCCATAAGTCCCAACCTACTTACTAATTAGATTAGTAGTGGGTTGGCGTCAATGAGTATCAAATTGACCACCAAGGGCTCCCAAATCATCAAACCCATTAGACCCAATGACTCAAGTTTACCCAATTCCCTTGACCTAGGCCAAGAGTGAAGGAAACTACTCCATAATCAAAGTAAACAATTCATCAAACACATGGTAAGCATTAACAAAAGACATGTTCAAATAGTAAATAAATTGAAATCTACAAGTACCCACTAATAATTATCAACATACAATCATCCAAACAACAAAACTAAACATAGAAATCATCAATGTAACATCAACAAGTCAAGATTCACAACATTCATGAAATGGGTATAAAATGACAATTAACAAGGGTTCATAAAACTATCACTAGATATAAGCAAAATTGTAACAAGAAATTCAAATTGAACAATTAAAACTAGTAATTAACAAAATCCAATTCAGAATCCAACAAGGAAAGATCAAATTAAAACTAGATCTAGAGAGGAACAAGGGTTTCTCTCCCTAGAATAACCGAAGAACCCAAAAACTCTAAAATTGTGTCTTAGTGTAAAAATGATTGATCCCCCTTTCCCCCTAGAATCCTTGGGTCTTTTCCATGCAGAAACAGCTTGAAATTGGGCCTGATGAGCCTCAGAAATAGCCAGGCACGATTTCCTTTAATGAGGTCACGTGCAGCTTCCCACGCGTGCGCGCCATGCGTGCGTGCGCGCTAATTGCTTTTGCGATCCACGCGTGCGCTCCAAGTGCGCGTGCACGTCGATGAGAATCTTCTGATCCGCGCGGATGCATCCATCCTTGCGCGCCGCTTCCAGCCAACCTCATACACGCGTGCACGTGGAGTGCACGGGCGCGCCGATGCTGCTTCTCCCAAGATTTCAATCCTTCATGTTCTTCCCTTTTTGTACATGCTTTCTCCCTCTCTTCTAAGTCATTCCTACCCTATAATTCCTGAAATTACTCAACAAATACATCACGGCATCAAATGGCAATAGAAGAGGATTAAAATATGGCAATTTTAAGGCAAAATAAGCATGTTTTCCATCATGGAGCAATATTGGGAAGTGAACACAAAACTCTGCATTTCTTGCGAATAAGTGTGAGAAATATTGATAAAATCCGCCAAAATAAGCACAAGATAAACCACAAAATTGGGGTTTATCAAATCTCCCCACACTTAAACCAAGCATGTCCTCATGCTTAAAATAAAAAGACCAAAGATCATGGTGAGAAAGCGTTTATGAAATGCAAACTACCTAAATGGATGCATGTAACTAATGTAAAATCATCTACCTACTTGGTCAAGAGTTAATCTATCCTTCAAGAATACATGTGGGCATATAGGGTGAAAATAGTATGTAATTCATGAATACTACCAAATTAAATACCACTAAGGAGTGCATATGACTTGCTAAACAAACGCTTGTGAAAGTCGGGAACAAGCATTGAGCGTCGAACCCTCACCGGAAGTGTATCCGCTATATTCGCTCAAATGTATAGGGTTCGTCACTCAATCTTCTCCTAATCATGCTTTCCAAGATTTGTCTTTCATCTAACAATCAACAATTACTTAATGCATGCTTACAAGTATCATGAGGTCATATTCATGGGTTGTAACCGGGCTAGGGTGAAGGTAAGGATGTATATGGCCAAGTGGGCTTAAAATTTGAGTCCTTGATCAACCTAGGATTCACTAGACACATAGAACAACCTGTACTACTACAATACATTACCTAGCTACCCTTGACTTTTGATGCACAGAAACTTGTCTCTCAACAATTTTCCTTCTGCAAGTATACCGAATTGTCGTCAAGTAAAAACTGACAATAGAGTGAGGTCGAATCCCACAGGGATTGATTGGTCAAGCAACTTTAATTAGAGGAATGTTCTAGTTGAACTAAGCAGAATTAGATTTGAGATTTGCAGAAAATTAAATGGCAGGAAAGTAAATAGCAGAAAACGTAAATGCTGGAAATAAAGAGCTGAATGTAAATAGCGGAAAGTAAATTGCAGAATCTTAAATGGGAATGGGGAAGATGCTCATAAAAGTAGATTGCAGAATTTATAGAGAATGGGTAATATCAGAAATGGAGAATCCATTGGGCTTAGGAGATGTTGCATTCTCTGGATCAAGTTCATTTTTATCTCTTCCTCAATCAATGCATTCATTGATCTCCTTGGCAATCTTAAGTGATCGAATTCTAATTTCTTGGTAATTCAATCTCTCAAATCTTGATCAATAGCCAATTCCTTGGTCAATTGCTCATGAGAAGAGATGAAGTATGCTCACTGATTATACCACATGTATTTCCAAATCAAAGTGTTAGTAGGATTATATGTCACTATATCCATCCAAACCCCAATTTGGTCCAACATGAGAAAGCATTTCTAGCATGGTCACTTCATTCCTCTTCCAAAGTTCCGAAGAGATCCAAGTATGAATAGCTTCTTTTCCAAGATAACTATCCAATTGAATGAAGATTGAAAGCTTTCTAGTAAAATCAAGAGAAAAGATAGAAGAAGAATAATAAAAACTAATATTGATCCATCAAATTACAACAGAGCTCCCTAACCCAATGAAAGGGGTTTAGTTGTTCATAGCTCTGGGAATGAAAAGCATAGATGGAGAGTACATTCTGAGAATTAAATTAAAATTTGCAGAGAAAGTAAAATACAGAGAGTAGTTCTCAAAATTCCCACCCCCCTTTTGATTCAAAACTACCCCTATATATACTACTCTTCTGATCTTCTAGTTGGTTCTTCAAATCTTGGATATGGGCCTTTGGATCTTGAGTTTGAAGCAGTTATCCTCTTCAGTGGACTTAGCTTTACTTGCAGAGAGAAAGTGTGAAGTAGGCAGGAACTTTTAGCTTAGGACGTTAGTGGCGTTAACGTTAAGTGAAAGTGTGGGTTCGAGAACGTTAGTGGCAGTCACCTTTTTCACTAACGTTCCTAACCCAAGGGTGATCCACATTAACTTCAATGTTAGTGGCACGAACGTGACCACTAACGTTGCCTCTTGATCCTTCGCACATGTTATTGGGACTTACCTTTTCCAATAACGTTGAGAATCTTCCATTCTCTACGTTAGAGTTCACGTTAGTGTGGCTAACGTGACCTTTAACGTAGGCTTGTCAAATCTTCGAAAACGTTAGTGACACTTACCTTTGTCACTAACGTTTCAAATCGCCCCTACTTCCCTCGTTAGAGTTCACATTTACTAGGTGAGTGTCACTAACGTTGGTTCATCATTCTTTCATCCACGTTAGCTTCCACGTTAACTAAGTTAACGTGGGAGTTAACGTTGCTCATAGTGGCTTATTCCAACGTTAGTGACAAAGGTGAGTGTCACTAACGTTGGCGATTCTTGTTCCCTCCATGTTAGCTTCCACGTTAACTTAGTTAACGTGGCAACTAACGTGGCTCAAAGTGGCTTAGTCCAACGTTAGTGACAAAGGTGAGTGTCACTAACGTTGGCCATTCTTTTGCTTCCCCACGTTAGAGTCCACGTTAACTGAGTTAACGTGGCTCTTAACGTGGCCAATATGAGCTTGGTCCAACGTTAGTGACAAAGGTGAGTGTCACTAACGTTGGCTTCATTTCCTTCTTCCACGTTAGAATTCACGTTAACTTAGTTAACGTGACTCTTAACGTGGGCTATGAAGGCTTCGAGGACGTTATTGGCGATTACTTTTCTCATTAACATTGCAAGCTAGCTCCCATCCCACGTTAGTGGTTACGTTAGTTAGACTAACGTGGCTGCTAACTGATGCACGGAAAACTTGTCTCTCAACAAATCTCCCTTCGGCAAGTGTACCGAATTTGTCGTCAAGTAAAAACTCACAATAGAGTGAGGTCAAATCCCACAGGGATTGGTTGATCAAGCAACTTTAATTAGAAGAATGTTCTAGTTGAGCGAATCCAGAATTTGGGTTGAGAGTTGCCGAAAATAAAATGGCGGGAATGTAAATAACAGAAAAGTAAATGCTAGAATTAAAGGACTGGAAGTAAATGACTGAAAATAAATTGCAGAATTGTAAATGGGAATGGGGGATTTGCTCATAAAAGTAAATGGCAGAAATTAAAGAGAATGGGTAAGATCAGAGATGGGGAGTTCATTGGGCTTAGGAGATGTTGCAATTCTCCGGATTAAGTTCATTTTCATCTCTTCCTCAATCAATGCACTCATTGATCTCCTTGGCAATCTTAAGTGATTAAATTACAATTTCTTGCAATTCAATCTCTCAAATCTTGATCAATAGCCAATTCCTTGGTCAATTGCTCATGAGAAGAGATGAAGTATGGTCACTGATTATACCACATGCATTTCCCAAATCAAGTATTGAGAGGGTTATAGTCACATACCCATCCAAACCCAATTTGGTCCAGCATGAGAAAGCATTTCTAGCTTGATCTCTTCATTCCTCTTTCAAGGTTCAAAAGAGATCCAAGTCTGAATAGGTTCTCTTCCAAGATAACTACTCAATTGGATGAAGATTGTTAGCTTCAACGTTAGTGACAATGTGGAAGTTAACGTGACTCTTGGGGGTTGTGTGGTTGCTTCAACGTTAGTGACAATGTTGAGTGTCACTAACGTTGTCGACAACTCTTCATCCCTTACGTTAGTTCCCACGTTAACCAAGTTAACGTGGGAGTTAACGTGGTACTTTGCATCATAGGCCAATGTTAGTGACAATGTTGAGTGTCACTAACGTTGGCTTCTCTTCCCCCCTTAACGTTAGAGGCCACGTAACGTGGCTTCTAACGTGGCCACTTATGAGTAATTGCCAACGTTAGTGATAATGTTAAGTGTCACTAACGTTGGCTCAACTTCTCCACGTTAGAGTTCACGTTAACTTAGTTAACGTGACTCTCTAACGTGGGTATTGATGGCTTTTTAAGAGTGTTATTGGCAATCACTTTTCTCATTACCCTTGCAAGTTACCTCCCCTTTTCTTGCTTCCTTTTGGTCCTGAAATCAAGCAATAAAGTGCATCAAAGCTCTAGTCCAAGTCATGAGTAATGCAACATAATATTTGTCACTAAACTTATGCAAAATCCTCATGAAATTATGTAAAATGCACAATGTATGCTTGAATCAAGGCATAGGTGAATATCTACCCAAAACTAGCTTATTTCCTAAAGAAATGCATGAAACTAACCTAAAAACAGTAAAGAAAAGGTCGGTAAAACTGGCCAAGATGCCCTGGCATCACTAACGTGGTTCTTCCTAGCTTCCTTTGTCCTGAAATCAAGCAATAGAGTGCATCAAAGTTCTAATCCAAATCATGAGACATGCATCATCCAGTTTGTCATATAATTCTTGCATAATTCTCATGAAATCATGTAAAGTGCATAATGTTTTCTTGAATCAAGATGTAAGTGAAATTCTACCTAAAACTTGCTTATTTCCTAAGAAAATGCATGAAACTACCCTAAAACAGTAAAGAAAAGGTCAGTGAAACTGGCCAAAATGTCCTAGCATCACAACACCAAACTTAAAGCTTGCTTGTCCCTAAGCAAGTATTGGAACAAGAGAATGATGAATGAAATGACAAGATGAATGAATCATTATTGTGGAAGTCATGTTCTTGGTTTTATGGGGTTTCATGCATAGCAACTTAGGTTCATTCCTTTACTGGCTTTCAGACCTTTATCATGTCCTGGAATACTCACTTGATTGCACCCTATGAGACTTTTATTCATTGATCCTTTTGTTATTTTTAGGGTTTGATTGTACTCTTAGGCTAAGTGCTCTGTGAGGGGGCGACTCTTTAAGATAAGCTTTCAGCCAGCACTCCCGAACCAGTTGGTTCAAGGTGCTAGGTGTTAAGACACCCCTAAGGACTTACTCCCTCAAGTCTCTTTCCCCCATACATACACACCACAGGCACATGGTTTGTTTATTTTCTTTCTTGAGACCTTGGTGTCCAGCACCTCTTTTGGTTACTAAGTGTTCTGTAGCAAGGGTTACTCTTGATAGTGGACTTTCAACTGATAATCCCGGGTTAGTTAACCCAAGTTACCAAGTGATAAGGCACCCCTGAGAGCTTATTCATCCAAGTAAATCCCTTACACAGGAGCACCACAGACACATGCCTCAAGATTCATGAGCTTTCTTTTTGGATGTTTATTGATCTCTGGAGGTAAAGCCCTAGTTGCCTTGAAGTTAGCAATATCTACAAACCATGGTGCTTTGTGAACTGTCATCAACTGCTCATTAGGGAAGAGCTCATTTACACTTGTATCATGTGTTCCACCTTTATCATGAGGAATTCTGGATAGGTGATCCGCTACCTTGTTCTCCACTCCTTTCTTGTCTCTAATTTCAATATTGAATTCCTGCAACAATAAGATCCATCTTATTACTCTTGGTTTTGATTCTTGCTTGGCAAACAAATATTTAAGTGCTGTGTGATCTGTGAAAACAATCACTTTAGCACCAATGAGGTATGATCTAAACTTGTCAAATGCAAAAACTATTGCCAGCAACTCCTTTTCAGTAGTGGTATAATTTCTTTGCATGTCTTTGAGGACTTTGCTAGCATAGTATATCACATGGACTAAGTTATCTTTCCTCTGCCTTAACACGGCCCCAACTGCAAAATCAGATGCATCACACATCAATTCAAATGGTAAGTTCCAATCAGGTGAGGAAATGATAGGGGCAGAGGACAACCTCTATTTCAAATTTTCGAATGCTAGCATGCATTTTTCATCGAAGATAAACGGTGTATCAGATACAAGGAGATTGCTTAAGGGCTTGGCTATCTTTGAAAAATCTTTAATAAACCTTCTGTAAAAGCCAGCATGCCCTAAAAAACTCCTAATTGCCTTGACATCACTGGGTGGAGGAAGTTTTTCAATAAGTTCCACCTTAGCTCTGTCCACCTCAATGCCTTGGTTAGAAACCTTATGGCCAAGGACTATTCCTTCAGTCACCATAAAGTGACATTTCTCCCAGTTCAAGACCAGATTGGTCTCTTGGCACCTTTTCAATACCAAGGCTAGGTGATTTAAGCAATTAGGAAAGGAATCTCCGAATACCGAGAAATCATCCATAAAGACTTCAATGAATTTCTCTATCATATCCGAGAAGATAAAAAGCATACAGCGTTGGAAAGTTGCAGGTGCATTACATAGCCCAAATGGCATGCGCCTGTAAGCAAACACTCCATATGGGCAAGTGAATGAGGTTTTCTCTTGGTCTCTGGGATCAACCACTATTTGGTTATATCCTGAATAACCGTCGAGAAAACAATAATATGCATGTCCTGCAAGTCTTTCCAACATCTGATCCATGAATGGAAGAGGGAAATGATCTTTTCTTGTAGCTTCATTCAGTTTTCTATAGTCTATGCACATCCACCATCCTGTGACGGTCCTGGTGGGGATTAGTTCGTTCTTCTCATTGGGGAAATACAGTGATTCCTCCCTTTTTTGGGACGACATGCACGGGGCTGACCCAGGGGCTGTCTGAGATCGGGTAGATTACCCCTCCCTGCCATAACTTCATAACTTCTTTCTGTACTACTTCCTTCATAATTGGGTTCAGCCTCCTTTGGGATTAAATGGATGGTTTGGCATCATCTTCCAACAGTATTTTATGCATGCATATGGCCGAACTGATTCCTTTCAGGTCAGCAAGGGTCCATCCAATGGCATCCTTATGCTTTCGCAACACTTGGAGTAATTCATCCTCTTGATCTTGGCTGAGGGATGAGTTTATGATCACTGGGTAGCTTTCATTCTCTCCTAAGTATGCATATTTGAGAGTGGGTGGCAGTGCTTTGAGTTCAAGTTTTGGTGCTTCTAACTTTTCATTCTCTTTCTTTGGTGCACCTTGTATATGAATTTCTGCTGTTGCGGCCTCTTCACTAGACGTTGATTCCTCCTCGGTCAACCCTTCAGGTTCTTCTTCTTCAAAGCTCTCATGCACTGCATCTTCCAGTGAGTCCAACCTCATACACTCTCCCAATTGTTCTGGTGGGTAACTCATGGCCTTGAACACATTGAATGTCATCTTTTCATTGTGTAATCTCAGGGTGAGGTCACCTTTTTGGACATCAATGACAGCTCCAGCAGTAGCTAAGAACGGTCTTCCCAGGATGATGGAGGCCTTGGCTTCCTCCTGCATGTCCAACACTACAAAGTCTGCTGGGAAGATGAAATTCTCCACCTTCACCAGCAAATCTTCTACTACACCATGAGAGAACTTGAACGATCGGTCTGCCAGTTGTAGGGCCATTTTTGTTGGCTTAGCCTCCTCGATCTTCATTTTTCGCATCATAGCTACTGACATCAGATTTATGCTGGCTCCTAAGTCACATAGAGCTTTCTCCACTGTGATCTCCCCTATAATACAAGGGATCTGGAAGCTCCCAAGATCCTTCATTTTCTGGGGTAGTTTATGCTGAATGATAGCACTACATTCTTCGGTTAGTATCACAGTTTCGTTGCTCTTTCAACTTCTCTTCTTAGTCATTAACTCCTTTAAAAACTTGGTGTAAAGCGGCATTTGTTCTATTGCTTCAGTAAAGGGTATGTTGATCTGTAGTTTCTTGAAGATTTCCAAAAATCTTATGAACTGATTGTCATCCCCCTTCTTCTTCAATTGCTGAAGGTATGGGACTCTTGGGACGTCTGGCTTCAGCATTTCTTCTTTTTTTTGCGGACTCGAAGTGGAAACTCGAACTCCATCTTGCTCTTCTTCCTTTTTATTTGAGCCCTTTTCTTGTGGTTTCTGGGAAGCTTCTTTCAGTTCCTTCCCACTCCTGAGGGTGATAGCCTGACACTCCTCCCTTTGGTTTGAGTTAGTATCGCTGCGAGGGTTATGGCTGGGAATTTGCTTGAATAGGTAGCCAATTTGTGTCTCAAGTTTCTTGATGGCAGCATCTTGATTCTGCATATTGGATTGCACTTCTTCTCGAAATGCCTTACTGTCTTGAATCTCTTTGCATATGCCTTCAAGTAGTTTCTCAATCCTTGAGAGTCTGTCATCAGATGATGGTGGGTTGGGATTGAATGGATGAGAAGGGTTATCTTGGTTTTGGTATGGATGTGGAGAGGTGTTGTTTGGGTGGTGTTGATATGATCTCTGTGTGGAATGTTGGTGAGCTGCATGGTTGTTGGGGTTGTGACGTCTCTGATCTTGGCCTTGATCTTGTTGATTTCCCCACCCAAAGTTTGGGTGATTCCTCCAACCAGGGTTGTAGGTCTTGGAGTATGGATCATGGGTCTGCCTGGGTAAGTTTCCAATGTAGTTGGCTTGTTCATGCTCACCGTCTGCCTCTGCATTCACCCCCTCTTGGGTTGTTGATGAGGTGGTGATTGCTGCTACTTGGTTCCTCTCCATCTTCTTGGTGAGGTCAGCCAGCTGCTTGGTAATAAGCTTGTTTTGGGCCAGCAGTGCATCCACATTGTTTAGCTCCATCACTCCTCTAGTGTTGCCTCTCTCAGAAGCATAGAAGTAGTCATTCTCTATTACAGTCTCAATGACATCTATGGCCTCCTCAATGGTCTTCTTTTTGTTCAGAGATCCCCCAGATGAGTGGTCTACTGCCTTCTTTGATTCATAGGAGAGGCCTTCATAGAAAATGTGTAGCTGCACCCATTCATTGAATATATCTGGTGGACACCTTCTTGTCAGGTCCTTAAACCCCTCCCATGCTTCGTAGAGAGTCTCACCATCTTGTTGCCTGAAATTTTGAACCTCAGCTCTCAACCTGTTGATTCTTTGAGGAGGATAGAATCTTGCTAAGAATTTGTTCACCACATCTTTTCAGGTTGTTAAGCTCTCCTTCAGGAAGGACTCCAGCCATTTAGATGCCTTGTCCTTGAGTGAGAAGGGAAATAAGAGTAGTCTATAGGTGTCAGGATGAACACTGTTAGACTTCACAGTATCACATATCCTCAGGAAGGTGGATAAATGTTGGTTGGGGTCTTCTTGAACACCTCCTCCGAACGAACAGTTGTTCTGAACAGGGGTAATGAGCTATGGTTTTAGTTCAAAGTTGTTGGCATGTATGGTTGGCTTTTGAATGCTACTCCCACAGTTTCCTGGGTTTGGGTTGATATAAGAGCCTAAAACTCTTCTCTCCTGCCCAGCATGATTTGCTAGACCTTCTCTGCTATGGTTGTGAGCCTCTTCTTCATAATGGTTCTCCATATTTTCATCCATGCTTGGTTCAAAATACTCCTCTTCTTCCTCCGCACCAACTACTCTCTTTCCTCTTACTTCCCTCCTTAATCTAAGGAAGGTCCTCTCAGGTTCAGAATCAAAGGAAGTTGAAGCCCCGTTTCTTCTCCCTGTCATACAACCAACAAGGCACAAGCAAGGAAAAAGATGCAGAAAGTGTTTCTGTTAGAATTGCTGTTAGTGTGAGTGATGCAATATATCAAACAGTTAGTGGGTTAGTGGACTGAATTGTAAACAACTAAAAAAAGTAGGGGAAACGGGAGAAAATAACTAAAACTGAAAGTAAATTACTCAAACAAAATTTTAAATCAAACAAAAGAAAAATGCTCAATCTAGTTATCCTCCAATTTAATCATTGTTGATACAAAATCAATCCCCGGCAACGGCGCCATCAACTTGATGCACGGAAACTTGTCTCTCAACAATTTTCCTTCGGCAAGTATACCGAATTGTCGTCAAGTAAAAACTCAAAATAGAGTGAGGTTGAATCCCACAGGGATTAATTGGTTAAGCAACTTTAATTAGAGGAATGTTCTAGTTGAACTAAGCAGAATTAGATTTGAGATTTGCAGAAAATTAAATGGCGGGAAAGTAAATAGCAGAAAACGTAAATGCTGGAAATAAAGAGCTGAATGTAAATAGCGGAAAGTAAATTGCAGAATCTTAAATGGGAATGGGAAAGATGCTCATAAAAGTAGATTGATGAATTTATAGAGAATGGGTAAGATCAGAAATGGGGAATTCATTGGGCTTAGGAGATGTTGCATTCTCTGGATCAAGTTCTTTTTTATCTCTTCCTCAATCAACTCATTCATTGATCTCCTTGGCAATCTTAAGTGATCGAATTCCAATTTTTTGGTAATTCAATCTCTCAAATCTTGATCAATAGCCAATTCCTTGGTCAATTGCTCATGAGAAGAGATGAAGTATGCTCACTGATTATATCACATGTATTTCCAAATCAAAGTATTGGTAGGATTATATGTCACTATATCCATCCAAAACCCAATTTGGTCCAACATGAGAAAGCATTTCTAGCATAATCTCTTCATTCCTCTTCCAAAGTTCCGAAGAGATCCAAGTATGAATAGCTTCTTTTCCAAGATAACTACCCAATTGAATGAAGATTGAAAGCTTTCTAGTAAAATCAAGAGAAAAGATAGAAGAAGAATAATGAAAACTAATATTGATCCATCAAATTACAAGAGAGCTCCCTAACCCAATGAAAGGGGTTTAATTGTTCATAGCTCTGGGAATGAAAAACATAGATGGAGAGTACATTCTGAGAATTAAACTAAAAGTTGTAGAGAAAGTAAAATACAGAGAGTAGTTCTCAAAATTCCCACCCGCTTTTTGATTCAAAACTACCCCTATATATACTACTCTTCTGATCTTCTAGTTGGTTCTTCAAATTTTGGATATGGGCCATTGGATCTTGAGTTTGAAGCAATTATCCTCTTCAGTGGTCTTAGCTTTACTTGCAGAGAGAATGTGTGAAGTAGGCAGAAACTTTTAGCTTAGGACGTTAGTGGCATTAACGTTAAGTGAAAGTGTGGGCTCGAGAACGTTAGTGGCAGTCACGTTTTTCACTAACGTTCCTAACCCAAGGGTGATTCACATTAACTTCAATGTTGGTGGCACTAACGTGACCACTAACGTTGCCTCTTGATCCTTCGCACACGTTATTGGGACTTACCTTTTCCAATAACGTTGAGAATCCTCCCTTCCCTACGTTAGAGTTCATGTTAGTGTGGCTAACGTGACCTTTAACGTAGGCTTGCCAAAACTTCGAAAACATTAGTGACACTTACCTTTGTCACTAACGTTTCAAAATGCCCCTACTTCCCTCGTTAGAGTTCACGTTAACTAGGTTAACGTGGCTTCCAACGTGGTGGTGATAGCCATCTCCAACGTTAGTGACAAAGGTGAGTGTCACTAACGTTGGCTCATTATTCTTTCATCCACGTTAGCTTCCACGTTAACTAAGTTAACGTGGAAGTTAAAGTTGCTCATAGTGGCTCATTCCAACGTTAGTGACAAAGGCGAGTGTCACTAACGTTGGCGATTCTTGTTCCCTCCACGTTTGCTTCCACGTTAACTAAGTTAACGTGGCAACTAATGTGGCTCAAAGTGGCTTAGTCCAACGTTAGTGACAAAGGTGAGTGTCACTAACGTTGGCCATTCTTTTGCTTCCCCACGTTAGAGTCCACATTAACTGAGTTAACGTGTCTCTTAACGTGGCCAATATGAGCTTGGTCCAATTTTAGTGACAAAGGTGAGTGTCACTAACGTTGGCTTCATTTCCTTCTTTCATGTTAGAGTTCACGTTAACTTAGTTAACGTGACTCTTAACGTGGGCTATGATGGCTTCAAGGACGTTATTGGCGATTACTTTTCTCATTAACATTGCAAGCTAGCTCCCATCCCACGTTAGTGGTTACGTTAGTTAGACTAACGTGGCTGCTAACGTGGTTCTTCCTTGCTTCCTTTGTCCTGAAATCAAGCAATAGAGTGCATCAAAGTTCTAATCCAAATCATGAGACATGCATCATCTAGTTTGTCATACAATTCTTGCATAATTCTCATGAAATCATGTAAAGTGCACAATGTTTGCTTTAATCAAGATGTAAGTGAAATTCTACCCAAAACTTGCTTATTTCCTAAGAAAATGCATGAAACTATCCTAAAACAGTAAAAAAAAGGTCAGTGAAACTGGCCAAAATGCCCTGGCATCAACTTTTACTCTTTTTGCATACTCATGCATTCTTTCCAATTCACACCCATATGCATTGTTTTTGTTACTTTATCTTGGGGCATCTTTGTCCCCTTTCATTGCTTTATCTCTTTTCTTTTTTTTTTCTTTTTTTCTTTTTTTTAATCCCCTTTTCTTGGAGTTTCTTTGTGAACAAAAGTTTCGATGCATACAGTTTAATCATTCAACACATGAGTATGTTCCCAAATCCTAGAATTTCCAATTACCCTACAATTACACACCTATATATCTACCCTAATTCCCCAAGTATACCCTCCTATTTGAATGATACAAATCCTAACTTACCTAAGCTAATCAAGGATTCAAATTCAGGGACATTCATGGTTTTTCACTTAGGGCTGTTGATGTGCTCTATCTAAGAACAAAAGGGGGTTTATCATAGGCTCAAAATTGGTTAGCAATGATAGATAAGAGGGTTAAGGCCATTTGGGAAAAGTGACTATTGAAATGATGGCCTCAATCATGTAAATGCATTCATACACAAAGCAATGGACATAAAGAATCAGACAAAGCAAGGATCACAATCATAGAGAGAGAGAGATATGCACACAAGAATGGAAATAATGGTTAGAAGATGTAACCATGCAATAGGCTCAAAACTTTCATGCTTGTGTTCTTAGCTCAATCACTATGTTCCAAAATACATTCTTAAAGCAAGTTTACTGCAAAAAAAAAATTTCAGAATCTTGGTAGGTCACCCAAAATAGAGTTTCTTGGAAAGAAAGTTATTGTTTTGACCAAGTAACTCTATAGAAACAAACTATCATGCAAAGGGTATTTACAAGCAAAACTAACTACACATGCAATATACTAAGTTCTATGCAAAAATAAATCCATGGGTATCGAAGGGAAGAAATTGTTACCCATGGAGATCGGTCGAACGACCTCCCCACACTTTAGAAATTAGCACGGTCCTCCGTGCTATGAATAATACGCAAGGGACAGTTGGGACCGGAACCTTCACTATCCCCTTCATCAGAACTCTCATCACTTGAGTTTGAGGTGGATGTGAATATTTCGGGTTCCTCCATGCTAGGGGTAACACAACGCAGAAGCTTCTTGATGTAAGTATATCTGCGGTGGTTGCGCCACTCATATCTATCAAGCTTTCGGTGAAGATCTTCTATCCTTTGATGTGTGGATCTCAGTGGTGGCGATGATGAACTAGAAGGAAAAAGAAGTGGCGGAGCTATGTCGAGGCTTGGTTTTTTCATGGAAAGGTGTAGGTATTTTCCACTTGGGACCACATCGCCCTTAGCCGGAACTATAATCTTTTCGCCCTTGGCTTCCCAAGAAACACCCGCAGCAGCAACTAAATCAGATACCAATGCTGGAAATGGTAAATTACCCCGGTTGTAAACTTGACTCATCACTTGCTTGACAAGAAGCGGAATGTTCACTAGCTTCTCCGTGAGAACACACCAAACAAGCAAGGCGAGGTCTGCCGTGAGGGACGACTTGTGGGTGCTAGGTAGCACATAGTGAGATAGGATCTCGGCCCAAGCTCTAGCTTCCACAGTGAGGAAGCGAGCGTCAATGCTCTTCGGCCTCATCCGCAGTCGACCATGGATCCAAAATGCCTCTGGTTCAACAATGACTCGGAGGATCGAGTCCCAATCGAATCCAAACTTCTCTCGCTGACGTAAGACTTCTTGGTAGCCATCCATGTCACTTGGTACCGGTAGAACATTAAGCACTTACTGAATAGCCTCTTCTGAAACCGAGACTTGCTTCCGGCGCATGTATACCGATTGAAGAGAGGGAAGATGGTAGTTAGTGTAGAATTCTTCCACCCAAGAGAGGTTGATTTCCCTTGGTTTCCTCAAGAGAAACTCCCATCCTCGCTATTCAATGCAGGGCAAAATATAAGGAGCAACCTTGTCCGGCGGAGTGAGTAGATGCTCAGGATGATAGTTCCTTACAGCTATGGAGGGGAACATAAGTTCACAGAAGTGGTTGGGAACCTTGAAGAATCTTTCGCCGATTTGCCCTTGTCATTCTCATCAATAGGAGCGGGTGTCTTCCCTTTTTTAGATAGGGGTTTGGCTGCTAATGAAGAGCGCGCCTTAGAGTTTGACCTTTGGGGTGCCCTTTTTGTGGCCAGTTTCCTAAAAAGAAAGGGAAGGAAGGAAAATATTAAACCCAAGAATCAATTTGACAAAAGAAAAATGCAAGTGACTTGTAGTGCCCATTGTGAATGTAAAAGCAAGGGTCATGACACTTGGAATGGGATGCAAGAGGAAGTAAATTGGCAGAATAGTAAAATACAGAAGAGGTAAATTGCAGAAACTTAAAGTGCAAGAAATTAAAAGAGCTGAAACTTAAATTGCAAGTAAAGTAATTAGCAGAAACTTAAAGTGAAAGAAATATAAATTGCTGAATCTAAATTGCCAAGAAACTTAAATTTCATTAAGAGTAAAGGGATTTGGGTATTGGGATTCAAAATTTAGCTGGAAAATGTAAATTGAAGCAAATCAGAGAACTATGAGATGAAGAGATTCAGCTCAGTAGCAAAACAGAAATGGAAAATTGCGTGAAAAAACAAAACAGCAAGAAAACTTAGCTCAATTATGAAATCCTAAAAGAGAAATTTACAATTACAGAAGAGTAATGAGAACAGAAAGTAGATCTAGACCTCAATTACTCTCTTGACCAAATAGAAAAGAAGAAATTGCAAAATAAGTAAAATGAAAACAAAAAAGAAAGTTTAGATCCAATTTCCAATACTTAGAACTATAGAAAGGAAAGTAAAAGATGATTCTCAGATGAAGAAATTTCAATGGAGTTCTTCAATCTGAGTTCAAAACCCAAAACAGAAAATAGAAGTTGCAGAAGAAAGAACAAACAGAAAAAAAAACATAGATCTAATCTCAATTTCCCCAAATTCTAAAAATGAAAATTAAATGTGAGCAAAAGGTAAAAGTAAAATAAAAAATGAAGTAGAAGTCTTTCTCAAATCAAAATTGCTCCTATTTATACACTTTCTATTTTCAACATTAACCATTGGGAGTGGGCTTTTTGGTTTGGCCTTGAATGAAAGTGGGTCAGGGGTGTTAGTTTCTCCTCCCAGTGGAACGCTCAGTTCACTTTGTGAGCGCTACGTTCCTTTCTTTTGGTGCGCCAATTGGTGCGCTTAATTCTTCCTCTAGCGCTTTCTTTTTTAGCGCTGTGCTCACTTGTTGAGCGCTATCCTTTGGTTGAGTGCGTCTTTGGTGCGCGAATGGGTGCTCTCCTAGCGCTCCCTTTGTGAGTGCTCCGTTGATTCCTTGAGCGCTGCCTAGCGCTCCCTTGGTTGAGCGCTTCTCCTAGCGCTCCCTTGGTAGAGCGCTACATTCATTATTTGAACACTCCTAGTGTGCGGATGGCACAAGGCCTTGCCTCCCAGGCTAAAAGTCACGAAAAAGGTGACTTAGTGAGCGCCACGCTCACTTTAGAAGTGAACGTTACCCTTGTTTGCTTTTGAGCGTGGCGCTTCCTTTTTGAACGCAACGCTTCCCTGATTGCTTCCTTTTCTCTTCATTTCTTCACCTACAAGCAACAAAACAAGCAATCAAAGTCTCACCAAAATTATAAGATCTTTGCATCATTCATAAAATCAATTAATTCTAGCATAAACCTTATGATTTTGTGTAAAATAAATGATGTTTGATTGATTCAAAATAATCATGAAAATCCACTCCAATCACTTACTTATTGTGCAAGAAAGTGCATAAAACCTAATGAAACAAGTGAAAAATGCTTGTAAAACTAGCATAAGATGACTTGTCATCAAATGTCTTCACTTTCTTTTAATTCTCTTAGTTGCACTTTGTTAAATTTTCTCCTATTTATTTGCTTTATCCTTTTGCTTTGTTATTTTCTATAGATGTTGAATTTTGCTATTACCTCTTGCTTTGATGGATTGATTTATTATCTTTTGAATCCATTGTGATTAAGTGATGTTGTTTTGATGATGGGTATATCAGTATGAGGTATTGCACTTTTGCATTTCTTCAATGTGCTTATGGTATGCATGTTGCACGCCAAGTGTTTGTTAAATTGCACCTATCACATTTTTAGTCAATTTTGACACTATGCTTTCAAATTGGTGCTCCTCTATCAATACACTTGCCTTCTCATTGCACATTGCACTCATTGCACTTTATTTTTACCACTCATATATGCATACCCATGACTTGCTTCCTTAGATCATATTGCAAGAATTGTATTTCACTCCACTCTAACTCCACTCCATTCCTCTTGCATCCCATGCTAGTGCCTTGCTCTGTTTTTCATGGTTGTCTTGCTTGCATGTTACAGCTGTCATGTCTGCATGATACCTTCTCTTTTGTGGCACTTTTCTCTCACAAGCATGTTATAATATGGGTGTGGTCTTTTGAGTTTAATGTCTTCCTTTTTCTCACCTTTTTCAAATGGCCATCAAGAAGGACAAAGAAAAGGCACAGAAGAAGCCGCCTTCCAAAAGGGCACCTCAAAAAGCCACCGCCAAAGCGTACCATACGCCCAAGGCCAAACCTCTTCCCAACAAGGCATGAAGAATCATTAAGATTGATGACCAAGGGAAGGACAATACGGTGAGAGATCCCACTAGGTTTCAGAACCGCTATTGCGAGCTGATGTTCACCATCGTGATTGTACGAAATTATCATTCTGAACCTCTTCTTAACCCTCCGGGTCATGTGGTTTAGTTTGTCATATCTCGCATTGAGCGACGAGGATGGGGCTTTCTCATGAGGAAACCACAAGAAGCTAATCTCTCGTGGGTGGTAGAATTCTACACCAATTACTTCTCACCTTCTCTTCAGACTGTCTTCATGCGCCAGAAGCAAGTTCTAATTTCTGAGAAAGCTATTCAAGAAATACTCCGAGTCCCACCCGTACCAGATAAGGTAGATGATTAACAACAGGCTCTCCGACAGCGTGATAACTTCGATTATGTTTTTGATTGGGACGCTGTTCGTCAGGTTATTGCCGAACCAGACACATTTTAGACCCGATGGAGTCTCAGGCCCCGATCTAAGGGCATTCTTGCGCACTTTCTGACTATAGAGTCTAGAGCATGGACCCAAATATTGTCTCATTACGTGTTTCTCAATACTCCCAAGACCTTGATCACCACGCTCCTCGCCCTGCTAGTTTGGTGTATACTCACAGAGCAGCCGGTCAACATTGCTCGCCTCATCCACGGAGCCATGGGTCATGTTCATGCTAAGGGTAACCTAACTTTCCCATCTTTGGTGACGAAGTTAGTTGCTATTGTTGGTATTCCCCGAGAGACTAAGGATCGAAAAACAATGTTTTTGGTAGAGGGCGACGTGGTCCCAACTAGAAAATATCTCAAGCCTCCGGCAGAACACAAAACCCTTGATATAGCTGCCCCCTCGGTTATCCCTACCACTTCTTCTACATCACAAGGATCTTCCCACCAAAGGCTTGAAGACCTCCACAAGAAGATAGATAGATATGAACGGCAGAACCAACGCCGGTATGCTTACATTAAGAAGCTTTTGAGTTGTATGACTTCTTCTGTAGAAGAATCAGAGATCTCCACATCCACCTCGTACTTAAGCGAAGAAAGCACTTGCGAACGGGATAGTGGAAGTTCCAAACCCGACTACCACTTGCACCTTGCTAGTAGCACGAAGGACCGTGCTAATTCTTAAGTGTGGGGAGGTCGTTCGACCGATCTCCGGGAATAATAGTCTCCTCTTTTCTACATCCATGGACTTTAATTTTCTTTTGTTTTGTTAATTAGGACACCTTGTATGTTTAGCTAGTTTTTCTTGATTAGGACTACTTGGTTAGGTTGATGACTTCTTTTCCAAGAAACTGTATTCTCAGGATACCCTACCAATTTTGAAAAAAAAATTTGCGATAAACTTGCTTGAAGAATGTAATTTGGAACATAGTGATTGAGCTAAGAACACAAGCATGTGAGTTTTGAGCTTTATTGGGTGGTTATATCTTCTAACCACTTATTTCCATTCTTGTATGCATTATTCTCTCTATATGATTGCAATCCTTGTTTTGTCTGATTCTATATATCCGTTACTTTGTGTATGAATGCATTTACAAGATTGAGGCCATCATTTCAATAGTCACTTTTCCCAAATGGCCTTAACCCTTTATCTACCCTTTATCTCGGATGAGACCTTCTATTCTGGTCAGAGATGACGTGTCTGCCTGGTGGGTGGCGGCCGGAGCTGTCGTGTCCGACTTGTTGGACTGGCTATGCGGCTGATCCTTTGTCACCGGAGGGTGGTGGTACCTGCAAGGGACTCCGATGCTTAAGTTAGTAAGGGTATTAAGCAGGTTTTTAATAGAATCAGAGTATGAGTTATACCTGGGTGCTCCAGTGTATTTATAATGGTAAGAAGTGACCTTCTTGGAGATAAGATAGTTATCTTATCTTATCTTGAAGGGAACCGCCCTTATCTCTGTAGGCTTGGACTGCCTTTGGATTTGGGTAGTGTTCCTCTGTTTGGGCCCTATTTGGGCTTTTCCTGGTAATTTGGCCGAGCTCTTTGAGAAGGGGTCGGATAGTCCTGACCTGAAGAGGTCGGTCGACTTGTTGCCAAACAACCCGGGTCGGAGAGCTCGACCCAGGGTATAAACAGTGCCCCTGCTCGAGTACGGCCTTCCTTTTGAGGTCGAGTCCTTTAGTCTTTAGGACTTCAATCCTTCTCTGGTAAAGCCGAGCTCGAGCACTTTGATCGATTCTGCTGAAGCTTTTTGAATGTGAAGCGTTTTCCTTCGCTTCTTTTACTTTGAAAGTGCGCGCTTTGAATTTGCACTCTTGTCTTGGGAACGTACAAGATTTTTAAATGCTCATTAATTTCTCCGTTGCCGTTTTTCTCTTTTCTCTTGTATTTTCGAATCCTTCTTTTTAGTTTCTTTTGCTTCCGAACCTTTCGCTTCTGCTTTTGCTTTTGTTTCTCTCATCCATTTGCCTTCCGTCATTTTTACTTTGAGGTGCTTCTTTCCTTCTGTTCGCTTCGACCCAAAGGTGCTTCGTTGCTGCCATTTTCTCCGAACCTTTTCCTCACGCTCGTCTCTTCTCCGGTTAGTACTTTCTCTTTCTTTTTAGTTGCTTTCTTCACATTTGCCTGATCTTGGAGAAAGTTTGGATCTTTCTGCTTTTGATGTATCTTATTGTTGTTGTAATGTGTGTTCTGGGACTTTTTGTATGAACCTTTTTGCCTTTCCTGTTGTTTAAAGCTTTTAGGGCTTTGCATGTTGTTACTGCTTCTGATTGTATTTTGATGTTTTCTGAGTTTTATAAACTGTGCCTGTTTACTTCTAAGAAGATTGCCTCTTGATTTTTGTCCTTTTCATAATTTTCTTTGTTGATGGGTTTGTAGAAGATGATGGTTTTCTATTAACTTACTTTGATTTGCGTCTTTCTTTTTTGAAGCATTTGGTTAGAGTCTTTGCTGGGATGTTTAGCCTTTGTAATCCATTTTCTTTTTCTTGTTGTAGGACTAGTTGGCCATGTCTTCTCGCAAAAATATTGTTGAGACGTCTTCTAATGTTCCTAAGCGAATGTCCGACTGGTTAGACTCCCTTGTGTTAATGTGTGTTTCCGTGGTGAATGCTGAGTTTTGTGTGGAGCTTAGGAAACATCACCGACTCTGTAAGAATAGAGATCAAGAAAAGAACTATGAGTTGGTGGCGCCTGATTCTGATGAGAGGGTTTGCTTTCCTACTCTGACCCGTGGGGAACGTCCCTTCTTTTATGCTTATGACTATTTTTTCAGCCAACTGAATATTACTTTTCCTTTCACCTCCTTTGAGACTGACTTGTTGTGGTCGTGTAACATAGCTCTATCCCAGCTCCATCCGAACTCCTGGGGTTTTATCAAGATCTTCCAGCTGCTTTGCCAAGAGTTGGACGTCACACCTTCTCAGACTCTCTTTTTTTACCTTTTTGTTTTAACTAAGCCTGGGATTTCTTCGAAAAAGAAAGCCTCTTGGATTTCCTTTAGATCTGCCCAGGGACATAAAGTTTTTGCTATGTATGATGAGTCCTTTAGGGACTTTAAGAATTACTTTTTTTATGGTCCAAGCTGTTGAGGGAGCTCGACCGTTTTTCTTCGAAGCGAATAATGAACCTACCTTCCCCTTACGTTGGCAAAAGAATGTGGTGGTGTCTCGATACACGTGAGAGATGCTTGACGAGGTCGAGAAGGCTTTTGTAAATGTTTTGGAGGATATTTGGGGGGAACCTCCCCATCTTGATACCAACAAATTTTTGGGGGATCCTTCCCTTGTCCGAACTGTGTTGGGTATTGACCAATATATTTTGCTCTATTTTACTTTGCTTCTTTTTTTTTCAGAAAGTAACTTACTTCTTTGGTTGATTTGTTTTTCGGAGATGGTTAAGAACAATTATTCCATGAAGGTCTTTAAAAAGGTGAGGAAGGCTACAGTGGCCCAAAACATCTCGGCCAAGGTGGCTGGGGAAGGGTCTTCTCGTGTTCCTCTTAAACAACTCATGCCGAGCTCTCCTGGACCGAGGAGGATGATTCCTATTCCTCCTGTTCATTTGGTCGACCCTCCCCAGGCTTCTGCTGCTACCTCTTCTCCTACTGCAGTTCCTCCTTTAAAAAGACCTCGGACTGTTGAGCCCTTCAATCTAGATGCTCCTGATTTTGATGTTGTTGGGTTTGTTGACCAGCAGATTTCTCCTTATGGTGTCATTCCCACTGACGATGTCTCTCTTCTTCGTTATTTGGACTTTATTACTCGGAGCAGCATCAAGATGGCGCATATGGGGGCAGCTCTATATCAGACCGCCCAGGATCTTTCTATCCATGCAAGAAAGGCCTTTATGGAGGAGGCCAAGTCAGAGTTCGATCGGATCAAGGGTTTGAAAGAGGAGCTCAAGGTGAAGGTAGCCAGATTGGAGAAGGAGTTCGAGGGTGAGAAGACTCGGGCTATTGCCCTGGCAGCTTCTACAAAGTTGTCTTTTGATATGCCGTTGAAGCATAAAGAGAGCTATGTCACAACTTATAGGGAGATGATGGGTCTCAAGGAGAGTTTGGACTCTGTCCGAGCTGATTATACCGAGCTTCAAGGTCATCTTGTGGGCAGCGTGAATGCTGCTTATGAGAATTTAAAGGAACAAGTTCGAGTTCTTGCGCCCGAGCTTTACCTTACTCTTTTCAGCTTGGACAACATTGTGAAAGATGGTAAGATTGTCCCTGATGAGCCTGATAATGATGACGATGTCGAGCCTCCTCTTGTGCCTGCTGCCAAAGTCTCTATTGCCCCGCCTTCCTCAACTCCGGCAGCTGAAGTCGGTCAACCTGAGTCTGACCCTGACGTCCAGATCCTGAACCGGGATGTTGGGACGGTGGATGTGGTACCCCTCCAGACTCATCCTCCTTCACCTCAGGATTCTGTTGCTGGGGAGTCTTTGGGTCCTCTATAATTATTTCGGATGTTTTATATATAGAACGGCCTGTGGGCTTTGAACTCTTTTTATTTTGTAATTTGTGGTTTCTGACTGCTGGATACTTCTAGGTGCTTTTCTGTTAGCAACTTTATTTTTGGAAAAAACAAAGTAGTTTCTCAGGATTTTGGGGTCGACTTCAGGTGGCCTCTTGAGTCTTATTATTATAACAACTTTGTTTTTTTTGTGATATGCTTGTTTGCACCTTTTCTGACACCTTCTGAAATCTTGGGAGTGTTGGAGCCTTGTTATCCAATCTCTTTTGATTGCCCTTTGTGTTGTATTTTCTATTTTAGTTGAGGCTAGCTTCGTGCCACTAGTCTTCTTTGCATTCTCTTGATATGGTGCCTGTAATTTAATTTTCTTGAGGTCATGGCTTTCTAGGTCCGACTTGGTCCCCAATAGCACCTGCCTTCTGTTGTCCGACTTCTTTTTGAAGCTATTTCTAGTAATTCCTTCTGCTTGGACCTTGGAAGGTCTCTTCCTATGGATTATAACTTTTGGTTTGGGCCGACCTCCTCATGTCGGTCCCTTCTAAGTTATTTCTAGTAATCCGTTTTCTTAGACCTTGGTCAGGTCTCTTTTATGGATTACTTTTTCATAACTTTTGATTTTGGCCGACTTCATCATGTCGGTCCCTTCTAAGTTATTTCTAGTAATCCATTTTCATGGACTTTGGTCAGGTCTCTTTTATGGATTACTTTTTCATAACTTTTGGTTTGGGCCGACTTCATCATGTCGGTCCCTTCTAAGTTATTTCTAGTAATCCATTTTTTTGGACCTTGGTCAGGCTTCTTTTATGGGTTACTTTTTCATAACTTTTGGTTTGGGCCGACTTCATCATGTCGGTCCCTTCTAAGTTATTTCTAGTAATCCCTTTTCTTTGACCTTGGTTAGGTCTTTTTTATGGATTACTTTTTCAAAACTTTTGGTTTGGGCCGACTTCATCATGTCGGTCCCTTCTAAGTTATTCCTAGTAATCCTCTTTTTTAGGGCTGGCCAGGCCTCTTTCCAGGGATTTACCTTTTATAACTTTGGTTATTGTGGTCAACTGGTTTGACTTCTTTACGTCGGCCTGTCTTTTAAGTTATTTTTAGCAACCCATTTTTATTAAGACCTTCTCAGGTCCTTTCTATGGATCACTTTCGATAACTTCTTATATTATTCTGTTTTTGTTGCCTTTTCATCTTTGCCGATTTTATAGAAATTGGGTTTGATCCTCGTTTGATCGACCTTTTGATGAATTTGCTTTTCATCTTCGTTGGTCTTTATCGTGATCGAGCAGTGAATTTGATTTTCACTTTCTGCCGATCTGTCGCTTTATAATCGAGCGATGAATTTTTACGTTTCAGATTAATGTGTTTTGAGGATTTGTAGAAAATCTAAAAACTTTATTCAAAATAAAGAAAATGCAAATATATACATGTGGGCATTCTAAGTTAGGCAGTTCATGGATCTTGGCTTGATGCCTCGTTAAAAAACCTTTTTTAGGAACAAGAGTGCACCTTATCCTAAGATCTTTTATTACCTCCTAACTGTAATACCTTCTTAAGTTGCAGGCGTGCCATGACCTTGGGAGCTCTCGTCCTTCGAGTTCGGTCAGCTTGTAGTATCCTTTTCCAAGTACTTCTACGACTCGGTAGGGTCCTTTCCAGTTTGCTGCCAGCTTTTCTTCTCCAGGTCGAGTTGTTCCGATATCATTTCGGATTAAGACAAGATCGTTCTCGGCAAAACCTCGCTGAACTACTTTTCGATTGTATCTTGAGGCCATCCGGCATTTTAACGCCTCTTCATTGATCCGAGCTCTTTCTCGAATTTCTGGAAGTTGGTCGAGTTCCTCCTTTTGAAGTAGGGGATTGGCCTCTTCATTGTAGTGGATTACTCCGGGTGATCCTTCTTCGACCACCACTGGGATCATTGCCTCCATTCCATAACCTAATCTAAAAGGTGATTCCTTTGTGGTGGAGTGTGGAGTTGTTCGATATGCCCATAGGACTTGTGGGAGCTCTTCAGCCCAGGCTCCTTTCGCGTCCTATAATCTCCGTTTTAACCTAGCCAGTATGATTTTGTTGGCAGCTTCTGCTTGCCCATTAGCTTGGGGGTGTTCTAGGGATGTGAATTGTTGCTTTATTTTTAGGCTGGCCACCAGCTTTCTGAAGCCTGCATCCTGTGAATTGAGTGCCATTGTCTATAGTGATGGAGTATAGAACCCCAAACCTTGTGATAATGTTTCTATATAAGAATTTTCAACTTTTTTGAGCAGTGGCATTAGCTAGGGGCTCTGTCTCGATCCACTTTGTGAAATAATCTACCCCAACGATTAGGAACTTAATCTATCCTGATCCTTGAGGGAACGACGCAAGGAAGTCGAGTCCCCATTTTGCAAATGGCTAGGGTGAAGTTACGCTGATGAGCTCTTCTGGTGGGACAATATGAAAATTAGCATGCTTCTGACATGGTGGACATGTCTTTACAAATTCCATTGCTTCTTTTTGCAAAGTTGGCCAATAAAATCCGACCTGGAGTACTTTTTTGGTAAGAGCCTGTGCTCCGAGATGTTTGCCACAGATGCCACTGTGTACTTCTTCTAAAACTTCCTTTCTGTTGGAAGTTGGCACCCATTTTAACAGTGGTGTTGAAATCCCTCTCTTGTATAGAGTATTGTTTATGATGGTGTAGTATTGTGCCTCCCATTTTAACCTCTTTGCCTCCTTCTTATATGTAAGGAGTGTTTCTGTTTTGAGGTAGTTAATTATGGGAGTTATCCATCCTTGATCCGGACCTGTTATAACTAGGATCTTTTCTTCTTCCGAGATAGACGGGTTCTGCAACATTTCCTGGATGAGGCTTCTATTGTTGCCCCATGGTTTGGTGCTGGCTAGTATTGAGAGTGCATCAGCTCGAGCATTCTGTTCCCGAGGTATATGGAGGACCTCATATTCCCGAGTTATCCGAGCTGTTCCTTGGTTTTGTCCAAGTACTTTTTCATGGTGGGATCCTTGGCTTGGTAGCTCCCTACTATTTGTGAGGTGATTACCTGTGAGTCGCTGAAGATGACAAGTTTTTGAGCTCCTACTTCCTTAGCCAGCTTTAAACCAGCTAGTAGTGCCTCATATTCCTACTTCCTGATCGCTTTCTATTATCACACCCGCGCCATTTTCAGTTTTGTTTGAGGAACCGTTTACATAGAGATTCCATTCTGTAGGAATTTCTGGGGTGTCCGTGAACTCTGTAATGAAGTCGGCCAGGTACTGCGATTTGATGGCTGTCCGAGCTTCATATTGAAGGTCGAATTCGGACAACTCGACTGCCCATTGCAAGATTCTTGATAAACCCCAATTTTGTGGTTTATTTTGTGCTTATTTTGGGGGATTTATCCACCTTTTCCCACATTTATTCAATAAAATAGCATGGTTTTGTAATTCTTCCTTAAATTATGCTTAACTGTAAAAACATGCTTTTTAGGCCTTAAATTGGTGATTTTAACCCACCTTAATTTCATTCGATGCCTTGATGTGTTTGTTAAGTAATTTCAGGTTCATTAGGCAATTATCGGATGGAAGAAATGAGGAGAAAAGCATGCAAGGAGGAGAATGCATAAAGAAACAAAGATTTGGAAGGAACCAATGGACGCGCACGCATACAAGGCGCGCACGCGCAAAAGTGGTCCCTCACAAGGACGCGCACGCGCATAGGGCGCGCACGCGCCGATACTCTTACTTGGCCCACTTAATGGCAAAATGCTGGGGGCAATTTCTGAGCTGCCCAAGCCCAAATCCAACTTGTTTCTGAGTGTATTTCATGTAGAATTGAAGTCCAAGCAAAGGGGGAGCAATTAGTTGTAGGTATAGTATTATGTAGGTTAGTTTCTAGAGAGAGAAGCTCCCTCTTCTCTCTAGAATTAGGTTAGGTTAATCTCTTCTAGATTTAGGTTTAATTACATGTTATCATCTCATTTATTTTATGATCCCTTACTTCTACTCCTTGATTCTCATGATTTTGTAATGTTAATTTTACTTTTATGCTCCCTTTTACATTCATGATCTCATGTTGGATTTGTATACATTTAATGCAATTTTAATGTTGATGTCTCTTTAATTGATGTTGATTTAAGTTGTGAATTTACATTTCTTGCAATTGATAGTTGGTAATTTACATTTCTTGCACTTTTACTAAGCTTTTCTTTATCACCCACCAAGTGTTTGACAAAATGCTTGGTTGGTTCTTAGAGTAGATTTGGAGCATTCTTAGCTTGGAGAGAGTAATTAGGCAATCTTGAGTCGTGGGAACCCAGCTTATGTTGGCAATCTAGAATTGTTAGCTAGTACCATTTCCATTAACGCTAATCTTTTGCTAATTTGATTAGTAAGTTGGTTAGGACTTTTGGATTGGGATTAGTTAGTCTCGTTAGACTTTCTCCCTAATTGTTGGAGGTGACGTTATGAGATAAATTATTGCTTATAAACTTGATATGATTAATTGGTCTTGTTGACATTCTCCCGATGGGTGAGTTAACTAACAAGACGAATCAATCATGCATGACAAGGATAGAAAGCCTATGATCTCAATTCAATGTCATGAATGTCTCTCCCTTTTAATTGCTTCTTTAAATTGTTACTTGATTTACGTTCCTTGCACATTTAAATTCTTTGCCCGATCACCAACCAAAACCCCGTTTTTGCCCCTTCATAGCCAATACACATGCACTCCATTGGTTCCTAGGGAGACGACCCGGAGTCCAAATACTTCGGTTATAAACTCAATTGGGGATTGAACTTGTGACAACCCAAAAATTTAATTTGATGCGAGAGTTGTTTGTTGGTTTGGAGCTATACTTGCAACGTAAATATCTTGTGAAATTCCTTACCCACAACAATTCCTCTCTATCAAATTAATGGCACCGTTGCCGGGGAAATAATGGTGCTATGTTATTGGCTATTGTAAATATTGTGAATAGCTTTATCTTTGGTTTATTTGTTGATTTTTGCTAGTTTTAGGATTTAGTCTTCTTCATTTCTTATTGCTCTCTATTTTTATTTTCCACATCACTATGAATTCTCACTTTGGCTATAAGTGTAGCTCAAACTATGTTGTAGGAGATGAAAGCTTCAACGAGGATGTACATCAAGGAATTGGAGATCAAAGGTGGGAGGAGCCTCAAAAACTTGATCAACCTCCATGGCAACAACCTCCACCAATGCACTATGAAGAAAAGCCGTTCTATGATGCATATCAATCCACTAGCTATGGTGAATTTCCTTGTGACTTCCAAGAACTACCACCATATGCCTATGAGACATATCCTCAACATAGACACACGTCATACTCACAAGCCTCATACCATCATTCACCTCCATATGACCATAACTTATACACACCATATCAACCACTATTAGAACTACATGTAGAACAACCACCATCCCAATACCAATACTCTCAAGAACCACAAATTCCACATACACCACCTCAAGAACTTCACCAACATGAACCACCTTCCGATTATAATAATTTTTCCCTAACTGATGAATTTTCTCTTCCAACCCCATCTCCTGATGAAGCCTTCATGTTAGAACTGAGAGACCTTGAATCTCGTATTTTAAGGCGACAAGAGGAAGATGAAACCAAGTTCAAGGAGTTAAGAGTAAAGGTGGCCGGTATAACAGAAGCCGTGGGTCACCTAACATCTCACCTAAGCTCATGCGCCATAAGTACTTCCATTGTTGGATGCGGAGAAGCAACCCCAGAGCTTAGCAAGGATATGAACATGGAACTCCATGGTGAGGAAGAAGAATTGAATCAAGAACCGCAACAAGAGGAGAAGATAGAGATTAGCGAACAAAAGGAAGTGGTGGATGGATGTTTAGGATATGTTGAGTACACAAAGGAATCCCAAGTTGAGGAAACTTCCTCCAAGGAATGTGGAGGGAATATCAAAGAAAAGAGCAATGTCACAGGAGTAAACAATGAGTTAAAGGAAATTGATAAAGAAGTGGATTCCATCTCTAATGATTTTTTGCCCACTTCGATCAACTCCCTTAACGATCCTGTTGAACCCTCCCCCAGTACATTGGAAGGCAAGGTTGAAGAGGGCTTTCAACCTCCGAAGCCTGATGCAAGTGAAGAACTGGAAGAAGTGCTCCAAGCAACAAACCCTCCTACCTATGATGATTCCGAATCAACATATGATCCTTTTGAGTTCGAAGAATCCTTCCCCAATTTGCTTAGACTTGATGATGAGGTAGACTTCACTAGACCTCCTATCTACGATGAGAGCGATGGGGAAGAAATAGAAGAAATTGGTGAAGAAGAAGGTGAACCTAAGGAAGCTTGGCATGAAGGGGAACTTGAAGAACCTTACCAAGTGGTGGAAACCTCTCGAAAGGGATGGACGGGAGTAGAGCATGCTTTATCACGATCTTTGGGAATCCCTCTACCTAGTTCGTCATCCGATCCTCCATTTGAGTGGGTAAAACTTCTAACTCGCAGCTGTGTTATCCCACTTGAATATGGTTTGCTTGAAACGGATGGCCAACTCAGGGCGCTTTGTGGAATCAAGCGAAAAAGGAGGATGTTTAGTGGTTGGCATTCTAAATCTAGGCTCATTATGATGGGAAGCTCGGAATTAGAGAGCATAGATTGGTGTAATGCTGAACTAAATGGGTCTAGGAGAGTAGTGTGGTGCTTCCATGAGAATTCTATTTTCTTGTCGCCCGAACACAGTCAAGACAATCAACTAAAAGATGGGTGCGAGGACGAGATATGGGATCCTGGATTATCCTATGGTAGTCATTCTTGGGAGCCCACGTCTTGGAAAGAACCTCACAAAAGCTTAATAAAGAAGGTTGGAACTTCTGACAACCGATTGAAGGACAAGCACTTTTGGAGGTTCAAGGATGGGTACAAGCATAAGCCACCTTGACAAGGAGCCTCCCAATGTCCAACTTAAGGACTTAAACTAAAAGTGCTTGGTGGGAGACACCCCACCATGGTAAACTCTTTCCATTCTCCTGTAGATATAATGAATAAATGAATTGGGTTCCATTGTATATAGTTTCTTTACCTCTTGGTATATTTTCCTTTGTATACTAAGGTGTTTATGCATTCTATGCTTTAATAAGGGATGAATTTATTTTTGAATTGAGTTTTTGCTTGAATTACAAGTTTTCTCAAGTTGTTTGAAAATGCCCCTATGTCTCAAAATGTGCTTAATCTTACACCTTAGCTAGAGTTTTAGAAAAGGAGGGAAAGTTATGAGGTCTTTTGATGCTCATAATAATAATAAAAAAAAAGCAAAAAGCAAGCCACGCGCAAGCGCATAGTGCGTGCGCGCGTTGGCTACACATTTTAGTTTCCTGGGCCAAAAACCAGAGAGTTGTGCCACTTTTGGGCCAACTCTATGCCTCAACCCATGCGGACGCACGCTGTACGCGTCCGCGTCACTCCCTGTTTCGCTGTTCACGCGTTGGCGTACTTCACACCTCCGCGCCCCTCCAATAAGCTCAGCCATCCACGCGAACGCGCATAGTGCGCGCGCGCGCCGATGCGTCTTAGCATCATCCAGGCCAAGGGACCCGAGAGTTGTGCCAACTCTGGGCCTCTTTTGTGCCTTCAGCCCAGCACATCCGCGCCGACTCGCACCTTACGCGTCCGCACCCATTCTGATTCCTTCATCTACGCGCAAGCGCGTATGGCGCTCTCGCGCCGTTCTTCCATTTCTCTCACCCACGCGAACGCACACAGTGCGCGCGCGCGTGGATTCGAATTTTCACTTACCCCAGAGACGCGAAGCCCTAGCGCATTTGCTCATCATACACTTCCCATCCCCAACGTTCCATTTTCCTTCTCCCACCATTCAACCCCCCTCCATCATCAAACTTCTCCCAGTAACCACCTCACCTCCGGCGAGCACTCCAATCCCGTCGCCGCCGCCGACTACCATCACCGCGCCGTCTTCTCCTTCTTCTCTCACTTTTCTTTCCTTTCTCTTTCACTGCCCCTCTGCTCCCTGCTTCTCGCTGCCTCTGCGCAACCAGCGCCACCGCGGCCGCCATTGTAACCGGTTCTCCATCTCACTACTCCACTTCACCTTCTTCTTCCCCGTTCTGCTTCTTCTCTGTCTCTGCAACCAGGTTCCATACCCCCCCTGTTTTGCTTCATTTTACTGCTTATTGTTAATTACGTTAGTGAAGTTAGAATTAGCGTAGTTAGTTAGTTTAGTTTGATTTAGGTGGTTAGCGAATCTGGGCTGAGTAGTGAATTTAGGAATTGTTTGAATTTCTGTTGCTATATGAAATTGCTCTGTTTTGCTGCATTGCCATGTGTTCATGTACTCTGATAATGCTGCTTATTTGTGATGTATTGGTGAAGGAAATGTTGATTGAAGCAACTGCTTCTACCCTCTGTGCTGTTTGAATTGTTTTGTTGCTGAACTATTGACTGTCTGCTACCTCCATATGAACTCACATATGGTTTTGTGTTCTTAATTGTTGTTGAATTCATATGGAATCTGCTTTGTCTGTCTGAATTTAGGGATTAGCCAATATGCTGCTGAATTGCTGCCAAATTTTTCTCAACCATAATCTTAAAATTAACCTTGTTGGTTGGGTGTAACAAATTCTAGTTGATGATTTCTGTTCAATTAGAATTTTGCTGCTTAAATGGTTTTGGAAAATCCTTAGGGACAAGTTTTGGTCTTGCTTAAACTCCTTGCTCGTGATGCATGATGGTTTGTGTCCAGGCATTGAATGGTTTGAATGAATTTTCCAATTGACCATCACTTGTGATTTCATTAAAATTTTGTGCCTGTTTTGCAATAGACACACAAGTTTGAATGTTCTCATCTATGTGACCAAATAGTTCATTATGTTCATACATAGTCTCATTAAGTCACATAGACCATGAGGTTTCCAATTCACATTTGAACTTGTGACTTGTATGCATTGCTAAAGTTGGTGTTAAATATGCTTAATTTACTTGTTTCTCAAGATTCTGATTTCACCAACATTACTAGTGATACTTACATTGATTGATGGTTTGTTTCATATTAGCTGTTTTCTAGCTATATCATATTTCATCATCAATGACTTGTTGTAACTCAAGATTGTGAACGTGATTACAGCATTGGTTTGTGCATTCCTTTCAGATTGAGATGGTTATTACCATATCACTAATTTTCAACTGATTTCTAACTCTAACTCATTTAACCAACTGACTCCTTTTGATTTTCAACCTAACTCTCTTTGTCATTCTTTTGGATATGGTGCTTTCTGAACTCAATTAACGAAGGATGTGCAAAACATGGTTTTAATTCTTGGTTTGAAGTCTGGTTTGAATTTTATATTCTGTTGCTTGCATTCCAAGAAATCTTCTTTCCTTATTCACTTCATGAATATGCTTTGCTTTGAGTGCTTTATATCTACTTGGCTATAGGCTTATATTATATTATCTATGTTTTCAGGATGTCGGATAAAGGAAAGGCTATAGCCACCACTTCCAAAAAGAGGAAGCGCTCTAAGACCTCTACACCCTCACCATATGCTAACTATGCTAAGAATCCGCTAAATGATGAGGAAAAAGAAAATCAGTTACTTCCATCCACTGATCCAACCAAGTTTCCAAACCTCTACTGCGAACTATGCCTTTCTCGTTATGCAAAGACAAAGCTGAACATTGAGAAGAAGCTGAATCTTCCCAGTGATGTGAGGCGTGCCATAAACGCCCGTATTTCTGAGTTGGGATTGGATTTCGTCGATAGGGGCTTGGGACGGATTAACATCTCATGGGTCAAGGAATTTTGCTGTAACTTCTTCCGACAAGGCTTGGATTCAGTACACTTGAGGGGTTGAGAGATTATGATCACTGAGGATGCCTTAAAGGATGCGTTGCTCTGCAGAGTTGGTACTCCTAAGACTTGTGCTTACCAGCAGGCAGAGGTAGCTCTCCTCTCCATGACTTTTGACTATGAGGTGCTTAGGCGCGTGATTGCTACACCAGATGCTTCCTGGGTGATGGATTCGAGCAACACAAAGCCCAAGGGCATGCTATTTGCATATCTGACTAGGGAGGCTAGGACCTGGCAGCAGATATTTGCCCACTATGTCTTCCCTACCACTCACTTCTCAGAGATTCCGATGGATATGCTAGTTTTGATTGGGTGTGTCATGGAGGAGAAGGAGGTGTATTTCCCCCGGTTGATTAGGCATAGCATGTGGAGAGCTCATATTCACGGCTTGCTACCATTTCCGACACTGGTTACTAGCTTAGCTGAGCTAGCTGATGTCCCGTGGGAGGACGATGACGTGACACCACCACCCCCAGATGACAATGACAAGGAAGTTACTATTCCCTGGGGTATATGGGTGCACGAGAAGCCCCCGACTAGCCGCCGTTCTCGAGCTAGAGCGGTAGTCGAGGTAGCTAGACCTTCACCCTCCACAGCAGCTGGACCCTCTTCTTCCACAGTGGCACCTGCACCACCATCAACACCTGAGCCGACCTATCTGTTAGTGCAGCACCTTCTTCGCTTCATGGAGCACTTCGAGCGTTGTGTTATGCGACGTCTCGACCACTTAGACCAGGCGGCTGCATCACAGGGTATCGAGCTCCCTCCACTTCCAGAGTCTTCCGCCTCTGATGAGTAGGATCAGGAGGAGGAGCATGGTACGGAGCCGACACAGCAGGAGGCACCACCAGTGACGCAGACCACCACTGAGGTCCAGCAGCCTCCTGAGGTCCAGCATGACATTCTGGAGCCACAGCCAGTGCCACCTCCAGTCCCACAGCCCGAGCCTGAGCATGAGCCACAGCCTGATGCGATTGTTGACCCCATCCCGAGCTTCAGTAGTAGCATCGAGGACGATGCTCAATCCTAAAGTGTGGGGAGGTCACCATTCGTGACCGGTGTTTGCACCTATGTGGTGAACTTTCAGACTTTTATTTCTATTCGCTGCTACTCTATTTTGTTTTATTTCGCACTTTACGTTTTAGATCATTTTGGGATTGCTGTACATATTTATGCTTTTGTAGATACTCTTATTTTGGTTGTTGCACTCTTTTAGTATAGATATATATATTTTGCATCTTAGTTGTTGATTGTGATTAGAAAATTAATGGATTACTGAAAGTCTAGTTGACCCTTTTTATATAAGAAATGTGTTTTGATTGAAAAAAGGGTAAACTAGGAGAATTTTTAAAAATTTTTCTAAATCACAATTTTGCATTAAAATAAGCTCAATCAATATGATGGAAATTTCCAAGAAAATCATTTTTGGGCACCACCCCAATTGGTTAAATTTTTTTTTTTAGAACTTGCTTGAAGTATACACTTTGTGGATCATGTTTTGAGCAAAGAACACAAGCATGTGAGATTTGAGCCTAATTGTGTGGTTACACATATACAACCACTTATTTTCATTCTTGTGTGCATTATTCTCTTCTTATAATTGCAATCCTTGATTTGTTTGATTCTTTATGTCCATTATTTGTGTATACATGCATTTATATGATTGAGGCCATTGTTCAAATAGCTCACTTACCCAAATAGCCTACCCTTTTATCTTCCATTGTTAGCCAAATGTTGAGCCTATGCTTAACCCACTTATTCTTAATTATAGCACACTACAAGCCTAAGTGAAAAATAATAAATGTCCCTTGTTTGGATCTTTGATTAGCTTAGGCTAGTGAGGGTGTTCATTATTTGATTTTGGGAGAGTTGGGAACATTGGGTAGAGATAAAAGTATGTTTATATTTTTATTGAAAAATTTTGGGAATTGGGTATATACTCATGTATTAATCAAATGTAAAACCATATGCATTGGTACTTGTATATATACTTTATAAAAAAAATTATATATATATATATATATATATATATATATATGGAAAAAGAAAGAAAAAGAATTACAATAAAAATGGCACAAAATGCCTCAAGGTTCAAGGTTCAATAATAATCAATGCATATGTGTGGTGTTTAAAATAGAATGCATGAGTGTGTGAAAAGTGAAGAATGGGTAGTTAGGTTTGTTTAGAATTGTATAGGTTGTCATAGGTTAGGTGGGAAGTTTAAGTTTATCAAAGATTCAAATCTCTAGCTCACTTGTCCATATGCATCCTACCTTGATCCTAACCCCATTACAACCCATGGGAAAGCCCTCATGATATTTGTATGCATGCATAAATTAATTGTTGATTGTTAGATGAAAAACAAATATTGGAAAGCATGATTAGGGGAGAATTGAGTGAATCAACCCCATACACTTGAGCGCATAGAGCGGATACACATCCGGTACGGGTTCGATCGCTCAATTACATGTTTCCACCCTTAATCATCTTTTCTTGCAAGTTTGTGAACCCTTTCAATGATTCAATCCAATTGTGGTTTGCTTGATTACTAATACCTTAGCCCTTGTGCTTACATGTGGACTCTTGGAAATTGACTTGTTTTGACTGAGCCATTGCATTCATGTAGATAACTTGCATATAAATAGATTGCATTTAGTTAGTAGCTTGCATTGAATAAATGTGATACCCTTTGCTTCTTTCTTAATTTTAGCATGAGGACATGCTTAGTTTAAGTGTGGGGAGATTTGATAAACCCCAATTTTGTAGTTTATTTTGTGCTTATTTTGGGGGATTTATCCACCTTTTACCACATTTATTCAATAAAATAACATGGTTTTGTAATTCTCCCTTAAATTATGCTTAATTGTAAAAACATACTTTTTAGGCCTTAAATTGGTGATTTTAACCCACCTTAATTTCATTCGATGCCTTGATGTGTTTGTTAAGTAATTTCAGGTTCATTAGGCAATTATCGGATGGAAGAAATGAGGAGAAAAGCATGCAAGGAGGAGAATGCATAAAGAAACAAAGATTTGGAAGGAACCAATGGACGCGCACGCGTACAAGGCGCGCACGTGCAAAAGTGGTCCCCCACAAGGACGCACACGCGCACAGGGCGCGCGCGCGCTGATACTCTTACTTGGCCCACTTAATGGCAAAACGCTTGGGGCAATTTCTGAGCTGCCCAAGCCCAAATCCAACTTGTTTCTGAGTGTATTTCATGCAGAATTGAAGTCCAAGCAAAGGGGGAGCAATTAGTTATAGGTATAGCATTATGTAGGTTAGTTTCTAGAGACAGAAGCTCCCTCTTCTCTCTAGAATTTGGTTAGGTTAATCTCTTCTAGATTTAGGTTTAATTACATGTTATCATCTCATTTCTTTTATGATCCCTTACTTCTACTCCTTGATTCTCATGATTTTCTAGTGTTAATTTTACTTTTATGCTCCCTTTTACATTCATGATCTCATGTTTGATTTGTATACATTTAATGCAATTTTAATGTTGATGTCTCTTTAATTGATGTTGATTTAAGTTGTGAATTTACATTTCTTGCAATTGATAGTTGGTAATTTACATTTCTTGCACTTTTACTAAGCTTTTCTTTATCACCCACCAAGTGTTTGACAAAATGCTTGGTTGGTTCTTAGAGTAGATTTGGAGCATTCTTAGCTTGGAGAGAGTAATTAGGCAATCTTGAGTCGTGGGAACCCAGCTTATGTTGGCAATCTAGAATTGTTAGCTAGTACCGTTTCCATTAACGCTAATCTTTTGCTAATTTGATTAGTAAGTTGGTTAGGACTTTTGGATTGGGATTAGTTAGTCTCGTTAGACTTTCTCCCTAATTGTTGGAGGTGACGTAATGAGATAAATTCTTGCTTATAAACTTGATATGATTAATTGGTCTTGTTGACATTCTCCCGATGTGTGAGTTATCTAACAAGACGAATCAATCATGCATGACAAGGATAGAAAGCCTAAGATCTCAATTCAATGTCATGAATGTCTCTCCCTTCTAATTGCTTCTTTAAATTGTTACTTGATTTACGTTCCTTGCACATTTAAATTCTTTGCCCAATCACCAACCAAAACCCCCTTTTCGCCCCTTCATAGCCAATACACATGCACTCCATTGGTTCCTAGGGAGACGACCCGGAGTCCAAATACTTCGGTTATAAACTCAATTGGGGATTGAACTTGTGACAACCCAAAAATTTAATATGATGCGAGAGTTGTTTGTTGGTTTGGAGCTATACTTGCAACGTAAATATTTTGTGAAATTCCTTACCCATAACAATACTGGATATCAAATCTTCCTTCTAAATCCGTTTTCTGTAGAATGCCCTTTATGGGCTGGTTGGTCTGAACTCTGATGATGTGGGCTTGGAAATATGGGCGGAGTCATCGAGATGTTAGTATGAGAGCATAGGCGAATTTTTCTATTTTTTGACAGTTCAGTTCGGACCCTTGTAATGCTTTGCTGATGAAGTATATAGGTTGTTGTCCACTGTCATCTTTTCGGACCAGTGCTGAGGGTATTGCCCGATTTCCTACTACGAGATACAACACAAGTGGTTCTCCTTCCTGTGGCTGAGTTAGAATAGGTGGTTGTCCCAGGAATCTTTTAAAATCTTGGAAGGCCTGCTTGCACTCTGTCGTCCATTCAAACCTCTTTCCCTTCCTTAGAGTGGCATAGAAGGGGAGAGATCTTATTGCCGATCCAGCTAGAAATCTGGACAAGGCTGCCAATCTTCCATTGAGTTGTTGTACCTCTTTGACGCAAGTTGGGCTCTTCATGTCGAGTATGGCCTAGCATTTATCCGGATTTGCCTCAATTCCTCTTTGTGTGAGCATAAAACCCAAGAATTTTCCAGCTTCTCCTGCGAAGGTACATTTTGTAGGGTTAAGTCGCATGCCATGTCTTCTTATAGTTTCGAATACTTCGGTGAGGTCGGACAGTAACGACTCTTCACTTTGTGTCTTTATTAACATGTCATCCACATAGACTTCCATGACTTTCCCAATGTGGTCTGTGAAGACCTTATTCATTAATCTTTGATAAGTGGCTCCTGCGTTTTTGAGTCCGAATGGCATGACGATGTAGCAGTAGTTTGATTTCGGGGTTGAGAATGAGGTTTTTTCTTGATCAGGTGCGTACATCGGGATTTGATTGTATCTGAATAGGCATCCATAAACAAGAGATATCTGTATCCAGAGGAGGCATCCACCAAAGTGTCGATACTTGGGAGGGGATAAGGATCTTTTGGGCAGGCTTTGTTGAGATCAGTGTAGTCGGTGCACATGCGTCACTTCCAATTTGATTTTTTTTTACCAAGACGACGTTAGCTAGCCATAGTGGGTACTTGACTTCTCTTATGAATCCTGCCTCCGGTAGAGCTTGTACCTATTCTTCAACAGCTTGGGATCGTTCTGGTCCGAGCTTTCTACGTCTCTGCTGTACTGGCCGAGATCCTGGGTAAACTGCCAACTTGTGGGATGTACCCAAGCGGTTGGATTGGAGTGTCTCCCAGCCCGAATAGGTTGTTCGGATATGCTTTGAGTTCTTTTTCTTCTAGGCCGAGTTTGTCGAAGGCGGTTTTGAACGAGATGTCGGCCGAGTTTCCCTGGTCTACCAGTGTGTGGTGGAGATTTGCGTTGGCCAATATGATAGTGATGACCATGGGATCGTCATGTCCCGAGATGATGCCGGCTGCATCCTCTTTAGTAAAAGTGATAGTGGGGATGTCGGGTGCTTCTTCTCCTCCTTCGACATGATATACTTCTTTAAGATGTCTTTTGCGAGATGATTTGGAGATCCCTCCTCCCACAAATCCTCCGTGTATCATATGGACATGTCTCTCTGGTGTACGAGGTGGTCTTTCAGTCCGTCCGACATCTTCGTCCCTTCTTCTTTTTCATGGTTCGTCTGCTCGGCTGGCTAAGTACCGATCTAATTTCCCCTCACTTACCAGTTTTTCTATGACATTTTTTAAGTTGAAACATTCGTTAGTGGAATGTCCATAGATTCGATGGTATTCACAATATTCAGTCCAATTTCCTCCTCCTTTTTTTGCTTTTGAGTGGGTGAGCTGGGGGTATCTTTTCAGTATGGCATACTTCTCGATAGACATCCACAAGAGACACCCGAAGAGAGGTGTAATTGTGGTATTTCTTGATCTTTTCTCCATGCTGATCTTCTTTTTTTTTTGGACTCTTTGTCCTTATCTCTGGAGGAGTAGGAGAATCCGGACTTTGAAGTCTCTCCTAGTCGAGATTTTTCCTCCATGTTGATGTATTTTTCTGCTCGTTCTTTCACTTTATTCAGAGATGTGAGATGTTTTTTCGATATAGAGTGGCTAAAAGGTCCCTCTCGCAAGCCATTGATGAGACCCATAATGGCTGCTTCTGTTGGTAGACTTTGTATGTCCAAACATGCTTTGTTGAATCTTTCCATGTAGCTGCGGAAGCTTTCTCGATCTCCTTGCTTGATCCCTAATAGACTTGGGGCATGCTTAATTTTGTCTTTCTGGATGGAGAATCTGGCTAGAAACTTTTTGGCTAGGTCGTCAAAGCTTAAGATGGACCTAAGGGGCAGATTGTCGAACCATTTAATTACTGTCTTTGTTAAGGTAGTCGGGAAGGCTTTGCAGCGGACTGCATCTGAAGCGTCAGTGAGGTACATTCTACTTCTGAAATTACTAAGATGATGGCTGGGATCTGCTGTGCCATCGTATAGAGTCATGTCTGGAAGTTTGAAGTCCTTTGGGATTTCGGTCTTCATGATCTCTTTGGTGAATGGGTCTTGGTCCTTACGGGAGCTATCATCATGGCTGGATCGAGTAATTTTGGCCTTAGGATCGGCTTCGAGTTTTAGGAGTTTGTCCTCTAACTCGCGGCATAGCCTAGCTTCCCTTCGTAGGTCTCTCTCAGCTTCTCGTTGATGCTCCACCTCTTTTTCGAGTTGTTTTAGGCGATCTTGAAGTGCCTCCATTGCTCTCACGTTTAGTGAATTCTCGTCTTTGTTAGGTTGAGGAGTATCTTTTGGTGTAGTGTCCGCGTTTTTGTGCGGTGTCCTGTCTTCTAGATCAGAATCATGGTTGTTGTCCAGGTTGTCCGCCATGATGATGGGATGACTTCCAGGTTCCCCGGCAACGGCGCCAATGTTTCGAGGGTTACCTGAAACTGTAGGTCGATCTTGGACGAGACCTTCTATGCTGGTCGGAGATGACGTGTCTAGCTGGTGGGTGGCGGCCGGAGCTATCATGTCCGACTTGTTGGACTGGCTAGGCGGCTGATCCTTTGTCACCGGAGGGTGGTAGTACCTGCAAGGGACTCCGATGCTTAAGTTAGCAAGGGTATTAAGCAGGTTTTTAGTAGAATCAGAGTATGAGTTATACCAAGGTGCTCCAGTGTATTTATAATGGTGAGGAGTGACCTTCTTGGAGATAAGATATTTATCTTATCTTATCTTATCTTTGAGTGAGGTCATCTTATCTTCAAGGGAACCGCTCTTATCTCTGTAGGCTTGGACTGCCTTTGGATTTGGATCGTGTTCCTCTATTTGGGCCCTATTTGGGCTTTTTCTGGTAATTTGGCCGAGCTCTTTGAGAATTGGTCGGATAGTCGTAACCTGAAGAGGTCGGTCGACTTGTTGCCAAATAACCCGGGTCGGAGAGCTCGACCCAGGGTATGAACACTAACCAATTTTGAGCCCATGATAAACCCTTTTGTTCTTAAATGGAGCACATCAACACTACTAAGTGAAAAATAATGAATGTCCCTAGATTTGAATCCTTGATTAGCTTAGGTGAGTAAGGGTGTGTATCATTCAAATGGGAGGGTGTACGTGGGAACTTGGGTAGATGTAAAGGTGTGTCTTTGTTTTTGTAATTGAAAATTCTAGGAATTGGGAACATACTCATGTATTGGATGATGGAACCATATGCATTGACATTTTTGTACATGAAACCCCGAAAAGGGGACAAAAAAAATATGTGTATATATGAGAATGAAGGAAAAAGAATGTAAGAAAAAGGAATAGAAAAATAGAAGAAACAAGAATGTGGAAAAAAAAAGCAATAAAAAGGGGACAAAAATGCCCCAGGATAAAGTAACAATAACAATGCATATGAAATGTGAACTAAAGAGAATGTATGAGTATATGAAAAGTGAAACCCATGGATAGCTAGGTATTGTATTAGAATTATATAGGTTGTTTTTATGTGTTTAGTGAGATCTTAGGTTAATCAAGGATTCAAATTTCGAGCTCACTTGACCATATACATCCCTACCTTTACCCTAGCCCCATTACAACCTATGAACAAGACCTCATGATACTTGTAGGCATGCATTGAATAATTGTTGATTGTTAGATGAAAGACAAATCATGGAAAGCATGATTAGGGAAGGATTGAGTGGCGAACCCTATACACTTGAGCGAATAGAGCGGATACACTTCCGGTGAGGGTTCGATGCTCAACTCCTTGTTCCCGGCTTTCACAAGCGTTCATCTAGCGAGTTATATGCACTTCATACTGATGTTCGAATTGGTAGGATTCATGGACTGCATGTCACTTTAACCCTGTATGCTCATATATGTTCTTGGAGGATGGATTTACTCTTGACCAAGTAGGTAGATGCCTTTACATTAGTTGCATGCATTCATTTAGCTAATTTGCACTTCATGAACCCTTTCTTCCCATGGTCTTTGGTATTTTTATTTTAAGCATGAGGACATGCTTGGTTTAAGTGTGGAGAGGTTTACTAAACCCCAATTTTGTGGTTTATATTGTGTAGAATTTGAGGGGTTTTGTCAATATTTCCCACATTTATTCAATAAAATAGCATGGTTTTGTGTTCTCTTCCTAATATTGCTTCATGATGGAAAACATGCTTCTTTTGCCTTAAAATTGCCATATTTTGATCCTCTTTTATTACCATTCGATGCCGTGATGTGTTTGTTCAGTGATTTCAGAGTTTACAGGGCAAGAATGGCCCAGAAGAGAGAAAGAAAGCATGCACAAGTGGACGGAACATGAAGAATTAGATTTTGAAAATTCAGCTTCGACGCGCAAAGAGTGGGTGCAGGAAGCTTGGTGTAGTGCGCAAAGAGTGGCGCATCCACGTGGATTGATGAAATTTCCATCGACGCGCACGCGTGCATGACACGTTCGCGAGTATCGCAAAATTCAGGCGATGCGCATGCATGCATTACGCCTACGCGTGACGAGCAGCACGTGACTTCATTAAAGAAATCGTGCCTGGTGATTTCTGAGGCTCAACAGGCCCAAATTCAAGCTGGTTCTGCATGGAAAAGACCCAAGAACAGTAGGGGAAATAGGGGGATCATTCATTACACACTTAGACATAATTTTAGCTAGTTTTTGTTTTTTAGTTCTTCTAGAGAGAGAAACCCTTGTTCATCTCTAAATCTAGTTTGATTTGATCTTCCTTTGTGGAATTCTAAATCGGGTTTTATTGATTTCTAGTTTTGATTACTTAATTTAAATTCTTTAGTATAATTTTGTTTAGATCATGTGTTAGATTTATGTTTTCTTGTCATTTTCCATTTTCTACCCATTTTGTGAATCTTGTGGATCATGAATTAATAATGTTAGATTGATGTTTTCCATAATTAATAGTGTTGTTTGAGTGATTTCCTATTGATAATTGTTAGTGGGTACCTCTTAATTTTAATCTAATTGCATTTTGGATATGTCTTTTAATAATACTTACCATGTGTTTGATGAAATGTTTCCTTTGATCATAGAGTAGTTTTCTTTACTCTTGGCCTAGGCTAAGGGAATTGGGTAAACTTGAGTCATTGGGTCTAATTGCTTTGATGATTTGAGAACCCTTAGTGGTCAAGTTGATACCCATTGACACTAATCCACTACTAAGTCAATTGGTAGTTGGATTGGGACCTATGAGTTGAGATTGATCAAGCCACTTGATGTACCTCAAGCTTAGGAGTAAATATTATGTACTTAAAGCTCTTAGAGGTAGACTTAGTGAGTTTGGTTCCTCATAATTGTCAAGATATGGTTATTAGACAAGGATAGTGATCTCAATTCCTATGCCTAGCCAAGAGTCGCTTTTATTATTCATATTTGAAAACCCAAAAATTTTAATTGCTTAATTCTAGTTATAGTTACTTGTTTAGTTTTAGAGTAGAATTATATTGGATGTTCTCTTATTAGTTTGGATTTGCTCATGCCTTGCTTTAGTTACTTGAATTAGTTTCTTGCACTTTAAGATTTTCTTGCTTGATAAGTCTCTTAGTTTAATTTCTTGCTCATGACTTGCAACCCCGGAATTCTAACCAATGTTGATGCACATGTTTGCCCATTCCTTGTGAGACGACCCGAGGTTTGAATACTTTGGTTACTTTTATTGGGGTTAAACTTGTGACATCCAATTCCTTAAAATTTGATTCGAGGATTATTTGTCGGTTGAGAGCTATACTTGCAACATGGTACATTTGTGAAAATCTACAACCAGAGAGCCTTCCCCTACGTGTGCGAACGCACAGGTCTGTGCATGCGCACAGGTTGAAATTTTTGTAGGGTTGTGCATGCGCACTGATAAACCCCAATTTTGTGGTTTATCTTGTGCTTAATTTGGGGAATTTTATCACCTTTTCCCACATTTATTCAATGAAATAGCATGGTTTTGTAATTCTCCCTAAATTTGTACTTAAATGTAAAAACATGCTTTTTAGGCCACAAAAAAGCTAAATTCAATCCACTTTAATTCTCTTCGATGCCTTGATGTGTTTGTTGAGTGATTTTAGGTTCATAAGACAAGTATTTGGATGGAAGAAGTGAGGAGAAAAGCATGCAAAGTGGGAGAACTCATGAAGAAATGAAGGAACCGTAAAGTTGTCAAGCCTGACCTCTTTGCACTCAATCGATCATAACTTGAGCTACAGAGGTCCAAATGAGGCGGTTCTAGTTGTGTTGGAAAGCTAACATCTGGGGCTTCAAATTTGCCATATTTGCCTAACGTCTAGAGATGCGCACATGCACTGTACGTGTGCACGCTGATTGGTGCACGTGATTTACTAAAAGCAACTCGTGGCCAGCGATTTGTAGAGTATTTTGGGCCCAATCCAACTCATTTCTAATACTATTTCATGTAAAATTCAAGCTTGGGCAAAGGGGGAGCAATTAGTTTAGTCAACATGAGCCTTTAATTAGTTTTCTAGAGAGAGAAGCTCCCTCTTCTCTCTAGAATTAGTTTAGGATTAGGTTAAATTGTCTTAGATCTTGAATTAATTACTTGATCTAATCTTGTTTCTTTTATAATTTCTCATTTCTACATCTTGGTTCTCTTAATTGTGATGTTAATTTCTCATTTTGCTCTCTTTTGTGATGATGAACTCATGTTGGATTTGGTTTACATTTAATGCAATTTGATGTTGATGTTTATTTCATTAATGAATTAAGTTGTTGATTTACTCTCCTTGCAATTAGTAGTTGTTAGATTTTATTATTCTTGCATATTTACCATGCTTTCCCTTATCACCCACCAAATGTTTGACAAAATGCTTGGTTGGATCTTAGAGTATACTTTGTGCATTCTTGGCTTGGAAAGAGTAATTAGGCAATCTTGTGTCATGAAAACCCAACATATGTTGGTGATCTAAAATTGTTAGTTAATATCATTTTCAATGACTGTAATATTTTGCTAATTTAATTAGCGGGTTGGTTAGGATATTTGAATTGAGATTAGCTAGTGTTGTTTGACTTTCTCTCATGGAAGATAACTTACACCTTCTTCTGATATTGGAGATGACGAAATAAGATAAATTCTTGTTAATTATTGTTATTAGTGACTAGGATGAAAAGCCTATGATCTCAACCCTTGCCATGAATGTCTCTCTTTATTACTTGCTTTTTTTAGTTACTTGCTCGATTTACTTTTCTTGCGCCTTTTATAAATCAAAACCCCCTTTACTCCTTCATAGCCAATAATTGACCACTTCATTGCATCCCTAGGGAGACGATCCGGAGTCTAAATACTTCGGTTAACTCTTAATAGGGGTTTGTTCTTTGTGACAACCAAAATTTTTTCTGCATGTGAGGATTCTTTGTTGGTGTAAAACTATACTTGCAACGAGAATTCATTCAATTGAGGAAATTCTATATCAACAAAAGTTCACACATAATAAATGACGCCGTTGCCGGGGAGTTGCAATGGTGCTATATTATTGGCTATTGTATATATTGTGAATAGCTTGAATTTTGGTTTGTTTGTTAGGTTTTGCTTGTGTAGAATTTTGCTCTCTTTGTTTCTTATTAGTATTTGTTTTTATTTTCTCTTTCACTATGAATTCTCATCTTTTTGGCTATGAGCATGGTTACAACTATGTTATAGGAAATGGAAGCTTCAATGGGGATGTGCATCAAGGATTTGGAGATCAAAGGTGGGAGGAGCCCCAAGCTTATGGACAACCTTCTTGGCAACAACCTCCTCCGGCTCCTTATGGGTACAATTCAAATCTTGATGCATGCCAATCTAATGTATGTGATGACCCTCATTGTGGTTGTCAACCACAATCATCATATGCATATGAACCCCCTCCTCAACATAGCCCTTCACCATACTCACAAGCCTCATGCCACCATTCACCTCAATATGATTTCAACCCACACCCACCATACCAACCACCATATGAACCATATCTAGAGCCACCACCATTCCAACACCAATACTCCTAAGAGCCACAAATTCCACACACACCACCTCAAGAGTTTCATTAATATGAACCACCTTCTAATTACAATAACCTTCCCTCAAACAATGAACCCTCTCTTCCACCATCACCTCCCGATGAAGCCCTTATGCTAGAATTGAGAGATCTTGAATCTCATATCTTAAGGCGACACGAGGAGGATGAAAAGTTTGAGCAGCTAAGAGCAAAAATGGCTATCATGGTAGAAGCGATTGGCAATATAGTCTCATCCCGCCTAAGCCTATGCGATCAAGGCACTCCCATTGTTGAATTTGGAGAAGAACCCAAGGAGCTTAGTGAGGGAATAGACTTGAAGCTCCAAGGTGAAGAAGAGGAGTTAAAGCAAGAAGTGCAACAAGAGCAGAAGGTAGAGATGATTGAACCAAAGGAAGTAGTGGTTGGAACCTTAAGATATGTTGAGTATACAGAGGAGTCACAAATTGAAGAGCCTTCTTCCATGGAGTTCGAAGTTGATGTTGAGGAGGAGAGTGCACAACCTCCAAGGCACAATGTGATTGAAGAATTGGAAGAAGTGTCCCAAGTAATAGGCCCTCCTATTTATGATGACTCCATACTAACATATGATCCTTTTGACCTTGAAGAATCCTTCCCCACTATGCTCGAAATTGATGATGATGTAAATTTCACTCAACCTCCTATGTATGATTTGAGTGATGGGGAAGAGCTAGAGGACATTGGTGAAGAAGAATGTGAACTTAAGGAAGCTTGGCAAGAGGTAGGCTTGAAGAACCTTGCCAAGTGGTGGAAGCCTCTAGGAGAGGATGGATGGGAGTAGAGCGCGCCTTGTCAAGATCATTGGGAACTCCTCCACCTAGGTTGTCATCTAATCCTTCATTTGAGTGGGTAAAACTTCTAACTCTTAGCTTTATTATCCCACTTGAATTTGGTTTGCTTGAGACGGATGGCCAACTTAGGGTGCTTTGTGGAATTAAACGTAAAAGGAGGATATTTAGTGGTTGGCGTTGTAAGTCTAGGCTCATTATGGTTGAAGCTTCAAGGAGCAAAGGTTGGACTAGTGCTCAATTGGATGGGTCTAGGAGGATAGTTTGGTGCCTTCATGAGAATTCATCTCTCTTGCCACCTGGAGGAAATCACTGATAAACCCATATTTTATGATGTATTTTGTGCTCAATTTAAGTGATTTACTCAATCCTTCACCTACTTATTCATGTAAATTGCATGGTTTTACTTTTCCTTCCTTACTTTATGATATATGTGAAAACATGTTTTCTTATGCTTTAAAAATATTAATTTTTAATTATCCTTTATTACCATTCGATGCCGTGATTTGTGTGTTAAGTATTTTCAGATTTTATAGGGCATGAATGGATTAAAGGACAGAAAGGAAACATACAAAAATGGAAGGAAAGCACAAAAATGGAGTTTTGAAGAAAAGGCTGCGACGTGAACGCATGGACGACGCAGCCGTGTGCCTAGCGCAAAAAGGCATCAACGCGCACGCGTGACTGACGCGGATGCGTGCCTTGAGCAGAACGCAAATGACGCGTACGCATGACAAGGAAAACTCCCAGATAACACGAACGCGTAACCCACACAAACGCGTGACGGACGCCACGTACCAGAATCTGCAGAAAATGACCCCAGCGATTTCTGGACCCTTTTTCGGCCTAATTCTGAATCCAGAAACACAGAATATAAGCCAAAGAATGGAGGAATCAAAGGGAGAACTGATCATACATTCACAATTCAGAATTTTAGATTTAGATGTAGTTTTTAGAGAGAGAGGTTCTCTCCTCTCTCTTAGGATTTAGGATTAGGATTCCTCTTAAAGGAATTAGGATTTCTTCTTCTCGATTTCCAGGTTTAATATTCCTTTTATTTATTTTTTCAATTTAGTTTATGAACTCTTTATGTTTGGATTGATTTTCTTTTATTAATGCAATTTGAGGTATTTCAGAATTATGATTGTTTTCCTTTATTTATCTAAATAATTTAGATTTTTCCCTTTTGGCTTTGGTTGATTAATTGGTAACTCTTGAGTTGTCAAACTCATCGTAATTGATAATTGTTATCTTTGCTAATTGATTTAAATTCCTATAACTCTAGTTTTTCCTTAGGAGTTGACTAGGACTTTAGGTGTTAAATTGATTTATCCACTTGACTTACCTTCATAGTTAGAGGTTGACTTAGTGGGGAGCAAAATGTAATTCTCATCACCATTGATAAGGATAACTAGGATAGGACTTCTAATTTTCATACCGTGCCAAGAGTTTTATTAGCTATTGATTTATTAATTCCTGCAATCTATTTTTCTCATTCAAACCTTTTTCAAAAACCCAAAAATACTGTTTTCCATAACCAATAATAAATCGTACTTCCCTGCAATTTCTCGAGATACGACCCGAGGTTTAAATACTTCAGTTATAAATTTTATTGGGTTTGCTTAAGTGACAACCAAAACTTTTGTACGAAAGGATTCTCTGTTGGTTTAGAAACTATACTTACAACGCGATAATATTTGTGAAAATTCTTTACCGATAGAAATCAGATCGTCAAAAATGGCGCCGTTGCCGGGGATTTGCAACTGTGTGCCTTATTATTGGTTATTGTAAATATTTTCTTTTACCTGTTTATTTGTTTTTATTTTTAATTTTTTTTATTTACTATGAATTCTCACCCCTCTCGCTTTGAGTTTGGTTCTAATATTGTTGAAGGGAATGGAAGCTATAGCAGGAACATACATCAAGGTCAGAACAGTCAAAGATGGATGGAGCCACGAGGACTTGATCAACCCTTTAGGCAACAACACCCTCCACAGTACCACAGACGACGACCATTCTACAATGCATGCCAAGGCAATAGATATGGTGGATCCCCTTGTAGTTACCAACAAGTCCCACCCTGTGCTATTGAACCACCCTCTCAACATAGCTTTGAACCACCATACTCACAAGCCCCCTACAACCAAACACCTCCCTACGACCCTAATCCATATCCACCCTGACTACAATCCAATTACTCCCAAGAACCACCACATTCTTATGATGAACCGTTCCTCCAAGATAATGATCCCTCATATCCACCCCAATCTCCAATGGATGACACCCTTCACGTTCTTCTTCAAGGACAAGCGAAGATGCAAAGGGACATACTGAAACTCGTTACTGCCTTAACCGGGGTAATAAATAAATTAGCCTCCCAACATCTGAGCACTCAAAGTACTCCCATGGCTACATGTGGAGAATCCAAAGGAAAGCGTAGCATCAAGGAGACACTAGAAACTTCGGTGGACAATGAGGAGCATGGCTTTGTATTGGAACAAGTGGAGGAAGCCATAATAGTTGCAGAGGAAGAAGTGGTTGAAGATTTAGGAGATGCTGAACATCCATGGGAATCAAGAACTGTAAAGGATTCCACCGAGAAGTTCGAAATTAATGCCAAGGAGGATAGTGCACAACCCCCAAAGCAGGTATTTTATGAAAAACTGGATGGAATAACACAAGACGCAAGTTTCCTTGATGATGATAATCACAAATCAAGTTCTCTTCGTAATGAACTTGCATCCGCAAGTGAATTCTTTGAGATAGAAGAATCTTCCCCGAGTGAATACGAAGATGATGCTGAGGTAGATTTTTCTCAACCTCCAACTTATGACTTGAGTGATGATGAGGAAGAAATCAAGGACTTTGATCAAGACATGGTTGAATTTGAAGAAGTTTGCAAAGAAGTGGAGGAATTCACAGAAGAATACAAGGGAGCAGAGCTTGCAGAACCACTGGAAACACCTACCCCAAGGCCATTACCGCCCAATACAAGCTTCAAGTGGGTACAATCCTTAACCTTTATCTTTACTTTTCCACTTGAATATGGTTTGCTTGAAACAGAGGGCCAGCTTAGAGCTCTCTACGGCTTTAAGAGTAAGAGGGAAATGGCTCGTACTTAGAGCTGGTGTGCAAGATTCAATAAGGTTCCACGCTCCAATTTGAAGTGCAATGATTGGTATCAAGTTCAATTGAATGGGTCTCGGAAGGCGTTTGGTCACCTTGGTGAGAATACAATTACGTACCGTCCAGCTGGAAAAATGTGGATCAAGGCAAACACGGTTACAAAAACAAAGTTTGGGAGCCCAAAATTCATTCTAACAATCAACATTCCCGGAGCCTAATCACTTGCTTTAACTTGTTTGAGGGCTTTACATGCCTAGTTTGGGACCCCGGAGGGTGTTGGCATTCCAAACACTGGTGGAGTTTTTTGGATGAATTCAAGCACAAGCCACCATAGCAGGAAGCTCATCAAATGTCCAACTTAAGGACTTTAACTAAAAGTACTAGGTGGGAGACAACCCACCATAGTATGATCGTTCCTTTTTCAATTTTATTTCGTTTTGTTTGTTTTTATATTATTTTATTTTCATTGACCTGGATATTATTCATAGCATTTACATTAGCATTGCATATTGCATACTGCATAATTGCATAAAAAAAAAGATCACCCCACGCGAGCGCGAGGCCACGCGTGGGCGTGGACTGGAAATCGGCGTAAAGATCCAATGCCCAGAAAGTTGGGCTGGAATCGTGAGGCTGGTGTGCGTTTAGCACAAAACGGCCCACGCCTTCGCGTCTCTGACGCGAACGCATCACCTGCACAAAACTCATCCCACGCGAAAGCGTGAGCGACGTGTCCGCGTCACACGGATATTATGGCCCCTTAAATAGAAACAGAGAGTTGCGCCAAAACGACGCTGGAACTGTGTGTCTAGCACAATTCACAGAGACGCGTTCGCATGCCTCACGCGTCCGCATCACTCATCTTTTAGCCAACTTACGCGATCGCGACCATCGTTCGACTGTGTCATACCTCTTTTTGCCCTAATCACGCAATCGCGTGCCCCACGTGTTCGCGTGGATTTGAGTCCACTAAACTAACCCACGCGAAACCCTACCCGTCGCGCCCCCATACCCTCCCCCCCACCCCATTCTCCTCCCTTCTCTGCAACCCCCTCCCCTCCTCTTCGACCACCACCACCGCAACCACCACCCCCAACCACCCAGACCACCGCAACTACCCAGAACCGCCGCCAACACCCTCGCCCTCTTCTTCTCTTCCCTCACCTCCCTCCCTTCTCACCCACTTCCCCCCTCTGCCATTAAACCCTACCTGAGCCCCCTACCACCGAACCGCCACCACAGCGCCACCTCCCACCTCCGACCACCACCACAGCCCCATATCTTCGCCCCCAATCTTCTTCCTCACCCCTCCCTTAAACCTAACCCAACACCACAACCATAACCCTCTGCCACTGCCCCCATCTGAACCACCGCCGTGCCACCACTGTGCCACCGCCGTGCAGCCACCAGCGCTACTACCCCCCTTCTCTCTGTCTCATATTCTGATCCTACCCACACCAGGTTCCGCCGAACACCGTTCCCTTTACCATTTCATTAGTTAGTTAGTTGCATATTTCTCAATTTCTGTTTAAAATAGGATAGTGAGAAGATGCATGTTTGTAGTGGATTCTAGGTGGTTAGGTAGCTAGGATTTAGGCCTGATAACTGCCCCGTTCTTGCTACGTGTTTTTATCTGATTGGCAATTCTGATTTGGCTGTGATAATGTCCTATTCATATGCTGTTCTTTCATGTTTGATGCTGCTGTTATACCATGTTAATCTTTTCAGCACTAATTAATTTTATATGACCTGATTTTTCCTGCTATTTATTACTCGGAAACATCTAATTTTAGCCGATTACTGCCCAATTTTTTGCAAATTGTTCATTTTTTCATTCATGTATTGGTTTTGGCAATTTTGAATTTTGCACTCCCTGGCTACAACCTAACCAATTCATGCATGCATGGGCCAGCATTCTTATTCCTTTCGATTCCCTGGTTAATAAATTGCATTATTGATGATTTCATTTTAATTTTTGCTACTCTTGTATCTATATGAATTATCATCAATAACCTGATATCCTTGCTTGAATATGAGTTGACTGTTCTTTAAATTTGTGAATCACTTGTTACCTAGGAAAACGATTATCATGCCCCTTACTTTAACTTTCTTTTTACTAACTGACGTTAGGATTTTTACTAGTAAAGAATTTTATAAAAATAGTCACGTTGTATATATAGTTTCTAAACCAACAGAAATCCCTTCGTGCAAACGTTTTGGCTGTCACAAGTAACAAACCCCTAAATAAATTAATAACCGAAGTATTTAAACCTCGGGTTGTCTTCTCAAGAAACTACAGGGAAGTATGTTCTTATTATTGGTTATGAGTTTTGTAAATTGGGGGTTTTAAAAGTAAGGAACAAGTAAATTAAATGGCAAATAAAACAAATAACCATAAAATAAACTGTTGGCAAGGTATGAGAAATTGAAAGTCCTATCCTTGTTATCCTTATCAATGGTGATGAGAATTGAGTTTAATCCCACTTAGTTAACCTTTACTAAACAAAGGAAAGTCAAGTAGGCTAATTAGTTTGATCCTCAGGTCCTAGCCAATCCCTAAGAAAAGACTAGAGTTATTGGAATCCAATTCAATTAGCAAAAATAACAATTATCAATCACGATGAGTTTGATAACTCAAGAGTTACCAATTACTTAACCAAAGCCAAAAGGGGAAAAATAAACTTACTCGGATAAAAATGTCTTCAGATTGCAAGCAATAGTAACATAAATAAAAGAAAGCAATCATAAACTGAAATACCTCAAATAACATTAATTAAGAGAATCATATGTAACATGGAATAATTCATAAATTAAATTGAGAAAATAATAAAAGGGAATATTGAACTTGATAAAGAGTTGAAATACTTAACTTGAGATAATGAGAAATCCTAATCCTAAAACCTAAGAGAGAGGAGAGAATCTCTCTCTCTAAAAACTACATCTAAACTATAAAAAAGTGAATAATTCAATACATACTAATGAATGGATGCATTCTCCCACTTTATAACATTTAATCTGTGCTTTCTGGACTTGGATCTGGGCCAAAAAGGCTTCAGAAATCGCTGGGAGCATTTTTTGTAATTTCTGGTGCGTGGCGTCTGTCACGCGTCCATGTGGGTCACGCGGTCGCGTCATTTAGAGTTTTCCTGGTCACGCATTTGCTTCAGTCATGTGTCCACGTCATCCGTATTCTGCTTAAGGCGTGCGTCCGCGTCAGGCATGCGTTCGCGTCGCTGCCTTTTCGCGCTAGGCATGCGGCCGCGTCGTCCATGCGTTCGCGTCGCTGCCAGTTTCTTCAAAAACTCCATTTTGTGCTTTCCTTCCATTTTTGTATGTTTCCTTTCCATCCTTAACTCCTTCATGCCCTAAAGGATCTGAAACTACTCAACACACAAATCATGACATCGAATGGTAATAAAGGGTAATTAAAATAAATAATTTCAAAGCATAGGAAACATGTATTTTACATATATCACGTAATAAGGAAGGGAAAGTAAAACCATGCAATTTACATGAATAAGTGGGTGAAGGATTGAATAAAACTCTTGAATTGAGCACAATATATGTCATAAAATATGGGTTTATCACTAACTCACTGCTTTAACTTTCTAGCTCCCTTTTCACTTCTTAACCATTTTAACTTTCTGACTTCTCTTTTTACATGACTACCTTAACTTTCTAACTCAGGGCGTGATCATTGTTTTTCCATATTAACTTGAATTCCACTTATCACATATTTTGGATTGTGATTTCTATTTTCAGACTTTTTCACTTGAACACAATCCAAAATGCACATATATTTGACTCATTTCATGCTTCCCTTACTCTTTTGCCACTCTGTGCTTATATTGCTATTATTCTATTTGCCTACTTGTTTTCCTACTTTTGTTCTTCAATTATATCCTGGAATTTCTGCTTTTCAGGATGTCTGACCCTCAACGCAAAGGAAAGGGCAAAGCAACCACTGGCAAAAGGAAAAGAGGAGAATTCTCTATGACCATCCTCGACATTTTGCATGATGATTCCTGGCGGGAAAAGAACTTTACCCCGCAGGAAAAGGCTGACCAGCTCCTCACCGCTACAAACCAAGTCAAATTTGCAAATAGATACTGTGAGCTCAAGTATCCAGTGTTTGCCACTTCCAGGAACCTGTACTTGGAGAGATTCTAAAAATTCCAGAAGAACTATAGCAGTACACCTCCGAACAGATAAAATAGAGAGGCTGGTTCTTCTTGGAACGTAACTTGACAGAGGTCAATGCTTCCTGGGTCAGAGAATTTTACTGTAACTATTTCAAGACCTCCCTGGATGCAGTGCACCTCAGAGGGAAACAGGTTTTGGTCACTGAGGAAGCTATTGAGGACATCCTCCACCTTCAGCCTAAGTCCGATCAGCCTGACAGCTACCAAAAGGCTGAAGAGGATATGAGATTTATGAGATTTGACTGGGATGCTGTCAAGCAGAGAATAACCCTTGATCCTACTGTCCCATGGGTCATGGAAAAGAATACAGTGATGCCTAAGGGAATCAAGCTGATATATTTGAATGATGAGGCTGGGCTCTGGCACCAGATTCTGAGCAACTATGTGATGTCGAGCACTCATGAGACAAGAGCTGCCCGCAGCTATGATCACCCTCATCTGGTGTGTGATGGAGGGTAAGGACCTGTATCTTCCACGTTTCATCCGATATTATATGGCCAGAGTCCATGTTAGAGGTACTCTCCCTTTCCCTTATCTGATCACCCAGCTAGGCCGCCGAGATGACGTGCCTTGAGAGCTGGCCGATGCGAAGCCGACTGCTGCTGATTGCAAGAAGATCATTCCTCACAGCAGGAAGTTTCAGGCTTTAGGATACAGACTCCCATTCCTCACCGCTTCTGATGAGGCAGCCACACCTTCAGCTGCCCCTTCTTCATCCACTACTGCACCAACTACCACCACTACACCTCCACCTGCTCCTGAGCCCATTTATCATCTGGTGCACCACCTTTTCACCTGCCTAGATTGTATAGAGCGTCGCGACAAGTGACGCTATGAGCACCTCAAGTTGATGATCCGATCTGGTGGCGACATCCCCTCCGAGCCCGACATACCTTCATAGGTATCTGATGCGGAGGCGGATGATCATGAGGAGGAGACACATGCCCAAGCTGAGCAGGCAGGACCAGAGCACACTGCACCACACCATGAGGAGCACCACCAGATACTGGCCGCAGATCCGGAGATTTTTCTACAGACAGCCTCCACTGCAGTAGACAGATCCTCCTACACTCACATAGACTCCAGCAGCTCATCCTTCCAGAGATGACAATTCTTCACACCCAGCTTGAGTGAGCATCAAGGACGATGCTATTATTTAAGTGTGGGGAGGTTGCCATCTCTGGCGAATTTTTTTTGGTGAACCACTATAAGACTCTTCTATCTTATTTTGTTCATTTTCTGTATTTTTATTTTATTTTTATCTTTCAGTACTTGCACATTGTTCTTTTGCTGTATTTTTACTTTATTTCCGCATTTTGCACCTTAATTTATATCTTAGATATTTAGTTTAGTTTGCAATTCTAAACTTATTAGTTATAGAATATGTGGATTAATTAGTATAGTTTACCCTTTTAGCATATAATAGTTTGATTTAATTGAAAATAAAAAGAGTAAACTAGAGACTTTAACAGAATCAAAACATCCACACACCTTGTATATATATATATATATATTGCATTACATGTTAGTTAATTTATACAACTTTTTTCAAGGAACAACACTAAGATTTTAAGGGCCACCCTAAGATCCACATTGAGAATAATGGGAACTCTTGATTTCTATTTGCATGACATACATAATTGATATATGGTTTTTGAGCCAAAAGAACACATAACGTGTGAATTTTTGAGCTTGATTGCATGGTTGCATTTAACCATAAATTTCATTCCTGTGTGTTTCCATCTTCTTTCTTATTCTGGTGTTTTTTACTTTGTTTTAATCTATATGTCCAATATAGAATATAGATATATACCAAGAGATGATTGAGGCTATCATTTGAATTTTTCCTCACTTATCCCAAATTAGCCAACCTTTTACATCACCCTTGTTAGCCCCCTTAAGCCTTTTAATCCCCTCTTGTTCTATAACCACATTACTAGCCTTAAGCAGAAAAACAAATAAAAATCCCAAGTTGAATCCTTGGTTAGCTTAAGATAGATATTGTGTATAATTTAAGTGTGGGGAGGTTTCATGGGAACATGGGATGATAGTAAAAGTGGAAAATTGAAATTGAATAAGTTATTTGAATATTTGGGAAGCATGCTCATGTGAAATCAAATTAATTAAATTACCATGTGCATTGAAAAAAAAATTTAAGTAATTAAATAAGGGGATACAAAAAATTACCTCAATGCAAAATAAAAGAATCAATGCACATGGGACGAAATTCAAAAGTAAATTTAATACATAAGCATGTAACACAAAAGTGGGAAAAGTTTGGGTAGCTAGGTAAAGCATTTTAAATTATATAAGGTATGTATATGTTAGGTGAAATCTCAGACTAATCAAGGATTCACTTTGTTAGCTCACTTAGCCTTATACGTATACCCTTACCTTTACCTTGGCCCCATTACAACCTTGAAAAAGACCTCATTATCTTTGTATGTCTATATTCAATATTTGTTGATTGGTTAGTTAAAGAACAAGGTTTTAGAAAGCAAGGATAGAAAAGTAACAGAGTGATTAACCCAATAAACACTGAGTGACTAGAGAGTAAACACAAAATCCAGTGAGGGTTTAGGGTTTAGGGTTTAGGATTTCATCACCATATATCTCTGCTTAATTGTTAATTATCTTGCAAGTTTGTGAAATACTTTTACCCATCTCAATTGTAAAAGTGCTTTAACATTATCTAAGGTTTTGCTATGTATATATGATTCCTTGAAAATATGAAGCAAACTAACCACATGTAAGCTTTATATATATAGGTGGATAATAATTAGAGTTGCATGATTCATATAGGTAGCTTGCATTTAGAATAGGTTGCATTGCATAAGATTCAACCATTCTACTTTCACTTTTTCCCTTGGATTTAGCATGAGGACATGCTATTGTTTAAGTGTGGGGAGGTTGATAAACCCATAGTTTATGATGTATTTTGTGCTCAATTTAAGTGATTTACTCAATCCTTCACCTACTTATTCATGTAAATTGCATGGTTTTACTTTCCCTTCCTTACTTTATGATATATGTGAAAACATGTTTTCTTATGCTTTAAAAATATTAATTTTTAACTATCCTTTATTACCATTCGATGCCATGATTTGTGTGTTAAGTATTTTCAGGTTTCATAGGGCATGAATGGCTTAGAGGATAGAAAGGAAACATACAAAAATGGAAGAAAAGCACAAAAATGGAGTTTTGAAGAAAAGGCAGCGACGCGAACGCATGGACAACGCGGCCGCGTGCCTAGTGCGAAAAGGCATCGACGCGCACGCGTGACTGACGCGAACGCGTGCCTTGAGCAGAATGCAAATGACGCGTACGCGTGACTGACACGTACGCGTGACAAGGAAAACTCCCAGATGACGCGAACGCGTGACAGACGCCACGTACCAGAATCTGCAGAAAACACCCCCAGCGATTTCTGGACCCTTTTTCGGCCCAATTCTGAATCCAGAAACACAGAATATAAGCAGAGAATGGAGGAATCAAAGGGGGAACTGACCATACATTCACAATTCAGAATTTTAGATTTAGATATAGTTTTTAGAGAGAGAGGTTCTCTCCTCTCTCTTAGGATTTTGGATTAGGATTCCTCTTAAAGGAATTAGGATTTCTTCTTCTCAATTTACAGGTTTAATATTCCTTTTATTTATTTTCTCAGTTTAGTTTATGAACTCTTTATGTTTGGATTGATTTTCTTTTATTAATGTAATTTGAGGTATTTCAGAATTATGATTGCTTTCCTTTATTTATCTAAATAATTTAGATTTTTCCCTTTTGTCTTTGGTTGATTAATTGGTAACTCTTGAGTTGTCAAACTCATCGTAATTGATAATTGTTATCTTTGCTGATTGATTTAAATTCTTATAACTCTAGTCTTTCCTTAGGAGTTGACTAGGACTTTAGGTGTTAAATTGATTTATCCACTTGACTTACCTTCATAGTTAGAGGTTGACTTAGTGGGGAGCAAAATATAATTCTCATCACCATTGATAAGGATAACTAGGATAGGACTTCTAATTTTCATACCATGCCAATAGTTTTATTAGCTATTGATTTATTAATTCCTGCAATCTATTTTTCTCATTCAAACCTTTTTCAAAAACCCAAAAATACTGTTTTTCATAACCAATAATAAATCGTACTTCCCTGCAATTCCTTGAGATACGACCCGAGGTTTAAATACTTCGGTTATAAATTTTATTGGGTTTGCTTAAGTGACAACCAAAACTTTTGTACGAAAGGGTTCTCTCTTGGTTTAGAAACTATACTTACAACGCGATAATATTTGTGAAAATTCTTTACCGATAGAAATAAGATCGTCAATCACCATGAACAACTCAAGGACGAGTGTGAAAACAAATTGTGGGATCCCGGATCGTACAAGGAAGATCAACTTTGGGAGCCTATGGTTTGTGAGAAACTCCATCAAGGCTTGGAGTTAATAACTTTGAATGATGAAGCACAGTAGAAGTCCAAGCATTGGTGGATGTTCAAGGATGGATTCAAGCACAAGCCACCTTGATGAGGAGCTCCCCATAAGTCCAACTTAAGGACAATAAACAAAAGTTCTAGGTGGGAGACACCCCACCATGGTAATATGCTTTCATTTTTCTCTTTTGTACATATTGGTAAAATAGGTTTAATTTCATGTTTTGATTGATTTGTTAAGTTTGTTTGGTAGTTTAGTGTGTTAAATAAGGTTTTGTGGTGTTTTGGTAGTTGTTTGGAGGTTTGGAATGCTTGGTTTGGTGCAAAAATATAGAAAAAATTTTGAAAAACAGAGCACCATCCACGCGTTCGCGTGCTTCATGCGTACGCGTGAATCAAGCAATTTCGACCATCCACGCGCACGCGTCATGTACGTGTACGCGTGGATTGAATTTTTCCACTTCCCATACATTCACCCGAGAGTTATGCCTGAAGTGTGCCAACTTTGTGCCCCAGGGCATGCACACACATACCTTGTGCGTATGCGTCGACTCTCTGCTTTGCCATGGCGCGTACGCGTTGGGGCCATTTCATGAATCCACGCTTACGCGTACATGACGCGCACACATGGATTGCCCTGTTTCACTCACCTTCTTTTCTTCTCTTCTTTCCATTTCTTTCCTTCTTCTCTTTTCACTTCTTTTCTTTCCACCTTTCAAACATCATCAAACACTACCAAACACCATGTAACACCATTTCTTTTAGTTAGTTAGTTAGTTTAATTTTTGTTTTCCATTATAAGTATTGGATTACTAATCTTGTTTACTGTTTACTGCTACTTATTTCTAATAGGATGTTGGTTTAATATCATTGATGTTAATTGTCATTGTTGTATTCTTTGTTGAGGTTATATTTGGTTACTTGGTTCGAAACTTTTCGTATTTAATGCTTTTGAATACCAAGTACATGTTATATTGCCTTTAAGCTTCTTAACTATTTTGATTTGCATGTTTTGGCCACCATGCATTCATCACCCATTGCAAGGCAATTGTATATTATCATTGCATTTTTTTTAGGTGATGCTTGTTTATGGTTTACCCTTACTCACATCACTTATTTCATGTATTGAGATTGTAGAGTTGTGAAGTTGGCTCGAAAGCTTACCCAGTGACATATTTTTGAGCTTTTCAAGCTTTGTGGACCATTGCTTGCTATGTGATTGATTTTTTACTTCTATATCCTTTTTCCTAAGTTCCATAGCATCCATGTGTTCCACCTCTATGTCACTTAGGTGTTGCAACAACTTCAATAACTGTCATTGATTGTTGTGTACGTTTCATATACCATTTTGTTCACTAAGTCTACCTACACATCAATCAATGTCCATGCACTATCCAATTTCACAATGGCTTGATTAATTGCTTTAATGCTTTTATGCTTCTTCACTATTTGTTTGGTTGCACTAACCTACAAGTGTTTTAAAGTATCTCAAGCACACTAGAATGAGTGAAGTGTATGCTTTCTTTTGTGTAAATGTGACATAGCTTTTTATACTAGCGTGTGTGTGTGTTCTAAACCGCGCGCAATTTTAGAACCCACACACCTATTTTTCATTAATGTTATACTAATTCGCTCTCTCAATTCTAGTGATTCACCTCATTCCAACAATTCACGCTTCCTAGCTTTTGTATGTTTTCATCTTACGGTGTTTATTTTGTTTTTCATGATTGATGCACCAAAAGAAAAAATGGAAGCAGAAAGAAGAACACGCAGCAACCGGTTGACCTACCAGCTGAAGGTGGCAACTCGGAGAGTCGCCGTACCCCCTTGCTCATTTAGTGCACCAAGGACGGTGCAAACTTTTAAGTGTGGGGAGGTCGTCCGACCACTCGGCGTTTTTAGGTAGCAAGTTTCTAATCCCAACACTTTTGCATTTCATTTTAGGATTTTTAGTTGCATTTTCTTATTTTGCATATGTATATATTAAGCTTAGTCAAAATCATAATATTTTCCAAGGATTTTATCTATAGGGCACCCCTATTGATTGAAAAAAAATTTTTTTTTAGAACTTGCTTGAATTATATACCTTGTGGATCATGTTTTGAGCTAAGAACACAAGCATGTGAGATTTGACCCTAATTGTGTGGTTACATCATACATAACCACTTACTTTCATTCTTGTGTGCATTATTCTCTTCCTATGATTGTAATCTTTGATTTGTTTGATTCTTTATGTCCATTACTTTGTGTATACATGCAATTACATGATTGAGGCTATTGTTCAAATAGCTCACTTACCCAAATAGCCTACCTTTTATTTTCCATTGTTAGCCAATTTTGAGCCTATACTTAACCCATTTGTTCTTAATTGTAGCACATTACAAGCCTAAGTGAAAAGCAATAAATGTCCTTAATTTGAATCTTTGATTAGCTTAGGCTAGTGAGAGTATTCATTATTTGATTTTGGGAGAGTTGAGAACATTGGGTAAACATAAAAGTGTGTTTTTGTGTTTGTGTTGAGAATCTTGGGAATTGGGTACATACTCATATATTAATCATTTGTAAACCATATGCATTGATGTTCTTGTATATATTTTAGTTTGAAAAGAAAAAAAAATGAGAAAACCAAAAAGAAAAATAATATATATATATATATATATATATATAAGAAGAAGAAGAAAATATATAGAAAAGAAAGAAAAAGGAAAGCAATAAAAAGGGGACAAAGTGCCCCCAAAGTGAAGTTCAATAAGAGTCAATGCATATGTGTGGTGATCAAAAACAGAATACATGAGTGTGTGTGAAAAGTGAAGAATGGGTAGTTAGGTTAGTTTAGAATTGTCTAGGTTGTCATAGGTTAGGTGGGAAGTTTAAGTTAATCAAAGATTCAAATTTCTAGCTCACTTGACCATATGCATCCTACCTTGACCCTAACCCCATTACAACCTATGGGAAGTCCTCATGATATTTGAATGCATGCATAAAGTAATTGTTGATTGTTAGATAAAAAAAAATCTTGGAAAGCATGATTAGGGGAGAATTGAGTGAATCAATCCCATACACTTGAGCGACTAGAGCAGATACACATCCGGTGAGGGTTCGATGGCTCAATTACATGTTTCCACCCATGATCATCTTTTCTTGCAAGTTTGTAAAATCTTTCAATGATTCAATTCAATTGTGGGTTGATTTGATTGCTATTACCTTAGCCCTTGTGTTTGTATATATATTCTTGCAAATTGACTTGTTTTGACCAAGTGGATGCATTCATATAGATAGATTGCATGTAGATAGATTGCATATAGATAGGTCGCATGTAGCTAGTTTGCATTGAATAAATGGTGATGCCCTTTGCATCTTTCTTAGTTTTAGCATGAGGACATGCTTAGTTTAAGTGTGGGGAGATTTGATAAACCCCAATTTCGTGATTTATCTTGTACTTAATTTGAGGGATTTTATCACTTTTTCCCACATTTATTCAATGAAATAGCATGGTTTGTAATTCTCCCTAAATTTGTGCTTAAATGTAAAAACATGCTTTTTAGGCCTTAAAATAGCTAAATTCAATCCACTTTAATTCCATTTGATGCCTTGATGTGTTTGCTGAGTGATTTCAGGTTCATAAGGCAAGTATTGGATGGAAGAAGTGAGGAGAAAAGCATGCAAAGTGGGAGAACTCATGAAGAAATAAAGGAACCGTAAAGCTGTCAAGCCTGACCTCTTCACACTCAATCGATCATAACTTGAGCTACAGAGGTTCAAATGAGGCGGTTCTAGTTTTGTTGGAAAGCTAACATCCGGGGCTTCAAAATGATATAAAATTTGCCATAGTTGTCTAACGGCTAGGGACGCGCACGTGCACTGTACGTGTGCACTGATTGGTGCACGTGATTTACTAAAAACAACTCATGGCCAGCGATTTGTAGAGCATTTTGGACCCAATCCAACTCATTTCTAATGCTATTTCATGTAGAATTCAATCTTGGGCAAAGGGGGAGCAATTAGTTTAGTCAACATGAGCCTTTAGTTAGTTTTCTAGAGAGAGAGGCTCCCTCTTCTCTCTAGAATTAGGTTAGGATTAGGTTGAATTGTCTTAGATCTTGAATTAATTACTCTTAGTTGTGATGTTAATTTCTCATTTTGCTTTCTTTTGTGATGATGAACTCATGTTGGATTTGGTTTACATTTAATGCAATTTGATGTTGATGTTTATTTCATTGGTGAATTAAGTTGTTGATTTACTCTCCTTGCAATTAGTAGTTGTTAGATTTTATTATTCTTGTATATTTACCATGCTTTCCCTTATCACCCACCAAGTGTTTGACAAAATGCTTGGTTGGATCTTAGAGTAGAATTTGAGCATTCTTGGCTTGGAAAGAGTAATTAGGCAATCTTGAGTCATGAAAACCCAACATATGTTGGTGATCTAGAATTGTTAGTTAATATCATTTTCAATGACTCTAATCTTTTGCTAACTTAATTAGCGGGTTGGTTAGGATGTTTGAATTGAGATTAGCTAGTCTTGTTTGACTTTCTCTCATGGAAGATAACTTACACCTTCTTCTGATGTTGGAGATGACGAAATAAGATAAATTCTTGTTAATTATTGTTATTAGTGACTAGGATGGAAAGCCTATGATCTCAATCCTTGCCATGAATGTCTCTCTTTATTACTTGCTTTCTTTAGTTACTTGCTCGATTTACTTTTCTTACGCCTCTTATAAATCAAAACCCCATTTACCCCTTCATAGCCAATAATTGACCACTTCATTGCATCCCTAGGGAGACGACCCGGAGTCTAAATACTTCAGTTAATTCTTAATAGGGGTTTGTTCTTTGTGACAACCAAAATTTTTTTTGCATGAGAGGATTCTTTGTTGGTGTAGAACTATACTTTCAACGAGAATTCATTCAATTGAGGAAATTCTATATCAACAAAAGTTCACACATCACGCACAAGGTTGTGCGTGCGCACATACCAGAAATAATAAAATTCTACAACTTTGCAAAATTTCAGATTTTCAACACCAGTCTTTGTATGATCATAACTCCCTCTACAAAAGTCCAAATTTTACAAACTTTATATCGATTTGAAGAGTTTTCAATGGACTTTAATTCTAAACAAATTTCAATAATTTTTGAAAAATGAGGCATAAGTTATGATCAAACAAATTTCACCAAAAACCAATTTTCACCAAAAGTTCACAATTTCCCCAATTTCTTGTCATACACAATCAAAGCATACCCAAACCATTCAAAACTCCATTTTTCATCAAAATCAACCCTTTATGTCATATTACACCAATCTTATCACATTTTCCTTCACATTTATTATTCTCAACCTCAACATCAACTATATAACACTTATGATCAATCCACATTCAAATTTACCATCCACATTACCATTTCATCCACCTCAACATCACATTTCTCATAACAAACCACTTTTCAAATCCACACAATCATTCAACATCATCATATCATTATCAATCATTATAATTGAGCTCAAAATTCATCAAATCACCATAGATTATCATACATCATCATTCAACAAATCAACAATCATTTTAGTTCAATCCTATCCTATTGGCCACTAGTCTAAGTGTCCATGAATATTATATACTACATAGAAGAAACTGAAACCATACCTTGGCTGATTCCTAATATGTACTTAACCCCAAAATAAGCACAAGCAAGCCTTCAATCACAATCTAAGCCACCAAGAACCTCCAACAAGCACCAACAATCACCAACAAGCTCCAATATCCAAGCTAATACCACATATATCACATAAATCAAAACCTAGTACTCAAAATTAGTCATTCTTACTAGGGTTAATGTGAATCTTGCATTATCCACTGGAATTTGGGCTAGAATCCAACATTTCCTAACTTAAGAGTAGCACCTAAACAACCAAAACACAAGGTTTTCTTAAGATCATCACTCATCAAACTCGAAATCTTAGGGTAGCCGAAGGGAAGAAGAATTTCGAGAAAAATACTACAAGGCTTAAATAGAATTGACAGCCTTGGCAAAAGCTTCACGTAGCCGTTGACGGCACGCGAATCGGAGTACCGTAGCTCGAGATATCGCGGAATGAAGTGATGTGTGAATAGTGTCTCTTCTCCCTTCTCCCTCTTCTCTCAATTTTCTGGTGTGTGTGTGTTTAATGAAGGTGGAATACTGAAAAGGGTTCATTAATGAGCCCTTATATATGTTGGGCTTGGGCCCAACTTGGGCCCGGTCCAATCCGTTAGTATTTTTAGCCCGTTTGGCCCAGCTTCGGGCCAAACCTTTAAAATTAATGCCCGGTTTTCAACTTCTAATATTTTTCTAAGGTTTTTGACTATTTTCACTTTTTCTCGTGTGGTACCACGCAGACTTGAACTGGTTCAACTGCCTGTTCACGGTTTTTACGGTTTTTTGCTGAAAATGCATTTTCTGACTCAGAAAGACCTACTGAGTCCAAAATTCATATTTAAATCCTCAAATTCTCACTCTAACTTTTCGGAACCTTATTTGGGAAATATTAATCACTTGACTAACTGGTTGATTAGTTACGGTTCTTATATTCTCCCAACCAAATAAGAAATTTTACCCTCAAAATTTGAATTACCTGAGAATAGCTCGGGATAATCCTTCCGCATCTCAGACTCCAATTCCCAAGTATGCTCTTCAACTCCTGCTCGCTTCCAAGAAACTTTGACCAACGAGACTTTTTTTCCTCGCAGCTTCTTCACACTAGTATCATCAATACGCACTGGTGTTACTTGGAAAGTTAAGTTCTCCCTCAACTCAACTGACTCAGGCTCCAACACATGAGCCGCATCCGACGTGTACTTGCGGAGTTGTGTCACGTGGAATACGTCATGCAAGTTAGACAGATGAGGTGACAAAGCAACTTGATACACTACCGGCCCGAATCGCCTCAGAATCTCAAACGGTCCAATGAAGCTCGAATTCAACTTCTTGGTTTTGATTGCTCTTCCAATTCCAGTTGTTGGTGTAACTCTGAGAAATACATGTTCTCCCACTTCAAACTCTAACGGTTTCCTTCTCTAGTCTGCATAGCTTTTCTATCGACTCTGAGCAGTTAGAATTCTCTCCCGAATCTTCTTAATCTTCTTAGTAGTCTAGGCTATCAAATCGGGAGCCAAAACACTTATTTCACCAGAATCATACCAAGTGGAGACTAGCACTTCCGTCCATACAAGGCCTCATATGGAGCCATCCCAATGCTCGCATGAAAGTTATTGTTGGACGCAAACTCCACCAATGACATGTAGCGGTCCCAACTTCTGGGTTGATCCAAAACACATACTCTCAGCATATCTTCCAACGTCTGAATAGTCCTTTCTAACTGTCCATTTGTTTGCGAATGATATGCCATACTAAGACACAGCTTCGTACCGAAAGCTTTTTGGAAAGCTCCCCAAAACCTTGATGTGAATCACGGATCACGGTCCGACACTATGCTCAATGGCACTCCATGCAACCTTACAATCTCCTTGATATACAATCTCGCCAACTCTTTCATAGAATAGTTTACTCGGATAGGCAGAAAATGAGCGGATTTGGTTAAGCGATCCACGATCACCCAAATCGCGTCAAATCCCAACCTAGTTCTCGGTAAACCGGTCACAAAATTCATTGTAATTCTTTCCTACTTTCACTGAGGAATCTCAAGTGGCTGTAGCATCCCCGACGGTTTCTGATGCTCTATCTTCACCTTCTGACACGTCAGGCACTTGGATACCACTGTTGCTACATCATCCTTCATCCCAGGCCACCAGAACATCTTCTTTAAATCATAATCCATCTTCGTACTTCTGGGATGAATAAAAAACCCACTGTTGTGAGCTTTCGACAACAAATCTTATCTTAAACTTCCGACATCCGGTATGCAAATCCTCCCCTTATATCTCCATAATCCTTCACCATCCTTTATGAATTCTCCAAGCCTCTTCTCACCAACTAGTTGAAATAACTGTTAAAGCTTTTGCTCATCTTGCTGAGCCCTTTGAATCTCCGTCTTAAATGTGCTTGAGATCTGTAACTGGCTCAAGCAAACTCTTCCAAAAACTTCACCAATATCTAGCTTAAGATCCACAAACTTATCCACTAGCTCTTCTTCCTTGATTCTCGTCCAAGCAATGGTTAAAGATTTCCGACTCAATGCGTCTGCTACCACATTCACCTTTCCAGGGTGATAACTTAGTTTAAAATCGTAGTCCTTAAGCAACTACATCCATCTCATTTGACGCATATTAAGCTCTTTCTGATCAAAGATGTACTTGAGATTCTTATGATCAGAAAAGATGCTAAACCTCACTCCATATAAGTGGTGTCTCTGATAAACCACTATTTTATGGTTTATCTTGTGTTTAATTGAGGGGTTTCATCAAGTCTTCACCTACTTATTCATACTAATTGAATGATTTTATAATTCCTTCCTAGTTTGTTTTATGGTTGAAAACATGCTTTCCAAAGATCCTTAATTTATATATTTTGATTCTCCTATATACTATTCGATGCCGTGATCCTTATGTTAAGTGTTTTAGGCTTTATAAGATAGGAATGGCTTAGAGAATGAAGAGGAAGCTTGCAAAAATGGAAGGAACACAAGAAACTAAGGAGATGACCAGCAAACACTGAGACGCGCGCATGACCCACGCGAGTGCGTGGAATGAAGAAAATCGCAGCGACGCGTGCACGTGCCTGACGCGTACGCGTAGATTGGAGTTTGCAAGAATGACGTGAACCCGTGAATGACGCATACGCATGACAAGGAAAATCGCTAAATGACGCGAACGCGTGGACGATGCGTACGCGTGACCTGCGCGATCTGCAGAATTAGCAGAAAATGCTGGGGGCGATTTCAGGCCGCATTTTGACCCAATTTTCGGCCCAGAAACACAGAATAAAGCCAGGGAACATGCAGAGACTCAAAACACATCTACATAGAGATTAGATTTACATATTTTCATGAGGATAGTTTTAGGTTTTCTCTACATTCATAGTTAATTAGTTTTATGCTTTTGGATATTGAAGAAGTAATTACCTCCGTTGAAGACATTATTCTAGTTTGTTTCTTTACTTACTCTTTTACTTATTTATAACATATTCTTAATTCTTAAAGTAGTTGATGGTGTTTTGGTGGAAAAACGAATTTCCAAACACACAAATCTAACCGGCAAGTATACTGGGTCGCATCAAGTAGTAAAACTCACTTAGAGTGAGGTCGATCCCACAGGGATTGATGGATCAAGAAACTTTAGTGGGTGATTAGTTTAGTCAAGCTAACATTGAGTGAATTGTGTGAAATATGGCCAACAGAATTTTAAATGACAGGAAATTTAAAGTTACAGAAAGTAAAAGTGCAGAAACTTAAAAAGCAAGAAAGTAAAATAGCTGAAACTTAAATTGCAAAAAATATAAATTGCATGAAATGTAAAAGGGGACTGGGGTGCTGGAAATTAAAGAGAGCAATAGATCAGAACTCAAAACTCTTGTAGCAAGCTTAAATTGCAGGAAAGTAAATTGGGAGCAATGTAAACAGAGAAGCAAAACTGCAGTGGATCAGAACTTAGAGCAATTGCGGAAAATGTAAAGTTGCAGGAAAAGTAAATCAAGCTCACAGCAAGCATCAAATGTAAAGTACAGAGGAACAAGGAGAATTAAATTGCATGAAAGTAAATTGAAAGCAATGATAACAGAAAGCAATGGGAACCAAAGATCAAAAGCAAACTCAATGTAAATTTAATTTTAACTTGCAGCAAAAGGAAATTGTAGCAAATCTCAAACAGAAAAGTAAAATTACTTGAAGAAGCAAAACAGAAATGAAACTCAGTTTCATTGCAAAATGAAGTTGAAGACCTCAAGGGATCAAAGAGCCTAGAAAACAAGTCTAGATCTCAACCCCTTCCTTGATTAAGCAGAAAACAATTTGCAGAAGAAAGAAAGATGGAAGCAGTAAATAAAAACTCAGATTCAATTCTCAATTCACTAAGATTATGCAGAAGAAGAACAAAGAGAAGTTTCAGATCAAGGATGAAACAAAATTCCTTCAATCCCAATCCAAAACTCAAATTCAAAAAGGAAAAATTAAAAGAGAGCTCTCTACTACTACTCTTTATTGGAGCCAGCCTCTATGCTCTCTAATGGGGCACCCCCTAGAGAATTGAAGCAGATGCCTTTTTATAGGCTTTTCACAAAATGAAAATGAAAATGAAAAATGAAATTCTAAACAAATTACAATTAAAAATAAATTCTTAAGCTAACTTGTTCTTGTGCCTTTGAGTTAATGGGCCTTGCTTGCTTTTTATTTGAAGAGGAGTGGATCCGGATGTTGGCTCTTTAATTTGGTGAAGAATTGAATTAAATTGGATTTTTAGTTGAATTTTCAGCCCATGGGTCACACTCCCAGGGCAAAGCTCGGTTCTTGACAAGAGCTTTGGCCAAGAGCTTTGGTTCCCTTCCTTGCCAAAGTGTGCGCACGTTCCTTCCTTGTGATAAGAGAACAAAGCTCTTTGCAAGAGCATAAAAGCTCTTGGCAAGAGCTTTACTTGTCCTTGAGGTCCATGGTTCAAGTCTTGGGTGAAGCACTTGCTGGCCATTTTCCTTGGCACAAGAGTAGCGCCTAGTGTCTTCCCTTGGTATCCCTCTTCGAATCCTGGTGGAAGCACTTTGATTCATTTTTTCTTGTTTTTGGCCCTTAAAGATTCCTTTCACTCGTGCCTCAATTCTATGCCAAATATGGATTGCCATATATCGTTGGAAAGCCCTAAATGTCAGCTTTCCAATGCAACTGGAAGCGCATCAATCGGATATCTGTAGCTCAAGTTATAGCCCTTTGAAGGAGGCATGGTCATGCTGTAAACGCCGAGAGTTTAACTTGGAAAAAATTCTTGCCTCCCTCCCCCTTGGTCTTGGGTTCAAGCCTTGGTGAGTGTATTGTTGAGCTCTTTTTCCCTTGATTTTTCCTTGAAGCAGCCCGAAAAAGCTCTTGGGCAAGAGCTTTGCATGTGAGCTTGCCTTGCTTCCTTCTTCCATGTGCTTTTGATAAAGCTCTTGGCAAGAGCTTGGCTTTTGATTATTTGAAGTAAAGCTCTCCACAAGAGCTCTAAGCTCTTGGCAAGAGCTTTTTGCTCTTGCTCCTTGTTTTGGGCCACGATTTTCTTCCTTTGGGCCACACTTCTCTTCCTTGATTTGGTCATGGGCCACGCTTTTAAAAGTGTGGCCTAAGCCTCCAAAGTGTGCTCCAACTTCAAAGTGTGCCCAAAATTCCTCTTTTCTTCTTTTTAGCTTATTTTGTGCTCTTTTTGCTTCTTTTTCTTCTTATTTCCTACAAAGTTTATCAAATCAAAAGATTAAAGAAATGTATCAATTAAGCATAAAAGCATTCAATATTCAAGCACAAATCATCAATTTCTTGTATGAAAAAGCATAGAAAAAACATGACATGGTGACATGTCATAACAACACCAAACTTAAACCTTGCTTGTCCCCAAGCAAGAAAAGAATCATGCATTAAAGATTAGCAATCCAAGGTAAGAAGAATAGCAGCTCAATGTTCATGGTTAGCTAGTTTTCTAAGCATGCTTCAATCACAAAAGAGATGTAAATGATTGATGCTTCTATCTAGCTCAATTTATGAAATCTTTCTCTTATATTTCTTCCTTGAAACAAGCTGTTGATTTTCTTATTAGCTTCTCCTTTTGGGTGCTTTGCCCCATTAGTTAATAACAAAGCTACGATTCTAAATGCTTTGTTTTCAAGTATTACCACTTGATACATAAGCACCACAAGCATTTAATTAGAGGACTTCATTAAGCTCATTTGTTTCTTTTCTTGATTCTCTAATCATTGATGCTCAGAACCTTGAGCTTTGAGGGAGTGCTTTTGCACTTGAGCCTAGCCTTGACTTCTAAGTGTTTTGTTTTCAAGCATTTGGCTTGATACATAAACACCACAAGTACTTAACAAATAAATTGCCATTGGTACTCAGAGCCTTCAGCTTTCTCATTCTTTCCCTTTTTCTTTTCTTGCTTTAATTGTATTTGCTTTTTCAAGGTTTTCATGATTTTCAAAAGATTTCACAAAATGTCCTAGATGAAAACTTCAATTAAATAAAATCCAATGCAATTGAGCAACAATTAATCATACTAGCTTTCCAATACTTGTATGCACATGCTAAGTTCTTCTTTAATGCCTTGTTTGTTTTTGATTATGATACTTTACTGCTTTAAGCTTTACAAAACTCAAGTTGGTAGTCATAATGGCATGGCAACATGTTACAAATCAATATTCAAGCTATGCTTACTCATACCACACATGCATACAGAGAATATAAAGACAATCATGCAAAATAAAGTGCTAGAGACAAAGGAGAGGAAAAGGAACTTTACAACCTTGTAGTCTATCTTCTCTATTGTTGTCATTTTCCTCTTATTCTTCCCTTTCCCTTGCCATACTCAAAATGCTTGCTCATCCTCAAGCAACAATTAGAACAATGGCTATGGGGCTAAAATGGATCATGAGTGTCTCACACAATGAAATGTTAGCAATACATGTGTTTCAAGCAAGCAAAATTAAAGATAACAATCAAGGCACAAGAGACAGAGACATTTTTGTATTGCAAACATAAGAAGGTGTGCATGATACATTGCATAAAGATATAAGTGGCACACCAAACTTAGTGTGACACTTTCACTTGGAATTAATGCAAGTATCTTGTAAGAATTGGAACCAAATTTTGTTGCATAGCAACACCAAACTTAGAATGCAATCATATGTCAATTTATTTGAATTAAAACTAAGTAAGTAAAACTATTATTTGTTAAGTATAATCACCAAGCCAAGAATCTGTCATGTATAAAGCTCTCTTGGTAATGTATTAACAAACTCAGTAAATAAACAAACTAAAATGAAAGCATTTAAAAAAACAGAAAAATGACTAATGAAAAAGTGTCAAATTAAAAGAGAAAAATAAAACTATTGAGGCATTATGATTATGCAGACAAGTAGTGTTGCTTGAATAAATTGCATAGAAAATAAGTGGCACACCAAACTTAGAATCATGGTGTGTCACTTTCATTTTTTTAATTTGATGCAATCATCCAAAAAGATTGAAAACAATTTGTTGCAAGGCAACACCAAACTTAGAATGTAACTATATGCTAATTTATTGAATTTAAACAAAGCAAAGAAAGAAATGTACCTACGGTCTACCTGTTCTTCACTTCCTTCCTCTTCTTCTAATTTGTTAAGAGAAATGACCTTAAGGGGGGAGAAGATTCAGCTATTGTCCCTTGTCTTGGCCTTTCCTCAGCAAGCTTCCTTTTGTATATAGCTTGATTGATCTTTCTTGCTGGATTAGGGACAGGATTGGTGTTCTTGCTAGTTGCCTTCACTTCTTTGGATTTAAGACTTGGTTGCTGTGTGATTATTGGAGTTTTGTATTCATCCAGAGCCTTTTGAATTGGTGGTTCCATGAGCTTTTCCTCTATGTACTTCTCTGCTTCACTTGAGTTTGGAATGACTTTCTCATTTTCTTGCTCCTCCACTCATTTCTTTACACCCAACATTTGACTTAATAGCTTTTTCATTGAGGAGGTTTGTTGATCTTCCCAACATTTCTTCATCTCCTCTTCATATTTTCCAATCACAGATTCAATTGTTGAGAGTTTTTGGGTCAGGGAGGTTTGTGAGAATTATGAGTCTTCATGTTCCCTTGTCACCTCAAGTGCAGTTTCATTTTCAACCACCTCATTCTTCATTGAAAGTTCACTTGATGCAGTAGCCTCCTCATCTTGCTCTTCCACTTTATCCTTCATATCCATCAATTGGTCTTCATTTTCCTTGCTTAGTAGTTCTAAGTGTTTATCTGTGTCCTCCAATTGCTCATCCGTCTCCTGAGAAAGGAGTTCTAGTTCCCTCCGGGATTGTTGATATTCCTCCGCCATTCTGTTGAGCCTGGACTCAAGTTTTGAGAGTCTTTGGCTCGTGGAGGTTTGTATTGAGGCATAATCAAGTGATGAAGAACTTTCAAATGAGAAACTGGGACGTGAGGGTGGATGCTCTTTCATTCCTTGGTGATACTCCCAGCCACCATTAGAATAATGACTTGAATCATTTTGTGGTGGTGGGAGGTATCCCATATGATTCTCTTGCTCATCTTGTGTCTCCGAAGCAAATCTCCATGGATTGGAGTGCTCAGAATTTGTAATCTCTTGGTGATATTCCCAGCCACCATTAGAGATTGGTGATGGTGGGTAATATCCCATAAAATTTGTTTGATCATATGATGAGTTGAACTCTATTTGAATTTTGGAAAACACAACACCAAGGAAAATTGAAATTACTCATATCAGAGATGAGAATTTCTTAGTGAGGCAAAAACTCAAACACCTTGGTTTCAATCTATAACAGAAAACAAAAATAAAGAAAATGCTTGATCTAGATTTCTCACCCACTTAATCATTGTTGATCTAAATCAATCCCCGGCAATGGCGCCAAAAACTTGATGGTGTTTTTGTGGAAAAACGAATTTCCAAACACACAAATCTAACCGGCAAGTATACCGGGTCGCATCAAGTAGTAAAACTCACTTAGAGTGAGGTCGATCCCACAGGGATTGATGGATCAAGCAACTTTAGTGGGTGATTAGTTTAGTCAAGCTAACATTGAGTGAATTGTGTGAAATGTGGCCAACAGAATTTTAAATGACAAGAAATTTAAAGTTGCAGAAAGTAAACGTGCAGAAACTTAAAGAGCAAGAAAGTAAAATAGCTGAAACTTAAATTGCAAGAAATGTAAATTGCATGAAATCTAAAAGGGGGCTGGGGTGCTGGAAATTAAAGAGAGCAATAGATCAGAACTCAAAACTCTTGTAGCAAGCTTAAATTGCAGGAAAGTAAATTGGGAGCAATGTAAACAGAGAAGCAAAATTGCAGTGGATCAGAACTTAGAGCAATTGCGGAAAATGTAAAGTTGCAGGAAAAGTAAATCAAGCTCACAGCAAGCATCAAATGTAAAGTGCAGAGGAACAAGGAGAATTAAATTGCATGAAAGTAAATTAAAAGCAATGATAACAGAAAGCAATGGGAACCAAAGATCAAAAGCAAACTCAATGTAAATTTAATTTTAACTTGCAGCAAAAGGAAATTGTAGCAAATCTCAAACAGAAAAGTAAAATTACTTGAAGAAGCAAAACAGAAATAAAACTCAGCTTAATTACAACATGAAGTTAAAGACCTCAAGGGATCAAAGAGACTAGAAAACAAGTCTAGATCTCAGCCCCTTCCTTGATTAAGCAGAAAACAATTTGCAGAAGAAAGAAAGATGGAAGCAGTAAATAAAAACTCAGATTCAATTCTCAATTCACTAAGATTATGCAGAAGAAGAACAAAGAGAAGTTTCAGATCAAGGATGAAACAGAATTCCTTCAATCCCAATCCAAAACTCAAATTCAAAAAGGAAAAATTAAAAGAGAGCTCTCTACTACTACTCTCTATTGAAGCCAGCCTCTATGCTCTCTAATGGGGCTCCCCCTAGAGAATTGAAGCAGATGCCTTTCTATAGGCTTTTCACAAAATGAAAATGAAAATAAAAAATGAAATTCTAAACAAATTACAATTAAAAATAAATTCCTAAGCTAACTTGTTCTTGTGCCTTTGAGTTAATGGGCCTTGCTTGCTTTTTATTTGAAGAGTAGTGGATCCGGATGTTGGCTCTTTAATTTGGTGAAGAATTGAATTAAATTAGATTTTTGGTTGAATTTTCAGACCATGGGTCACACTTCCAGGGCAAAGCTCGGTTCTTGGCAAGAGCTTTGGCCAAGAGCTTTGGTTCCTTTCCTTGCCAAAGTGTGCGCACGTTCCTTCCTTGTGATAAGAGAACAAAGCTCTTTGCAAGAGCTTAAAAGCTCTTGGAAAGAGCTTTACCTGTCCTTGAGGTCCATGGTTCAAGTCTTGGGTGCAGCACTTGCTGGCCATTTTCCGTGGCACAAGAGTAGTGCCTAGTGTCTTCCCTTGGTATCCCTCTTTGAATCCTGGTGGAAGCACTTTGATTCATTTTTGCTTGTTTTTGGCCCTTAAAGATTCCTTTCACTCGTGCCACAATGCTATGCCAAATATGAATTGCCATATTTCGTTGGAAAGCTCTAAATGTCAGCTTTCCAATGCAACTGGAAGCACATCAATCGGATATCTGTAGCTCAAGTTATAACCCTTTGAAGGAGGCATGGTCATGCTGTAAACGCCCAGATTTTAACTTAGCGAAAATTCTTGCCTCCCTCCCCCTTGGTCTTGGGTTCAAGCCTTGGTGAGTGCATTGTTGAGCTCTTTTTCCCTTGATTTTTCCTTGAAGCAGCCCAAAAAAGCTCTTGGGCAAAGCTCTTGGCAAGAGCTTTGCATGTGAGCTTGCCTTGCTTCATTCTTCCATGTGCTTTTGATAAAGCTCTTGGCAAGAGCTTGGCTTTTGATTATTTGAAGTAAAGCTCTCCACAAGAGCTCTAAGCTCTTGGCAAGAGCTTTGTGCTCTTGCTCCTTGTTTTGAGCCACTCTTTTCTTCCTTTGGGCCACACTTCTCTTCCTTGATTTGGTCATGGGCCACGCTTTTAAAAGCGTGGCCTAAGCCTCCAAAGTGTGCTCCAACTTCAAAGTGTGCCCAAATTTCCTCTTTTCTTCTTTTTAGCTTATTTTGTGCTCTTTTTGCTTCTTTTTCTTCTTATTTCCTACAAAGTTTATCAAATCAAAAGATTAAAGAAATGTATCAATTAAACATAAAAGCATTCAATATTCAAGCACAAATCATCAATTTCTTGTATGAAAAAGCATAGAAAAAACATGACATGGTGACATGTCATCAGTAGTAATTGGATTATTTTCATGGATTGTTAATGCAGAGAATTGCTTTTATTTTTAATTAATTTTGAATCCTTATTTTATTTAAATTCATCATGTCTTCTTATATTTTTATGAGCATTATATTCATGTCAATGGAGTAGATCCAATACTTGACATGGGGGTTGATTAAAAGGAGACACTTGAGTTGGAAGGCTTAAGTGTTGATTAATCTGGAAGTTGTTGGCTAGTTCTGTATTTACTAACACTGGACCTTCCCAAGGGAGAGGACTAGGATTTGCGAATAAGGGTTAGCTTAATCACTTGACTTTCCTTTATTTAGTAAGGGTTAACTAAGTAAAAACAAAAACCTTTTTAATTCTACCCTTAAGAGATCCCAACAAGGATAGAACTTCCAATTAATCATTCCCCCAGTCAAGGCTTTTTATTTAGAATATCAATAATTATTCTTAGTTTATTTTTATTGCTTTAATTTACAATTATTTAATTGCTCATTATTCAACTCTTAAAACTCTCGGAAATTCCTAATTAATAAAATAGCACCCTTTCCTGCAACTCGTTGGGAGACGACTTGGGATTCATACTTCCAGTATTTTTATTCTTAATTTTTGTGACACCTTTCTAAATTGGTGAGGTGGATTTTAGCAGGTTAAGAGCTATACTTGCAACGCTGATCTCTTATTTAAAATCTCTTAATTGGCCTAACTTCCATGACAAGCACATAAAAAGGAGAGAATTCAGACCAGGGGAGTTAGTTCTTCTTTATAACTTCAGACTGAGGCTTATGCCAGGCAAACTAAGATCAAGATGGGAAGGTCCCTATAGAGTAGAAAAGGCAGAGCCATACGGAGTTTTCCACCTGCGTCATCCTTCTAGCTCCAAATTCATGAAAGTCAACGGACATCGCCTAAAGCTTTATCATGGTGAAAAGATGAAGGATCATAAAGAACTAGAGATTTTTCTTTTGGAAGACCCACCAACAGAAGCAGAATGAGCCTGAAGACGTCCAACTTAAGGACGTAAAAGCAAACTACTAGGTGGGAGACAACTCGCCATGGTATGATCGTTCAGTTTCAGTCTTAGTTTTATTTTTGTTTTTGTTAATGACTCTTCTTATAACCTCTGCATATAGCTGCATATATATAAAAAAAAGAAGAAAAAAAGGGCACGTGATGTGCCAGCGTCGCCGATGCGTCCGCGTCATAGTGCATTAGAAACTAAGAAGAAAAGAAGCAGAATGTCACGCGAAAGTGTGGCTGGAGGCGTGCCTTAGGCACAAATATGCTCACACGACCGCGTTATTTGGGCACTCACGTCATTCAAAAAATAGCCTCCCCACGCGTCCGCATCACCCACGCGAATGCGTGGCCCTAAAAATCGACGTAAATGAGGTATATAGCAGCAAGTTATGATGGAGTTGGGCTGGAATGATGCTCGTAGCACAAACCCTACCACGCGAACGCGTGCCCCAGGTGTCCGCGTCGTTTATCAAAATATGGCCATTCACGCGACCGCGTCACCCACGCGTCCACGTCATCCAGATTTTTGCCAAAATGCATTTAAAATAGAGACTTGTGCATACGCGAGGCTGCACTCGCGCCAATGGCACAAATCAGGCCACGCGATCGCGTGACCCACGCGTCCGCGTCACCTGAAATTATTGTCCACCACGCGATCGCGTGACCCACGCGTCTGCGTCATATGCGGCGCACAACTTATCCAGATCAGCCAAGATATCTTATCTTTTCTTTCCCAAATCCTAATCTTTTCTTTTCCTTTCTTATTTCTTTCTTCTCTCTTCTTCCCTCTTTATTCTTTCTCACTTTTTACTTTCTCCTCCCTTATTTTTCACATCCATTATCAAGGTTCTTTTCTTTTTTTATTCCCTTATTATTTTTTCATTCTTATTTTTATTAATGTTTTCTTTTTTTTTCTTTTTATTTTCATTATCTATATTTTCTTTTTCTTTCTTTTCTTTTTATTCCTTTAATTGGTGATAGAAATTTAATTAGGTGATTATTTACTTCTCTATTTTGCTTGTGAGTTATTGTGGAATTGTTTGACAATTACTATTACTTCTTAAAAGTTTGCTTGCATGTTCAATTTAATACTTTCAATAACATATTTACCATGCATGTTATGTGTTTGTGAAAAAGCCCGTATGGCATTGCACATTATTTTTATATTATTCTATTCTACTACTTTAATGCCTGTTTTTCACAAAACCCCTTTTATATTTTATTATTTAAATATAATTGTCAATACAAACAGATTATTAGTTTAAGAGACTTGATAATCTAACTTGGACATTGAATGCTTGATCTATGCTACTCATGCCTTTGCCGGCATGCCAATAAACATCTTGCATTTAATAGCCATAACATGCACTTGCTATATTTCTATTGATGAACTTTTGACATGGATTCGCGACCATGTGTTAATGACATCCTTCTTTACCGTGCATTGATTATCACTTGTACCCTTCTCTTCCTTGCTCTAACCTTTAAGCTTTTAAAGTTACTTACTTTTTCCTTTTTTAGGATGGCCACTGATGAGCGGATAATTTATATGCTTTTTGGCATTATTTTTAGTATGTTTTTAGTGGAATCTAGTTACTTTTAGGGATGTCTTCATTAGTTTTTATGTTAAATTCACATTTCTGGACTTTACTATGAGTTTCTGTGTTTTTCTGTGATTTCAGGTATTTTCTGGCTGAAATTGAGGGACTTGAGCAAAAATCAGATTCAGAGGTTGAAGAAGGACTGCTGATGCTGTTGGATTCTGACCTCCCTACACTCAAAGTTGATTTTCTAGAGCTACAGAACTCGAAATGGCACGCTTCCAATTGCGTTGGAAAGTAGACATCCAGGGCTTTCCAGAATTGTATAATAGTCTATACTTTGCCCAAGTTTAGATGACGCAAACTGGCGTTCAACGCCAGCTCTCTGCCCAATTTTGGCGTCCAGCGCCAGAAACAAGCTGCAAAGTGGAGTTCAATGCCCAAACTGGCACAAAAGCTGGCGTTCAACTCCAAGAAGGACCTCTACACGTGCAACACTCAAGGTCAGCCCAAGCACACACCAAGTGGGCCCCGGAAGTGGATTTATGCATCAATTACTTACTTCTGTAAACCCTAGTAGCTAGTTTATTATAAATAGGACCTTTTACTATTGTATTAGACATCTTTGGATCTTTGGATTATCTTTTGATCCTTTGATCATCTTTTGACGCCTGGTTCTTAGATCAGAGGGGCTGGCCATTTGGCCATGCCTAGACCTTTCACTTATGTATTTTTAACGGTAGAGTTTCTACACTCCATAGATTAAGGTGTGGAGCTCTGCTGTTCCTCAAAGATTAATGCAAAGTACTACTGTTTTCTATTCAATTCATCTTATTTTGCTTCTAAGATATACATTCGCACTTCAACCTGAATGTGATGAACGTGATAATCATCATCATTCCCTATGAACGCGTGCCTGACAACCACTTCCGTTCTACATTAGAATTGAATGAGTATCTCTTAGATCTCTTAATCAGAATCTTCGTGGTGTAAGCTAGAATGCTGGCGGCATTCAAGAGAATCCGGAAGGTCTAAACCTTGTCTGTGGTATTCCGAGTAGGATTCAATGATTGGATGACTGTGACGAGCTTCAAACTCGCAAGTGCTGGGCGTTAGTGACAGACGCAAAAGGATAGTAAATCCTATTCCAGCATGATCGAGAACCGACAGATGAATAGCCGTGCCGTGACAGGGTGCGTTGATCATTTTCACTGATAGGATAAGGTGAAACCATTGACAAGGGTGATGCCTCCAGACGATTAGCCGTGCCGTGACAGGGCATTTGGATCATTTTCCCGAGAGAAGACCGAAAGTAGCCATTGACAATGGTGATGTATCACATAAAGCCAGCCATGGAAAGGAGTAAGACTGATTGGATGAAGGCAGCAGGAAAGCAAAGGTTCAGAGGAATGAAAAGCATCTCTATTCGCTTATCTGAAATTCTCACCAATGAATTACATAAGTATTTCTATCCTTTATTATATATCTTTTAATTATCTAATCCAATCACATTTAACCCTACCTGACTGAGATTTGCAAGGTGAACATAGCTTGCTTCATACCAACAATCTCCGTGGGATTCGACCCTTACTCACGTAAGGTATTACTTGGACGACCCAGTGCACTTGCTGGTTAGTTGTGCGAAGTTGTGAACCATGGTATTGGCATCATGTTTTTGGCGCCATTACCAGGGAAAGACAGAGCAATGGATTTTACATAATTAAAGTGTAATCACAATTTCTGCGCACCAAGTTTTTGGCGCCATTGCCGGGGATTGTTTGAGTTTTCGATAAGCTTTTGGTTCGGTAACATCAGTGCCAAGTTTGGATCTGGCAACAACACCAAGTTTTTGGCGCCGTTGCCGGGGATTGTTCGAGTTTGGACAACTGACGGTTCATCTTGTTGCTCAGATTAGGTAATTTTCTTTTTGTTTTCTTTTCAAAAATTTTTCAAAAATATTTCAAAATTTTCTCACCTGTTTTCGAAAAAAAAAATTTATTCAAAATTTTTAAGAATGAATTCTAGTGTTTCATGAAGCATGTGAAGCCTGGCTGGCTGCAAAGCCATGTCTAAATTCTTTTGGACTGAGGCTTCCAAACCATCAGCATAGAGGCAAGTTACATATTTGATAAGTAATGAGCAGTATATTCTGATATCTTGCTGAAGCTTGGCTGGCCATTGGCCATGTCTAGTGTTTTGAACCGGAGCTTTCATTGAAAGCTTGGCTGGCTAGTGAGCCATGTCTAATTCTTGGACTGAAGCTTTAGACTAAGAATGCAAGATTCCTGGAATTCATATTAAAAATTTTGGAATCCTTATTTTTCTTTTTCAATTAATTTTCAAAAAATAAAAAAAATACAAAAAAGTCATAAAATCATAAAAATCAAAAATATTTTTGTGTTTCTTATTTGAGTCTTGAGTCATGTTATAAGTTTGGTGTCAATTGCATACTCATCTTGCATTTTTTTGAAAAATTCATGCATTCATGGTGTTCTTCATGATCTTCAAGTTGTTCTTGGTAAGTCTTCTTGTTTGATCTTGATGTTTTCTTGTTTTGTGTCCTTTCTTGTTTTTCATATGCATTCCTGAATTCTTTATGTCTAAGCATTAAAGAATTCTAAGTTTGGTGTCTTGCATGTTTTCTTTGCATTAAAAATTTTTCAAAAATATGTTCTTGGTGTTCATCATGCTCTTCATAGTGTTCTTGGTGTTCATCTTGACATTCATAGCATTCTTGCTTGCATCACATGTTTTGATCTAAAATTTCATGCATTGCATCAATTTACTTATTTTTCTCTCTCATCATAAAAATTCAAAAATAAAAAAAATATCTTTCCCTTTTTCTCTCTTAAAAATTCGAAAATTAGATTTGACTTTTTCAAAAATTTTTAAAATCTAGTTGTTTTTATGAGTCAAATCAAATTTTCAATTTAAAAGAAAAAAATCTGATCTTTTTCAAAAATCAAATCTTTTTTTTCAATTTTTTTTAGTTATTTTTGAAAATTTCAAAAAATATTTTTCAAAAATCTTTTTCTTAATTTTACATCATATTTTCGAAAATAACTTCATCAATTAATGTTTTGATTCAAAAATTTCAAGTTTGTTACTTACTTGTTAAGAAAGATTCAAACTTTAAGTTCTAGAATCATATCTTGTGATTTCTTGTGAATCAAGTCATTAATTGAGATTTTAAAAATCAAATCTTTTTCAAAAACTAATTTCTATCATATCTTTTCAAAAAATATCTTCCTATCTTATCTTTTCCAAAAAAATATGATTTCAAAATATCTTTTCTAACTTCCTAACTTCTTATCTTTTCAAATTTGTTTCAACTAACTAACTAACTTTTTGTTTGTTTCTTACCTTTTTCAAAACTACCTAACTAACTCTCCCTCTCTAATTTTCGAAAATATCTTCCCTCTTTTTCAAAAATTCTTTTTAATTAACTAATTATTTTAGTTTTAATTTTTGAAAATTACTAACATTTTTCAAAAACTATTTTCGAAAATCACTAACTCTTTTTCAAAAATTATTTTCGAAAATTCCTTCTCTCTCATCTTATTCTATTTATTTATTCATCTACTAACATCTCTCCCTCACCCACCAAAAATCCGAACCCTCTCTCTCTCTCTTTCTGAGTTCAGATTTTTCTCTTCTTCTTTTCTTCTACTAACAATAAGGAACCTCTTTACTGTGACATATAGGATTCCTCTTCTTTTCTTTTTCTCTTCTCTTTCTTATGAGAAGGGACAGAGAAAAAGTCATTCTTGTTGAAGATGATCCAGAACCTGAAAAGACTCTGAAGAGAAAACTAAGAGAAGCTAAATTACAACAATCCAGAGACAACTTGATTGAAAATTTTGAACAAGTAAAGGAGATGGCAGCCAAACCCAACAACAATGCAAGGAGAATGCTTGGTGACTTTACTGCACCTAATTCCAATTTACATGGAAGAAGCATCTCCATTCCTGCCATTGGAGCAAACAACTTTGAGCTGAAACCTCAGCTAGTTTCTCTGATGCAGCAGAACTGCAAGTTTCATGGACTTCCATCTGAAGATCCTTTTCAGTTCTTAACTGAATTCTTGCAGATCTGTGATACTGTTAAGACTAATGGAGTAGATCCTGAAGTCTACAGGCTCATGCTTTTCCCTTTTACTATAAGAGACAGAGCTAGAGTGTGGTTGGACTCTCAACCCAAAGACAGCCTGAACTCTTGGGATAAGCTGGTCACGGCTTTCTTAGCCAAGTTCTTTCCTCTGAGCAAGCTTAGAGTGGATGTTCAAACCTTCAAACAAAAAGATGGTGAATCCCTCTATGAAGCTTGAGAAAGATATAAACAGTTGACCAAAAAGTGTCCTTTTGACATGCTTTCAGAATGGACCATCCTGGATATATTCTATGATGGTTTATCTGAGCTATCAAAGATGTCATTGGATACTTCTGCAGGTGGATCCATTCACCTAAAGAAAATGCCTGCAGAAGCTCAAGAACTCATTGACATGGTTGCTAATAACCAGTTCATGTACACTTCTGAGAGGAATCCTGTGAGTAATGGGACGCCTATGAAGAAGGGAGTTCTTGAAGTTGATACTCTGAATGCCATATTGGCTCAGAACAAAATATTAACTCAGCAAGTCAATATGATTTCTCAGAGTCTGAATGGAATGCAAGCTGCATCCAACAGTACTCAAGAGGCTTCTTATGCAGAAGAAGCTTATGATCCTGAAAACCCTGCAATAGCAGAGGTGAATTACTTAGGTGAACCTTATGGAAACACCTATAATCCATCATGGAGAAATCATCCAAATCTCACATGGAAGGATCAAAGGCCTCAACAAGGCTTTAATAATGGTGGAAGAAACAGGTTTAACAATAATAAACCTTTTCCATCATCTACTAAGCAACAGACAGAGAACTCTGAACAAAATACTTCTAATTTAGCAAACTTAGTCTCTGATCTATCCAAGACCACTGTAAGTTTCATGAATGAAACAAGGTCTTCCATTAGAAATCTGCAAGCACAAGTGGGCCAGCTGAGTAAAAGGATCACTGAAATCCCTCCTAGTACTCTCCCAAGCAATACAGAAGAGAATCCAAAAGGAGAGTGAAAGGCCATTGACATAAGCACCATGGCCGAACCTGTAAGGGAAGGAGAAGACGTGATTCCCAAGGAGGAAGACCTCCTGGGACGTCCAGTGATCAATAAGAAGTTTCCCTCTGAGGAACCAAAAGACTCTGAGGCTCATCTAGAGACCATAGAGATTCCATTGAACCTCCTTATGCCATTCATGAACTCTAATGAGTATTCCTCTTGTGAAGAGAATGAGGATGTCACTGAAGAGCAAACTGCCAAGTTTTTTGGTGCAATCATGAAGCTGAATGCCAAATTATTTGGTATTGAAACTTGGGAAGATGAACGTCCCTTGTTCACCAATGAACTAAGTGATCTGGATCAACTGACATTGCCTCAGAAGAGACAGGATCCTGGAAAGTTCATAATACCTTGTACCATAGGCACCATGATCTTTAAGGCTCTGTGTGACCTTGGTTCAGGAATAAACCTCATGCCCCTCTCTGTAATAGAGAAACTGGGAATCTATGGGGTGCAAGCTGCTAGAATCTCATTAGAGATGGCAGATAATTCAAGAAAACAGGCTTATGGACAAGTAGAGGACGTGTTAGTAAAGATTGAAGGCCTTTACATCCCTGCTGATTTCATAGTCCTGGATACTAGAAAGGAAGAGGATGAATCCATCATCCTAGGAAGACCTTTCCTAGCCACAACAAGAGCTGTGATTCATGTGGACAGAGGAGAATTAATCCTTCAATTGAATGAGGACAACCTTGTGTTTACAACTCAAGGATCTCTCTCTGCATCCATGGAGAGGAAGCATAAAAAGCTTCTCTCAAAGCAGAGTCAAACAGAGCCCCCACAGTCAAACTCTAAGTTTGGTGTTGGGAGGCCACAACCAAACTCTAAGTTTGGTGTTGAACTCCCATATCCAAACTCTAAGTTTGGTGTTGGAGAGTCTCAACAATGCTCTGAACATCTGTGAGGCTCCATGAGAGCCCACTGTCAAGCTATTGACATTAAAGAAGCGCTTGTTGGGAGGCAACCCAATTTTTATTTATCTAACTATATTTTTCTTAGTTATAGGTCTTTATAGGTTGATGATCATGTGGAGTCACAAAATAAATATAAAAATTGAAAACGGAATCAAAAACAGCAGAAGAAAAATCACACCCTGGAGGAAGCATCTGCCTGGCGTTCAACGCCAGAACAGAGCATGGTTCTGGCGCTGAACGCCCAAAATGGGCAGTATCTGGACGCTGAACGCCCAAAATGGGCATCATCTGGGCGCTGAACGCCAAAATGGCACCCTGGAGAAGAGCTGGCGCTGAACGCCCAGAACAAGCATGGTTCTGGCGTTCAACGCCAGAAATGGCCAACAAATGGGCGTTGAACGCCCAAAATGGGCACCAACCTGGCGTTGAATGCCCAGAGTTGTGTGCAAGGGCATTTTACATGCCTAATTTGGTGCAAGGTTGTAAATCCTTGAACACCTCAGGATCTGTGGACCCCACAGGATCATCTCAGGATCTGTGGACCCCACAGGATCATCTCAAGATCTGTGGACCCTACAGGATCCCCACCTACCTCCACTCACTCTCTTCTCACCCCTCTTTCACACAATCCCATAAACACTCTTCCCCAAAACCCTTCACCAATCACCTCAATCTCTCTTCCCCATCACCTCTACACCACTCCCATCCATCCTCTCTTCCCCATAAACCTACCTCATAAACTCCACCTACCTTTAAAATTCAAAATCAATTTCCCACTCAAACCTACCCTATATGGCCGAAACTTAACCCCCCTCCCTCCCCTATATAAAGCCTTCCATTCTTCTTCATTTTCACACACTACAACCCTCTCTTCCCCTTCTTGGCCGAATACACTCTCCCTCTTTTCCTTCATATTTTCTTCTTCTTATTCATCTATTCTTTCTTCTCTTGCTCTAGGGCGAGCAAACATTCTAAGTTTGGTGTGGTAAAAGCATAAGCTTTTTGTTTTTCCATTACCATTGATGGCACCTAAGACCGGAGAATCCTCTAGAAAGGGAAAAGGGAAGACAAAAGCTTCCACCTCCGAGTCATGGGAGATGGAAAGGTTCATCTCCAAAGCCCATCAAGACCACTTCTATGATGTTATGGCCAAGAAGAAGGTGATCCCCGAGGTCCCTTTCAAACTCAAAAGAAATGAGTATCCGGAGATCCGACATGAAATTCAAAGAAGAGGTTGGGAAGTTCTAACAAATCCCATCCAACAAGTCGGCATCCTAATGGTTCAAGAGTTCTATGCCAATGCATGGATCACCAAGAACCATGATCAAAGTAAGAACCCGGATCCAAAGAACTATGTTACAATGGTTCGGGGGAAATACTTAGATTTTAGTCCGGAAAATGTGAGGTTGGCGTTCAACTTGCCAAACATGAAAGAGAACGCACGCCCCTACACAAGGAGAGTCAACTTTGACCAAAGGTTGGACCAAGTCCTTATGGACATATGTGTAGAAGGAGCTCAATGGAAAATTGACTCAAAAAGCAAACTGGTTCAACTAAGAAGATTGGACCTCAAGCCTGTAGCTAGAGGATGGTTGGAGTTCATTCAATGCTCAATCATTCCCACTAGCAACCGGTCTGAAGTTACTATAGACCGGGCCATCATGATTCATAGCATCATGATTGGAGAAGAGGTGGAAGTTCATGAGATTATACCTCAAGAACTCTACAAGGTGGCTGACAAGTCCTCCACTATGGCAAGGTTAGCCTTTCCTCACCTCATTTGCCACCTATGCAATTCAGCTGAGATTGACATAGAGGGAGATATCCTTATTAAAGAGGACAAGCCCATCACTAAGAAAAAGATGGAGCAAGCAAGAGAACCCATTCATGGAGCTCAAGAGGCGTATGAAGCTCATCACCATGAGATCCCGGAGATGCCTCAAATGCACTTTCCTCCACAAAACTATTGGGAGCAAATCAACACCTCCCTAGGAGAATTAAGTTCCAATATGAGACAATTAAGGGTGGAACATCAAGAGCACTCCATCATCCTTCATGAAATTAGAGAAGATCAAAAAGCAATGAGGGAGGAGCAACAAAGACAAGGAAGAGACATAGAAGAGCTCAAGGACATCATTGGTTCCTCAAGAAGGAAACGCCACCATCACTAAGGTGGATTCATTCCTTGTTCTTATTTCTTCTGTTTTTCGTTTTCTATGTTATGTACTTATCTGTGTTTGTGTCTTCATTACATGATCATTAGTAGTTAGTAACTTTGTCTTAAAGTTATGAATGTCATATGAATCCATCACCTCTCTTAAATGAAAAATGTTTTAATTCAAAAGAACAAGAAGTACATGAGTTTTGAATTTATCCTTGAACTTAGCTTAATTATATTGATGTGGTGACAATGCTTCTTGTTTTCTGAATGTATGCTTGAACACTGCATATGTCTTTTGAAGTTGTTGTTTAAGAATGTTAAATATGTTGGCTCTTGAAAGAATGATGACTAGGAGACATGTTATTTGATAATCTGAAAAATCATAAAAATGATTCTTGAAGCAAGAAAAAGTAGCAAAGAACAAAGCTTGCAGAAAAAAAAATAGGCAAAAAAAAAAATAGAAAGAAAAAGCAAGCAGAAAAAGCCAAAAGCTCTTAAAACCAAGAGACAAGAGCAAAAAGCCAATAACCCTTAAAACCAAAAGGCAAGGGCAAATAAAAAGGATCCCAAGGCTTTGAGCATCAGTGGATAGGAGGGCCTAAAGGAATAAAATCCTGGCCTAAGCGGCTAAACCAAGCTGTCCCTAACCATGTGCTTGTGGCGTGTAGGTGTCAAGTGAAAACTTGAGACTGAGTGGTTAAAGTCAAGGTCCAAAGCAAAAAAAGAGTGTGCTTAAGAACCCTGGACACCTCTAATTGGGGACTTTAGCAAAGCTGAGTCACAATCTGAAAAGGTTCACCCAATTATGTGTCTGTGGCATTTATGTATCCGGTGGTAATACTGGAAAACAAAGTGCTTAGGGCCACGGCCAAGACTCATAAAGAAGCTGTGTTCAAGAATCATCATACGGAACTAGGAGAATCAATAACACTATCTGAACTCTGAGTTCCTATAGATGCCAATCATTCTGAACCTCAATGGATAAAGTGAGATGCCAAAACTATTCAAGAGGCAAAAAACTACAAGTCCCGCTCATCTAATTGAAGCTATGTTTCATTGATAGTTTGGAATTTATAGTATATTCTCTTCTTTTTATCCTATTTGATTTTCAATTTCTTGGGGACAAGCAACAATTTAAGTTTGGTGTTGTGATGAGCGGATAATTTATACGCTTTTTGGCATTGTTTTTAGTATGTTTTTAGTGGAATCTAGTTACTTTTAGGGATTTCTTCATTAGCTTTTATGTTAAATTCATATTTATGGACTTTACTATGAGTTTGTGTATTTTTCTGTGATTCCAGGTATTTTCTGGCTGAAATTGAGGGACTTGAGCAAAAATCAGATTCAGAGGTTGAAGAAGGACTGCTGATGCTGTTGGATTCTGACCTCCCTGCACTCAAAGTGGATTTTCTGGAGCTACCAAACTCGAAATGGCGCGCTTCCAATTTCTTTGGAAAGTAGACATCCAGGTCTTTCCAGCAATGTATAATAGTCCATGCTTTGCCTAAGTTTAGACGACGCAAACTGGCGTTCAACGCCAGCTCTCTGCCCAATTCTGGCGTCCAGCGCCAGAAACAAGCTGCAAAGTGGAGTTCAACGCCCAAACTGGCACAAAAGCTGGCGTTCAACTCCAAAAAGGACCTCTACACGTGCAACACTCAAGCTCAGCCCAAGTACACACCAAGTGGGCCCCAGAAGTGGATTTATGCATCAATTACTTACTTTTGTAAACCCTAGTAGCTAGTTTATTATAAATAGGACCTTTTACTATTGTATTAGAAATCTTTGGATCTTTGGATTATCTTTTGATCCTTTGATCATCTTTGGACGCCTGGTTCTTAGATCAGAGGGGCTGGCCATTCGGCCATGCCTGGACCTTTCACTTATGTATTTTTAATGGTAGAGTTTCTACACTCCATAGATTAAGGTGTGGAGCTCTGCTGTTCCTCAAAGATTAATGCAAAGTACTACTGTTTTCTATTCAATTCATCTTATTTCGCTTCTAAGATATACATTCACACTTCAACCTGAATGTGATGAACGTGACAATCATCATCATTCCCTATGAACGCGTGCCTGACAACCACTTCCATTCTACATTAGAATTGAATGAGTATCTCTTAGATCTCTTAATCAGAATCTTCGTGGTGTAAGCTAGAATGATGGCGGCATTCAAGAGAATATGGAAGGTCTAAACCTTGTCTGTGGTATTCCGAGTAGGATTCAATGATTGGATTACTGTGACGAGCTTCAAACTCGCGAGTGCTGGGCGTTAGTGACAGACGCAAAAGGATAGTAAATCCTATTCCAGCATGATCGAGAACCGACAGATGAATAGTCGTGCCGTGACAGGGTGCGTTGATCATTTTCACTGAGAGGATAAGGTGAAACCATTGACAAGGGTGATGCCTCCAGACGATTAGCCGTGCCGTGACAGGGCATTTGGATCATTTTCCCGAGAGAAGACCGAAAGTAGCCATTGACAATGGTGATGTATCACATAAAGCCAGCCATGGAAAGGAGTAAGACTGATTGGATGAAGGCAGCAGGAAAGCAAAGGTTCAGAGGAACGAAAAGCATCTCTATTCGCTTATCTGAAATTCTCACCAATGAATTACATAAGTATTTCTATCCTTTATTATTTATCTTTTAATTATCTAATCCAATCACATTTAACCCTACCTGACTGAGATTTGCAAGGTGACCATAGCTTGCTTCATACCAACAATCTCCGTGGGATTCGACCCTTACTCACGTAAGGTATTACTTGGACGACCCAGTGCACTTGCTGGTTAGTTGTGCAAAGTTGTGAACCATGGTATTGGCATCATGTTTTTGGCGCCATTACCAGGGAAAGAAAGAGCAATGAATTTTACATAATTAAAGTGTAATCACAATTTCTGCGCACCAGCCACCAAGAAGGGTAAAGAGAAAGCTACTCCAAAACCACCAGCAAGGAAAGGAACAAAAATAGCACTAGTGGCAGAGCCATCTTCAACAGCAGTTAAGCCCTCAACAAAATGAATCAAGAGGATCATCAAGGTCGATAAAAAAGAGAAAGCTTTCCCAGTAAAGGAGACTGCGTGGTTCCCTAACCGCTACTGCAAGCAGATGTTCCCTATCCTGGCTGAAAGAAATTATAATAACAAATACCTTCTCATCCTCCCGACCAACATTATTGAATTTGTTGAGCCTCGAATTGAACGAAGACATTAGGGATTCCTACGGAGACAGCCAAAGTAGGTTAATCTTTCATGGGTAGTTGAATTCTACTCCAATTTCCATATGCCAACCATGCAGTCTGTCTATGTCCGTCAGAAGTAAGTTCCCATAACAGAAGATGCCATTCAAAGAGCTTTAGATCTTCCCCCTTCACCAGAAGGATTGGACGCATTCCAAGAAGCCTCATTCAAACGGCAGACATACCAATTTGACTAGGACACCATTCTCAGAGTTATAGCACAACCTGGCAGCAGATGGATCTATGGATACCATCGATCTCGACCTAAGAGCATTTTGGCTTCTGCACTCACTTTAGAGGCTTGAGTATGGGCACAGATTATGTTCCATTACGTCTTTCCGAGCACTCACGAGTCCTCCTTCACCACAGACATGGCTGTTTTACTTTGGTGTATCCTTACAGACCAGCACCTCAATTTACCAAGACACATTCGGCATGCTATGGGACACGTACAGATTGCGGGCAACCTACCTTTTCCTGCCTTAGTTTCAAATCTAGTCTCAGCAGCCGGAGTCTCCTACAAAGCTGGGGACACCAAGGCCATGATTCCACGAGATGATCAGATAGTCCCTAATGGGAACATATTAGACCTCCAGCAGCCACTCCTGGCCGGCCTGTAGGCCCGGCCGAAGATATTCCTTCTCCTTCCACATCACAAGCACCTTCAACAAACCAACTGCTCCATCAGATAATTAAGAGGCTAGACCGGCTTGACCAGAAAGGAAAGCAAAGGGAGCATCGTAACAAGCGCCGATTTACGTACCTCAAGGAGCTGCTTGTTGGTAACCTCCCACCTGAAGAAGAACCAGACACCCCAGACTCTACTTCATTTACCAGCACAGGGAGCCATGACGGTCCCGATTGTGGAGATGCTGCTACCAAACCCCTGTTGTTCCTGACTAATGGCACCAAGGACAGTGCCAAGCTTTAAGTGTGGGGAGGTCGGTCAGTACCTGACTTTCGGAGGTAATTTCTCTATCTTAGCACCAATAAAATAGGATATTTATTTAATTTTTCTTTTGTTATAATATGATAAAATTGCATAGTAATAAGTTATTTTCATGCATGTTCTAATTGGTTAGAAATTAATAAGTTTCTTTTTAAGACCCTATTTTTTTTGAAAATTTTCACTAATTTAAATCGGAACTTTTGTGTTAAACTTGTTTAGAAAGTTGTATTTGGAACATAGTTAAAAGCTAGAACACACAACCTGTGAGACTTGAGCTTAATAAAATAGTTACATTATTTAACCATAAAATTTTTATTCTTGTGTGTTTGCTTCTCTGTGATTGTAATCTATATTTTGTTCTATTCTATATGTCCAATATTTAATGTGTTATATGCATGCATATGATTGAGGCCATTTATTTTATTAACTCACTTACCCCAAATAGCCTACCCTTCCATTTACCTTTGTTAGCCAACTTTGAGCCTTTTAATCCCCTTTGTTCTATATTTTACCACATTACTAGCCTTAAGCGGAAAAACAAGTTAATTACCCCAAATTGAATCTTTGGTTAGCTTAAGATAAAAAATGTATATCAATTAAAGTGTGGGAAACTATGGGAATATTGGTTAATAAGGAATTGTGTCATGATAAAATGTTGGGAATTTAGGCACCTACTCATGTAAAACTAGAAAAATTATAAATCAACGTGCATTGATAAGCTATGTTTATTTTCCTAGTCATAAAAAAAATAAAAATAAAAAATAAAAAAATCCAAAAATATTCAAATAAATAAGTAATTAGATAAATGAATAAGGGGACAAAATTACCCCAATGCTAAGTTAACTTTAATGAAAAATCAATGCATATGTGATACAAGTTAAGAGAAAAAGTTGATGCATTAGTTAAGGATGATCTAAGAAGAAAATAGAGTATGTATGTTAGGTGATAGCTTAGGTTGATCAAAGATTCAATTTATAGCTCACTTAGTCATATATATACCCTAACCTTTACCTTGGCCCCATTACAACCTTGAAAAGACCTCATGATATTTGCATCAGTACATTAAATACTTGTTGATTGGTTAGGTGAAGAACAAGGTTTCGAAAGCATGATTAGAGAAAAGTAGAGTGATTACCCTATACACTAGAGAGACTAGAGTGCACATACACCATCAAGCGAGGGTTCAATGCTTAATCCTATGTTCCCTGCTTTCATAAGCTGTCTTCCTACAAGTTTACTTGCTTTTATTGTATAATTTGAGTTAGTGAAATTTGATTTATTTTTATCTTGAAAGAACTTATTTATTTTTTGACTAAGTAGACAAAATCATTTTATCATATAGCTGCATTCATATACATAGGTTATATTGCATTGCATTATATGAGTCTTACTTTTCCCTACTCATTTGTTTTATCTCCTTAAGCTAAGCATGAGAACATGCTAATGTTTAAGTGTGGGGAGGTTGATAAACCACTATTTTATGGTTTATCTTGTGTTTGATTGAGTGGTTTCATCAAGTCATCACCTACTTATTCATACTAATTGCATGATTTTATAATTCCTTCCTAGTTTGTTTTATGGTTGAAAACTTGCTTTCCAAAGATCCTTAATTTATATATTTTAATTCTCCTATATACCATTCAATGTCGTGATCCTTGTGTTAAGTGTTTCAGGCTTTATAGGGCAGAAATGGCTTTGACAATGAAGAGGAAGCTTGCAAAAATGGAAGGAACACAAGAAACTAAGGAGATGACCAGTGAACACTGACGCGCGCGCATGGCCCACACGAGCGCGTGGAATGAAGAAAATCGCAGCGATGCGTGCGTGTGCCTGACGCGTACGCGTGGATTGGAGTTTGGACGAATGACGTGATCGTGTGGACGACGCATACGCGTGACCTACGCAATCTGCAGAATTAACAGAAAACGCTGGGGGCAATTTCGGGCCGCGTTTTGACCCAGTTTTCGGCCCAGAAACACAGAATAAAGCTAGGGAACATGCAGAGACTCAACATACATCTACATATAGATTAGATTTACATATTCTCATGAGGATAGTTTTAGGTTTTCTCTACATTCATAGTTAATTAGTTTTATGCTTTTGGATATTGAAGAAGTAATTACCTCCGTTGAAGACATTATTCTAGTTTGTTTCTTTACTTACTCTTTTACTTATTTATAACATATTCTTAATTCTTAAAGTAGTAATTGGATTATTTTCATGGATTGTTAATGCAGAGAATTGCTTTTATTTTTAATTAATTTTGAATCCTTATTTTATTTAAATTAATCATGTCTTCTTATATTTTTATGAGCGTTATATTCATGTCAATGGAGTAGATCCAATACTTGACATGGGGTTGATTAAGAGGAGACACTTGAGTTAGAAGGCTTAAGTGTTGATTAATCTAGAAGTTGTTGGCTTGTTCTGTATTTACTAACGCTAGACCTTCCGAAGGGAGAGGACTAGGATTTGCAAATAAGGGTTAGCTTAATCACTTGACTTTCCTTTATTTCGTAAGGGTTAACTAAGTGAAAATAACAACCTTTTTAATTCTACACTTCAGAGATCCCAACAAGGATAGAACTTCCAATTAATCATTCCTCCAGTCAAGGTTTTTTATTTAGAATATCAATAATTATTCTTAGTTTATTTTTATTGCTTTAATTTACAATTATTTAATTGCTCATTAATCAACTCTCAAAACTCTCAGAAATTCCTAATTAATAAAATAGCACCCTTTTCTGCAACTCGTTGGGAGACGACCTGGGATTCATACTCCCGGTATTTTTATTCTTAATTTTTGTGAGACCTTTCTAAATTGGTGAGGCGGATTTTAGCTGGTTAAGAGCTATACTTGCAACGCTGCTCTCTTATTTAAAATCTCTTAATTGGCCTAACTTCTACCACGCACCAGTCTCTAAATCTTCTATGCAAACACAATCGCCACTAATTCAAAATCATGAGTTGGGTAATTTATCTCATGCGGTCTCAGCTGACGCGATGCGTAAGCCACCACATTCCGGTGTTGCATCAACACGCAACCCAAACCCTTCAAGGAAGCATCGCAATATACTTCAAATGGTTCATGCGGTTCCGGCAAAATCCTTCAATAAATCTTCGGCAGTGCTATTTGGGAAAATCGTTCAATAAATCTTCGGTAATATCTAGCTAAACCCAAGAAGCTTTGGACTTCAGTCATCGTCGTTGGTCTTTCCCATTCCATTACCGCTTCTACCTTCGAAGGATCGACAACTATTCCTCCTTTGCTCACAACGTGACCGAGGGACTTCACTTCCTCCTTCCAGAACTCGCACTTCGACAACTTAGCATACAATTTTCACTCTTTTAAGATTTACAACACAATCCTCAAGTGTTCCTCATGCTCCTTCACCGTCTTAGAATAAACTAAGATATCGTCTATGAAAACTACCACGAATTTGTCCAAAAAGGGACGAAAGACTCTGTTCATGTAATTCATGAATATAGCAGGTGTATTTGTTAATCCAAAAGACATCACCGCAAACTCGTAGTGCCCATAGCGCGTCCTAAATGCAGTCTTAGGGATATCACCCTCCTTCACCCTTATCTGATGGTAACCGGATCTCAAATCAATCTTGGAAAACACCCAGCTCCTTGCAGTTGATCCATCAAGCATCTATCCTTGGCAGCGAGTACTTATTCTTCGTAGTTACTTTGTTCAACTGTCGGTAATTCACGCATAATCTCATTCCTCCATCCTTCTTCTTCACCAATAAAACTGGCGCTCCCCATGTTGATACACTCTGTCGAATGAACCTCTTGTTCAGAAGCTCTTCCAACTGAGTCTTTAATTCGGCCAGCTCTATCAGAGCCATCTGATATGGCGCAATCGACACTGGTCTGGCTCCCGGCACCAATTCAATCACGAATTCAAACTTCCTTTAAGGTGGAAACTTGATGATCGGAATTCACTATCCATATAAAATGAATCCGTTCTTTGGCATGTGCACCAAATATCGTCAAGTAATAACCCACTAGGAGTGGGGTCGAATCCCACAGAGATTAACAGATTAAAGCAAACAATAGTTAATTGATTATTCTAGTTAGACTATTCAATTTTTGAAGTGATAAGCAAACAAAATTGTAAATTGTATGAAAGTAAAGGAAAGCAATAAAGTGCAAGGAAGTAAATGGCAAGGAAAGTAAAGTACAAGAAAGTAAAGTGCTGCAAATGTAAAGTGCAGAAAATGTAAATAACCATAAAGTAAATAAAAGAAAGAAAGATAAAATAAACATTAGGATCAAGAGATATTGCATTCTCCAAATTAATTGATTTCATCTCATCTTCAATCATGCAACTCATTGACCTCTTGGCAATCATGATTGATTGAGTCCCAATTCCTTGGTGACTCAATTTCTCAAATCTTGATCAATAGCCAATTCCTTGGTCTAACTGCTCATGAGAAGAGATGAAGAATGGTCCCTGATTATACCACACATCATCATAGGTCCAAGTAGAGGGAGGATTATATGTCACCATATCCAAACACCAAAACCCAGATCTTACTCAAGTGTGAGAAAGAATTTCAAGCATGGTTTTATGTTTCCTTTTCCAAGGTTCCCATAAAACCCAATTGCATTCAATCTCTTTTCCAAGATAACTGAATGCTATTCTAGTAAATCAAAGAGAGATTAATAGAAGAAGAAGAATAAAAACAATCAATCCATTGAAAAACAATAGAGCTCTCTTTCCCAATGGAAAGAGTTAGTAATTCATAACTAAAATATTTACAAGTAAGAAAGAAAAGAAGAAGATGATGATGGTGAGAAGAGGGAGTTTGAAGACCCCTCCCAGTGGAGTGTCCAGAAAAATCCCCTTTTAATTCTATAAAACTAAGGCCTTTATATAGGCTCTCCTAAATTACAAACTTAAATAAAATGAAAAGCAAATTACAATGAAATGAAAATAAACTATTCTAGATTCTTCTTATGGCCTTAATTGATTGATAAGTGTGGCTTGAATGAGAGTTGGAGTGGGCTTAATTGAAGGTTGGGGGCTACAGGGAGAAGTTGGCGTGTGGTTTCAAGTGCCACTCCCACTTGATTTTGCTCTTTGGAGTATGACCCGCTTTACAACATTGAAAGTATGGAGTTGGTTACGCCTCAAAATGAATGTCCACTATAAAGTATTAAATATTGTTAGAAAGCTCTGGATGTCAGATTTCCAACACCACTTGAATCAACTCATTGAGACCTCTGTAGCTCAAGTTATGCCCATTTGAAGGTGAAGAGGTCAGTCTGTCAGTACCCCAGCGTGCCATTCCCACTCTTTGGCGTGCCACGCCCATATATTATGAAACTGGCATGCCACGCCTACTCTTTGGTGTGCCACGCCTTCAATGATGATTTCTAGCCATTAGAACTGGCGTGCCATACCCAGAACCCGGTGTGCCACGCCCATTATAAAAATGGAGCTGGCGTGCCATGCCTTCGATATCAAGTGGCACACCCAGGTTTTGCAACGCTGAAATAATGGCCTTTTTCACCTTCATTTTTAACGTCTACCTTGGAGTGTTATATATCATTGGAAATCTCTTGATGTCATCTTTCTAACGCTACCAAAATTAGATCATTTAGACCTCTACAAATCAAGTTATGTTCCTTTGAAGATGAAGAGGTCAGGCTGGTAACTCTGCGGTGACGTATTTTTCTTCTTATGTTTTCGGGGTCAATATCTTCCTCAATTCCAGTGTTCATTATAAAGTGTTATATATGGTTGAAAAGCCCTGAATGTCTACTTTCTAATGGCACTAGAATCACCACATTTGGAGTTGTGTATCTCAAGATATTGTCATTTGAGTGAGAGAAGGTCAGGCTGGCATATGCCCCGGCGTGCCACGCCCACTTCTTGGCGTGCCACGCCCATAGTAGGCTCAAAATTACTCCTCTGGAACTTAAGCCTGGTGTGCCACACCCAGAGCTTCAAGTGGCATGCCCATTGTTGAGAGTTGGTTCAAAAGCTTGGCGTGCCACGCCCAGAGCTTCAAGTGGCACACCCAGAAGTTTTTGTTATTTTCTTCCCCTTTTGTTGCTCTTTTCACCTAAAATTCAGCACAAACCCATTTCAAAGCAATGTACCATAATATATATCATTTGGTTTATGAAATTGCATTGATTAATGAGATTATGCTCTTTTTATGGCCCTTTTAGATAAGAAGAAGAGGTCGATGATGCAAGTCATCAGAAACTCAGGAATATCCTCCGGGAATACTTCTGGAAAGTCTCTAACTACCGGAATCTGATTTAAGTTCTAGGCATTGATGACTTACGTCCTTTACCTCTTTCTCTTATTTAAAAGGACCATAGAATTGGTGAAATCTCATTCATGGATGCAATTATATGTGCTATATGATTAATTTATGAACATTGCTTTGAAATGAGTTTTGGCTGAAATTTCAGGTGAAAAAAGAACAAAAAAGGGATGAAACAGGGAGCACTACGCTCTCTTTCAAAGAACACTGTGTTCTTTACCAAGAATGTTTGCTAGTGACGCATAGGCGTGGGTGATGCATACACGTCGAAATATGATTTTTGGAAGACCACGCATACGTGTGGATATGAGGGAGCACTCTCTTTTAACTAGCGCTACGTTCTCAACAAAAGAGTGTCTGCGACACTTTGAAAGTTGGGATTGAAGATTTGCCACCGATGTGTACGCGTGCATGACGCGTACGCGTGGATGTGGCGTTTGTGAAAATATACGCGAACGCGTGAACTAAGCAGAAGCGTGGAAGTAGACTTTTGAAGGCCACGCGTACGCGTGGGTAACGCGTACACATGGTAGAGCGTTCATTTCAAGAGCGCTACGTTCACAAAGTGAGCGCCATGAAGAGGACGCGTATGCATAGGAGACGCGTACGCGTGACTAGTGCTGAATGAAGAGGTGACGCGCACGCGTAGGTCACGCGTATGCGTGGATGAGTAAAATGCTGAGGGACGCGCACGCGTGTAGGATGCGCACGCATGTAGGACTTGTACGCATGGGTGCCAGAGCGCTCTGTTATCTCAAAGAGCGCGACATTCTCCTGGAAGCACATTGTTCAGCCAAAATGGGTCATACTGATTGCAAATTAGAAAGGCCCACTTTTAGATCATGCAAGTACACCTGAAGACTCATAGAAAACTTGTATAAATAGGTGGTGACTTGAATTGGAAAGGGACTTTTGGAACTTTTACTTCACTCTTAGCTTTTGGAGAGTTTTGGAGCTTTTATCTTTCACTTTTGTACTTAGCTTTATTTTCTAGTTTTGAATTTCCATTCTATACAGAGCTATAAGTAGCTAACTTCCCTCTCATTGGGGGAGGGAGCTCTATTGTACTTGATGGATTAATTGATAGTGAATTTCTTCTTCTCTTCATCTTCTCTTTGATTTGCTAGAAGAAATTTTGTTCTTCATTCTTAGTGTTTAGTCATCTTGGAAAAGAGGCTGAATACAAATTGGGTTTTATGTGAACCTTGGAAGAGGAATCATAAAACCATGCTTGAAATTCCCTCTCACATTGAGTAGATCTGGGTTTTTGGGATTGGATATAATGACATGAAATCTGCCCAATTAAATGGATCTATGATGATGTGTGGTAAAATTAGGGACCAAGCCTATCTCTTTTCATGAGCAATTAGACCAAGGAATTGGCTGATTATCAAGATTTGAGAGATTGAATCACCAAGGAATTGGGATTCAATCAATCATGATTGCCAAAAGGTCAATGAGTTGCATGATTGAAGATGAGATGATCTGATTTTAATCCAGAGAGAACAATATCTCCCAACTTCAATGAATTTTCCCTATTCTTATCTTACCCATTCTTTACTGCTTTCTTAAATTTCAGTTATCATCACATTCCCCCATTTACATTCAGTCATTTATAATTCTATAATTTACTTTCTTTCTCTTTAAGTTTCTGCACTTATTTCCTTTCTTTTATTTTAAGTCATTTACTATTCTGCAATACCAATCATTCTTGATTAGCTTGACTAATTGATCCATGAATTAAAGTTTCTCAAATCTACCAATCTCTATGGATTTGATCCCACTCCTAGTGGGTTATTACTTGACGATATTTGGTGCGCTTGCCAAAGAACGAATTCATTTATTAGTGAGTGAATTTCGGTCATCAAGTTTTATGGCGCCGTTGCCGGAGATTGGTTTGAATTTGACAATGACTAAATTGATTGATAGTTAGATTATGCAATTTTAGTTTCCTTGCTAATTCCTTTAATTTCAGTTTATTATTTTCTTCTTTTCATTTAGCATTTTAATTTTTGTTATTCACTGTCTATATTTCCATACTAATTGGTAGACAAAATTGTGATTCACACTTTTCACAACTCCCCACAACTAACCACCAAGTGCATTGGGTCGTCCAAGTAATACCTTACGTGAGTAAGGGTCGATCCCACAGAGACTGTTGGCTTGAAGCAGGTTATGGTCATCTTGTAAATCTCAGTCAGGCGGATTCGAATGATTATGAGGTTTTGATAATTAAAAGATAAATAAAACATAAAATAAAATAAAGTTACTTATGTAATTCATTGGTGGGAATTTCAGATAAGCGTCTGGAGATGCTTTGTTGCTTCTGAACCTCTGCTTTCCTATTGCCTTCTTCCAATCATGCGTGCTCCCTTTCATGGCAAGCTGTATGATCCTCTCGGATGAAAAATACCAGGTACGATCTCTGCACGACTAATCAACTGTCAGATTTCTCGTCTCGGATGAAAAATACCATGTACAGCTACCGCACAGATAATCATCTATCAGTTCCCACTAGCGTCGGAATAGGACCCTTGTCCTTTTGCATACTGTCACTGCGCCCAACATTCGTAGGTTTGAAGCTCTTCACAGTCATCCCTTCCCAGAACCTAGTCGGAATACCACAGACAAGGTTTAGACTTTTCGGATCCCAGGAATGCTGCCAATTGGTTCAAGCCTATACCACAAAGATACTAATCTCACGGACTCGGTCTGTGTATTAGATACCCAAGAGATACGCACTCAAGCTGTCGCCCAATGACTACGTTGAGCTCAGATAGAACGGAAGTGGTTGTCAGGCACGCGTTCATAGAATTGAGAATAATGATGAGTGTCACGGATCATATCATTCTCCAGATTGAAGTACGAGTGAGTATCTTATAATGGAATTGATGAGGGGATAATTTATACGCTTTTTGGCATTGTTTTTAGTATGTTTTTAGTAGAATCTGGCTACTTTTAGGGATGTTTTCATTAGTTTTTATGTTAAATTCACATTTCTGGACTTTGCTATGAGTTTTTGTGTTTTTCTGTGATTTCAGGTATTTTCTGGCTGAAATTGAGGGACTTGAGCAAAAATCAGATTCAGAGGTTGAAGAAGGACTGCTGATGCTGTTGGATTCTGACCTCCCTGCACTCAAAATCGATTTTTTGGAGCTACAGAACTCAACATGGCGCGCTTCCAATTGCGTTGGAAAGTAGACATCCAGGGTTTTCCAGCAATATATAATAGTCTATACTTTACCCAAGTTTATATGACGCAAACTGGCGTTCAACGCCAGCTCTCTGCCCAATTCTGGCGTCCAGCGCCAGAAACAAGTTGCAAAGTGGAGTTCAACGCCCAAAATGGCACTAAAGTTGGCGTTCAACTCCAAGAATAACCTCTCCATGTGTAGACTTCAAGCTCAGCCCAAGCACACACTAAGTGGGCCCCGGAAGTGGATTTATGCATCAATTACTTACTTCTGTAAACCCTAGTAGCTAGTTTATTATAAATAGGACTTTTTACTATTGTATTCGACATCTCATGACATTTTAGATCTGAACTTTGTACTCTTTGACGGCATGAGTCTCTAAACTCCATTGTTGGGGGTGAGGAGCTCTGCTGTGTCTCGATGAATTAATGCAAGTATTTCTGTTTTCCATTCAAACATGCGAGTTCCTATCTAAGATATCCATTTGCGCCTAACCATGGAGAAGGTGATGATCAGTGAAACTCATCACCTTCCTCAATCCATGAACGTGTGTCTGACAATCACCTCCGTTCTACATCAGATTGAATGAATATCTCTTATTTTCCTTAATCAGAATCTCTGTGGTATAAGCTAGATTGATGGCAGCATTCATGAGAATCCGGAAAGTCCAAACCTTGTCTGTGGTATTCCGAGTAGGATTCAGGGATTGAATGACTGTGACGAGCTTCAAACTCACGAGTGCTGGGCATAGTGACAGACGCAAAAGGAGGGTGAATCCTATTCCAGCATGATCGGGAACCTCAGATGATTAGCCGTGCTATGACAGAGCATTTGGACCATTTTCACAAGAGGAGGGGATGTAACCATTGACAACGGTGATGCCCCAACACACAGCTTGCCATAGAAGGACGTGCGTGTGTGAATCAGAAGACAGAGGAAAGTAGAGATTCAGAAGACAAAGCATCTCCAAAACTCCAACATATTCTACATTACTGCATAATAAGTAACCTTTAACCCATGCTCTCTTGTTTATTCGCAATTCAACTGATAAATACAATTGACTTCCTGACTAAGAATTGCAAGATAACCATAGATTGCTTCAAACCAACAATCTCCGTGTGATTCGACCCTTACTCACGTAAGGTATTACTTGGACGACCCAGTGCACTTGCTGGTTAGTGGTATGAGTTGTGAAAAGTGTGATTCACAATTCGTGCACCAAGTTTTTGGCGCCGTTGCCGGGGATTGTTCGTGTTTGAACAACTGACGGTTTATTTTGTTTCTTAGATTAGGAAAATTTTTCTTTTTTTGGTTTAGAGTCTCTTATTATTGTTCTTGGTTAAAAATATCCTTCTTCAAAACAAGTGTTACGTTTACTGTCCAATTGGCTAGAGCGTTGATCTAAGTCCGTGGCAGTTTGGTATACTTTTTTAAAAATCTTTTTCAAAAATAATAATTTCTCTATTAAATTTTGTGCCAAACTTTAAGTTTGGTGTTTTCTTATTGATTTTCCTTTGATTTTCGAAAATTTTAGTTTGGTTTTCTAAAAATTTTAAGTTTGGTGTCCTTTCTTCATGTTCTTGTGTTCTTGTGAGTCTTCAAAGTGTTCTTGAGTTTTCCTTGTGTCTTGATCTTAAAATTTTAAGTTTGGTGTTCCTTGGTGTTTTTCCCTCTAAAATTTTCGAAAACAAGGAGCATTAGATCTAAAAATTTTAAATCTTGTGCTATTTTATTGTTTTTCTCTTTCCTCACTAAATTCAAAAATATCTTTTCTCTCTAATTTTAAAACATTTTTCAAAAGTTATTTTTAAAAATCCAGTTTTTTTTTCAAAATTTAAAATCTTTTCCAAATCATATCTTTTTCAAAACTTCCTTACCACTTTCTCTCTCCTCATTTTTTCGAAAATCTTCACCTATTTTTATTTATTTTATTTTAATTTATTTTTGAAATAAATAAATAAATAAAAATAAAATTTTTACTTGACATCATCTCCCTTTCTCCATCATGGATCTAAGTGGAAATGAACAGTCCAGGAGGTCTCTGGGGTCATATTCTAACCCCTCTATTGCTTCATATGGGAGTAGCATCTGCATACCCTCCATTGGAGTCAATAGCTTTGAGTTGAATCCTCAGCTCATTATCATGGTGCAGCAAAGTTGCCAGTATTCCGGTCTTCCACAGGAAATAGATCAGGATGTCTACAGACTATTACTGTTTCCATTTGCTGTAAAAGATCAAGCTAAGAGGTGGTTAAATAACCAACTTAAGGCCAGCATAAGGACATGGAAACAGTTGACAGAAAAATTCCTGAATCAATACTTTCCCCCAAAACGGATGACACAACTAAGGCTGGACATCCAAGGCTTTAAACAAGGAGATAAGGAATCTCTTTATGATGCCTGGGAGAGATACAGAGAGATGCTATGAAAATGCCCCTCTGAAATGTTTTCAGAGTGGGTTCAGTTAGACATATTCTATTATGGGCTTGCAGAAGGAGCTCAGATGTCTCTAGATTACTCAGCTGGTGGATCTATCCACATGAGAAAGACAATTGAAGAGGCTCAAGAGCTCATTGATACAGTTGCCAGGAATCAGCATCTGTACCTAAGCAGTGACCCTTCCATGAAAGAAGAGGTTAAAACAGTAACTGCTGAACTCAGCCCTGTAAAACAAGCTGCTGAATTCAATCAGCGATTGGACTTTCTAACAAAGCAGTTAGCCGAATTCAAGGATAAACTTCAAGAAACAAGGATGGCTAATATAAATATGGAAGAACAATTGAAGCAGACAAAGCAGCAGCTGTCAAGACAAATAACAGAAGAATGCCAAGCAGTTCAATTGAAAAGTGGGAAAACATTAAATACCCCACCTCAAGGCAGCAAAGAGCCAAGAAATGAGCAAACCACCCAAAATTCACCTGAGGACAGTAAGAGCCCAGGGAAAAATAATTCTGGCGTTAAAACGCCAGCAATCTGGTGGAAGGCTGGCGCTGAACGCCCAGACCATGCCCAAGACTGGCGTTCAACGCCAGTAACAAGCAAGGATTGGCGTTCAACGCCAGAAACAAGCAAGGATCTGGCATTGAACACCCAAAATGGGCACAGTTCTGGCGTTCAGACGCCAGGAACAGACAAGGAGTTGGCGTCTAACGTCACTCCAGCTTCTAACTCTGGCACTCAATTGCCAGTGAGGGATCAGACACACACAAGTGCTGATGACAACCCCTCTAAAAGGGCTTCTTCAGCCACTTCTGTAGGCAATAAACTTACAACAACTAAGGTTGAGGAATATAAAGCCAAGATACCTTATCCTCAAAAAATCCGGAAAGAGGAGCAGGATAAGCAATTTGCTCGCTTTGCAGATTATCTCAGGACTCTTGAAATAAAGATTCCATTTGCAGAGGCACTTGAGCAAATACCTTCTTATGCCAAGTTCATGAAAGAGATCTTGAGTCATAAAAAGGATTGGAGAGAAATAGAAAGAGTTCTCCTCACTGAAGAATGCAGTGCAGTCATTCTAAAAAGCTTTCCTGAAAAGCTTAAAGACCCTGGAAGTTTTCTGATACCATGCATATTAGGAGGTAATTGCACCAAGACAGCTTTATGCGATCTTGGGGCAAGCATCAACCTAATACCTGCATCCACTATCAGAAAGCTTGGCTTAACTGAAGAAGTTAAACCAACCCGGATATGTCTCTAACTTGCTGATGGCTCCATTAAATACCCATAAGACGTTATTGAAGACATGATTGTCAGAGTTGGGCCATTCGCCTTTCCCGCTGACTTTGTAGTGCTGGAAATGGAGGAGCACAAGAGTGCTACTTTCATTCTAGGAAGACCCTTCCTAGCAACTGGACCAACCCTCATTGATGTCCAACAAGGGGAAATAACCCTGAGAGTCAATGATGATGAGTTTAAGTTGAATGCTGTCAAAGCCATGCAGCATCCAGACACACCAAAAGACTGCAGGAAAGTTGATCTTATCGACTCTTTGGTCGAAGAGATCAACATGGCTGAGAGTCTCGAATCAGAGTTGGAAGACATCTTTAAAGATGTTCAGCCTGATTTGGAGGATTCAGAGGAGATTAAAGAGCCTCTGAAATTTTCTCTGGAAGAAGGAAAACCTCCTAAACCCGAGCTCAAACCATTACCACCATCCCTGAAATATGTATTTCTGGGAGAAGGTGACACTTTTCCAGTGATCATAAGCTCTGCTTTAAACCCACAGGAAGAGGAAGCACTTATTCAAGTGCTAAGGACACACAAGACAGCTCTTGGGTGGTCCATAGGTGACCTTAAGGGCATAAGCCCAGCTAGATGCATGCACAAAATCTTATTGGAGGATAATGCTAAACCAGTGGTTCAACCACAGAGGCGGCTAAATCCAGCCATGAAGGAAGTGGTGCAGAAAGAGGTCACCAAATTACTAGAGGCTGGGATTATTTATCCTATTTCTGATAGCCCCTGGGTGAGCCCTGTCCAAGTCGTCCCAAAAAAGGGAGGCATGACAGTGATTCATAATGAAAAAAATGAACTGGTTCCTACAAGAACAGTTATAGGGTGGCGCATGTGTATTGACTACAGAAGGCTGGTGCACGAAATTGTGATCTCCAGGCTCGAACAAATCCTGGTAATGGCTCCAAAGCTTGGTGCTCTGATCTTAATTCATAATTGTCACAACTTCGATACAACTAACCAGCAAGTGCACTGGGTCGTCCAAGTAATACCTTACGTGAGTAAGGGTCGAATCCCACGGAGATTGTTGGTATGAAGCAAGCTATGGTCACCTTGTAAATCTCAGTCAGGCAGATATAAAGTGATAATGGTGTTTTCGAATATTATATAATAAAATAGGGATAGAGATACTTATGTAATTCATTGGTAGGAATTTCAGATAAGCGAATGGAGATGCTTTTCGTTCCTCTGAACCTCTGCTTTCCTGCAATCTTCATCCAATCAGTCTTACTCCTTTCCATGGCTGGCTTTATGTGATACATCACCACTGTCAATGGCTACTTTCGGTCATCTCTCGGGAAAATGATCCAATGCCCTGTCACGGCACGGCTAATCGTCTGGAGGCATCACCCTTGTCAATGGCTTCATCTTATCCTCTCAGTGAATAATATGCTCACGCACCCTGTCACGGCACGGCTATTCATCTGTTGGTTCTCGATCATGCTGGAATAGGATTTACTATCCTTTTGCATCTGTCACTAACGCCCTGCAATCGTGAGTTCGGAGCTCGTCACAGTCATTCAATCATTGAATCCTACTCGGAATACCACAGACAAGGTTTAGACCTTCCGGATTCTCTTGAATGTCGCCATCATTCTAGCTTACGCCACGAAGATTCTGGTTAGGAGATCTAAGAGATACTCATTCTAGCTTATTTCATGTAGAACAGAAGTGTTTGTCAGACACGCGTTCATAAGGGAGAAGGATGATGAGCGTCACACATAATCATCACCTTCATCACGTTCTTGGGTGCGAATGGATATCTTAGAAGAGAAATAAGAAGAATTGAATAGAAAACAGTAGTACTTTGCATTAATCTTTGAGGAACAGCAGAGCTCCACACCTTAATCTATGGAGTGTAGAAACTCTACCGTTAAAAATACATAAGTGAAGGTCCAGGCATGGCCGAGATGGCCAGCCCCCTAAAACGTGATCAAAGGATCATAAGGTAATCCAAAGATGCCTAATACAATAGTAAGAGGTCCTATTTATAATAAATTAGTCACTAGGGTTTACATGAGTAAGTAATTGATGCATAAATCCACTTCCGGGGCCCACTTGGTGTGTGTTTGGGCTGAGCTTGAGTGTAGCACGTGCAGAGGCCATTTGTGGAGTTGAACGCCAGTTTCTGTGCCAGTTTGGGCGTTCAACTCTGGTTTTGGATCCTTTTCTGGCGCTGGACGCCAGATTTGGGCAGAAGGCTGGCGTTGAACGCCTGTTTACGTCATCAATTCTTGGCCAAAGTATAGACTATTATATATTGCTGGAAAGCCCTGGATGTCTACTTTCCAACGCAATTGGAAGCGAGCCATTTCGAGTTCTGTAGCTCCAGAAAATCCACTTTGAGTGCAGGGAGGTCAGAATCCCACAGCATCAGCAGTCCTTTTTCAACCTCTGAATCGGATTTTTGCTCAAGTCCCTCAATTTCAGCCAGAAAATACCTGAAATCACAGAAAAACATACAAACTCATAGTAAAGTCCAGAAATGTGAATTTAACACAAAATCTATTAAAAACATCCCTAAAAGTAACTAGATCCTACTAAAAACATACTAAAAACAATGTCAAAAAGCGTATAAATTATCCGCTCATCACAACACCAAACTTAAATTGTTGCTTGTCCCCAAGCAACTGAAAATCAAAATAGGATAAAAAGAATAGAATATACTATAAATTCCAAACTATCAATGAAACAGAGCTTCAATCATATGAGCGGGACTTATAGCTTTTTGCCTCTTGAATAGTTTTGGCATCTCACTTTATTCATTGAAGTTTAGAATGATTGGCATCTATAGGAAGTTCAGATTTCGAATAGTGTTATTGACTCTCCTAGTTCAGTATGATGATTCTTGAACACAGCTTCTTTATGAGTCTTGGCCGTGGCCCTAAGCACTTTGTTTTCCAGTATTACCACCGGATACATAAATGCCACAGACACATAATTGGGTGAACCTTTTCAGATTGTGACTCAGCTTTGCTAAAGTCCCCAATTAGAGGTGTCCAGGGTTCTTAAGCACACTCTTTGTTTTTGCTTTGGACCTTGACTTTAACCGCTCAGTCTCAAGTTTTCACTTGACACCTACACGCCACAAGCACATGGTTAGGGACAGCTTGGTTTAGCCGCTTAGACCAGGATTTTATTCCTTTAGGCCCTCCTATCCACTGATGCTTAAAGCCTTGGGATCCTTTTTATTTGCCCTTGCCTTTTGGTTTTAAGGGTTATTGGCTTTTTCTGCTTGCTTTTTCTTTTTCTTTCTATTTTTTTTTTCGCCTATATTTTTTTTTTCTGCAAGCTTTGTTCTTTGCTGCTTTTTCTTGCTTCAAGAATCATTTTTATGATTTTTCAGATTATCAAATAACATGTCTCCTAGTCATCATTCTTTCAAGAGCCAACATATTTAACATTCTTAAACAACAACTTCAAAAGACATATGCACTGTTCAAGCATACATTCAGAAAACAAGAAGCATTGTCACCACATCAATATAATTAAGCTAAGTTCAAGGATAAATTCGAAACTCATGTACTTCTTGTTCTTTTGAATTAAAACATTTTTCTTTTAAGAGAGGTGATGGATTCATAGGACATTTATAACTTTAAGACAAAGTCACTACTACTAATGATCATGTAATGAAGACACAAACATAGATAAGCACATAACATAGAAAATGAAAAACAGAAGAAAGAAGAACAAGGAATGAATCCACCTTAGTGATGGTGGCGTTTCCTTCTTGAGGAACCAATGATGTCCTTGAGCTCTTCTATGTCTCTTCCTTGTCTTTGTTGCTCCTCCCTTATTGCTTTTTGATCTTCTCTTATCTCATGAAGCATGATGGAGTGCTCTTGATGTTCCACCCTTAGTTGTCCCATATTGGAACTCAATTCTCCTAGGGAGGTGTTGATTTGCTCCCAATAGTTTTGTGGAGGAAAGTGCATTTGAGGCATTTTCGGAATCTCATGGTGATGAGCTTCATGCGCCTCTTGAGCTCCATGAGTGGGCTCTCTTGCTTGCTCCATCTTTTTCTTAGTGATGGGCTTTTCCTCTTTAATGAGGATATCTCCCTCTATGTCAATCCCAGCTGAATTGCATAGATGGCAAATGAGGTGTGGAAAGGCTAACCTTGCCATGGTGGAGGACTTGTCAGCCACCTTGTAGAGTTCTTGAGGTATAATCTCATGAACTTCCACCTCTTCTCCAATCATGATGCTATGGATCATGATGGCCCGGTCTATAGTAACTTCAGACCGGTTGCTAGTGGGAATGATTGAGCATTGAATAAACTCCAACCATCCTCTAGCTATAGGCTTGAGGTCCAATCTTCTTAGTTGAACCGGCTTGCCTTTGGAGTCAATCTTCCATTGAGCTCCTTCTACACATATGTCCATAAGGACTTGGTCCAACCTTTGATCAAAGTTGACTCTCCTTGTGTAGGGGCGTGCGTTCTCTTCCATGTATGGCAAGTTGAACGCCAACCTCACATTTTCCGGACTAAAATCCAAGTATTTCCCCCGAACCATTGTAACATAGTTCTTTGGATCCGGGTTCTTACTTTGATCATGGTTCTTGGTGATCCATGCATTGGCATAGAACTCTTGAACCATTAAGATGCCGACTTGTTGGATGGGGTTTGTTAGAACTTCCCAACCTCTTCTTTGAATTTCATGTCGGATCTCCGGATACTCATTTCTTTTGAGTTTAAAAGGGATCTCAGGGATCACCTTCTTCTTGGCCACAACATCATAGAAGTGGTCTTGATGGGCTTTAGAGATGAACTTTTCCATCTCCCATGACTCGGATGTGGAAGCTCTTGTCTTCCCTTTCCCTCTTCTAGAGGATTCTCCGGTCTTATGTGCCATCAATGGTAATGGAAAAACAAAAAAAGCTATGCTTTTACCACACCAAACTTAGAATATTGCTCGCCCTCGAGCAATAAACAAAAGAATAGAAGAAGAAGAAGAAGAAATATGGAGAGGGAGAGGGAGAGGTGGTTTCGGCCAAGGAGAGTGTAGAGGGGTGTGTTGTGTGAATTTGGTGAAGAATGGAGGTCTTTATATAGGGAAGGGAGGGGGGTATTGGTTCGGCCATATGGGTGGATTTGGGTGGGAAATTGGTTTTGAATTTTGAAGGTAGGTGGAGTTTATGAGGTAGGTTTATGGGGAAGAGTGGATGGATGTGAGTGGTGAAGGTTTAGTGGGGAAGAGAGATTGAGGTGATTGGTGAAGGGTTTTTGGGAAGAGTGTTTATGGGGTTGTGTGAAAGAGAGTGGTGAGAAGAGGTGAGTGGAGGTAGGTGGGGATCCTGTGGGGTCCACAGATCCTGAGTGGATCCTGTGGGGTCCACAGATCCTGAGGTGTTCAAGGATTTACATCCCTGCACCCATTAGGCATGTAAAAATGCCTTTGTATCCAACTCTGGGCGTTCAGCGCCAGGTTGGTGGCTATTTTGGGCGTTCAACGCCCATCTGTGTGCCATTTCTGGCGTTGAACGCCAGAACCATGCCTGTTCTGGCGTTCAGCGCCCAGAAGCTGCCCATTTTGGGCATTCAGCGCCAGAACCATGCTCTGTTCTGGCGCTGAACGCCAGACAGATGCTCCTCCAGGGTGTGATTTTTCTTCTGCTGTTTTTGATTCCGTTTTCAATTTTTCTATTTATTTTGTGACTCCACATGATCATGAACCTAAGAAAACATGAAAAATAAGAATTAGATAAACATTGGGTTGCCTCCCAACAAGCGCTTCTTTAATGTCAATAGCTTGACAGTGGGCTCTCATGGAGCCTCACAGATGTGCAGAGCTTTGTTGAGACTCTCCAACACCAAACTTAGAGTTTGGATATGGGAGTTCAACACCAAACTTAGAGTTTGGTTGTGGCCTCCCAACACCAAACTTAGAGTTTGACTGTGGGGGCTCTGGTTGACTCTGCTTGGAGAGAAGCTTTTTCTGGTTCCTCTCCATGGTTGCAGAGGGAGATCCTTGAGTTTTAAACACAAGGGAGTTCTCATTCCATTGAAGGAATATTTCACCTCTGTCAACATCAATCACAGCTCTTGCTGTGGCCAGGAAAGGTCTTCCTAGGATGATGGATTCATCCTCTTCCTTTCCAGTATCCAGGACTATGAAATCAGTAGGTATGTAAAGGCCCTCAACCTTTACTAATACATCTTCTACTTGTCCATAAGCCTGTTTTCTTGAGCTGTCTGCCATCTCTAGTGAGATTTTAGCAGCTTGCACCCCATAGATTCCCAGTTTCTCTATTACAGAGAGGGGCATGAGGTTTATTCCTGAACCAAGGTCACACAGAGCCTTAAAGATCATGGTGCCTATGGTACAAGGTATTATGAACTTTCCAGGATCCTGTCTCTTCTGAGGCAATGTCAGTTGATCCAGATCACTTAGTTCATTGATGAACAAGGGAGGTTCAACTTCCCAAGCATCAATGCCAAATAATTTGGCATTCAGCTTCATGATTGCACCAAGAAACTTGGCAGTTTGCTCTTCAGTGACATCCTCATTCTCTTCAGAAGAGGAATACTCATCAGAGCTCATGAAGGGCATAAGGAGGTTCAATGGAATCTCTATGGTCTCTAGATGAGCCTCAGAGTCCTTTGGTTCCCCAGAGGGAAGCTCCTTATTGATCACTGGACGTCCCAGGAGGTCCTCCTCCTTGGGATTCACGTCCTCTCCTCTCCTCAGAGGTTCGGCCAAGGCGCTTATGTCAATGGCCTTGCACTCTCCTTTTGGGTTCTCTTCTGTATTGCTTGGGAGAGTACTAGGAAGGATTTCAGTGATCCTTTTACTCAGCTGGCCCACTTGTGCTTCCAGATTTCTAATGGAAGACCTTGTTTCATTCATGAAACTTACAGTGGCCTTAGATAGATCAGAGACTAGATTTGCTAAATTAGAAGCATTTTGTTCAGAGTTCTCTGTCTGTTGCTGAGTTGATGATGGAAAAGGCTTGCTATTGCTAAACCTGTTTCTTCCACCATTATTAAAGCCTTGTTGGGGATTTTGATCCTTCCATGAGAAATTTGGATGATTTCTCCATGTTGAGTTATAGGTGTTTCCATAAGGTTCACCTAAGTAATTTACCTCTGCTATTGCAGGGTTCTCAGGATCATATGCTTCTTCTTCAGAAGATGCCTCTTGAGTACTGTTGGATGCAGCTTGCATTCCATGCAGACTCTGAGAAATCATATTGACTTGCTGAGTCAATATTTTATTCTGAGCCAATATGGCATTCAGAGTATCAACCTCAAGAACTCCCTTCTTCATAGGCGTCCCATTACTTACAGGATTCCTTTCAGAAGTGTACATGAACTGGTTATTAGCAACCATGTCAATGAGTTCTTGAGCTTCTGCAGGCGTTTTCTTTAGGTGAATGGATCCACCTGCAGAGGTGTCCAGTGACATCTTTGATAGCTCAGATAAACCATCATAGAATATATCCAGGATGGTCCATTCTGAAAGCATGTCAGAAGGACACTTTTTGGTCAACTGTTTGTATCTTTCCCAAGCTTCATAGAGAGATTCACCTTCTTTCTGTCTGAAGGTTTGAACATCAGCTCTAAGCTTGCTCAGCTTTTGAGGAGGAAAGTACTTGGCTAAGAAAGCCGTGACCAGCTTATCCCAAGAGTTCAGGCTGTCTTTAGGTTGAGAATCCAACCATAATCTAGCTCTGTCTCTTACAGCAAAAGGGAAAAGCATGAGCCTGTAGACTTCAGGATCTACTCCATTAGACTTAACAGTATCACATATCTGCAAGAATTCAGTTAAGAACTGAAAAGGATCTTCAGATGGAAGTCCATGAAACTTGCAGTTCTGCTGCATTAGAGAAACTAATTGAGGTTTTAGCTCAAAGTTGTTTGCTCCAATGGCAGGAATGGAGATGCTTCTTCCATGTAAATTGGAATTAGGTGCAGTAAAGTCACCAAGCATCTTCCTTACATTATTATTATTTTCGGCTGCCATCTTCTCTGCCTGTTCGAAAATTTCTGAAAGGTTATCTCTGGATTGTTGTATTTTAGCTTCTCTTAATTTTCTCTTCAGAGTCCTTTCAGGTTCTGGATCTGCTTCTACAAGAATGTTCTTATCCTTGCTCCTGCTCATATGACAAGGAAGAATGGCCAGAAAAATGATAATAATAATAGAGATTCTCTTTACCACAGTAAAGAGGATCCTTATTGTTAGTAGAAGAAAAGAAGAAGAAATTCGAACACAGATAGAGGGGGGGTTCGAATTTGGTGATGATGTGAGGAAGAGATGTTAGTTAATGAATGAATAAATAGAATAGGATGAGAGAGAAGGAAGGAATTTTCGAAAATTATTTTTGAAAAGGAGTTAGTGATTTTTGAAAATAGTTTTTGAAAATTGTTAGTAATTTTTTTCGAAAAATTTTAAAATTTAAAAATAAAAATAATATTAATTAGTTAATAAAAAAGAAATTTTTGAAAAAGGGAGAAGATATTTTCAAAAATTGAGAGAGAGAGTTAGTTAGGTGGTTTTGAAAAAGTTAAGAAACAAACAAAAAGTTAGTTAGTTAGTTGAAACAAATTTTGAAAAGATAAGAAGTTAGGAAGTTAGAAAAGATATTTTGAAAAGATATTTTTGAAAAAGATAAGATAAGAAGATATTTTGAAAAGATATGATAGGATTAGTTTTGAAAAAGATTTGATTTTTAAAATCACAATTAATGACTTGATTCATAAGAAATCACAAGATATGATTCTAGAACTTAAAGTTTGAATCTTTCTTAACAAGCAAGTAACAAACTTCAAATTTTTGAATCAAAACATTAATTGACTATGTTATTTTCGAAAATTTGATGGAAAAATAAGAAAAAGATTTTTGAAAAATATTTTTTTTTGAAATTTTCGAAAATAACTAATAATTTTGAAAAAGATTTGATTTTTGAAAAAGATTTTGAAAAAGATAAGATTTTCAAATTGAAAATTTGATTTGACTCATGAGAAACAATTTGATTTTAAAAATTTTTGAAAAAGTCAATCCAAATTTTCGAATTTGATGAGAGAAAAAGGGAAAGATATTTTTTTTTTATTTTTGAAATTTTTATGATGCAAGAGAAAAACACTAAAAAGATGCAATGCATGAAATTTTTAGATCAAAACAATGAATGCATGCATGAATGCTATGAATGTCAAGATGAACACCAAGAACACTTTGAATGTCAAGATGAACATCATAGACACAATTTTGAAAAATTTTTAATGCAAAGAAAACATGCAAGACACCAAACTTAGAATTCTTTAATGCTTACGCACTAAGAATTCAAGAATGCATATGATAAACATGAAAAGACACAAAACAAAAAATCATCAAGATCAAACAAGAAGACTTACCAAGAACAACTTGAAGATCATGAAGAACACTATGAATGCATGAAATTTTCGAAAAATGCAAGATGCATATGCAATTGACACCAAACTTATAACATGACTCAAGACTCAAACAAGAAACAGAAAATATTTTTTATTTTTATGATTTTCTAATTTTTTTGGATTTTTTTCGAAAATTATATGAAAAAGAAAAAATAAGGATTTCAAAATTTTTAATATGAATTCCAGGAATCTTGCATTCTTAGTCTAAAGCTTCAGTCCAGGAATTAGACATGGCTCACTAGCCAGCCAAGCTTTCAATGAAAGCTCCAGTCCAAAACACTAGACATGGCCAATGGCCAGCCAAGCTTTAGCATGTGATTTAGACATGACATGCCTGACATGCCCTACAGTCGTATAAAGTGATGGTTGGAAGCCACAGTCCAAACGAATTTAGACATGGCTTTGCAGCCAGCCAGGCTTCACCAAACCATCATGAAACACTAGAATTCATTCTTAAAAATTTTGAATAAAATTTTTTGAAAACATTTTTATTTTTTTTTTTCGAAAACAGATGAGAGATTTTTGAAATTATTTTTGAAAAATTTTTGAAAAGAAAATAAAAAGAAAATTACCTAATCTGAGCAACAAGATGAACCGTCAGTTGTCCAAACTCAAACAATCCCCGGCAACGGCGCCAAAAACTTGGTGTTGTTGCCGGGATTGGGATCTCAGACGATTCTTGGCGCCAAACAGGAACAATTAAGTCCCCGGCAACGGCGCCAAAAACTTGATGCACGAAATTGTGATCTCCAGGCTCGAACAAATCCTGGTAATGGCTCCAAAGCTTGGTGCTCTGATCTTAATTCATAATTGTCACAACTTCGATACAACTAACCAGCAAGTGCACTGGGTCGTCCAAGTAATACCTTACGTGAGTAAGGGTCGAATCCCACGGAGATTGTTGGTATGAAGCAAGCTATGGTCACCTTGTAAATCTCAGTCAGGCAGATATAAAGTGATAATGGTGTTTTCAAATATTATATAATAAAATAGGGATAGAGATACTTATGTAATTCATTGGTAGGAATTTCAGATAAGCGAATGGAGATGCTTTTCGTTCCTCTGAACCTCTGCTTTCCTGCTATCTTCATCCAATCAGTCTTACTCCTTTCCATGGCTGGCTTTATGTGATACATCACCACTGTCAATGGCTACTTTCGGTCATCTCTTGGGAAAATGATCCAATGCCCTGTCACGGCACGGCTAATTGTCTGGAGGCATCACCCTTGTCAATGGCTTCATCTTATCCTCTCAGTGAATAATATGCTCACGCACCCTGTCACGGCACGGCTATTCATCTGTTGGTTCTCGATCATGCTGGAATAGGATTTACTATCCTTTTGCATCTGTCACAAACGCCCTGCAATCGCGAGTTCGGAGCTCGTCACAGTCATTCAATCATTGAATCCTACTCGGAATACCACAGACAAGGTGTAGACCTTCCGGATTCTCTTGAATGCCGCCATCATTCTAGCTTACGCCACGAAGATTCTGGTTAGGAGATCTAAGAGATACTCATTCTAGCTTATTTCATGTAGAACAGAAGTGTTTGTCAGACACGCGTTCATAAGGGAGAAGGATGATGAGCGTCACACATAATCATCACCTTCATCACGTTCTTGGGTGTGAATGGATATCTTAGAAGAGAAATAAGAAGAATTGAATAGAAAACAGTAGTACTTTGCATTAATCTTTGAGGAACAGCAGAGCTCCACACCTTAATCTATGGAGTGTAGAAACTCTACCGTTAAAAATACATAAGTGAAGGTCTAGGCATGGCCGAGATGGCCAGCCCCCTAAAACGTGATCAAAGGATCATAAGGTAATCCAAAGATGCCTAATACAATAGTAAGAGGTCCTATTTATAATAAACTAGTCACTAGGGTTTACATGAGTAAGTAATTGATGCATAAATCCACTTCTGGGGCCCACTTGGTGTGTGTTTGGGCTGAGCTTGAGTGTAACACGTGCAGAGGCCATTTGTGGAGTTGAACGCCAGTTTCTGTGCCAGTTTGGGCGTTCAACTCTGGTTTTGGATCCTTTTCTGGCGCTGGACGCCAGATTTGGGCAGAAGGCTGGCGTTGAACGCCAGTTTACGTCATCAATTCTTGGCCAAAGTATGGACTATTATATATTGCTGGAAAGCCCTGGATGTCTACTGTCCAACGCAATTGGAGGCGAGCCATTTCGAGTTCTGTAGCTCCAGAAAATCCACTTTGAGTGCAGGGAGGTCAGAATCCCACAGCATCAGCAGTCTTTTTTCAACCTCTGAATCGGATTTTTGCTCAAGTCCCTCAATTTCAGCCAGAAAATACCTGAAATCACAGAAAAACACACAAACTCATAGTAAAGTCCAGAAATGTGAATTTAACACAAAATCTATTAAAAACATCCCTAAAAGTAACTAGATCCTACTAAAAACATACTAAAAACAATGTCAAAAAGCGTATAAATTATCCGCTCATCAAAGGCTCAATACAGCCACCAGAAAGGATCATTTTCCTTTACCATTCATAGACCGGATGCTAGAAAGGCAGGCAGGTCATGATTATTACTGCTTTCTGGATGGCTACTCAGGCTATAACCAGATTGCAGTAGATCCCCAGGATCAAGAGAAAACAGCATTCACATGTCCATCTGGAGTGTTTGCTTATAGAAGGATGCCATTTGGGCTGTGCAATGCACCTGCAACCTTCCAGAGATGCATGCTCTCTATTTTCTCTGATATGGTGGAAAAATTTCTGGAAGTCTTCATGGATGACTTCTCAGTATATGGAGACTCATTCAGCTCCTGTCTTGATCACCTGAAACTTGTTCTGAAGAGATGCCAAGAGACCAACCTAGTTTTAAACTGGGAAAAATGTCACTTCATGGTGACTGAAGGGATTGTCCTTGGGCATAAAATCTCAAACAAGGGGATAGAGGTGGATCAAGCAAAAATAGAGGTAATTGAAAAATTACCACCACCTGCCAATGTTAAGGCAATCAGAAGCTTTCTGGGGCATGCAGGATTCTATAGGAGGTTTATAAAGGATTTTTCAAAAATCGCAAAACCTCTAAGCAATCTGCTAGCTGCTAACACGCCATTTGTGTTTGACACAGAGTGTCTGCAGGCGTTTGAAACGCTGAATGCTAAGCTGGTCACAGCACCAGTTATTTCTGCACCAGACTGGACATTACCATTTGAGCTAATGTGTGATGCCAGTGATCACGCCATTGGTGCAGTATTGGGACAGAGGCAAGACAAGCTTCTGCACGTCATTTATTATGCTAGTCGCGTTTTAAATGATGCCCAGAAAAATTACACAACCATAGAAAAAGAATTACTTGCAGTGGTTTATGCCATTGACAAGTTCAGATCATACTTAGTAGGATCAAAAGTGATTGTGTATACTGACCATGCTGCTCTTAAATATCTACTCACAAAGCAGGATTCAAAACCCAGGCTCATCAGATGGGTGTTGCTTTTGCAAGAGTTTGATATAGAAATAAGAGACAGAAAAGGGACAGAGAACTAAGTGGCTGATCATCTGTCCCGGATAGAGCCAGTAGAAGGGACGTCCCTCCCCTTTCTTGAGATCTCTGAGACTTTTCCGGATTAGCATTTATTTGCCATTCAGGAAACACCATGGTTTGCCGATATTGCAAACTATAAAGCTGCAAGGTTCATACCCAAAGAGTACAATAGGCAACAAAAGAAAAAATTAATCACTGATGCAAAGTACTACTTGTGGGATGAACCCTATCTCTTTAAGAGATGTGCAGACGGAATAATCCGTAGGTGTGTTCCTAGAGAAGAAGCACAAAGGATCCTATGGCATTGCCATGGATCTCAATATGGAGGCCATTTCGGAGGTGAGCGAACAGCCACCAAGGTCCTCCAATGTGGCTTCTATTGGCCCACACTCTATAAAGATTCCCGAGAGTTTGTACATAACTGTGACAGTTGCCAAAGAGCTGGTAATCTGCCTCATGGTTACGCCATGCCTCAACAAGGAATCTTGGAGATTGAGTTGTTTGACGTATGGGGAATTGACTTCATGGGACCTTTCCCACCATCATTCTCAAACACTTATATTCTGGTGGTAGTTGACTATGTATCAAAATGGGTTGAGGCCATTGCCACACCCACCAATGATACTAAAATAGTGATGAAGTTCCTCCAGAAATATATCTTCAGCAGGTTTGGGGTCCCTAGAGTACTAATCAGTGATGGGGGCACTCACTTCTGCAACAAACAACTTTACTCTGCCATGGTCCGGTATGGGATTCGCCACAAGGTGGCGACTCCATATCATCCACAGACTAATGGACAAGCTGAAGTCTCTAACAGAGAGCTAAAAAGAATCCTAGAATGGACTGTAAATACCCGTAGAAAGGATTGGGCAAGAAGCTTGGATGATGCTCTGTGGGCATACAGAACAGCATTCAAGACTCCTATAGGGACCTCTCCATACCAACTGGTCTATGGTAAGGCATGTCACCTGCCCGTGGAACTGGAACATAAAGCCTACTGGGCAACCAGATTCCTGAACTTTGATGCCAAATTAGCTGGAGAAAAAAGATTGCTCCAGCTAAATGAGCTAGAGGAATTCAGATTCACTGCTTTCGAAAATGCCAAGCTTTATAAAGAAAAATAAAAAAAGTGGCATGACAGAAAGCTGTCATCTAAAATCTTTGAACCAGGATAAAAGGTTCTGTTGTTCAACTCCAGGCTCAGGCTATTCCCCGGGAAACTGAAGTCTCGGTGGAGGGGACCATATGTGATTACAAGTATATCACCATATGGTTATGTGGAGCTTCAAGATATTGACTCTGACAAGAAGTTCATTGTTAATGGACAGAGAATCACGCACTATCTTGAAGGCAATGTTGAGCAAGAGTGCTCAAGGCTGAAGCTAGATTAAAAGCTCAGCAAGGTCCAGCTAAGGACATTAAAGAAGCACTTGTTGGGAGGCAACCCAATTTTTATTTATTTTCATGGTTTTTCATGTTTTATTAGGTTCATGATCATGTGGAGTCACAAAATAAATATTAAAAATTGAAAACGGAATCGAAAACAGCAGAAGAAAAATCACACCCTGGAGGAGGATCTCACTGGCATTTAAACGCCAGTAAGAAGCATCTGGCTGGCGTTCAACGCCAGAACAGAGCATGGTTCTGGCGCTGAACGCCCAAAATGGGCAGCATCTGGGCGTTTGAATGCCAGAATTGCACCCTTGAGAAGAGCTGGCGCTGAACGCCCAGAAAAAGCATGGTTCTGGCGTTCAACGCCAGAAATGGGCAACAAATGGGCGTTCAACGCCTAGAACAAGCACCAATCTGGCGCTGAACGCCCAGAGTTGTGCGCAAGGGCATTTTGCATGCCTAAATTGGTGCAGGGATGTAAATGCCTTGACACCTCAAGATCTGTGGACCCCACAGGATCCCCACCTTCCCTCCTCATAATCCTAGTTTTTTTTTCCACATCTTCTTCTTCATCTATTCCTTCTTCTTTTGCTCGAGGGCGAGCAACATTCTAAGTTTGGTGTGGTAAAACAACTATGTGAAGGATCTATAGCTCAGTGGTAGAACATGTGGCTGCAAATCAAGAGATCCCTGAGATACCTCAGGGGATGCACTTCCCTCCACATAATTATTGGAAGCAACTGAGGATAGAAATACCAAAAATCACTGGGAATCAAGCCACAATAGCAAGGAAGAGACATAGAAGAGCTCAAGAACATCATTGGTCCCTCAAGAAGGAGATGCCATCATCACAAAGGTGGACTCGTTCCTTGTTCTTACTTTCTCTGTTTTTCGTTTTCTCTATGTTAAGTGCTTATCTATGTTTGTGTCTTCATTACATGATCATTAGTAGTTAGTAACTTTGTATTAAAGTTATGAATGTCCTATGAATCTATCACCTCTCTTAAATGAAAAATGTTTTAATTCAAAAGAACAAGAAGTACATGAGTTTCGAATTTATCCTTGAACTTAGTTTAATTATATTGATGTGGTGACAATGCTTCTTGTTTTCTGAATGAATGCTTGAACAGTGCATATGTCTTTTGAAGTTGTTGTTTAAGAATGTTAAATATGTTGGCTCTTGAAAGAATGATGACAAGGAGACATGTTATTTGATAATCTAAAAAATCATAAAAATGATTCTTGAAGCAAGAAAAAGCAGCAAAGAATAAAGCTTGCAAAAAAAAATGGAAAAAAAGAAAAAGCAAGCAGAAAAAGTCAAAAGCTCTTAAAACCAAAAGGCAAGAGCAAAAAGCCAATAGCCCTTAAAACCAAAAGGCAAGGGTAAATAAAAAGGATCCCAAGGCTTTGAGCATCAGTGGATAGGAGGGCCTAAAGGAATAAAATCCTGGCCTAAGCGGCTAAACCAAGCTGTCCCTAACCATGTGCTTGTGGCGTGTAGGTGTCAAGTGAAAACTTGAGACTGAGCGGTTAAAGTCAAGGTCCAAAGCAAAAACAGAATGTGCTTAAGAACCCTGGACACCTCTAATTGGGGACTTTAGCAAAGCTGAGTTACAATCTGAAAAGGTTCACCCAATTATGTGTCTGTGGCATTTATGTATCCGGTGGTACTACTAGAAAACAAAGTGCTTAGGGCCACGGCCAAGACTCACAAAATAGCTGTGTTCAAGAATCATCATACTGAACTAGGAGAATCAATAACACTATCTGAACTCTGAGTTCCTATAGATGCCAATCATTCTGAACCTCAATGGATAAAGTGAGATTTCAAAACTATTCAAGAGGCAAAAAGCTACAAGTCCCGCTCATCTGATTAGAGCTATGTTTCATTGATAGTTTGGAATTTATAGTATATTCTCTTCTTTTTATCCTACTTGATTTTCAGTTGCTTGGGGACAAGCAACAATTTAAGTTTGGTGTTGTGATGAGCGGATAATTTATACGCTTTTTGGCATTGTTTTTAGTATGTTTTTAGTAGAATCTGGCTACTTTTAGGGATGTTTTCATTAGTTTTTATGTTAAATTCGCATTTCTGGACTTTACTATGAGTTTCTGTGTTTTTATGTGATTTCAGGTATTTTCTGGCTGAAATTGAGGGACTTGAGCAAAAATCAGATTCAGAGGTTGAAGAAGGACTGCTGATGCTATTGGATTCTGACCTCCCTGCACTCAAAATGTTTTTAGAGCTACAGAACTCAAAATGGCGCGATTCCAATTGCGTTGGAAAGTAGACATCCAGGGATTTCCAGCAATATATAAGTGTCCATACTTTACCCAAGTTTAGATGACGCAAACTGGCATTCAACGCCAGCTCTCTGCCCAATTCTGGGGTCCAGCGCCAGAAACAAGTTGCAAAGTGGAGTTCAACGCCCAAAATGGCACAAAAGTTGGCGTTCAACTCTAAGAATGACCTCTCCACATGTAGACTTCCAGCTCAGCCCAAGCACACACCAAGTGGGCCCCGGAAGTGGATTTATGCATCAATTACTTACTTCTGTAAACCCTAGTAGCTAGTTTATTATAAATAGGACATTTTACTATTGTATTCAACATCTCATGACATTTTAGATCTGAACTTTGTACTCTTTGACGGCATGAGTCTCTAAACTCCATTGTTGGGGGTGAGGAGCTCTGCTGTGTCTCGATGAATTAATGCAAGTATTTCTATTTTCCATTCAAACATGCGTGTTCCTATCTAAGATATCCATTCGCGCCTAACCATGGAGAAGGTGATGATCAGTGACACTCATCACCTTCCTCAATCCATGAACGAGTGTCTGACAATCACTTCTGTTCTACATCAGATTGAATGAATATCTCTTAGATTCCTTAATCAGCTTCTCCGTGGTATAAGCTAGACTGATGGCGGCATTCATGAGAATCCGGAAAGTCTAAACCTTGTCTGTGGTATTCCGAGTAGGATTCAGGGATTGAATGACTGTGACGAGCTTCAAACTCGCGAGTGCTGGGTGTAGTGACTGACGCAAAAGGAGGGTGAATCCTATTCCAGCATGATCGGGAACCTCAGATGATTAGCCGTGCTGTGACAGAGCATTTAGACCATTTTCACAAGAGGAGGGGATGTAACCATTGACAACGGTGATGCCCCAACACACAGCTTGCCATAGAAGGACGTGAATGCGTGAATCAGAAGACAGAGGAAAGCAGAGATTCAGAAGACAAAGCATCTCCAAAACTCCAACATATTCTACATTACTACATAACAAGTAACCTTTAACCCATGCTCTCTTGTTTATTCGCAATTCAACTGATAAATACAATTGACTTCCTGACTAAGAATTGCAAGATAACCATAGATTGCTTCAAACCAACAATCTCCGTGGGATTCGACCCTTTCTCACGTAAGGTATTACTTGGACGACCCAGTGCACTTGCTGGTTAGTGGTACGAGTTATGAAAAGTGTGATTCACAATTCGTGCACCAGGGATCAAGCGTGATTGAATAGAAAACAGTAGTAATTGCATTAATTCATGAAGAACAACAGAGCTCCACACCTTAATCTATGGGGTGTAGAAACTCCACCGTAGAAAATACATAAGTGAAAAAGGTCTAGGCATGGCCGAATGGCCAACCTCCCAAATGTAACATAAAAGTGCCAAAAGATGATCAAAGATCAAAAGTGATCCAAAGATATAAAATAAATCTCTAAAAGTAGTTTTCATACTGGACTAGTAACCTAGTTTTCACATGCTTGTGTTCTTTGCTCAAGACATGATCCACAAGTATATAATTCAAGCAAGTTCTAAAAAAAAAATTTTCAACCAATTGGGTGGTACCCTAAAAATGAATTTCTTGAAAATTTTCATTATATTGACTAAGCTTATTCCAGTGCAATGTTGTGATTTAGAAAATTTAAAAAAAATTTCCTAGTTTACCCCCTTTTTAATTAAAACATAATTCTTATACAAAAAAGGGTCAACTAGAATTTATCAATCCAAAACATTTTTCTAATCACAATCAAAAACTAAGATGCAAAACATATATATATATATATACTAAAAGTATGCAACAACCAAAACAAGAGTATCTACAGTAGCAAATATATACAATCATCCCAAAATGATCTAAAATATAAAGTGCAAAATAAAATAAAGTAGCAGAAAACAGAAATAGATGTCCGAAAGTTCACCACATAAATGTAAACACCAGTCACGAATGGTGACCTCCCCATACTTTTAGAATCAAGCATCGTCCTTGATGCTACTGCTGAAGCTCGGGATGGGGGTCAACAATCACGCCGGGCTGTGGCTCAGGCTCAGGCTGTGGGACTAGGACTGGCTGTGGCTCTGGATGTGGCTGTGGATCCTCAGGAGGCTGCTGGACCTCAGTGGTGGCCTGTGTCTCTGGAGGTGCATCCTGATGAGTCGGCTACTCAGCGAGCTCCTCCTCCTGATCCTGCTCGTCAGAGGCGGGAGAGTCTGAGAGTGGCAGTAGCTTAATGCCCTATGATACAAACACCTGGTCGATGCGATCGAGACGTCGCATGATGATGAATGGATAATTTATACGCTTTTTGGCATTATTTTTACATAGTTTTTAGTATGATTTAGTTAGTTTTTAGTATATTTTTATTAGTTTTTAAATAAAATTCACATTTCTGGACTTTAATATGAGTTTGTGTGTTTTTCTGTGATTTCAGATAATTTTTGGCTGAAATTGAGGGACTTGAGCAAAAATCAGATTCAGAGGCTAAAGAAGGACTGCAGATGTTGTTGGATTCTGACCTCCCTGCATTCAAAATAGATTTTCTGGAGCTACATGAGTCTAAATGGTGCGCTCTCAATTGCGTTGGAAAGTAGACATCCAGGGCTTTTTAGCAATATATAATAGTCTATACTTTTTTTGAGTTTAGAGGACGCAAACTGGCGTTCAACGCCAGCTCTTTGCCTTATTCTGGAGTTAAACGCCAGAAACAGGTTGCAAAGCAAAGTTAAACGCCAGAAATAGGTTACAAGCTGGCGTTTAACTCCAAAAAGAGTCTCTATACATGAAAGCTCAATGCTCAGCCCAAGCACACACCAAGTGGGCCCGGAAGTAGATTTTTACATCATTTACTTATCTTTGTAAACCCTAGTAACTAGTTTAGCATAAATAGAACTTTTTACTATTGTACTAGGCCCCCTTTTTCCCATATTCGAATTCATATGCCATTTGGGGAGGCTGGCCATTCGGCCATGCCTGGACCTTGTTCTTATGTATTTTCAACGGTAGAGTTTCTATACACCATAGATTAAGGTGTGGAGCTCTGCTGTTCCTCATGAATTAATGTAAAGTACTATTGTTTTTCTATTCAACTCAAGCCTATTTCTTCTGTAAGATATTCATTCACACACAAGAACATGATGAATGTGATGATTATGTGACGCTCATCACCATTCTCACCTATGAACGCGTGCCTGACAACCACTTCCGTTCTACATGCAAACAAGCTTGAATGTGTATCTTTTAGCCTCCTAATCTACGATCAGAGTCTTCGTGGTATAGGCTAGAATTATTGGCGGCCATTCTTGAGATCCGGAAAGTGTAAACCTTGTCTGTGGTATTTCGAGTAGGATCTAGGAAGGGATGGCTGTGACGAGCTTTAAACTCGCGAGTGCTGGGCGTAGTGACAGACGCAAAAGGATTTCTGAATCCTATTCCAGCAGAATCGAGAACCGATAGATGATTAGTCGTGCGGTGACAGCGCATTTTGGACCATTTTCACTGAGAGAACGGGATGTAGCCATTGACAACGGTGATGCCCAACATACAACTTGCCATGGAAAGGAGTATGAAGGATTGGATGAAAGCAGTAGGAAAGCAGAGATTCAGAAGGAACTAAGCATCTCTATACGCTTATCTAAAATTCTCACCAATGAATTACATAAGTATCTCTATCTTTATTTTACGTTTTATTTATCTTTTAATTATTAAAACTCTATAACCATTTGAATCCGCCTGCCTGAGATTTACAAGGTGACCATAGCTTGCTTCAAGCCGACTGATGCCAAGGCATCTTAGGCTAGTTTCACTAGCATTTTTCTGTTATTTTTAGTTGTTTTATGCATTTTCTTGAGCTTAAAGTAACCAAGAATGGTTAAATGAATAACAAAGCAATGAACCATCCAAACAGTATGATTTTGATGCAAATTCCATGAGTTTTTAGTTATATTACTTGAATGCTATGAATGGAAGATTTCTCATGAAATTTTGCAAGACTTTGATGCAATTGTTTGGATGATTTCAGGGAAGAAGAGGCTAGGCAAGGAAGCAACAAAATCAATAAAGGAAGCTTGAATATCACATGTGGAGTTTAAGTTCCAGTTTAAGCCTAAACTGGAGCTTAAACGCCAGAATCATGAAAGCTAAGAAATGCTGGAACTGGCGTTTAACCTCCAGTTTAACCTTAAACTGGAAGTTAAACGCCAGAAGTAAGAAAGGCACCAGGAGCATTTCCACGTTTAAGCTCCAGTTTAAGGTTAAACTGGAGCTTAAACGTGTTCGACTATTTCTCTCCTCCAGGGTTGCTTTCTCATTTCCACGTTTAAGCTTCAGTTTAACCTTAAACTAAAACTTAAACTTCAACTTAAACGCCACTTTTTGAAAGGATTTCTGGGCCAAATATATTGAAGTTTAAGTTAGCATTTGAGCACAAACATTAACTTAAACGTATTATGGTATGAAACCCAATTGAATATCATGGTTTATGGGATTGGGCCTGAAGAATTGATGAGTCTGGAGCTTCAATTTGTTGAGTCTTGTGTCATTACTTGTTTATCACTAAGTTTGCTCAATGAATGTTACAGAATTGGATCACAGCCTCATCAGGATTATGGACCATAAACCCAAAGCAAAAGGAAATCAGGGAAAGGCCTCAAAGCCCAAGAAACACAACAGAAGCTCAATTTAGAAAGTGTATAAATAGGATAGAATTTAAGTTAGTGGGGACTTTTTGGGGGGGGGAGACACGGAGAACTTTGGATCATTTTCTTTTAGTTTTGTAATTGAATTCACAGCTATGACTCACTAAACCCCTTTCATTGGGTTAGGGAGCTCTATTGTAATTCAATGAATCAATAATAGTTTTATCTTCTTCTTCAATCTTTTCTCTTGAATTTTGTTAGAAAGCTTCTCGATCTAATTCCATTGGGTAGTTGTCTTGGGAAAGAAACTACCCATAATTGGAATCCTTCGGAACCTTGGGAAAGGAATGGAGGATTCATGCTAGAGAAGCTTTCTCACAGTGAATTGGATTGGGGTTTGGATGGATATTGTGACATGTAATCCTACCAGATTGTGGTTCATGAAACTGTGTGGTATAATCAGTGATCAAGCATCATCTCTTCTTATGAACATTTAAACCAAGGGATTGGGAATTTGTTTGTTTTTAGAGAGAATTGGTGAGCCAAGGGATTGGGATCCAATCATATAAGATTGCCAAGCAAAATTCAATGAATGCATTGGTTGAGGAAGGGATAAAAGTTGTTTTGATTCGGAGATCTCAATATCTCCTAACACCCAATGAACTCCCCATTCCTGATTTACCACTTTCTCTTTACATTCTGCAATTAAATTCATGCAATCACCCCCATCCCTTTTAATTTCAGCAATTTAGCTTCTCGCTCTTTAATTCATGCAATTTTACATTCCGCAATTCTCATCTAAATCTTGATTCCGCTCAACTAGAATATACTTCTAATCCGAATTGCTCACTCAACCAATCCTTGTGGGATTCGACCTCACTCTATTGTGAGTTTTTACTTGACGATAACCGGTGCACTTGCCGGAAGGAATTTTTCCGATTGTGCAATTTCCTAAATCGTAGCATATCAAGTTTATGCACATCAAGTTTATGGCGCCGTTGCCGGGGATTAGTTTTCGATTGACAATTCTCAAATTGGAAGTTAACTAGATTGAGCATTTTTCTTGCTTTGTTAATTCAGTTCAAGTTACTTGTTGAATTTTAATTTCTGCACTCTGTTACATGCTTTCTTTCTTTATGACTTTAAATTCAAGCAACTAACTCACTGACTCACTAACTATTTGAATTAATTCCTCAACTGCTCTAACCATACTCTTCCATTAACCAAGAGTATTTCACTTGTTTGTTGCCTGTGCTGTATGACAGGTAGGAGAGGAGAGACATCAACTCCTCATTATACCGAACCAGAGAGGACCCTTCATAAACTTAGAAGGGAAGCAAGAGGGAAGAGAGTACTGGGAGAAGAAGAATCTGAAGGAGAATCTGAGGACAATTTTGAGGAAGCTCTAGATCTCAACATGGATAGAGAAGTTCACAACCATGAGAGAGCTGATGGGAACAATGCCATTCCCGAGAGGAGGGTTCTTGGTTCATACATAAACCCAACCTCTGGGAATTATGGTAGCAGCATTCAGAAACCACCCATTCAGGCCAACAATTTTGAACTCAAACCACAGCTAATATCACTTGTGGAGGATCATTGTTCATTTGGTGGGAGTGCTAATGAAGATCCAAACCAACATCTCACAAAATTCCTGAGAATTTGCGACACTGTGAAGTCCAATGGAGTCCAGGAAGATACCTATAAACTGCTCTTGTTCCCATTTTCACTTAGGGACAAGGCAGCTAAGTGGCTGGAATCATTCCCAAGGGGGAGCCTAACAACCTGGGATGAGGTGGAAAGCAAGTTTTTGGCACGTTTCTACCCCTACAAAAGGTCAATAGGCTTAGATCTGAGGTTCAGACCTTTAGACAACAAGATGGTGAAACTCTCTACGAGGCATGGGAGAGATTCAAGGATTTGACAAGGAAATGCCCACCAGACATGTTCCATGACTGGGTGCAATTGCATATTTTCTATGATGGACTTTCTTATGAATCAAGGAAGGCTGTAGACCATTCATCAGGAGGTTTATTGAACAGGAAAAAGACTGTGGAAGAAGCAATTGAAGTGATTGAGACAGTGGCTGAGAATGAGTACTACTATGCTTCAGAGAGACACAACACTAAGGGAGTCATGGAGCTGAACCATGTTGATACAATTTTAGCCCAAAACAAGGTGTTTGCCAAGCAACTAGCAGAGCTCACCAGGAAATTAGAAACAAAGCAAGTGGCTGCAATACACACACAAGATCAAGAGGAAGTAAGCACTGAAGGAGGTGATTGGGAAGAGGCCAATTATGTAGGAAATCAACAAAGGCAACCATATGATTCACATTCCAACACTTACAACCCAGGCTGGAAAAACCACCCAAACTTTGGGTGGGGAAACCAGCAAAACCAACATAACAAGTCCACATACCAAAACTCCAACCAAAGATCATACCAAGCCACACAAAACACTTACTCCCAACCATCATATCATGGCCAAAATAATCAACCTACCCAACCTAATCCGAACCAACAATTTCAAGATCAATTAAACAGGATAGAAGGAATGCTGGCAAACATGGGTCAGGACATAAGTGAGTTGAAAAGCTTTAGGGATGATGTGAGATCTACCTTAAGGAACCATGGTGAAAAACTCAAGAGGATGGAGTCTCAAGTAGGAGAGCTATCTCAACAGGCCCCCAAGTCAACTGCAGTGTTCCCTAGTGACACAGAAAAGAATCCTAAAGGGGAACAAAAGGGAGTGAGATGGGAAGAATGCAAGGCCATCACCATATTGAAGGAAGTCTCAGAAGAAGAAGGAATCAGACCCTCAGAACAGGAGCCAGAAATCTTGAAGGAAGGTGTGGAAGAAGCTAAGCAGGAAAGTGAAACTGAGCAAGCCAAGGAACTGCAAAAAGGCATGCTGGAAACATACCAACCAAAAGCACCATTTCCTCAGAGGTTAGGAGGAGGTGAAAAAGGGAAAACCTATTCAAGGTTTTTAGAGACATTTAAGTCTCTCCATATCAATATTCCCTTCCTTGAGATTCTCCAGCAGATGCCTACACATATCAAGTATTTAAAGGAATTGCTGAGCAAGAAAAGAGTTTTGAAGGGAGGACAAACTGTAATAATGAACAAAGAATGCAGTGCCCTCATCAAGAAGGACATAGTCTCTAAGAAAACAGACCCAGGAAGTTTTCATATCCCCTGCATCATAGGGGAAACAAAAATTGACAAAGGATTCTGTGATCTAGGAGCTAGCATAAATGTGATGCCTCTGACTCTTATGAAGAGGCTACAACTGAATGAGGTGAGATCCACTGATGTAATCATACAACTGGCTGACAAAACTCAGAAGCAAGCTGAAGGGGTAGTTGAGAATGTGCTGGTGAAAGTGGGAAATTATTTCTTCCCCGTAGACTTTGTCATTATGGACATGGAGGAAAGCTACCTACACCCTATCATTCTGGGAAGGCCATTTCTAGCCACTGCTAGAGCGCTCATAGACGTAGAACAAGGAGAGCTAATTTTGAGAATACATGATGAACAGCTCATTTTCAATGTTTTCAAACCTGCATCTGAGCCTGAACCAGAACCTGAAAAGCCTAAGGATGATAGTAGCCATCTGTGTTTGGAGGAATGCAATCCAGCAGCTGAAACTCTGAAATAGTCCTTGGAAGGCAAACAAGAATTGCAAGAGTTAAAGCCACAAGAATCAATAGAAACAGATCAGAAGGATCCTCCTGGCATAAGGGTCAATGAAGAAATCCTCAAGAGAAAGGGAAGAATTGTAAAGAAATTGCCAAGAGGGTGGAGAAACAAGAAAATTCCCACTGAAGGTTTCTCTCCGGGAGATAAAGTGATATCAAGTCATTATCTGCCAATCCCACCTGGCCTAAAAACCATTCCTTCCCAGCTCCCTCAAGTGTTCACAATCAGGAAAGTTCTTTCTATGGAACATTTAGAAGTCATGAAGGAATCAAATGGGGACGTTTTCATAGTGAGAGGAGAGGACATCAAGCACTACAATCCACCCTAACAAGGGGCAACCATCAAGCTAATGACGTTAAAGAAGCGCTTGTTGGGAGGCAACCCAACCTGAGGTAATACTCCCTTGCTGTTTCTTTTATTTGTTTCAATAAAAAGGTGAAGTAGTTTCTGTGCATTGCAAAGAATTAAGTTTGGTGTTTCACACCAAACAATGAATTCATGGATCAATAATTCAAAGGGGAATGTGTGACTCTAAGTTTGGTGTTCCACCACACAGATCAACTGAACACAACAACCTTTGAATTATATGAAAGGAACAACCATTCTAAGCAATCACAGGAATGCTTAAAATCCTTAGCAGCAACTTCATTCCAAGGAGAATTCAAGGACTCAAAGAGCAGAGGAGTAAGTAGGAGACTAAGTTTGGTGTTCACACACCAACTTAAGACTCAGACACTTGCCCATACATAGTTGAGCTAACCACTCAAGTGCTTGAGAAGCAAGCAACTTCATCACTCTTTGCAGGAAAGGAAACAAGGATCTGAGAAAGAACATGAAGCAACAATTAGGAGAAGAAGGAAAAATCAAATTGTTTCCTGGCAACAAAGAGAAAACAAGAAATTTCACAAGGTGGTGGTGTTCCTTGACCATTCTTTAAAAGGCAAACAAAAGCATGCTTGTTCTGGTTTAAACTGTAATTGTTGAATCTTTCTGGAATGTGAAGTTTTTAGTATGAGTGTCTGTTTACTGCTTTGAATAAAGTGAATGCCTAGATGTTTGGATATAACTTCATCTTCTTAAACAAATGCTTGCCATGCTTGTTCTGTTTCCAAAAATAAAAGAAAAGTTTGAACAAAAGTAACTTGGCTCAATTAGTGACAAATCAAGTAGAATTAAGTGGTGGTATGCATGCTTGATTGTTTAGTCAGATCACTGGAAATAGAGTGTAGAATTATCATTTTTTGTGTAGAAATTGAAAACTGTCTATGGATCTTAATGAATAAATGTCTTTGGCCATGAAAAAGAAAGAAAAAGAAGAAGAAAAAGCCACTGAAAAAGGGCAACCAAAAAGCAAAAAAATTGAGAAAATAAGCTAGGCACCAATGGTTTGAACTTCTGAGACAAATGCCTGTGGTGTTTATGTATTAAGGATATGCTTGGATGAATAGGTTCTGAGGAGTGTTTCAACACTTGGTAACTTGGGTTAACTAACCCGGGATTATCAACCAAAAGTCCATTATCAAGAGCAACCTAAATACAAAACATTTAGTCACACAAAGAGGTGCTGGGCACCAATGTCTCAAGAAGAAATGTGAACTAAAATGCCTGGAGTGGATATGTGTAGTGCACTGATAAGAAAAAGAAAATGCCAAAGGCTTGTGCAACACATGACACTAAGCAAACAAGGAGCAAAGGAGCTCTAAGAAAAAGAAAAGAAAAACAAAGAAGAGAAAAGTGCCAAGGACATAAGAATAACAAGAGGCCATAGTAGTGTTTGATGGATGCAATGAAAAAGTGATAATCTTACCTGATAAGAATGAAAAAGTGATGCTGCAACTTTCTGCATAAAACCCTTTTGATGAACTTCAAATGCTTGCTAATATAGCCAATGTAATTGCTTTCTGTTTCATACTTTCTTCTCAAATAACTCAGGACTTGCTTAGGGACAAGCAAGTATTAAGTTTGGTGTTGTGATGCCAAGGCATCTTAGGCTAGTTTCACTAGCATTTTCTGTTAGTTTTAGTTGTTTTATGCATTTTCTTGAGCTTAAAGTAACCAAGAATGGTTAAATGAATAACAAAGCAATGAACCATCCAAACAGTATGATTTTGATGCAAATTCCATGAGTTTTTAGTTATATTACTTGAATGCTATGAATGGAAGATTTCTCATGAAATTTTGCAAGACTTTGATGCAATTGTTTGGATGATTTCAGGGAAGAAGAGGCTAGGCAAGGAAGCAACAAAATCAATAAAGGAAGCTTGAATATCACATGTGGAGTTTAAGTTCCAGTTTAAGCCTAAACTGGAGCTTAAACGCCAGAATCATGAAAGCTAAGAAATGCTGGAACTGGCGTTTAACCTCCAGTTTAACCTTAAACTGGAAGTTAAACGCCAGAAGTAAGAAAGGCACCAGGAGCATTTCCACGTTTAAGCTCCAGTTTAAGGTTAAACTGGAGCTTAAACGTGTTCGACTATTTCTCTCCTCCAGGGTTGCTTTCTCATTTCCACGTTTAAGCTTCAGTTTAACCTTAAACTGAAGCTTAAACGTGTTCGACCCAATTGCTCCTCCAGGGTTGCTTTCTTCATTTCCACGTTTAAGCTTCAGTTTAACCTTAAACTGAAGCTTAAACGTGTTCGACATTTCACACTCCTGGGTTGCTTTCTTCCATTTCCACGTTTAAGTTTCAGTTTAACCTTAAACTAAAACTTAAACTTCAACTTAAACGCCACTTTTTGAAAGGATTTCTGGGCCAAATATATTGAAGTTTAAGTTAGCATTTGAGCACAAACATTAACTTAAATGTATTATGGTATGAAACCCAATTGAATATCATGGTTTATGGGATTGGGCCTGAAGAATTGATGAGTCTGGAGCTTCAATTTGTTGAGTCTTGTGTCATTACTTGTTTATCACTAAGTTTGCTCAATGAATGTTACAGAATTGGATCACAGCCTCATCAGGATTATGGACCATAAACCCAAAGCAAAAGGAAATCAGGGAAAGGCCTCAAAGCCCAAGAAACACAACAGAAGCTCAATTTAGAAAGTGTATAAATAGGATAGAATTTAAGTTAGTGGGGACTTTTGGGGGGGGGAGACACGGAAAACTTTGGATCATTTTCTTTTAGTTTTGTAATTGAATTCAGAGCTATGACTCACTAAACCCCTTTCATTGGGTTAGGGAGCTCTATTGTAATTCAATGAATCAGTAATAGTTTTATCTTCTTCTTCAATCTTTTCTCTTGAATTTTGTTAGAAAGCTTCTCGATCTAATTCCATTGGGTAGTTGTCTTGGGAAAGAAACTACCCATAATTGGAATCCTTCGGAACCTTGGGAAAGGAATGGAGGATTCATGCTAGAGAAGCTTTCTCACAGTGAATTGGATTGGGGTTTGGATGGATATTGTGACATGTAATCCTACCAAATTGTGGTCCATGAAACTGTGTGGTATAATCAGTGATCGAGCATCATCTCTTCTTATGAACATTTAAACCAAGGGATTGGGAATTTGTTTGTTTTAGAGAGAATTGGTGAGCCAAGGGATTGGGATCCAATCATATAAGATTGCCAAGCAAAATTCAATGAATGCATTGGTTGAGGAAGGGATAAAAGTTGTTTTGATTCGGAGATCTCAATATCTCCTAACACCCAATGAACTCCCCATTCCTGATTTACCAATTTCTCTTTACATTCTGCAATTAAATTCATGCAATCACCCCCATCCCTTTTAATTTCAGCAATTTAGCTTCTCGCTCTTTAATTCATGCAATTTTACATTCCGCAATTCTCATCTAAATCTTGATTCCGCTCAACTAGAACATACTTCTAATCCGAATTGCTCACTCAACCAATCCTTGTGGGATTCGACCTCACTCTATTGTGAGTTTTTACTTGACGATAACCGGTGCACTTGCCGGAAGGAATTTTGCCGATCGTGCAATTTCCTAAATCGTAGCATATCAAGTTTATGCACATCAACTTTACTACACCGAATTCCAATTTACATGGAAGAAGCATCTCAATTCCTGCCATTAGAGCAAACAACTTTGAGCTTAAACCTCAATTAGTTTCTCTGATGCAACAGAACTGCAAGTTTCATGGACTTTCATCTAAAGATCCTTTTCAGTTCTTAACTGAATTCTTGCAGATCTGTGATACTTTTAAGACCAATGGGGTTGATCTCGAAGTCTACATGCTTATGCTTTTCCCATTTGCTGTAAGAGACAGAGCTAGAGTATGGTTGGACTCTCAACCTAAAGATAGCCTGAACTCATAGGATAAGCTGGTCACGGCTTTCTTAGCCAAGTTCTTTCCTCCTCAAAAGCTTAGCAAGCTTAGAGTGGATGTTCAAACCTTCAGACAGAAAGAAGGTGAATCCCTCTATGAAGCTTGGGAGAGATACAAGGAACTGACCAAAAAGTGTCCTTCTGACATATTCTATGATGGTCTGTCTGAGCTATCAAAGATGTCACTGGACCTTTCTGCAGGTGGATCCATTCACCCAAAGAAAACGCCTACAGAAGCTCAAGAACTCATTGACATGGTTGCAAATAACCAGTTCATGTACACGTCTGAAAGGAATCCTGTGAATAATGGGACGCCTATGAGGAAGGAAGTTCTTGAAATTGATACTCTGAATGCCATATTGGCCCAGAATAAAATATTGACTCAGCAAGTCAATATGATCTCTCAGAGTCTAAATGGATTGAAGGAATCATCCAACAGTACTAAAGAGGCATCTTCTGAAGAAGAAGCTTATGATCCTGAGAACCCTGCAATAGCAGAGGTGAATTACATGGGAGAATCCTATGGAAACACCTATAATCCCTCATGGAGAAATCATCCAAATTTCTCATGGAAGGATCAACAAAAGCCTCAACAAGGCTTTAATAATGGTGGAAGAAACAGTTTTAGCAATAGCAAGCCTTTTCCATCATCCACTCAGCAACAGACAGAGAGTTCTGAGCAGAATCCATCTAGCTTAGCAAATATAGTCTCTGATCTATTTAAGGCCACTGTAAGTTTCATGAATGAAACACGGTCCTCCATTAGGAATTTGGAGGCACAAGTGGGCCAGCTGAGTAAAAGAGTCACTGAAACTCCTCCTAGTACTCTTCCAAGCAATACAGAAGAGAATCCAAAGAGAGAGTGCAAGGCCATTGATTTGACTATCATGGCCGAACCTACAAGGGAAGAGGAGGACGTGAATCCTAGTGAGGAAGACCTCCTGGAAAGTCCAGTGACCAATAAGGAGTTTCCCTTTGAGGAACCAAAGGAATTTGAGGCTCAATTAGAGACCATAGAGATTCCATTGAACCTCCTTCTGCCCTTCATGAGCTCTGATGAGTATTCTTCCTCTGAAGAGGATGAAGACATTACTGAAAAGCAAGTTGCTAAGTACCTTGGTGCACTCATGAAGCTGAATGCCAAATTATTTGGTAATGAGACTTGGGAAGATGAACCTTCCTTGCTCACCAATGAACTGAATGCATTGGATAGGCATAAATTACCTCAAAAGAAACAGGATCCTAGCAAATTCTTAATACCCTGTACCATAGGCACCATGACCTTTGAGAAGGCTCTGTGTGACCTGGGGTCAGGAATAAACTTAATGCCACTCTCTGTAATGGAGAAACTGGGAATCTTTGAGGTGCAAGCTGCCAGAATCTCATTAGAGATGGCAGACAACTCAAGAAAACAAGGCTTATGGACAAGTGGAGGACGTGCTAGTAAAGGTTGAACGCCTATACATCCCTGCTGATTTCATAATCCTGGATACTGGGAAGGATGAGGATGAATCCATCATCCTTGGAAGACCTCTCCTAGCCACAGCAAGAGCTGTGATTGATGTGGACAGAGGAGAATTGATCCTTCAATTGAATGAGGACAACCTTGTAGAGGAAGCATGAAATGCTTCTCTCACTGCAGAGTCAACCAAAGCCCCACAGTCAAACTCTAAGTTTGGTGTTGAACCCCCACATTCAAACTCTAAGTTTGGTGTTGGGAGTTTCCAACCTTGCTCTGATTATCTGTGAGGCTCCATGAGAGCTCACTGTCAAGCTATTGACATTAAAGAAGCGCTTATTGGGAGGCAACCCAATGTTATTTAATCATATCTATTTTATTTTCTTTTTGTTATTTTGTGTTTTATTAGGTTGATGATCATGTGAAGTCATAAATACTACTGAAAAATAAAAAACAGAATGAAAAATAGCATTAAAAACAGCACACCTTGGAGGAAAGTAGTTTGGCGTTTAAACGCCAGAAACAGGCACCAAGCTGGCGTTTAACGCCAGAAACAAGCATCTACCTGGCGTTAAAGGCCAGAAACAAGCTACATTTGGGCAATTACGCCAGAAACAGGCAGTAGTCTGGTGTTAAACGCCAGTATTGCACAGCAAGGGTGTTTTACACGCCTAATTGGAGCAGGGATGTTAAGTCCTTGATCCCACTTGATCTGTGGACCCCACAGGATCCCCACAGGATCCCTGATGCGGGCAGAAATTGGCGAATTAAAAATTGTTAAAATATATACGTTGCAAGTATAGTTCTTAATTCACCAGAAATTTGCCTATCAATTTAAAAAGGTGTCACAAAAAAATTGAAATTAAAATACTGGGAGTATGAGTCCCAGGTCGTCTCCCAACGAGTTGCAGAAAAGTGTGCTATTTTATTAATCAGATATTTTCAAAAAGGTTTGAGTTGAGTAAACAGAAAATTAAATTGGTGAATTTGAATAATGTAAATAAAAGACTTGACTGGGAGTTGATTACATGGAAGCCCTATTCTTGATGGAATACTCTCAAGATTAATTGACAATTGAGAGTTATTTCGTTTAGTTATCCCTTACTAAGTAAGGGAAGGTCAAACAAATTGGAATGCTGTTCTATCCACAAGTCCCAATCCACTATTGGGAGGATTGGTGTCAGGAACTAGAGAGCAAACCAACAATAACCCAATTACAATCTTTCTCTTGAACCTTCCAACTCAAGGGTTCCTTTCAATCAACTCCCCATCAAGTTAGGGAACTACTCACTCATTGTAAATGTAATATTCATAGCATATGAAAAGGAATTAAAGAAAGACATTGTAAATAAAAATCAAAATAGTTAATTAAAAATAAAAGTGATCCTTGTATTAAATAATCCTAAAAATATTCCAATGGTAAAATTAAACAAAGCAAAGAACATGGAAGAGTATACCAAGTAAAGAAAACGAACTAGAATGACGAAGTCTTGATAAGGTAATAACTCTTCTCAATATCCCAATGCAAAAGCAAGAGAAAATAACCAATCCTAAACTATGAATGTGTAGAGAGAAAACCTAGAGGAGGAATGAAAACTAGATCTAAAAAAAACTAAAAACTGTGTAGAATGAATGTTCTCCCTGGTTTCTTCATGTTCTCTGGCTCTAGTCTGCTGTTCTGGGCCGAAAACTGGGTCAAAATAGGGTCCAAAATCGCCCCCAGCGAATTCTGCAGATTATGCAGATCGCGCATGTCACGCGATCGCGTCATCCAAGCGGACGCGTCACTCGCATTTTTCCCTGCCACGCGTTCGTGTCGTCCATGCCTCCGCGTCACTTGTGCTTTTCCAATCTGCGCGGTTGCGTGAGCCATGCGGCCGTGTCACTGCGATTTCTTCTCTTCCGCGCGGTCGCGTGAGCCATGCGGCCGCGTCGCTTCTCGCTGGTTATGTCCTCAATTTCTTATGTTCCTTCCATTTTTGCTAGCTTCCTTTCCAACCTCCAACTCATTCATGCCCTATAAAGCCTGAAACGCTTAACACACAGATCATGGCATCGAATGGAATAAAGGAGAATTAAAATGCATAATTAAAAGTCCCCAGGAAGCAGTTTTCAATCATGTAATAATTTTAGGAAGGAAATATAAATGCATGCTAAATTAATGAATAAGTGGGTAAGAATCATGATAAAACCACACAATTAAACACAATATTGATGGGATATTTTCGCGGAGAAACGAATTTCTCCAAAACACCCAAAACTAACCGGCAAGTGCACCGGGTCGCATCAAGTAATAAAAACTCACGGGAGTGAGGTCGATCCCACAGGGATTGAAGGATTGAGCAATTTTAGTTTAGTGGTTGATTTAGTCAAGCGAATCAAGATTTGGTTGATTGATTGGTGAATTGCAGAATTTAAATTGCAAGGAAAGTAAAGGGAACGGGTGATTGGCATGAAATTAAAGAAAACGAGAATTAAATTGCCGAATCTTAAAGTGCAAGTAACATAAATTGCAGAAACTTAGATTGTAAGAAATGTAAATTACAGAATCTTAAAGTGCAAGAAATGTAAATGGCTGGAAATGTAAAGGGGATTGGGGATTGGATTTGCAGAATTTAAACAAGGAAAAGTAAATTGCATCAAACAGAAGAGTAAAAGAGGATTTGGATCAAATCGGATCTCAGAGCAGAAAAGTAAATGAACATTGAAAATAGTAAACAGAGAATGTAAAATTGGGAAATCAGATCTCAGGACCCAGAGACTAGAAAACCAAGTCTAGATCTCAATGCCTTCCTAGATCCAACAAGAACAATTGCAAGGGAATTGTAAATTACAAGGAAAGTAGATAAAGAGCAATTAACAGAAATTAAATTCACTCAAGCAGTAAATAAAACAGAGAGATCTAAGGATGAGATTGAAATAGAATTTCTTCAATTCTCCAACCCAAGATCCAAGACAATTGTAATTGAAATTGAAAGCAATAAAACTAAGAGGAAGAGAAGTGAATTCTCCTTCCCCAAGACTAAGAAATTAAAGATCACTCAATATCCAAAGCTCTCCGAAAACTATTAGGAAAATTCAAAGGGAAAGCTCCCCTAAGAACTTGAATTCTATCCTATTTATACACTTTCTTCAAATGATCTTCAAGCCTTGAGTTGGGCCTTTGCTCTTGGTGGAATTGGGTTGAGAGAGGCCTTGGTTAATTGCTCTTGGAGTTTGGAGAGGAACCAAAGTGAACCAAGTGAACCGGGTTGGAGTTTTGCAAAAGTTTGAGTAAAAGTTTGACCAAAAGTTTGAGGCAAACTTTTGGTCTAACTTTTCATATCAGCCCCCATATTTTGCTGATACCCACGTTGGTGCAAAAGTTAGGGGTCTAACTTTTGCTCCAACGTTGGCCTTCCTTAGTGCACTTATGGCGCCAACGTTAGCCCAAAAGTTAGGGGCTAACGTTGGCGCAAACTTTTGCTCCCCCTTTGTGTTTTTCATGTGCGAACGTTAGCCCAAAAGTTAGAGGCTAACGTTGGCGCAAACTTTTGGTGCCCAGGGAGTGTTTTTCTCATGCCAACGTTAGCCACAAAGTTAGAGGCTAACGTTGGCGCAAACTTTTGGTGCCCAGGGAGTGTTTTCTCATGCCAACGTTAGCCACAAAGTTAGGGGCTAACGTTGGCGCAAACTTTTGGTGCCCAGGGAGTAACTTTCATGTGCCAACGTTAGCCCAAAAGTTAGGGGCTAACGTTGGGGCTAACTTTTCACCCAAAAGTTTGTGCAAAAGTTTGAGGCTAACTTTTGGTCCAACTTTTTGCTTCCTGGTTCATTTTCACTTATTCCATTGTCCTCTCTTTACTCCTAGCCATTCCTTCTTGCTTCAACCTTTCTCCAAGCTTTCTTCACCTATCATTAATCAACCAAACACATCAAAGTTATGCTTAAAATCATGAGATATTCATTTTATCATAATATGTGATAATTATAGCATAAAACCTCATGAAATAGCATGAATTCATACATGGTTGATTCAATCAAAGGAAGCATGAAAATCTACCCAAATTAGCTTACTTGTAGCTCAAGAAAGTGCACAATTCAAGTGAAAACAAAAGAAAAAGACTAGTGAAACTAGGCTAAGATGACTTGTCATCACAACACCAAACTTAAAGCTTGCTTGTCCCCGAGCAAGAAAAGATTTATTGAGAAGAAAGGATGAAATGGAAGAGGATGTTCATGCTAGCAGAGTATTATTGATAGTTCATGGGATTTTGTGTGGATATGTAAATACTCACTTCTTATTGACTCCTAGGCCTAGAAAGTCTCCTTCAAGCTTCAAGTAACATACTGCTATGACCTCTCATTATTCCTTTATCCTTGGCTATTACTTTGTTTATAAGCTTTATTTGAGTGTCATGTGTAGCAAGTTCATTTCCTTTTCTTTATACTTGACACATTATTCACTATAGACACTTGGCTCACATTCCTTCTTAGAACATTGATGCCCAGCACCTCTTTGGGCTACCAAGTGCCTTGTAGTTAGGTTGCTCTTGATAGTGGACTTTCAGCTGATGATCCCGGGTTAGTTAACCCAAGTCACCGAGTGTTGATGCACTCCAAAGAGCTTAATAATCCAAGCAGATCCTAATACAGAGACACCACAGGCATATATTCTAAGGTTCAAGCTATTGGTGTCTAGCTTTGTTTCTTTTTGTTTTTCTTTTGTTCTGTCACTTCTTTTTTTTTTCTTTTTTGTTTTTCTTTCTAACCAAGGATTTTTATTCGATTGAGATTCATAGACAGTAGGCCACTCTATACTTAGAAGGAGATATCCTAGCTCTTTATTCACTAAAAGTGAGCTATTATACAATCACACACATACCACCACTTACTTTTATTCTACTTCTATCTAACAGAGACCATCTTACTTCACATTCAAACATTTCTTTTATTGAACTTAAAGATGCAGGGGACAAAACATGCTTTTTGCTAAGTGAAAGTAAACACACAAGCACACACATAGACTAGCTTACTTATTCTAAGATTGATTCTACTTGTATTAGATGAACACTTTAACAAAACACAAGTCAAAGCATTTTTCAACAGCAAGAGTTAAGTGTAAATACAACCTATTGGTTTGCAGTTCCTTTGTCCTTCCTTCTGTTGTGCCCTTTTGAGTTATGATGCATAGTGTCTTTAACTGGTGGTGAATTCCCTGCATAATTCTCAACAGTTGCTTGCTTCTCAAGCCCTTAGATGACCAGTTAGTATGCATGAGTTTAGTGTGGCTTGTGGATTTAATTTGGTGTGGGGACACCAAACTTAAGCTCTTGCCACTTCTCTGGATACAGCAGGTTAACTCTAGGCAAAATCTTGTATCCTTGCTAAAGGTTATGAAGTTAAGACTAAAAAGCAGTTAAGTGGTTGCATAATCTGTTCGATTGCTTGGAGCTAACAATGTGCAGGAGATTAGAATGTGCTTTTGAATGAGGTTTTGGTGGAACACCAAACTTAGAATCCTCCATTCTCCTTTAAGTTGTTTTTGGTGTGCAACACCAAACTTAGCTCCTTGCAATACATATCAATTATTCAACATTTTTATTGAAAAGGCTATGAAAAGGAAACTATCTCAGGTTGGGTTGCCTCCCAACAAGCGCTCTTTTATTGTCATTAGCTTGACATCCTTCGATTCCTTTCAAGAAGGCTGTAGGTTCTGGACCTCTTTTTCCTTATCCCATTGTCCTCCCAAGTACAGCTTTGCTCTGTGACCATTTGCTGTGAATTGATTCTTTGTTGCTTCATCTAGCAGTTCAATGCTCCCATAAGGAAAAACCTTTGTCACCAAGTATGGACCAGTCCACTTTGACTTCAGTTTGCCAGGGAAAATCTTGAGCCTTGAATTATACAGGAGCACTTGCTGTCCTGGCTTGAATTCCTTCTTTGTGATTTTTTTGTCATGCCACCTCTTAGCTCTTTCCTTGTATATCTTAGCGCTCTCATAAGCTTCTATCCTGAATTCATCTAACTCATTTAGTTGCAACAACCTTTTTTCTCCTGCAGCTTGGGAATCAAGGTTGAGGAGTTTAGTGGCCCAAAAAGCTCTGTGTTCAAGCTCTACAGGGAGGTGGCAGGATTTGCCATACAATAGCTGAAAGGGTGACTTGCCAATAGGAGTTTTGAAAGCTGTCCTGTATGCCCATAATGCATCTTCTAGCTTCCTAGCCCAATCTTTTCTTGTGCTTCCCACTATTTTCTCTAGGATCTTCTTTAACTCCCTATTTGCTAGTTCAACCTGGCCATTAGTCTGAGGGTGGTACGGTGTAGCCACTTTATGGATTACTCCATATTTGTGGAGGAGCTTCTCCATCTGTTTGTTGCAAAAGTGACTTCCACCATCACTGATAAGACTCTTGGGCACTCCATATCTTGTGAAGATGTGCTTTTTAAGGAATTGGAGGACAATCTATGCATCACAAGTGGTCGTAGCTATGGCTTCCACCCACTTTGAGACATATTCCACTGCGACTAAGATATATCTGAAAGAATAGGAAGGGGGAAAGGGCCTCATGAAATCAATTCCCCATAGATCAAATAATTCCAGTTCCAAGATGAAATTTTGAGGCATCTCATTCCTTCTTGTTAATCCTCCTGTTTTCTGGCATTCATTACATTGGTGGACATATTCTCTGGCATCCTTGAAAATAGTTGGCCAATAGAAGCCGCTCTGCAATATCTTTGCAGCTGTCTTCTCTGGGCCAAAGTGTCCACGATAAGCTGAACCATGACAGTGCCACAGGATATCCCTCATTTCACTCTCAGGGACACACCTTCTAATTACTCCATCAGAACATCTCTTGAACTGAAAGGGTTCATCCCATAAGAATTTCTTTCCCTCATTGATTAACTTCTTCACTTGTTGCTTAGAAAAGTCTTGAGGTATCTTTCTTCCCACTTTGTAGTTTGCTATGTCAGTAAACCAGGGTGCTTGTTGGATCTGCAAAAGGTGCTCATCTGGGAAGCTTTCGTTCATGGGCTGAGATGCTTGTTGAATTGTTTCATGTGGTAGCCTCGACAAATGGTCAGCAACCCGGTTTTCAGTACCCTTCCTGTCTCTTACCTCAATGTCAAACTCTTGTAAGAGCAATATCCACTTGATAAGTCTTGGTTTAGCATCCTGTTTTGACATCAAATACTTAAGTGCAGCATGGTCAGTATAAACCACAACTTTGGATCCTATTAAGTATGATCTAAACTTATCAAAAGCATAAACTACAGCTAGCAACTCCTTCTCCGTTGTGGTGTAATTTCTTTGGGCCTCATTCAACACTTTACTTGCATAATATATAACATGATGTAAGTTGCCCTTCTTTTGCCCAAGTACAGCACCAATTGCAAGGTCACTTGCATCACACATGAGTTCAAAGGGTAACTCCCAATCCGGAGGTGTGATGATTGGTGCTGTTGTGAGTTTGTTTTTTAAAGTTTCAAAAGCTTGCTGGCAGTTTTCATAAAAAATAAAAGGGTTATCAAGCATTAGTAGATTACTCAAAGGTTTAGCTATTTTTGAAAAATCCTTGATAAACCTTCTGTAGAATCTGGCATGCCCCAAGAAACTTCTAACAGATTTCACATTAATTGGTGGAAGGAGTTTTTCTATGACTTCAACCTTTGCCTTATCAACCTCTATCCCTTTTCTTGAAACTTTATGGCCAAGAACAATCCCTTCGGGTACCATGAAGTGGCATTTCTCCCAGTTCAAAACTAAATTAGTTTCTTGGCACCGTTTTAAGACAAGGGTTAAATGGTTTAGGCAAGCATTGAAATTATCACCAAAAATAGAGAAGTCATCCATGAAGACTTCTAAAAACTTTTCGACCATATCGGAGAAAATGGAGAGCATACACCTTTGAAATGTGGCAGGGGCATTGCAGAGCCCAAAGGGCATCCTCCAGTATGCAAAGACTCCGAATGGACATGTAAAGGCAGTTTTCTCTTGGTCTTTGGGGTCCACCACGATTTGATTATACCCAGAATATCCGTCCAAAAAGCAATAATAGGCATGGCCGGCCAACCTTTCTAGCATCTGATCAATGAATGGGAGAGGGAAATGATCCTTCCTGGTGGCATCATTCAATCTTCTATAGTCTATGCACATCCTCCACCCAGTCACTGTTCTAGTGGGGATCAACTCATTCTTCTCATTAGTGATGACCGTCATTCCTCCTTTCTTTGGTACAACTTGAACCGGGCTTACCCATGGGCTGTCAGATATTGGGAAGATTATCCCTGCATTCCACAACTTCATTACTTCCTTCTGGACAACTTCCTTCATTGTGGGATTTAGCCTTCTTTGTGGTTGAACCACTGGTTTGGAATTATCTTCCAAGAGGATCTTATGCATACATACTGCAGGGCTGATTCCCTTCAGGTCATCAATGGTCCATCCTAAAGCATCTTTGTGAGCTTTGAGTACATCAAGAAGTTCTCCTTCTTCCTTCTTTGTCAGGGATGAATTAATGATTACTGGGAAGCTCTCCGATGTGCCAAGGAATGCATATTTGAGATGGGTGGATAATGGTTTCAGTTCTTGTTTTCGTACTTCTTCCTTCTTGACTTGTTTTTCATCTTGCTCACTAGAAGTCTCAGCTACTTGTTCCTTTGTTGCCCCTTGATTTCCTTCTTGCTCTTGAGGACTTTCTTCCAGCATTTCTTCCACCAAACTCTCTATCATGTCCACTCTCACATAATCCTCTTGCTCAGGAATGTGTTGCATTGACTTGAAGACGTTTATGACCATTTGTTCATTGTGGACCCTGAAGATCATTTCTCCTTTTTCTACATCAATAGTGGCTCTTGCTGTGGCTAGAAATGGCCTTCCTAAAATGATTGAATTGTTTCCTTCCTCTTCAGTATCCAAAATCACAAAATCTGCTGGGAAAATAAACTCCCGAACTTTTACCAACAGATTTTCCACAATTCCAGTGGGTGTTTTGATTGATCTGTCAGCCATGACCAATGACATCCTGGTGGGTTTAAGCTCTTCTATAGCAAGTTTTCTCATCATTGAGAGAGGCATTAAGTTGATGCTGGCACCAAGGTCACATAGAGCTTTGTTGAGAATTATTCTGCCAATGGTGCATGAGACTACAAAGCTTCCTGGATCCTTGAGTTTTGGTGGAATGCCCCTTTGAATCAAAGCACTGCATTCCTCGGTGAGTAACACGGTTTCCTTCTCAAGACAACTTCTTTTCTTGTTGATAAGCTCCTTCAAAAACTTGGCATACAGAGGCATTTGCTCAAGTGCTTCAGCAAAAGGAATATTGATTTCCAGCTTTTTGAAGGTTTCAAGGAACTTGTGAAAATGCTGGTCCTTGGTTTCTTTGTTGAATCTCTGGGGATATGGTAGTGTAGGTATAAAGGTTTTCTCTACTTGTTGCTTTTGATTCTTGGTTGGCTCTTCAACTGCTTCATTCCCTTTTTTGGAATTTTTGGTTGTTCCCCCTTTGCTTGAGTTTGCTTTGAGGTTTCCTTGCTTGCCATTGCATCATCATCATTGGCTTCCTCTGTGTGTGTTGGCTGTTCCTCTTCTATTGGTCTTTTACTGCTCTCTACTTGCTTCTTAGTAGTGTCATTGTTGCTCATCAATGTTCTCCCACTCCTTAATTGTATTGCCTTGCATTCTTCCTTAGGATTTGGGATTGTGTCACTCGGCAGTGAGCTTGAAGGTCTCTCAACAGAAATCTGTTTGGAGATTTGCCCCATCTGTCTCTCTAGGCTTTTCAGGGATGCTTCCTGATTCTTGGTTACCATTTCCTGGTGTTTCAACATTTTGTCTATCACGGCCTCCAAATTAGTGATTCTCTGGGCTTCAGGTGATACTTGAGGTGGGTTATGAGATGTGGGTGGTGGATGATAGGCATTTTGGTTGGTGGGTTGGTTATTGGATTGGTAATGGCTGGGGTTGGGGTAGTTATTTTGAGGTCTTCTGTAGGGGTTTTGGTTGGTCTGCTGCTGGTTGTGGTTTTGGTTGTTTCTTGGGTTGTTTTGATTTGAGTTCCTCTGCCATGGTTGTTGGTTTTGGGTATGATTATCTCCCCACCTGAGGTTTGGGTGGTTCTTCCAGGATGGATTGTATGTATCACCATACACTTCATTTGGTCCTTGGTTATGCATATACTGTACTTGCTCTTGTTGTTGTTCTTCTTGAGTTTCTTCATTTTGCCCCCATGTGGATGATGGTTGGCTTGTGTTAACTGCTGCAACTTGGAGACTATCAATCCTCTTGGCCATTTGTTCAAATTGTTGTTGAATTTGCTGCTGCATCATCTTGTTTTGAGCCAAGATTGAGTCCACTCCTTCTAGCTCCATTACTCCTCTTCTTTGTGATGGTTGGCGGTTTCTTTGATGAGCAAAGAAATATTGGTTGTTAGCCACCATATCAATGAGATTTTGAGCTTCCTCTGCAGTTTTCATGAGTTGCAAGGAACCTCCAGCTGAATGATCCAAAGCTTCTTGAGATTTCAATGTTAAGCCCTCATAGAAATTCTGCAGCTTATCCCACTCAGTGAACATTTCAGGAGGACATTTCCTAATTAGAGCTTTGTATCTCTCCCATGCCTCATGGATGGGTTCAGCCTCCATTTGTGTAAATGTTTGTACCTCAGTCTTCAACCTTATGATCCTTTGAGGTGGGTAAAATTTGGCAAGGAACTTGGTTACCAAATCATCCCAATTGTTGATGCTGTCTCTTGGAAAGGATTCCAACCATTGAGTGGCCTTGTCTCTGAGAGAAAATGGGAATAGCAATAGCTTGTAGCTGTCAGGAGGTACACCATTAGTTTTAACAGTGTTACAAATCCTCAAGAAAGTGGATAGGTGTTGGTTCGGATCTTCAAGTGGTCCTCCACCAAAAGAGCAATTGTTTTGAACCAAAGTGATAAGTTGTGGCTTTAGTTCAAAATTGTTTGCATTGACATTTGGAGTTAAGATGCTACTTCCACAATGTCTAGGATTTGCAAAAGTATCGGAAGCTAAAACTCTCCTCTGGGGTGGATTGTTATTGTTGTTGTCTGCTCCACCTGGTGGATTAGTTGAATGTTCCTCCATATCTTGGAATTCTTCCTCTGATTCCTATATTTTTCCCTCTTTCAGCTCTTCTTAACCTTCTAAGAGTTCTTTCGTCTTGTTCATGAAAGATGGGTGTATTTCTTCTTGTACCTGACATACAAGCAGAACATAAGAAACACACAAACCAGTGACACTTCAATCTATTGCTAGAATGAAGTTTTAGTTAGCTTAAGCAAAAATTCAAACAGTTAGTGGGTTAATTGAAAATTAAAGGAACAGAAAATAAAAATGCTAGATCTAGATCACCACCTCACTTAATCATTGTCAATCTAATCAATCCCCGGCAACGGCGCCAAAAACTTGATGGGATATTTTTGCGGAGAAACGAATTTCTCCAAAATACCCAAAACTAACCGGCAAGTGCACCGGGTCGCATCAAGTAATAAAAACTCACGGGAGTGAGGTCGATCCCACAGGGATTGAAGGATTGAGCAATTTTAGTTTAGTGGTTGATTTAGTCAAGAGAATCAAGATTTGGTTGATTGATTGGTGAATTGCAGAATTTAAATTGCAAGGAAAGTAAAGGGAACGGGTGATTGGCATGAAATTAAAGAAAACGAGAATTAAATTGCCGAATCTTAAAGTGCAAGTAACATAAATTGCAGAAACTTAGATTACAAGAAATGTAAATTGCAGAATCTTAAAGTGCAAGAAATGTAAATGGCTGGAAATATAAAGGGGATTGGGGATTGGATTTGCAGAATTTAAACAAGGAAAAGTAAATTGCATCAAACAGAAGAGTAAAAGAGGATTTGGATCAAATCGGATCTCAGAGCAGAAAAGTAAATGAACATTGAAAACAGTAAACAGAGAATGTAAAATTGGGAAATCAGATCTCAGGACCCAGAGACTAGAAAACCAAGTCTAGATCTCAATGCCTTCCTAGATCCAACAAGAACAATTGCAAGGGAATTGTAAATTGCAAGGAAAGTAGATGAAGAGCAATTAACAGAAATTAAATTCACTCAAGCAGTAAATAAAGCAGAGAGATCTAAGGATGAGATTGAAACAGAATTTCTTCAATTCTCCAACCCAAGATCCAAGACAATTGTAATTGAAATTGAAAGCAATAAAACTAAGAGGAAGAGAAGTGAATTCTCCTTCCCCAAGACTAAGAAATTAAAGATCACTCAATATCCAAAGCTCTCCGAAAACTATTATGAAAATTCAAAGGGAAAGCTCCCCTAAGAACTTGAATTCTATTCTATTTATACACTTTCTTCAAATGATCTTCAAGCCTTGAGTTGGGCCTTTGCTCTTGGTGGAATTGGGTTGAGAGAGGCCTTGGTTAATTGCTCTTGGAGTTTGGAGAGGAACCAAAGTGAACCAAGTGAACCGGGTTGGAGTTTTGCAAAAGTTAGAGTAAAAGTTTGACCAAAAGTTTGAGGCAAACTTTTGGTCTAACTTTTCATATCAGCCCCCATATTTTGCTGATACCCATGTTGGTGCAAAAGTTAGGGGTCTAACTTTTGCTCCAACGTTGGCCTTCCTTAGTGCACTTATGGCGCCAATGTTAGCCCAAAAGTTAGGGGCTAACGTTGGCGCAAACTTTTGCTCCCCCTTTGTGTTTTTCATGTGCCAACGTTAGCCCAAAAGTTAGAGGCTAACGTTGGCACAAACTTTTGGTGCCCAGGGAGTGTTTTTCTCATGCCAACGTTAGCCACAAAGTTAGGGGCTAACGTTGGCGCAAACTTTTGGTGCCCAGGGAGTGTTTTCTCATGCCAACGTTAGCCACAAAGTTAGGGGCTAACGTTGGCGCAAACTTTTGGTGCCCAGGGAGTAACTTTCATGTGCCAACGTTAGCCCAAAAGTTAGGGGCTAACGTTAGGGCTAACTTTTCACCCAAAAGTTTGTGCAAAAGTTTGAGGCTAACTTTTGGTCCAACTTTTTGCTTCCTGGTTCATTTTCACTTATTCCATTGTCCTCTCTTTACTCCTAGCCATTCCTTCTTGCTTCAACCTTTCTCCAAGCTTTCTTCAACTATCATTAATCAACCAAACACATCAAAGCTATGCTTAAAATCATGAGATATTCATTTTATCATAATATGTGACAATTATAGCATAAAACCTCATGAAATAGCATGAATTCATACATGGTTGATTCAATCAAAGGAAGCATGAAAATCTACCCAAATTAGCTTACTTGTAGCTCAAGAAAGTGCACAATTCAAGTGAAAACAAAAGAAAAAGACTAGTGAAACTAGGCTAAGATGACTTGTCATCAAATATAAACCATAAAATAGTGGTTTATCATCCTCTCCACACTTAAACATTAGCATGTCCTCATGCTTAATTGAAGGAGATAAAATAAATAAGTATGAACCTGTAGAAACTCCTGCAATGTAATGCAATCCTATAGATATGAATGCAACTATATGATTCTTGCCCACTTGATCAAAAGTAAATAAGCTTTTCAAAACAATTACAAATCAAATTCCACTAATTCTATCATTATACAGTAAGACAGTTAAAAGTGCAAGAAGATAGCTCATGAAAGCAGAGAACATGGAAATTCAAGCATTGAACCCTCACTGATGATGTATGTATGCTATAATCTCTCTAGTGTATAGAATAATCACTCTATCCTTCTCTAATCATGCTCTCTAACTTTTGTTTTTCTCCTAACCAATCAACAACAGTTAATATACCAATGCAAACATCATGAGGTCTTTTCAAGGTTGTAATGGGGCTAAGGTAGGGGTAGGGATACATGTATGGTTAAGTGAGCTTATAAATTGAATCTTTAATTAACCCAAGCTTTAACCTAACCTATATATATTTAGTGTAACCTTAGAATTCATACCTAGCTACCCAGAATTCCTCTTTTTCATTCCATACTCATGTATCAACTTTTTATTTTAATTTTATCATATGTGCATTGATCTTTGAATTCTTAATTCAGCATTTGGGTAATTTTGTCCCCTTATTTATTTATTGATTTTTTTTTTAAATATAGACATAAAAATAAACATAGCTTATCAATGCACATAGAATTTTAATTCTTATAGTTTCACATGAGTAGGTATCCAAATTCCCATTGTATTATCATGACACATTCCCTTAATAACTTTTGTTCCCACAATTTCCCATATTTAACTAGCAGACACAATTCTATCTTAAGCTAACCAAAGATTCAATTTGGGATATACAATTGTTTTTCTGCTTAAGGCTAGAAATGTGGTGAAATATAGAACAAATGGGATTTAAAGGCGCAAAGTGGTTAACAAAGGTAATTGAAAAGGGTAGGCTTAATTTGGATAAGTGAGTTTAAACAAATAATGGCCTCAATCATATGCAAGCATACAAATATAATAAATATTGGACATATAGGATGAAACAAAATATAGATTACAATCATAGAGAAGTAAACACACAAGAATAAAATAATTATGGTTAAATAATGTAACCATACATAAAGGCTCAAATCTTCACAGGTTGTGTATTCTTTAGCTCAAAAATCATGTTCCAAATACAACTACAAGCAGATTTATCATAAAAATTTTTAAAAATTAGTGAAATTTTGTTCCAAAGATAAAGTCTTAGAAGAAACTTATTGTCTTTTCAATCAAGTAGAACATTCATGCAACTAACCTATTACTATGCAGTTTATCCTATTCTATAAAAGAAAGAAAATCTAACTAAAATATCCTAATTTATTGGTGCTAAGGAAGAGAAATTACCTCCGGAAGTCAGGTACTGACCGACCTCGCCACACTTAAGGCTTTGCACCGTCCTCGGTGCCATCTGTCAGGAACAGGGGTAGGCTGGTAGCAGTATCTCCACAGTCGGGACCATCATGGCTCCCTGTGCTGGTAAAGAAAGTGGAGTCCGGGGTGTCTGAGTCCTTGAAGTGTCCCTTGAGTAGCTCCTTGAGGTGTTTGAATCGGCGCTCGTTACGGCGCTCTCTTAACTTCCCTTTCTGTTCTTGCCGATCCAACCTTTCGATTATCTGCTGGAGCAGTTCGTCTGTTGTAGGTGCTAGTGGTGTTGAAGAAGGAATGTCTTCAACTGGGTCAGTGTGTTGGCTGATAGTGGCTGCTGGAAGTCTAAGGTACTTCCCATTGGGGACATACTGACATCCCGTGGAAGCATGGCTTTGGTGTCTCCAGCTCTGTAGGAAACTCCAACGGCTGAGACAAGATCTGAGACTAAGGCGGGAAAAGGTAGGTTGCCCGCAATTTGTACGTGTCCCATGGCATTCCGGATATGTCTTGGTAGATTCAGAGGCTGGTCTGTAAGGATACACCATAGTAGAACGGCCATGTCCGCAGTGAAGGAGGACTCGTGAGTGCTCATAAAGACGTAATGGGACATGATCTGTGCCCATACGCGAGCCTCCAAAGTAAGTGCTGAAGCCGATATTACCTTAGGGCGGGTACGATGGTATCCGTAGATCCAACGGCTTCTAGGTAATGTGATAACTCTGAGAATGGCTTCCCAGTCAAATTGGTACATCTGGCGCTTGAGTGCGGCTTCTTGAAAGGCGTCCATTCCTTCTGGAATAGGGGGGAGACCTAAAGCTTTTTGAATGGCCTCTTCTGTAATGGGGACTTGCTTCTGACGGACAAAGACAGACTGCAGGGTAGGCAGGTAGAAGTTAGAGTATAACTCAACTACCCAAGAAAGATTGACTTGCCTTGGTTGTCTCTGTAGGAAACCCCATTGTCTTCGGGCAATTTGCGGCTCAACAAAGGTAGCAATATTGGGCGGGAGGAGAAGAAGGTATTCGTTGTTGTAATTCCTTTCTGCCAGGATGGAGAACATCTTCTCACAGTAGCGATTGGGAAATCGCGCAGTGTCTTTTGCTGGAAAGGCTCTTTCTTTATCATCAACCTTTATTATCCTCTTAATCTTCTTTGTTGAGGGCTTTACTGCAGTGGAGGAGGGTTCTGCCACTAGTGCTCTTTTAGTTCCTCTTCTTGCTGGTGGTTTGGGAGTAGCTTTCTCCTTTCCTTTCTTGGTGGCCATCCTAAAGAAGGGAAGAGAAAGGAAATTAAATTCAAAAAGATATATAGCAATGAAGAGAACGGAAAAGGTGGTGATGGATGCACATTAGGTGGTAACTGACATTAACACATTCTCATGAGTACATGTGAAAAGTCATCAATGGAAAATAGCTAGTGCATATAATGTCAAGTGAATGCAAGGTGTTTATTGGCATGCCGGAAAAGGGCATAAGTAGCATAGATCAAGCATCACTCGTAACAAACCATCACATTTGTATTGACAATTAATTTCAATTAATACAATAGTAAAGGGAGTTTATGAAAAGCAGCATTGAATAGTAGAATAACATAGAGAAGTACATAATGCCATATGGGCTTTTACACAAACACAGCATGCATGGTAGATGAGGTATAGAAAGTATTAAGGTGAACATGCAAGCAATCCTTTAAAAAATTAATATATAATTGTCAAACAAGTGCAACAATCCACAAGCATATAATGAGGAATAATGACTCAAATAAAATTCTAACACCATGTAAAAAGGAAAGAAGAAGAAAGAAAAAATGAATAATGAAAAGAAAAAGAAAAGAAAAGAAAATAACATATAAAATAAGAAGAATGATAGAAAAGGAAGGAGGGAAGAAGAAAATAAAACCTTGTTAATGGAGGTGAGAGAGAGAGAGTGAAAGGGGAGATAGAAGGAAGAAGGGAGAAGGAAGAAATAAGGAGGGAAAAGAGAAAATATGATTTGGGGAGAAAAAGATATGATATTTGGCAAAATTAGGAAAACTGTGCGCCGCAAGCGACGCGATCGCATGGGGCACGCGGTCGTGCGACTTGCGCTTAAGGTGATTGACGCGGTCGCGTCGGTCACGCGGTCGCGTGACCCGGTTTGTGCCAGTGGCGCGAGGGTTGCCTCGCACTCGCACAACTCTCTGTTCAAAATCATTAAATGCCAAATTTTAGGTGACGCGATCGCATGGGACATGCGATCACGTGAGTGGGCAGTTTTTGGGGTATGACGCGGCCGCGTGGGCCACGCGGTCGCGTGAGGGGGAATGCGTGTCCAGCGCCAGTCCAGCACCACTCTAGCACAACTTTCAGCTGTGCACCATTAATACGCCGAAATCCTGGTCACGGGGTCGCGTGGGGCGCGCGGTCGCGTGGGAGGCCATTATTCCCGTATGACGCGGTCGCATCAGCGACGCGATTGCGTGAGACGATTTCTGCCATTGGCACGCCTCCAGCCACGGTCTCGCGTGACTCTCTGTTAATTTTTTTATTTTTCACCCATCTCCTTGCGACGCGGACGTGTCGCTGATGCGGTCACGTCGCGTGCCATTTTTTTTTTAAATAAAAGTATGTAAATGCAGATGCACGAAATATACTAATAAAGAGAAGAGTTATTGAGTAAGAAAACTAAAAATAGAGAAAAGAACGATCATACCATGGTGGGTTTTCTCCCACCTAGCACTTTGCTTTAACGTTCGTAAGTTGGACGCTCCGCTAGCTCAGTCTTCGGCTACGTGGGGATCTTCCAAGAGGAAGATCTCGAGTTCCTTGTCTTTCTTCCGCTTTTCACAATGGTACAGCTTTAAACGATGTCCATTAACTTTGATAAGCTCAGAGCTCGAAGGATGGCTAAGGTGATAAACTCCGTACGATTCGGCCTTCTCTACTCTGTATGGACCTTCCCATCTTGATCTCAACTTGCCTGGCATGAGCCTCAGTCAAGATTTGTAAAGGAGGACTGAGTCCCCAGGTTGGAACTCTTTCCTCTTGATGTGCTGATCATGTACAGCCTTCATTCTCTCCTTGTATAGTCTTGCATTCTCATCAGCTTCTAGGCGAAGGCTTTCCATTTCATGCAATTGCAACTTCCTTTCAGCCCCGGCTTTATTAATCCCATGTTGCATTCCTTTACTGCCCAAAAGGCTTTGTGCTCTATTTCAACAGGGAGATGACAAGATTTTCCATAAACTAAGCGAAAAGGACTCATCCCAATGGGTGTTTTGTATGCTGTTCTGTATGCCTAGAGTGCATCCTGTAGCCTGGTGCTCCAGTCTTTTCTATGAGGTTTGACTATCTTCTGCAATATACGCTTTATTTCTCTGTTTGACACCTTGGCTTGCCCATTGGTCTGAGGATGGTATGCTGTCACAACCTTATGAATTATCCCATGCTTCTTTATTAATCCTGTTAGTCTCCTGTTACAAAAATGGGTGCCTTGATCGCTCACGATTGCTCATGGTGATCCAAAGCGACAAATAATATGGTTTCTCACAAAGGAAACAATAGTGTTAGCATCATCATTGTGGGTAGGAATTGCTTCCACCCATTTAGAAACATAATCCACAGCTAACAATATATAAAAATAACCATTAGAATTTGGAAATGGACCCATGAAGTCAATGCCCCAAACATCAAAAATTTCACAGAAAAGCATAATTTGTTGAGGCATCTCATCCCTCTTGGATATATTACCAAATTTTTGGCATGGGAGACAAGATTTACAAAATTCAGTGGCGTCTCTAAAAAGAGTAGGCCACCAGAATCCACAGTCTAAGATCTTTCTAGCTGTTCGTTGAGGGCCAAAATGCCTTCCACTCTCAGATGAGTGACAGACCTCTAAAATGGACTGGAATTTTGATTGGGACACACACCGTCTAATTACCTGGTCAGCGCCACATCTCCATAAATATGGGTCATCCCATATATAATATTTAGACTCGCTTTTCAGCTTGTCTCTTTGATGCTTAGAAAAGTTTGGAGGAAAGGTGCAGCTAACTAGATAATTAGCTACAGGTGCATACCAAGGGACTATCTCAGATACTGCATGTAGGTTATCAAATGGGAAATTATCAGCTATAGGAGTAGGGTCATCTGTAATGTGCTCAAGGCGACTAAGGTGGTCCGCCACTAAATTTTGGTTACCACTCCTATCATTAATTTCTAAATCAAATTCTTGTAATAGAAGTATCCAACGTATAAGCCTTGGTTTGGACTCCTTTTTAGCTAACAGATACTTTCGAGCTGCGTGATCTGAGTACACTACTACCTTCGTACCAAGTAGATAGGCTCGGAATTTATCCAGAGCGAAAACAATAGCAAGCTCTTTCTCAGTAGTAGTATAATTAGACTGAGCGGCATCTAAAGTCTTAGACGCATAAGCAATAACAAAAGGATCCTTACCTTCACGCTAAGCCAATGCTGCTCCTACTGCATGGTTGGAAGCATCACACATAATTTCAAATGGTTGGCTCCAGTTTGGTCCTCTTACAATTGGAGCTTGAGTTAGTGCAGTTTTCAGCTTATCAAATGCTTGTTTGCAATCCTCACTGAACTCAAACTCAATATCCTTCTGCAGTAATCTGGATAAGGGAAGTGCTACCTTACTAAAGTCCTTAATAAATCTCCTGTAAAAACCTGCATGGCCAAGGAATGAACGGACTTTCCTCAGAGAGGAGGGGTAAGGTAAACTAGAAATAACATTCACCTTTGCTGGGTCAACAGAAATTCCATTATTAGATACCACATGTCCTAATACAATCCCTTGTTTTACCATAAAATGACATTTTTCAAAATTCAATAGAAGGTTTGTATTAACACATCTATCTAATACTCAAGATAATCCATCTAAGAAAAGGCTAAAAGAATCACCATAAACGCTAAAATCGTCCATAAAAACCTCCATACAATCCTCAATAAGATCAGAGAAAAGACTCATCATACACCTTTGGAAAGTAGCTGGTGCATTGCACAAGCCAAAGGGCATTCTCTTGTAAGGATAAGTCCCAAAAGGACATGTAAAAGTGGTATTTTCCTGATCCTCAGGAGCTATATGAATCTGGAAATAACCTGTGTAACCATCTAAAAAACAATAATGTGATTTACCTTACAGGCAATCCAGCAATTCATCAATGAAAGGAAGTGGGTAGTGATCCTTACGGGTGGCTTGGTTGAGACGCCTGTAATCAATGCAGACTCTCCAAGCGTTCTGAACTCTAGTTGTTATGAGCTCTCCATGCTCATTCTTCACTGTAGTGACTCCAGACTTCTTGGGCACCACTTGTACTGGGCTAACCTATTCACTATCTAAAATGGGATAGATGATACCTGCTTCCAACAGTCTGGTCACTTCCTTTTTGACAACTTCCAAGATAATGGGATTCAATCTTCTTTGGGGTTGACGGACTGGTCTTGCTCCCTCATCTAAAAATATTCTGTGCTCACATACTTGAGGGTTGATGCCTACTATGTCTGCCAAACTCCACCCAATTGCCTTCTTATGCCTCCTCAGTACATCAAGTAACTGCTCTTCTTGTTGTGAAGTGAGTTCCCTTGCAATAATTACTGGAAACTTCTGTTCATCTTCAAGATAAGCATATTTGAGATGTCGAGGAAGAGGTTTTAACTCTAACTTCTGATCATGGGCAGGCTCTGGATTGTCTGGAGCTTGTGAAAATGCCGAAGTGCCCTCATTGTCAGTCAAGAGGGTCCCCACACTTGGACCTTGTCCAGTGTGCCTCTCTTTTAATTCTTCCTTGTGAACTTCAGCTATAGTTTCATCTATGACATCACACTGGAAGATAGAATGATCTTTTGGAGGGTTGTTTATGACTCTATTCAGATTGAAGATTACTAATCGGCCATCTATTTCAAAGAGTATGTTCCTGAAAAAGCATCCAATTTGAATTTTGATGTCTTCAGGAATGGTCTTCCAAGTAGGATTGATGATGGCTTATCTGAGTCATTATGGGGCATCTCCAAGATATAAAAATCAGTGGAAAATGTAAGCCCTTTAATGTTCACTAAAACATCTTCAGCAACTCCAGCCACTATAATAATGCTTTTATCTGCTAACACAAAACGAGCTGCCGACCTTTTTAAGGGAGGTAGCCTCAAAATATCATATATAGACAAAGGCATTATACTAACACATGCTCCTAAATCACACATGCAATCATAAATTACTACTCCACCAATAGTACAACTAACTATACAAGGACCTAGGTCACTACACTTTTCAGGTAATCCTCCCATTAAAGCAGATATGGAACTGCCTAAAGGAATATTTTCTAATTCATTAATTTTGTCTTTATGTATACATAAATCTTTTAGAAACCTTGCATATTTAGGTACCTGTTGAATAACATAAAAAAGAGGAACAGTTACCTCAACCTTTTTGAATATTTCTACCATTTTGGGATCGGGTTCGAGCTGCTTCCTGGGCTTCCTTGCATGTTGTGGAAATGGAATGGGAGTGGTGTTGTCTGTAGTGTCTGCGCCTTTTGGTGCTTCCTCCTGTGGTTGGGCTTCTTCTTTTTCAGTTATGTCCTGTATGTCCTCTTCCTCTTCAACATCTTCTATTTCTACTACCTCTTCAGCTAAGGCGTGTTCTGGTGGTCTTGGCTCCTCCTGATTCCTCTCCTGCAGTATAGTTCCGGACCTTAGGGTGATGGCATTAATGCCTCCCTTTGGATTGGGTAATGGTTGAGAAGGAATTCCAGTGAAACTTGAAGGTTGGTTATTAGAATTTTGCATTGATCCAATATGTGAAACAAGAGCTTGCAAAGTAGAGGTCAGACCATTCAGACTGGCATTAATGTTATTCATAATGTTATTTTCCATGGTCTATTGTCTTCGCTCAAAGGATTGTAGTAACTCTTCATTAGGAGATGAAGAAGGATGAGTAAATTGAGAGGTCTGCTGTTGGGTATTCTGTGGTCCTTGGGATTGCCTCAAGTGAGGTGCTCTGTAAGGTTGATTCTGCTACCTGTTGTTGTTATTATTCCACCTCTGATTTTTCTGATTATCTCTGCCTCCTCTGTTATTGTTGTCCCTCCAATTCTTGTTAGAAGTGTCCTGCCATCCATGGTTATTATTTCCACCTTGATTGTACCCTTGGTTGGGGCGGTCATAGAAGTTATGAGTGGATGCCACCATGTTGTCTTCCTGTTAGAGTTGCGGGCATTCATCAGTATAATGGCTATAATCAGTACAAATTCCGCAAACTCTCTGTGGGACTAACTGTTGGCTTTGCTGTGCTGGAGAAGATTGGGCTTACTGAACTTGTTGTTGATTCAATTGCATCTGCTTCAGCAAGTTGGTCATTTCACAGATACTCTGAGCTAGAGCAGCAGTCTCTCTACTAGAGGATACTTCTGCAACGGCTTTTGAACGGCCTTGTTTCTGCCTGTGGTTCCTAGTAGATTCAGCTAAGTCGCTGATCAATTGCCATGCCTCGTCAGTGGTCTTGTACTTCTTCATAGACCCATTGCTAGCACTTTCCAATATGGTCTTATCTTGGGGCCTCATACCCTGTGTGATATAGCTGAGTAACACTATCTTGTCAACCCTGTGGTGGGGGCATACTTCCAGAAGATTATTGAAGCACTCCCAGTATTCAAAGAGAGTCTCGTTGTCATCTTGAACAATCGTGGAAATGTCTTTCCTCAGTTTATCAGTAACTTCAGATGGGAAGAATTTTTCCAAAAATTTTTTTCTGAGTGTATCCCAGTTGGATACATTTGCTAGGGGTTAAATGTAGTACCACTCTCTTACTTTTCCCTCAAGAGAAAACGGGAAAGCTTTCAGCAAAATTGAAGTTTCATCTGCACCATCACGCCTGACAGTAGAACAGGCTGCTTGGAAATCTCTCAGGTGCTTAATAGGCTCTTGAGCAGGTAAGCCATGAAACTTGGGCATCAAATTGAGCAGTGCGGTCTTTATTTCAAAATCTGTAGCCACCGCTGGGTGATGCGCTTGAAACGGTTGCATTGTAAAATCAGGGGCTCCTTCCTCTTGGATAGTAACTCTTCTGGCTGCTGCCATGTTAACTGTATGTAAATCAACCGAATCCGTAGAACGGGAGCTGGTTTCTTCCTCAAATGGCGTTTCAAATCCGCCCTCAGAGAGGACTAACCGACACCGAGCTCACCTTATTCGTGAAATAGTCCTTTCAATTTCAGGATCGAATATTGGCAAGCTTGGATCAGGAAGTGAACGCGTCATTTGACGAAAGAAACATGCAGCTCATAGTAGCAAAATAAAATAAAATGCAAATAAATAAATTCTAATTAATAACTTTAGAACTCTATTGCAACTCCCCAGCAACGACGCCAAAAATTGATGCGGGCAGAATTTGGTGAATTAAAAATTGTTAAAATATATACGTTGCAAGTATAGTTCTTAATTCGCCAGAAATCCGCCTATCAATTTAAAAAGGTGTCACAGAAAATTGAAATTAAAATACTGGGAGTATTAGTCCCAGATCGTCTCCCAACGAGTTGTAGAAAAGTGTGCTATTTTGTTAATAAGATATTTTCAAAAAGGTTTGAGTTGAGTAAACAGGAAATTAAATTGGTGAATTTGAATAATGTAAATAAAAGCCTTGACTGGGAGTTGATTACATGGAAGCCCTATTCTTGATGGAATACTCTCAAGATTAATTGACAATTGAGAGTTATTTCGTTTAGTTATCCCTTACTAAGTAGGGGAAGGTCAAACAAATTGGAATGCTGTTCTATCCACAAGTCCCAATCCACTATTGGGAGGATTGGTGTCAGGAACTAGAGAGCAAACCAACAATAACCCAATTACAATCTTTCTCTTGAACCTTCCAACTCAAGGGTTCCTTTCAATCAACTCCCCATCAAGTTAGGGAACTACTCACTCATTGTAAATGTAATATTCATAGCATATGAAAAGGAATTAAAGAAAGACATTGTAAATAAAAATTAAAATAGTTAATTAAAAATAAAAGTGATCCTTGTATTAAATAATCCTAAAAATATTCCAATGGTAAAATTAAACAAAGCAAAGAACATGGAAGAGTAAACCAAGTAAAGAAAATGAACTAGAATGACAAAGTCTTGATAAGGTAATAACTCTTCTCAATATCCCAATGCAAAAGCAAGAGAAAATAACCAATCCTAAACTATGAATGTGTAGAGAGAAAACCTAGAGGAGGAATGACAACTAGATCTAAAAAAAATTAAAAACTGTGTAGAATGAATGTTCTCTCTGGTTTCTGCATGTTCTCTGGCTCTAGTCTGCTGTTCTGGGCCGAAAACTGGGTCAAAATAGGGTCCAAAATCGCCCCAGCGAATTCTGCAGATTATGCAGATCGCGCATGTCATGCGATCGCGTCATCCATGCGGACGCGTCACTCGCATTTTTCCCTGCCACGCGTTCGCGTCGTCTATGCCTCCGCGTCACTTGTGCTTTTCCAATCCTCGCGGTCACGTGAGCCTTGCGGCCGCATCACTGCGATTTCTCCTCTTCCGCGTGGTCGCGTGAGCCATGCGGCCGCGTCGCCTCTCGCTGGTTATCTCCTCAATTTCTTCTGTTCCTTCCATTTTTGCTAGCTTCCTTTCCAACCTCCAACTCATTCATGCCCTATAAAGCCTGAAATGCTTAACACACAGATCACGGTATCAAATGGAATAAAGGAGAATTAAAATGCATAATTAAAAGTCCCCAGGAAGTAGTTTTCAATCATGTAATAATTTCAGGAAGAAAATATAAATGCATGCTAAATTAATGAATAAGTGGGTAAGGATCATGATAAAACCACACAATTAAACACAATATAAACCATAAAATAGTGGTTTATCAATCCCCACAGGATCTGTGGACTCCACAGGATCCCCACCACTTCTTCTCTCCTTTTCACACATCATAACCACCTTAAACCCCCTTTGCCGAACCACCCACACCTCTCCATCTCATCTATTTTCTTCTTCTTCTACTCCCTCTTTTCTTCTTTTGCTCGGGGATGAGCAAACATTTTACGTTTGGTGTGGTAAAAGCATTGATTTTTGTTTTTCCATAACCATCTATGGCACCTAAGGCCAGAGACATCTTCATTGAAGAGGACAAGCCCATCACTAAGAAAAGGATGGAGCAAATAAGAGATCATGGACCTCAACATGAGCATGAGGAAATTCCTCACCATGAAATCCCTAAGATGCCTCAAGGGATGCACTTTCCTCCACAGAATTATTGGGAGCAAATCAACACTTCCCTGGGAGAATTAAGTTCCAACATGGGACAACTAAGGGTGGAGCACCAAGAGCACTCCATCATCCTCCATGAGATTAGAGAAGATCAAAGACAAGGAAGAGACATAGAGGAGCTCAAAAGCACCATTGGTTCTTCAAGAAGAGGAAGACGCCACCCTCACTAAGGTGGACTCATTCCTTTTATCTCCTTGTCTATTTATTTTCTGTTTTTCGATTTTTGAGCTTTATGTTTTATTTATGTTTGTGTCTTTACTATATGATCATTAATGTCTGAGTGTCTATGCCTTAAAGTTATGAATATGAATCCATCACCTTTCTTAAATGAAAAATATTTTAATTACAAAAGAACAAGAAGTACATGGTTTTGAATTCATCCTTGAAACTAGTTTAATTAGTTTGATGTGGTGGCAATATTTTTTGTTTTCTGAATGAATGCTTGAGCAGTGCATATGTCTCTTGAAGTTGATGTTTTTGAATGTTAAATATGTTGGCTCTTGAAGAATAAGGAAAAAGGAGACATGTTATTTGATAATCTAAAAAATCATAAAAATGATTCTTGAAGCAAGAAAAAGTAGTGAATACAAAAGCTTGCAGAAAAAAATGGCGGAAAAAAAAAGGAAAAGAAAAAGAAAAAGCAAGCAGAAAAAGCCAAAAGCTCTTTAAACCAAAAGACAAGAGCAAAAAGCCAATAGCCCTTAAAACCAAAAGGCAAGGGTAAATAAAAAGGATCCAAGGCTTTGAGCATCAGTGGATAGGAGGGCCTAAAAGAATAAAATCCTGGCCTAAGCGGCTAAACCAAGCTGTCCCTAACCATGTGCTTGTGGCGTGAAGGTGTCAAGTGAAAACTTGAGACTGAGCGGTTAAAGTCAAGGTCCAAAGCAAAAAAAGAGTGTGCTTAAGAACCCTGGACACCTCTAATTGGGGACTTTAGCAAAGCTGAGTCACATTCTGAAAAGGTTCACCCAGTTATGTGTCTGTGGCATTTATGTATCCGGTGGTAATACTGGAAAACAAAGTGCTTAGGGCCACGGCCAAGACTCATAAAGTAGCTGTGTTCAAGAATCAACATACTGAACTAGGAGAATCAATAACACTATCTGAACTCTGAGTTCCTATAGATGCTAATCATTCCGAACATCAATGGATAAAGTGAGATGCCAAAACTATTCAAGAGGCAAAAAGCTACAAGTCCCGCTCATCTGATTGGAGCTAAGTTTCATTGATATTTTGGAATTTATAGTATATTCTCTTCTTTTTATCCTATTTGATTTTCATTTGCTTGGGGACAAGCAACAATTTAAGTTTGGTGTTATGATGAGCGGAAAATTTATACGCTTTTTGGCATTGTTTTTACATAGTTTTCATTATAATTTAGTTAGTTTTTAATATATTTTTATTATTTTTTAAATAAAAATCACATTTTTGGACTTTACTATGAGTTTGTGTGTTTTTCAGGGATTTCAGGTATTTTCTGGCTGAAATTGAGGGACTTGAGCAAAAATCAGATTCAGAGGTTGAAGAAGGACTGCAGATGCTGTTGGATTCTGACCTCCCTCCACTCAAAGTAGATTTTCTGGAGCTACAGAATTCCAAAAGGCACGCTCTCAATTGCGTTGGAAATTAGACATCCAGGGATTTCCAGCAATATATAATAGTTCATACTTTTCCTGAGGCTAGACGACGTAAACTGGCGTTCAACGCCAGTTCCATGCTGCATTCTGGAGTTAAACGCCAGAAACAGGTTACAAAGTGGAGTTAACCGCCAGAAACAGGTTACAAACTGGCATTCAACTCCAAGAGAAATCTCTACACATGTAAAGCTCAATGCTCAGCCCAAGCACACACCAAGTGGGCCCCATAAGTGGATTTCTACATCATTTACTCATTTCTGTAAACCCTAGTAACTAGTTTAGTATAAATAGGACTTTTTACTATTGTATTTACATCTTTGGATATCTTTGGATTATCTTTTGATCTTTAGATCATGTTTGGTGGCTGGCCATTCGGCCATGCCTGGACCCTATCACTTATGCATTTTCAACGGTAGAGTTTCTACACTCCATAGATTAAGGTGTGGAGCTCTGCCGTTCCTCATGAATTAATACAAAGTACTACTATTTTCCTATTTGCACCCAAGAACATGATGAATGTGATGATTATGTGACGCTCATCACCATTCTCACCCATAAACGTGTGCCTGACAAACACTTCCGTTCTACATGCAAACAAGCTAGAATGAGTATCTCTTAGATATCTAATACAGAGGACCGAGTCCGAGATATTAGAATCTTTGTGGTATAAGTTAGAACCCATGGACGGCCATTCTTGAGATCCAAAAAGTCTAAACCTTGTCTGTGGTATTCCGAGTAGGATCTGGGAACGGATGGCTATGACGAGCTTCAAACTCGCGAGTGCTGGGCATAGTGACAGACGCAAAAGGATAGTAAATCCTATTCCAGTACGATCGAGAACCGACAGATGATTAGCCATGCAGTGACAGCGCATTTGACCATTTTCACAGAGAGGATGGGATGTAGCCACTGACAACGGTGATGCCCTACATAAAGCTTGCCATAGAACAGAGTATGAATGATTGGATGAAAATAGCAGGAAAGCAGAGGTTCAGAGGAACGAAGGCATCTCTATGCGCTTATCTGAAATTCTCACCAAGGAATTACATAAGTACCTCTATCTTTATTTTACGTTTTATTTATCTTTTTATTATCAATTCACCATAACCATTTGAATCTGCCTGACTGAGATTTACAAGGTGACCATAGCTTGCTTCAGGTTGACAATCTCCGTGGGATCGACCCTTACTCACGTAAGGTTTATTACTTGGACGACCCAGTGCACTTGCTGGTTAGTTGTTCGAAGTTGTGATAAAGAGTTGAGATTACAATTGTGCGTACCAAGTTATTGGCGCCATTGATGATCACAATTTCGTGCACCACCCCTTCTTTCTCCCTTCCCCCTTCAGATGGAAGCATGAGTACTCTTCTGTTTATATGTATATACTGTGAGACCAGCCATTGTCTGCACCCCGTTTGTACATGAACTTTAACCTAAATCCTGTGTACGAGACTTCTATTGTGTGGCTACTTGATGGAGTACCAGTGGGACGTCATATGGCAATGTATGATCGTGCAGAGGAGTAGTAGACGACCTTCCACTTTTTGATAACATTCGACGTGACTCGAGTTTTGAAGACCTAGACCGTACTTTCCCTCGCTTTAGTAGTTTAGAAGGACTAGGTGAGTATAGAGTCTAGGCTAGCCTAGGTGCCAGCTTAGGGACCTCTTGAACAGGTCAGGACCTGGGATGTTGTATGTATATATATATGTATATAGTTATTATCTAGCTATACCTAGGGGTGTTCTAACTAAAAGTCTATACTTTGATAAAGGCTGGATCACTGAATGTTGTTAACTACTTGTGATGTATTTATGTGTGGTTGTTTATAACTGTTTTATTTGTTATCAGTTGTGAGTTGATTATGAATAATTCCGTCTATTAACCCAAACGTTTTCAAAAAAAAATACCTCGCAAATTAACCACGCTTTTAACAATGAATCAGGCTCATATGATAAATAGTAGATAATAATTAGGAAGACAAATTGGTTGGGCTCAGTTTTTGGTATGATCTAGACATATTTAAAATTGGGTCATTACAATTTGGTATCAGAGCAGTTCGTTCCCAGTAGAGCCTGGGGGGTGGACTGACTATGCTTCACTGCATACTCTGCTTGTATGTCTCATGCTGTTAGGGTATCTTTAAGATACATTGGGCATGAATGTCTATGAGTGCTCATTTTGGGAATGTTCATGCCTAGCTTGAGATATTAAGACTGATCACCTTAATGTTGATTGTTTGGTGCGGATAAGACCTCAATGACTGTGAACAGGCATGGTTTAATCGAGTTCCGAACGACAAATTCGTGCGAGGCACAACTATTCTTATAGCTGTTATGATCTCCATGGCTAGGGCTATGTGATATTTAGATGCTGTAAGGAACGAACTGATATCTTTGTCAGGATGACTTGAAGGAAATAGACTGCTTGAAGATGGATTCTGCATGTGGCTGAAATTTTGAGGGCAAAATTTTCTTTTAGGAGGGTAGAATGTAACAACCCTGATTTTCGAGTACGCAAGATCTTTTCTGAAAGTACGGAGAACTCCGGAAGATCAGTAAAGGGAACACCTATAATGTATCATCAAGCATCTCAATCCTCATTTTCATTATGTCATCCTTAAGCTAGAACCTTTTCTGAGGCATGCTTGATAATGCAGTCACGAAGAACCTAGTTTTTGAATCGTATCGGTTAGGAGTTTTGATTCGGTTTTTTGTAAATAATCTCAGTTTGATGAACCGGACTCGATTCATGAGAAAAGAGAGAGAATAGGATAATATTATCTTTATATGAGTATTTGAAGCTTCTTGAATAATATTATAAGGTTACCTGGTCTGTTTTAGTTAAAAACAGAAAATCGGTTTAACCGGGTTCACAGTTTACTGGTGCAGCTTAGCACCAGCACTCCCTGATGACTTTAGCAAAGCTAAGGCCTCATCATACATGTTCTATTCTCATAATAAATATGTTACTAGTGTCATTTATGCTAGTAGCTCAGAAAATAATTTTTAGAGATGTTTTTACGAGTGTTCCGATACACCTAGTTTTAGTAGTTATACACTGAGATATTTTAATATTATTTTAAACCACCTCCAAGCCAACTAATCACAACTCACCTTACACCCCCAAGACCTCCAAGGATGTCTCATTTCATCATTTTGGCCAAAAATAACAAGAGAGAAAAGAGAGAAACTTTCATGAACACTTAATCTTTAAAGCTTGATTTTTTCTGAACTAAAACTCAAATCAAAATTCCGATTTCACCAAAATGATCCTCTCTTCTTCCTCTACATAACCATATAACATATCAAGGCTGGAAATAAGGTTAGATGGCTGTCTCCCTCCCTCTTCAATTTGGTTTTTAAGGAAACATGCTTAAACAAGTGTTTTCTTGATGTTCTTCCTTAGATCTCTTGCTTAGCTTGACTTGTGGGCCAAAGATCTTTGATTTCCAGCACATTTAAGGTGAGTATAACCTTCCTAAGATACTGCTGAAGTTCGTTTAGTTGATGGTTTAGAGTTTTGAAGTTGTTCTTCTTGTGTTCTAGGAGGAAAAAGTGCTTTAAGAACACTTCAAATAGTAACCAAATTTGGAGCAGCAAATCAAGTTAGGGTTTGACGAATTTAATCTTGATTGATTGTGTTTGAGTTGTGTGATTATGATATGGTTTGGCTGTGCTTGAAATTGATTGTTTGTATGAGAAATTCTTGTTGAAATTTTGGTGAAAATTTGATGAAATTTGATGAAATTCAAGCTATGAATGTGTGTTCTTGTGGCTGTTGGAAAATGAAACCCTAGAGCTTAAATTGAGGTTCAATTTGTGTTGAAATCATGTGAAAAAGATGGGGTTTTAGTGGCTGGAATGTATTTTGAATTTTGGTAAAAATCGGTTGCTGAAAAGACTGAAAAACGAGTAAAAACAAAGAAAGAATCTGAAGAATATACGAAGAACACGAAGAACACTTTGAGTGTGGTGTATAAAATTGAAGAACACTTTTTAGATCTTAGAAAGGGCAAGGAATTACATATTTTGGTGTTTGAGGGGTTATTTTGTAATTTCAGAAAGTCAGGGTGGTAAAAGTAGAAATATTAAAAGTTACGGGTGGTAAAAAGTGAATTTATAAAGTAAAAGGTTAAAAGAAGGTAATTTTCGAAAATATATTAATAAAATAATAAATAATAATAAAATATTAAATAATAATATTTAATTAAAATAATATTTTAATAAAAATAATAAAATAATACGAAAAAGGCAGTTTTCTGTAAAAGCTTTAGAAAGACAACTTTAAGTGCTGAATCTCATAATTATCTTCATAAAACACTTAGGGAGTGGTAATAACATGTTATTGAGGCAAAGATAAAGAAAAGATAAAAGGTTAAAGAAAAGATAAAAACCAAAGAAAAAGTCTGTAAAATTTTAACGACAGAAAAACTGACAGAGACTAGTGAACGAACGAGGGCAACTTAGTTAGTACTTAGTTGTGACTAGGGTTAGGTATTATATGAAAAGTTTAACTGTTTCAGTATAGACTTAATGAACCTATACTTGGGATAGGCTAACTATTCATTCCGAAATTTACATAAGCCTTAAAAACAAACGTTAAACAGAGAAATCAGAGTAGAATAAAGTAACACAGAGAACAGAGTAGCCAGAGTAAAGTAAAGAGATAAAGAAAAAAGAGTAATAGGGATACAAAGAAATGAGTAATGAGAGCAGAGAAAACAAATATAGAGAAAAGAGTAATGAGAGCAGAGTAAACAGACAAAGAGAAAATAGTAGTAAAACCCACGGACGGATAATTGGTTAAATACGGGAAGTACCCACAACTGAATGATCATTGATCTCGGGGAAACCTACGAACTGTTAACTATTTTATATCCGGAAAAAACCCACAAACTGATAATCATTGATTACGGGAATAACCTACGAACTGTTGTATGTTGATCTCGGGTATAACCCACGAACTGAGCATCATGTTTGTTGTTGTATGTTGATCTCGGGGAAACCCATGAACTGAGGATCATTATTTTGTTTGTGAATTGATCTCGGGGACGCCCACGAACTGAGGATCACTATTTCTCCTTGTGAGTATATTATGGGGTCGAGCTTTGCACCGACTGCCGGTAGTCACGAAGGAGTGGTTTTCTTACCACCGACACATATGCACTAAGGACACAAAGGGAAACCATATATGGGATTTGTTCCTAGGTAATGTCGGGCTGCAGGGTGTAAACCGACACGTGAGCTCATGGCCTGCATAGGACAGACATGCATCATACTTGGTTGTGCATTTCCTCTGTTATGATTATTGAATGAATGTATGCTCTATTTGTTTGTATTCTATTCTTTGTATTTGCATTTTATTTTCTTGTATTCTTTTGTTTGTGTTCTATTTGCTGTTTCTCTATTTTCTCTATTTATCTGTATCTTCTGTTCACTACTTCTCGGTATTTTGCTATTCGTTTGCTAAACAACACGGTATTAATGAACTTAACTAATAGCCCCGGTCCTACTAAGAACTCCCCAGTTCTTACCCCTTCTCTCTCCCTTCCCCCTTCAGATGGAAGCATAAGTACTCTTCCGTAGTTCACTGACAACCATTCGCAAAAAGGATTATGCTCTAGGTAGTCTTCTGAGTCTCGGGTAAATCTCGTTCTCTGTTTATATGTATATACTGTGAGACCAGCCAATGTCTGCACCCCGTTTGTACATGAACTTTAACCTAAATCCTGTGTACGAGACTCCTATTGTGTGGCTACTTGATGGAGTACCAATAGGACGTCATATGGCAATGTATGATCGTAGAGTGGAGTAGTAGACGACCTTCCACCTTTTGATGACATTCGACCTGACTATAGTTTTGAAGACCTAGAACGTACTTTCCCTCGCTTTAGTAGTTTAGAAGGACTAGGTGAGTATAGAGTCTAGGCTAGCCTAGGTGCCAGCTTATGGACCTCTTGAACAGGTCAATACCTGGGATGTTGTATGTATATATATGTATATAATTATTATCTAGCTATACCTAGGGGTGTTCTAACTAAAAGTCTATATTCTGATAAAGGCGGGATCACTGAATGTTGTTAGCTGCTTGTGATGTATTTATGTGTGGTTGTTTATAACTGTTTTATTTGTTATCAGTTGTGAGTTGATTATGAATGATTCCGTCTATTAAGCCAAACTTTTTCAAAAAAAAATACCTCATAAATTAACCACACTTTTAACAACGAATTAGGCTCATATGATAAATAGTAGATAATAATTAGGAAGACGAATTGGTTGCGCTCAGTTTTCAGTATGATCTAGACATATTGAAAATTGGGTCGTTAAACAAAGTAGTGCATCCCTTATAGCATCTTCAGTGATCATAATCTCTCTACCCCACAGCTGCACTGAATCAAGATTGGCTCGGAAGAAGTTACAATAGAATTCTCTCACCTATGAAGTGTTCACCCTCCCCAAATCTCTGTCAAGAAAGTCCAATCCTAACTCGGGAATGCGGGTGTTAATGGCACGCCTCACATCATTGGGAAGGAGTAGTTTCTTCTCAATGTTCAGATTTTTCTTCAGGAAGTCGGAGAAGCGAAGCTCACAGTAGAGGTTTGGGAATTTGATTTGGTCAGTGGATGGTAGTAGCTGATTTTCCTTGTCCACCTCATTCAGCGGATTCTTAGCATAATTTGCATAAAGAGAGGGGGTAGAGGTCTTAGAGCGCTTCCTCTTTTTTGAAGTAGTGGCTATTGCGTTTCCTTTGTCCGACATCCTGAAAAAACAGAGATGATACAATATAAGCAGATAGCCAAATAGATACAAAGCACTCAAAGCAAATCATATTCATGAACTGAATAAAGAAAGGAGATTTCTTAGAATGCAAGCAACAGAATTTAGAATTTAAACCAAACTTCAAACCAAGAATTTAAATCACATTTGCACATTACTTGTTTACTAAGCCTAGGAAACACCATATCCGAAATAATGATCAAGAGAGTTAGGTTGAAAACCAAAAGAAGTTAGTTGGTTAAACAGATTAAAGTTAGAAATTAGTGTGAAAATCAGTGATATGGTGGTTACCAGCTCAATTCAAAAGGGAATCCACAAAATTGGAATATAAGTACGTTCACAATCATGAAATGCATCAAGTCATTGATGATGAAATATGGTATAGCTAGAAAGCAACTAATATGGAACAAACTATCAATCAATGCAAGGATCACTAAAGTCAAATGAATTTGTGTTGGTGACGTCAAATCATTAAAGAAAGAATCAATCAAGAATCATTCAACACTAAATTCAGTAATGCATAAAAGTTACAAGTTGAGAAAAGAGTGGAAAACCTTATGGTCTATGTGGCTTAATGTAAAGTATGCATGAACAACGTGAATCAAATTAGCCTCACAGAATAAAAACTTTCAACTTGTATGTTTATGCAAAAGAGGTCTGACATTTTAAGAGAGTTACAAGTGATGGTCAATTGAAAAATTCATTCAAACTATTCAATACCTATACGCAAATCATCATGCATAACAAGCAAAGAGTATAAGCATGACCAAAACTTGTTCTTGAGGATTTTCCAAAACTATTTAGTTAACAAAGTTCTATTGACACAAAGATTGTCAAATAGAAGCTTATTGCATCAATCAAAGCATTGTTAATTCATGGAACATGGTTAGGAAAAATCCGGCAGCATTTCAGTAGTAAATTGGCTATTTCCAAATTTAAACAGCAAATCAGGTTCCATATGAGTTCATCAATACTCGAAAACACAAAACCATATATATGAATTCACATGGATATAACAAACAGCCAATAATGCAGCAGCAAAGTAAATTAAATAGCACAAAGAACAGCCACAGTTCCTTTCATTAATCAAACACAAGCAAGCAGTATCACAGATTAAACGAACATAGAATAATCCAAGAAAACAGAGCAATTTCACACAGCAGCAAAGATTCAGTTAATCCTAAACTCACTACTCAGCCCAGATTTACTAACCATCTAAGTGAACTAAACTAACTAACTAATCTAACTATACTAATATTAACAATAATCAGTAAGAGAAAAACAGAGTAGAGGCTCAAGTTGTGAACCTGTAAGCAAAGCAAAAGCAGAATTGGTAGGAAAGGACAGAGAAGGCAGCAATGTGGGGCTGCAGTGGCGATGCCCACCCCAGCGAGGTTCCTCGCGGCTGTGCTCGTGGTGGAGCTGGGGTTGGCTATGAGAGAGAGCGGAGACAGAGAAGATGGAGTGAGGGAGAGAGGGTGATGCCAGGGCATTTTGGCCAGTTTCACTGACCTTTTCTTTATGGTTTTAGGGTAGTTTGATGCACTTTCTTAGGAAATAAGCAAGTTTTGGGTAAATAATCACTTACATCTTGATTCAAGCAAACATTGTGAATTTTACATGATTTCATGAGAATTATGCATGAATTAAATGTCAAAATTGAATGATGCATGTCTCATAACTTGGATTAGAGCTTTGATGCACTTTATTGCTTGATTTCAGGACAAAGGAAGCAAGGAAGAACCACGTTAGTAGCCACATTAGTCTAGCTAATGTGACCACTAACGTGGAATGGAGGCTAGCTTGCAACATTAATGAGAAAAGTGATCGCCATTAACGCCTTCGTGAGCCATCATAGCCCACGTTAGTTGCCACGTTAACTATGTTAACGTGGAAACTAACGTGGAAGAGAAGTAGAACTCCAACGTTAGTGGTAAAAGTAAGTGCCACTAACGTTACAAAGTGGCAACTGGCCACGTTAAGAGTCACCTTAACTCAGTTAACATGAACTCTAACGTGGATGAGGAAGATAATGCCAACGTTAGTGACACTCACCTTTGTCACTAACGTTGGACTAAGCTCATATTTGCCACGTTAAGAGTCACGTTAACCTAGTTAACGAGGACTCTAACGTGGAGGGAGCAAGGAATCACCAACGTTAGTGACACTCACCTTTGTCACTAACGTTGGATTAAGCCACTATGAGCCATGTTAGTTGCCACGTTAATTACATTAACGTGGAAGCTAACATGGAGAAGAGGGATGATGAGCCAATGTTAGTGACACTCACCTTTGTCACTAACGTTGGAGATGGCTATCAATACCACGTTAGAAGTCACGTTAACCTAGTTAACGTGAACTCTAACATGGGAAGAAGGGGCGTTTTGCAGCGTTAGTGACAAAGGTAAGTGTCACTAACGCTCTCGAAGATTTGGCAAGCCTACGTTAAAGGCCACGTTAACTATACTAACGTGAACTCTAACGTAGGGCGAAAGGGGTACTCTCAACGTTATTGGAAAAGGTAAACCTCAGTAACATTTGCGATAGGCCAAGAAGCAACGTTAGTGGTCACGTTAGTACCACTAACGTTGAAGTTAACGTGGACCATTTTTGGGTTAGGAACGTTAGTGAAAAAGGTGATTGTCACTAACGTTCTCGACCCCACAGTTTCACTTAACGTTAACACCACTAACGCCCCAAGCTAAAGTCCATACCTACTGCACACTTTCTCTGCAAGTAAAGCTGAGCCCAGTGAAGAAGATCACTGCTTCAACTCAAGATCCAAAGGCCCATATCTAAGACTTGAAGAAGCAACTAGAAGATCAGAAGAATAGTATAAATAGGGAGAACTTTGAACTAGAATGGAGCTTTTGGGCATTATTAGAATTACTCTCTCTATTTTTTACTTTCTCTGCAACATCTAGTTTAACTTTTCATAATGCATTCTCCATCTTTGTTTTCCATTCCCAGAGCTATGAACAACTAAACCCCTTTTATTGGGTTAGGGAGCTCTGTTGTAATTTGATGGATCAATAATAGTTTTCATTATTATTCTTCTTTCTTTTCTCGTGATTTTACTGGAAAGCTTTCAATCTTCATCCAATTGAGTAGTTATCTTGGAAAAGAAGCTATTCATACTTGGATCTCTTCGGAACCTTGGAAGAGGAATGAAGAGATCATGCTAGAAATGCTTTCTCATGTTGGACCAAATTGGGGTTTGGATGGATATAGTGACATATAATCCTACCAATACTTTGATTTGGAAATACATGTGGTATAATCAGTGACCATACCTCATCTCTTCTCATGAGCAATTGGACCAAAGAATTGGCTATTGATCAAGATTTGAGAGATTGAATTACCAAGGAATTGGTATTCAATCACTTAAGATTGCCAAGTAGATCAATGAATGCATTGATTGAGGAAGAGATGAAAATGAACTTGATTCGGAGGATGCAACATCTCCTAAGCCCAATGAACTCCCCATTTCTGATCTTACCCATTCTCTTTAATTTCTGCCAATTACTTTTATGATCATCTTCCCCATTCCCCTTTAAGATTTTGCAATTTATTTTCCGTCATCTATTTTCAGCTCTTTATTTCCAGCATTTACATTTTCTGCTATTTACTTTCCCGCCATTTAATTTCCTTCAACTCTCAATCCAAATTCTTCTTAGCTCAACTAGAACATTCGTCCAATTAAAGTTGCTTGACCAATCAATCCCTGTGGGATTCGACCTCACTCTATTGTGAGTTTTTACTTGACGACAATTCGGTATACTTGCCGAGGGAGATATGTTAAGAGAATGACTACTTCTATGCTTCTGAAAGAGGCAACACTAGAGGAGTGATGGAGCTGAACAATGTGGATGCACTGCTAGCTCAAAACAAGCTTATTACCAAGCAGTTGGCTGACCTTACCAAAAAGATAGAGAGAAATCAAGTGGCAGCAATCACTACCTCAACAGCAGCTCAAGAAGGAGTTAATGAAGAAGCAGAGGGTGATCAGGAACAAGCCAACTACATTGGAAATTCACCTAGGCAGCACCATGACCCATACTCCAAAACATATAATCTCGGTTGGAGGAACCACCCAAACTTTGGCTGGGGAAACCAACAGGATCAAGGCCAAGATCAGAGACGCCACAACCCCAATAACAATGCAGCTCACCAACACTCCACACAGAGGTCATATCAACACCCACCTAACAACACCTCTCAACATCCATACCAAAGTCAAAATGGCCCTTCTCATCCTTCCAATCTCAACTCTCCATCATCGGAAGAAAGACTATCAAGGATTGAGACTCTACTTGAGGGCATATGTAAGGAAATCCAAGATAACAAGGTGTTTAAGGAGGAGGTGCGAGCCAATATCAAGAACCAGGGAGACACCATCAAGAGGCTGGAGTTTCAAGTGGGATACCTTTCTGACAAGATCCCCAAACCTACTGATAGCTTCCCAAGTGATACAGAGAAAAATCCGAGAGGTGAAGCAAAGAAGGTCAGATGGGAAGATTGCAAGATGGTTACTATAAGTGATAAGGAGACTGAGGAAGAGCCGAACAAACCATTAGAACAGCCTAAAGGTACATCAGCAGGAAAGCAGGAAGAGAATCACCAAGAAACCACAATCACACAGAAGGAGCTGCTGAGACTCTATGCACCCTTTCCCCAAATACTCAATAGTGGTGTAGAGAAGAGAATATACTCAAGGTTTCTTGACATGTTTGCATCTCTCTATGTAAACATACCATTCATCAATGCCCTCCAACAAATGCCCTCATACATTAAGTATATGAAGAAGCTGCTAACCAGGAAAAGCTCACTCAAGGGAGGACAAACAATAGTGATGAATAAGGAGTGCACTGCTCTCATTCAAACAGAGTTGCCTACAAAAAGGAAGGACCCAGGAGGTTTTCACATCCCCTGTGCCATAGGAGAAACACTGATTGATAAGGGACTCTGTGACCTGGGAGCAAGCATCAACTTAATGCCTCTATCCCTAATGAAGAAGCTGCAGATCAATGAGCTAATGCCCACAGACGTAGTCATCTGGCTGGCTGACAAAACTCAAAAACAAGCAGTGAGAGTGGTTGAAAATGTGTTAGTGAAAGTGGAAAACTATTTCCTCCCCACAGATTTTGTCATATTGGAAATGGAAGAGAGTCTCATCCACCCAATCATACTGGGAAGACCGTTCCTAGCTACAGCCAGAGCACTCATAAATGTGGAGCGAGGAGAGCTAATACTTAGGATACATGATGAACAACTCGCATTCAATGTCTTCAAACCCTCACAAGAAGCAGACTAGGAAAACAAGGAACCAAGGAAAAATCACAACAAAGCACTGGTGGAAGAAACAAGCACTGAAGCACAAAATCTACACCTGGGAATCCCCTTGGTTGATAAGCAAAACAGCCTGAAGGTGTCACAGCTAAAGGAAACTCAAGTAGAGCCAAAACCACCAGAATTATATGAGACCAGCAACAAAATCTCCCTAGGAAAAGAGACCACAAAGAGCAGGATAACAGCAAAAGAAACAAAGAAGAAGGCACCAAGGAGATGGAGGAACAAGAAGATCCCTACAGAAGATTTCTCTCCAGGGGATAAAGTGATCTCAGCTTACTTCCCAAATATCCCACCTCATCTCCCCACCATCCCATCTCATCTACCCAAGGTTTTCACCATCAAAAAAGTTCTCTCCCTAAAACATGTAGAGATCCTTGATGAAGCCAATGGATATAGGTTTACTGCAAGAGGAGAATATCTGAAGCACTACCAGCCACCCTGACAAAAGGCAGAACATCAAGCTAGTGACGCTAAAGAAGCACTTCATGGGAGGCAACCCATGTTTTACATGTTTTTAAAGTAGTTAATAAAACAAGGTTCATGAAATTCAAATCAACTTTACATATCCTTGAATGCAACATATAGTGAAGAACAAGTTTGGTGTTCAAGGCACACTAAGAGAACATGAATGCAACTCATAACATGTCACTCTTAGCACCTTGAACAAATCTTCTTACACCACAGTGCCACAAACTAAGTTTGGTGTCACCAATATTGCATACATGGACATTTAATTGGTTGGTTGGTTTGCACCATGAATAGCAATTAGTAACTAGAAACAAAAATTTTAAAAAGTAGTTACTCTTTCTCTTCTTTTTTTTTTAAATTTTGTCGCCACTTTCCACAATTTTATTAATCATATTTCTTTTATTTTGTAGGAGAATTGATGGGACAATTGAAGGAGGATTCGGCCACCACAAAAAGAGAGGACTATACACGTGTCTTCAAGGGGATTGATTGCATTGGGAATTGTTGCCATGCAACATTGGAAGAAGAACAAGCTTGGAAACTGAACCAACCCCATCATAAAGTTGATGATCCTTGTGCTCATCCATTGCTAAACCCCATCCGTCCATCACATAACCACCCCATCAATCCACACCTTTCATTCACTCATCACTTTCCTATATAAGTGATTCCTAGTCTGTACTCCCCTTTACATTCCAATTCCCATTCTTTATACTTCACACCTTCGGAACCCAAATCCCTTCATCTTACCCTATCCAAACCCAACCGAATTCCACTATTTATCCATAACTCCTCAACACTTTCACACATCAACTCTTACTCATGGCATCATCGAGCTCCAATAGGCAAAAGAGAAAGGAACCGGTTGAGGGCAGCCCTTCTGATAAAGGGAAATTCAAAATTGCATTCCATGAACTTGAATTTGAACGGATAAAGCTCAAAAAGATATTGCCTGAGTTAACATTCCAGTTCAACGAGGATGAATGCCCACAGATTCGAGAGAAGATCGAATAAAGGGGTTGGCAAAGGCTCACGAACCCAGAAGCAAAGATAAATGCAAACCTCATCAAAGAATTCTATGCAAATATGGTTAGAGAAGACAAAACTAAGGCCCCCACCTTCAAAAGTTATGTGAGAGGAACAGAGGTGGACTTCAGCCCCAATGCCATAACGAGGGTTCTTCAGCTGAAATCGCCACATTTTGATGAGCCCAGTTATCACGTGAGAATAAGTAATGGCCCCGACAATGATGAACTTGAAGAAATTGTGAATGATATGTGTGTTATAGGATCTGACTGGGAAAGGTATTCGGATAGAAGACCTCGGTTCATCAGGAGAGGAGACCTCATCCCGGAAGCCAAGGGATGGTTTGAGCTCGTGAGGAGATCTATCCTCCCAGCTGCAAACAATTTGGAGGTTAATACTACTCGAGCTACTATGGTACATTGTTTAATAAAGGGTGGAGGCATCAATGTGCACGAGATTATAGCTGAGGGGATTCAAGAGTCAGCCGAGAAGAATGATCCAGGTGCTAGACTTTGGTACCCCAGCACCATTCTTAGACTGTGTACGAAAGCCAAGGTAGTCTTCGAGGACAACAATCCAAGTTGGGTAAACCCTGGAAGGTCAGTCACGTTACAGCGAATAACTTATGTGGCACCCGCCCAACAACAAAGAAGGCCTCAAATAGGGAAAAGAACATCACAAGAAGAACCTCACCAAGAAGAACCTCATCAGGAAGAATACCAGCAAGAAGAGCACTATGATCCAACCAATATAAATCTGGGCCACATTCAAGGAGCCATTGAGGACATGGCAAGGAGATATATGGAAGGGCAAGAGCAACAACTACACATTCAATCCCAAAGGATGGATCGTCAAGAAGAACTCCTTTCTAATTGGATGAATCAACAAGGGGAGTGGCAGAAACAGCAAATGGAATACTACTCCCAGCTCACTCAAGCCATCAATCAAGTGACTGAAAGGCAAGAGCGTCAAGATAAACGCCTTCAAGAACTCAACCAACGTCAGCTAGCTCAGACAAAGGCCTTCAATGAGTTCAGCGTACTTAGTGAAGGACGGCAACTACATAGGGAGGAGTTTAACATAAACACTCAAGCGAAGTTGAACTATATGTCTGGTCATATGCATAATCTACACTCTGCAATCCCTAGGTATGATGAGGTCCAAAAAGATCTCACAGAACAAGAGGAAAGGAAGGTGAAACAGTAGAAGGAAACATTGAAAAAGAAGATGGAAGATGCTGGCTTCTGAAAAAAGTTGATTAGAAAAAGCAAGGGCAGTGGGAGTGCAAGCACTCAAGAAAAACACAAAGAGGACAAACAAGAAGGAGAGCGCGAACAACCTCATGAGTAAAAGGTGGTGGAGTTCCCTCATTGTCCTATCTTTTTCAAGTATTAAATAAGGAAAATCATGTATGAAATAGAACATGCTTCCATGGTAGTTTAGGATTTTCAATGCTGTCTTTAGTATTTTTCTTGCCTTTTTCATATGTGTGCTGGTTCAAGTTACCTATCTTCATCTGCATCTTGCTTATTGTATGTTTGTCCTTTTAAGCAAAATAAAAAGAGATGTTATGAAATACTAGAGTGGAGTTCAATTTGTGGAGTAAGTCCTTAAATTTATGGTGTAGTAATCACTTAGCTAAGTTGGTTCACCAACAAGGTGGGAAGGCAACTATCTGTCCTGAATCATATGCTTGAAACACACCCCATAAGACTAGCTAAATAATAAGATCCCATTAAGAAAAAGGAAAAGAACACTAAGAGTTGAAAAAGAAAGAAAGGTAATAAAGAATAAGGCTAGGCACCTAGGGCTTGAACCTTGAGGGATGTGTCTGTGGTGCTCTTGTACCAAGGATCTCCTTGGATGAATAAGTTCTTAGGAGTGCTTCATCACTTGGTAACTTGGGTTAACTAACCCGGGATTATCAACTGAAAATCCACTATCAAGAGCAACCTTGCTACAAAACATTTAGTAACCCAAAGAGGTGCTGGACACCAAGACCTCAAGGAAAGAAAATAACAAACCATGTGCCTGTGGTGTGCATGTTTGGGGGAGAGAGACTTGAGGGAGTAAGTCCTTAGGGGTGTTTCAACACCTAGCACCTTGAACCAACTAGTTCGGGAGTGTTGGCTGAAAACTTATCTTAAAGAGTCGCCCTCTCACAGAACACTTAGCCTAAGGATGCAATAAACCTTGGAAAGATAAAGGGATCAATAAATAACAGTCTCAAAGGGTGCCATCAAGTGAGTATTCCAAGGCATGATAAAGGTCTGAAAGCCAGTAAAGGAATGAACCTAGGTTGCTATGCATGAAACCCCATAAAACCAAGGACATGACTTCCACAAGAATGATTCATTCATCTTGTCATTTCATTCATCATTCTCTTGTTCCAGTACTTGCTTAGGGACAAGCAAGCTTTAAGTTTGGTGTTGTGATGCCAGGGCATTTTGGCCAGTTTCACTGACCTTTTCTTTATGGTTTTAGGGTAGTTTCATGCCCTTTCTTAGGAAATAAGCAAGTTTTGGGTAAATAATCACTTACATCTTGATTTAAGCAAACACTGTGAATTTTACATGATTTCATGAGAATTATGCATGAATTAAATGACAAAATTGAATGATGCATGTCTCATAACTTGGATTAGAGCTTTGATGCACTTTATTGCTTGATTTCAGGACAAAGAAAGCAAGGAAGAACCACGTTAGTAGCCACGTTAGTCTAGCTAACGTGACCACTAACGTGGAATGGAGGCTAGCTTGCAACGTTAATGAGAAAAGTGATCGCCATTAACGCCTTCGTGAGCCATCATAGCCCACGTTAGTTGCCACGTTAACTATGTTAACATGGAAGCTAACGTGCAAGAGAAGTAGAACTCCAACGTTAGTGGTAAAAGTAAGTGCCACTAACGTTCCAAAGTGGCAGCTGGCCACGTTAATGCCAACATTAGTGACACTCACCTTTGTCACTAACGTTGGACTAAGCTCATATTTGCCACGTTAAGAGTCACGTTAACCTAGTTAATGAGGACTCTAACGTGGAGGGAGCAAGGAATCACCAACGTTAGTGACACTCACCTTTGTCACTAACATTGGATTAAGCCACTATGAGCCATGTTAGTTGCCACGTTAATTACATTATTGTGGAAGCTGACGTGGAGAAGAGGGATGATGAGCCAACGTTAGTGACACTCACCTTTGTCACTAACGTTGGAGATGACTATCAATACCACGTTAGAAGTCACATTAACCTAGTTAGCGTGAACTCTAACGTGGGAAGAAGGGGCATTTTGAAGCGTTAGTGACAAAAGTAAGTGTCACTAACGCTCTCGAAGATTTTGCAAGCCTACGTTAAAGGCCACGTTAACTATACTAACGTGAACTCTAACGTATGGAGAAAGGGGTACTCTCAACGTTATTGGAAAAGGTAAATGTTTGCGAAGGGCCAAGAAGCAACGTTAGTGGTCACGTTAGTACCACTAACGTTGAAGTTAACGTGGACCATTTTTGGGTTAGGAACGTTAGTGAAAAAGGTGATTGTCACTAACGTTCTCGACCCCACAGTTTCACTTAACGTTAACACCACTAACGCCCCAAGCTAAAGTCCATACCTACTACATACTTTCTCTACAAGTAAAGCTGAGCCCACTGAAGAAGATAACTGCTTCAACTCAAGATCCAAAGGCCCATATCCAAGACTTGAAGAAGCAACTAGAAGATCAGAATAATAGTATAAACAGGGAGAACTTTGAACTAGAATGGAGCTTTTGGGCATTATTAGAATTACTCTCTCTATTTTTTACTTTCTCTGCAACATCTAGTTTAACTTTTCATAATGCATTCTCCATCTTTGTTTTCCATTCCCAGAGCTATGAGCAACTAAACCCCTTTTATTGGGTTAGGGAGCTCTGTTGTAATTTGATGGATCAATAATAGTTTTCATTATTCTTCTTCTTTCTTTTCTTGTGATTTTACTAGAAAGCTTTCAATCTTCATCCAATTGAGTAGTTATCTTGGAAAAGAAGCTATTCATACTTGGATGTCTTCGGAACATTGGAAGAGGAATGAAGAGATCATGCTAGAAATGCTTTCTCATGTTGGACCAAATTGGGGTTTGGATGGATATAGTGACATATAATCCTACCAACACTTTGATTTGGAAATACATATGGTATAATCAGTAACCATACCTCATCTCTTCTCATGAGCAATTGGACCAAGGAATTGGCTATTGATCAAGATTTGAGAGATTGAATTACCAAGGAATTGGAATTCAATCACTTAAGATTGCCAAGGAGATCAATGAATGCATTGATTGAGGAAGAGATGAAAATGAACTTGATTCGGAGGATGCAACATCTCCTAAGCCCAATGAACTCCTCATTTCTGATCTTACCCATTCTCTTTAATTTCTGCCAATTACTTTTATGATCATCTTCCCCATTCCCATTTAAGATTCTGCAATTTATTTTCCGTCATCTATTTTCAGCTCTTTATTTCCAGTATTTACATTTTCTGCTATTTACTTTCCCGCCATTTAATTTCCTGCAACTCTCAAACCAAATTCTGCTTAGCTCAACTAGAACATTACTCCAATTAAAGTTGCTTGACCAATCAATCCCTGTGGGATTCGACCTCACCCTATTGTGAGTTTTTACTTGATGACAATTCGGTATACTTGCCGAGGAAGATTTTTTAAGAGACAAGTTTCCGTGCATCAGAGGGAGAGATGAGGAGTGAGAAAGAGAGATAGAGCGAGGAAGAAGGGGGTTGGGGTGTGCGGTGACGGTGGCGGCGGTGTGCGCCGGGTTGCTGGTCGTGGAGGGAGAAGGTGGTTATGGGTGTTCTGGTGAGTGACGGAGAAGGAGGAGAGACATTGGGTGAGGGACGAAGGGTTTGCGTGAACGCGCTAGGACTTCGCGTCGCTGGGTAAGTAAAAATTTGAATTCACGCATGCGTGCACCGTGTGCGTCCGCGTGGGTGGAGGTAATTAAGGATTGGCGCGGAAGCGCCATACGCGCTTACGCGTAGATGGAAGAATTAGGGATCGGCGTGGACGCGTACAGTGCGCGTCCGCGCGGGTGTGTTGGGCCAGAGGCACAAAAGAGGCCCAGAGTTGGCATAACCCTCGGGTCCTTTGGCACTGTGCTCGTTCGCGTGGATGGCTTGAAGTTATGGAATGGGCGCGGAGGCGCCAAGTACGCCAACGCGTGGGTAGTGAAACAGGGAGTGGCGTGAACACGTACAGCGTGCATCCGCGTGGGTCGAGGCACAGAGTTGGCCCAAAAATGGCACAACTCTCTGGTCTTTGGCCTATAAAGCTAAAATATGCAGCTGACGTGCGCGCGCTATGCGCTTGCGCGTGGCCTCTCTCTCTTTTTTTTTAAAGAGTATCAAAAAGAGCTCATAACCTTCTCATCTTTCTCTAAGACTCTACACTAGCTAAGATGCAAAAATTAAACACATTTTTGAAATATAGGGGGTTTTTCAAACAAATTGAGTAAACTTGCAATCCAAGCAAAAACTCAAATTCAGAGAATTATCCCTAATTAAAACATAGAATGTATAAACACCTTAGCAAGCAAACAAAATATATCAAGAAGTAAAGAAATTATATACAATGGAACTCAATTCATTCATTCATTATATCTACAACAGAATGGAAAGAGTTTACTGATGAGCGGATAATTTATACGCTTTTTGGCATTGTTTTTACATAGTTTTTAGTATGAGTTGATTAGTTTTTAGTATATTCTTATTAGTTTTTAAATAAAAATCACATTTCTGGACTTTACTATGAGTTTGTGTATTTTCTGTGATTTAGGTATTTTGTAGCTGAAATTGAGGGACCTGAGCAAAAATCTGATTCAGAGGCTGAAAAAGGACTGCAAATGCTGTTGGATTCTGACCTCCCTGCACTCAAAGTGGATTTTCTGGAGCCACAGAAGTCCAAATGGCGTGCTCTTAATTGCATTGGAAATTAGACATCCAGGGCTTTCCAACAATATATAATAGTCCATATTTTGCTCGAGGATAGACGACGTAAACTGGTGTTCAACGCCAGTTCCATTTTGCATTCTGGCGTTAAACGCCAGAAACAGGTTACAAGTTAGAGTTAAACGCCAGAAACAGGTTACAACCTGGTGTTTAACTCTAGAAACAGCCTAGGCATGTATAAAGCTCAAGTCTCTGCTCCAGCACACACCAAGTGGGCCCCAGAAGTGGATTTCCGCACTATCTATCTCAGTTTACTCATTTTCTGTAAACCTAGGTTACTAGTTTAGTATTTAAACAACTTTTAGAGATTTATTTTGTACCTTATGACATTTTTAGATCTGAACTTTGTACTCTTTGATGGCATGAGTCTCTAAACTCCATTGTTGGGGGTGAGGAGCTCTGCTGTGTCTCGATGAATTAATGCAATTATTTCTGTTTTCTATTCAAACACGCTTGTTTCTATCTAAGATGTTCATTCGCACTTCAATACGATGAATGTGATGATCCGTAACACTCATCACCATTCTCAATCTATGAACACGTACCTGACAACCACTCCCGTTCTACCTTCGATTGAATGAGTATCTCTTGGATTCCTTAATCAGAATCTTCGTGGTATAAGCTAGAATCCATTGGCAGCATTCTTGAGAATTCGGAAAGTCTAAACCTTGTCTGTGGTATTCTGAGTAAGATTCAGGGATTGACTGACTGTGACGAGCTTCAAACTCACAAGGGTTGGGCGTAGTGACAGACACAAAAGGATCAATGGATCCTATTCCAGCATGAGTGAGAACCGACAGATGATTAGCCGTGCGGTGACAGCACACCTGGACCATTTTCACTGAGAGGACGGATGGTAGCCATTGACAACGGTGATCCATCAACACACAGATTGCCATAGGAGGAACCTTGCGTGCGTGAAGAAGAAGACAGGGGGAAAGCTTTCAGAAGACAAAGCATCTCCAAAACTCCAACATATTCTCCATTACTGCATAATAAGTATTTATTTCATGCTCTTTTATTTTTCGCAATTCAAACTGATAATCATAATTAATCTCCTGACTAAGATTTACAAGGTAACCATAGATTGCTTCAAGCCAACAATCTCCGTGGGATCGACCCCTACTCACGTAAGGTATTACTTGGACGACCCAGTGCACTTGCTGGTTAGTTGTGCAGAGTTGTGAAAAGTGTGAATCACAATTTCGTGCACCAAGTTTTTGGCGCCGTTGCCGGGGATTGTTCGAGTTTGGACAACTGACGGTTTATTTTGTTGCTTAGATTAGGAAAATTTTTTTTTTTGGTTTAGAGTCTTCTATTAGTGTTTTTGGTTGAAATTTTTTTTCTCTAATCCTTATTTTCTCTTTTTAATTTTTTTGAAAATTTTTATAAACTAATAATTGAGCTTTTCTATTTGAGTTTAGTTTCATATTTTAAGTTTGGTGTCAATTGCATGCTTTTATTTCCTTTTAAATTTTCGAATTTGTGTTCATTGTTCTTTCTTAATCTTCAAGTTGTTCTTGTTTATTTTCCTTGTTTGATCTTTAGTTTTTCTTGTTTTGTGATTTTTCTTGTTTTTCTTGTGCATTTTCGAATTATCAGTATTCAAAAAAAAAATTTATACATTAAATACCTTTATTAAAACACCTTAAATTTATAGCTCAATTGGTTAGAGCAGTGTGCTTATGTTCTTGGTAATTGGGAATTTTCTTTCTAAAATCTTTTCAAAAATAATTTTTCTTTGAATAAATCTTGTGCCAAACTTTAAGTTTGGTGTTCTCCTATTAACTTTTCTTTAGTTTTCAAAAATTTTATTTTGGTTTTCTAAAAATTTTAAGTTTGGTGTTCTTTCTTCATGTTCTTATTGTTCTTGTGAGTCTTCAAAGTGTTCTTGAGTCTTCCTTGTGTTTTGATCTTAAAATTTTTAAGTTTGGTATTTCTTGGTGTTTTCCCTCCAAAATTTTCAAAAACAAGGAGCATTAAATCTAAAAATTTTAAGTTGTGTGTCTTTTGTGTGTTTTTCTTTTTCATCATAAAATTCAAAAATCAAAAAATATCTTCTCTAACTATTTTTGAGCAAATATTTCGAAATTTTTTAAAAAAAATTCAGATTTTTATTTTAAAATTTCTATTTTATCTTATCTTAGTTTTAAAAATTTCAAAATTCAAATTTTTTTTTCAAAAAAATCATATCTTTTTCAAAATTTTATCTTATCTTATTTCAAATTTCAAATTTCAACTTTCAAAATTTCAAAATTCAAATTTCAAAATATAAAAATCAAAATCTAAGTTTCAAATTTAAAAATCAAATCTTTTCAAAATTTAAATCTTTTTCAAATACTTATCTTATATTGTTGACTTTTTCAAAAATTCAAAATTCAATTTTCGAATTTCAACTTTCAAATTTCAATTTTCAAATTTCAATTTTCAAAATTTAAATTTCAAAACTTTTTAATTTAAATTCCTTATCTTCTCTTACCTAGCTTATCTTATCTTTTCTAATCTCAAATCTTAAAATCAAATCTTTTTCATATCTTTTCTTTTTTTATTTTATTTTATTTTCTTACAAGTATCTTTAATTTTAAGACATATCTTTCTCAAAACTTCCTAACCAATTTCTCTCTCTTCATTTTTTTCGAAAATCCTCACCCACATCTTTTTCAAATCTTTTTAATTAATTAATTTAGTTTTCAATTTTCTTTTATTTCTTTTTCTTCTAATTTTCGAAAATATAGTCAATTTTTTATTTATTTTATTTTATTTTATTTTATTTTACTTTCGGTTATCAAAAAAAAAATTTTTTTTTTGCAATCCGCATCATCTCCCTTTCTCCATCATGGACCTAAGTGGAAATGAACAGTCCAGAAGGACTCTGGGGTCATATACTAACCCCATTACTACTGCATATGGGAGTAGCATCTCTATACCTCCCATCAAAGCAAGCAGTTTTGAGCTAAATCCTCAGCTCATTGTCATGGTGCAGCAAAATTTCCTGTATTCCGGTCTTCTACAGGAAGAACCTATTGAGTTTCTAGTGCAGTTCTTGCAAATTGCTGACACAGTGCGTGACAAGGAGGTAGATTAGGATGTATACAGGCTATTACTGTTTCTGTTTGCTGTAAAAGATCAAGCTAAAAGGTGGTTAAATAACCTACCCACAGCAAGCATAAGAACATGGAAACAGTTATTAGACAAATTCCTAAATCAATATTTCCTTCCAAAAAGGATGACACAGCTAAGGCTGGACATCCAAGGCTTTAAACAAGAGGATGATGAATCCCTTTATAATGCCTGGGAGAGGTACAGAGGGATGCTAAGGAAATACCCCTCTGAAATATTTTCAGAGTGGGTGCAATTAGACATCTTCTACTATGGGCTTACAGAAAGAGCTCAGATATCTCTAGACCACCCAGCTGGTGGATCTATACACATGAGAAAAACTATTGAAAAGGCTCAAGAGCTTATTGATATAGTTGCTAGAAATCAGCATCTGTACATAAGTAGTGGGTCCTCCATAAAAGAAGAAGCCAAAACAGTGTCTACTGAACTTGGTCCTCCAGAACAAGTTGCTAAACTCAATCAACAATTGTGCTTTCTAACAAAACAGCTAGCAGAATTCAAGGAGATGCTACAAGACACTAAAAATGCTAATAAAAATATGGAGGCACAATTGAATCAGACAAAACAGCTTATCAAAGCAGATAACAGAAGAGTGCTAGACAGTTCAATTAAGAAGTGGGAAAATATTAAATACCTCACTTCAGAGCAGCAGAAAGCCAAGAAAAGAACAACTGACAGAGGATAAGCAAAATATTATCCAAAATCCCTCTGAGGACAGTAAGGGCCCAGAGAGGAACAACTCTGGCGTTCAAACGCCAGAAAAGGATGCAAGGTTGGCGTTAAACATCCAACCCACGTGCAGTTCTAGCATTCAAACGCCATGAACAGGAAAGGAGCTGGTGTCAAACGCCTAATGAAAGCTCAGTTCTGGCGTTCAAACGCCAGAAACAGGTAGGAAGTTGGCGTCTAATGCCAATCAAGCTTCCAACCCTGGCATTCAAAAGCCAGTGAGGGATCAGACACACACAAGTGCTGATGACAACCCCTTTAAAAAGGCTTCTCCAACCACTTCTGTAGGAAATAAACCTGCAACAACCAATGTTGAGGAATACAAAGCCAAGATGCCTTATCCTCAAAAACTCTGCCAAGAGGAGCAGGATAAGCAATTTGCCTGCTTTGCAGACTATCTCAGGACTCTTGAAATAAAGATTCTATTTGCAGAGGCACTTGAGCAAATACCCTCTTATGCCAAGTTCATGAAAGATATCTTGAGTCATAAGAAGGATTAGAGAGAAACTGAAAGAGTTCTTCTCACTAAAGAATGCAGTGCAGTCATTCTGAAAAGCTTCCCAAAAAAGCTTAATAATCCCGGGAGCTTTATGATACCATGCATATTAGAGGATAATTACACCAAGACAGCTTTATGTGATCTTGGGGCAAGCATCAACCTAATCCCTGCATCCACTATCAGAAAGCTTGGCTTGACTGAAGAGGTCAAACCAACCCGGATCTGTCTTCAACTTGCTGATGGCTCCATTAAATACCCATCAGGCATAATTGAGGACATGATTGTCAAGGTTGGGCCATTTGCCTTCCCTACTGACTTTGTAGTGCTGGAAATGGAGGAGCACAATAGTGCAACTCCCATTCTAGGAAGACCATTCCTAGCAACTGGACGAACCGTCATTGACGTCCAAAAAGGGGAGATAACCCTGAGAGTCAATGATGATGAGTTTAAGTTGAATGTTGTCAAAGCTATGCAACATCTAGACACATCAGAAGACTGCCTGAGCATTGATATTATTGACTCCCTGGTGGAAGAGGTCAATATGACTGAGAGTCTCGAATCATAGCTAGAGGACATTTTTAAAGATGTTCAGCCTGATCTGGAAGAACCAGAGGAAATAAAAGAACCTCTGAAAACTCCTCAGGAAGAGGAGAAACCTGCTAAACCCGAGCTCAAACCACTACCACCATCCCTGAAATATGCATTTCTGGGAGAAGGTAACACTTTTCTTGTAATCATAAGCTCTGCGTTAGAGCCACAGGAAGAGAAAGCACTAATTCAGGTGCTAAGGACACATAAGACAGCTCTTGGGTGGTCCATAAGTGATCTTAAGGGCATTAGCCCAGCCAGATGCATGCACAAGATCCTATTGGAGGATGATGCTAAGCCAGTGGTTCAACCACAGAGGCGGCTAAATCCCGCCATGAAGGAGGTGGTGCAGAAAGAGGTCACCAAGTTACTAGAGGCTGGGATTATTTATCCTCTTTCTGATAGCCCCTGGGTGAGCCCTGTCCATGTTGTCCCTAAGACGGGAGGTATGACAGTGGTTCATAATGAAAAAAATGAACTGGTTCCTACAAGAATATTTACAGGGTGGCGTATGTATATTGACTACAGAAGGCTCAATACAGCCACCAAGAAGGATCAGTTCCCTTTACCATTCATAGACCAGATGCTAGAAAGACTAGCAGGTCATGAATACTACTGCTTTTTGGATGGCTATTCAGGTTACAACCAAATTGCAGTAGATCCTCAGGACCAAGAGAAAACAGCATTCACATGTTCATCTGGAGTATTTGCATACAGAAGAATGCCTTTTGGTCTATGCAATGCACCTGCAACCTTTCAGAGGTGCATGCTCTCTATTTTCTCTGATATGGTAGAGAAATTTCTGGAAGTCTTCATGGATGACTTCTCAGTATTTGGAGACTCATTTAGCTCCTGTCTTAACCATCTAGCACTTGTTCTGAAAAGAAGCCAAGAGACTAACCTAGTTTTAAATTGGGAAAAATGTCACTTTATGGTGACTGAAGGAATTGTCCTTGGGCATAAAATTTCGAACAAGGGAATAGAGGTGGATCAAGCTAAGGTAGAGGTAATTGAAAAATTACCACCACCCACCAATGTTAAGGCAATTAGAAGCTTTCTGGGGCATGCAGGATTCTATAGGAGGTTTATAAAGGATTTTTCAAAAATTGCAAAACCTCTGAGCAATCTGCTAGCTGCTGACATGCCATTTGTGTTTGACACAGAGTGTCTGCAGGCGTTTGAAACCCTGAAAGCTAAGCTGGTCACAACACCAGTTATTTCTGCACCAGATTGGACATTACCTTTGGAACTAATGTGTGATGCCAGTGACCATGCCATTGGTGTAGTATTGGGACAAAGGCATAACAAGCTTCTGCATGTCATTTATTATGCTAGCCGTGTTTTAAATGATGCCCAGAAAAATTACACAACCACAGAAAAAGAGCTGCTTGCAGTGGTTTATGCCATTGACAAGTTTAGATCATACTTAGTAGGATCAAAAGTGATTATGTACACTGACCATGCTGTTCTTAAATATCTACTCACAAAGCAGGATTCAAAGCCCAGGCTCATAAGATGGGTGCTGCTTCTGCAAGAGTTTGATATAGAAATAAGAGACAGAAAAGGGACAGAGAATCAAGTAGCTGATCACCTGTCCCAGATAGAACCAGTAGCAGGAGCATCCCTCCCTCCTACTGAGATCTCTGAAACCTTTCCGGATGAGCTATTGTTTGCTATTCATGAAGCTCTGTGGTTTGCAGACATTGCAAACTAGAAGACACAAGGTTCTCCTTCTGTAACCATGGAGAAGAAGCATGAAAAGCTTCTCTCAATACAGAGTCAAACAAAACCCCCACATTCAAACTCTAAGTTTGGTGTTGGGAGGCCACAACCAAACTCTAAGTTTGGTGTTGAGAGGCCCCAACCCTGCTCTGATTATTTGTGAGGCTCCGTGAGAGCTCACTGTCAAGCTATTGACAATAAAGAAGCGCTTGTTGGGAGGCAACCCAATGTTATTTAACTATATCTATTTAGTTTGCATTGCTATTTTATGTTTTCGGTAGGTTGATGATCATCTGAAGTCACAAAAACTACTGAAAAATTAAAAACAGAATGAAAAATAGCATTAAAAATAGCTCACCCTGGAGGAAGAGCTTACTGGCATTTAAACGCCAAAAAGAAGCATCAGACTGGCGTTTAACGCCAGAAAGAAGCATCAAGCTGGTGTTAAACGACAGAAACAAGTACCAAGTTGGCGTTCAATGCCAAGAAAGGGGAAAAACTGCCATTTAACGCCAGAAACAAGCAGCAGTCTGGCATTAAACGCCAGGATTGCATACTAATGGTATTTTGCATGCCTCAACGGAGCAGGGATGCTAAGTCCTTGACCCCTCAGGATCTGTGGACCCCACAGGATCCCCACCTACCTCACCATTCCAATTCAAACCATTCCCCTCCCATACCCACCCATTCACACACCTCCTTCTTCCCCACTTCTCCTTCTACTCTCTTCTATCTTCTTTTGCTCGAGGACGAGCAAACCTTTTAAGTTTGGTGTGAAAAAAAAGCGTTGCTTTTTATTTTTCCATAACCATTTATGGCACCTAAGGCCGGAAAAACCTCTAGAAAGGGGAAAAGAAAGGCAGTTGCTTCCACCCCCGAGTCATGAGAGATGGAGAGGTTCATCTCAAGGGTCCATAGTTCAGTGGTAGAGCATTTGACTGCAGATCAAAGAGCTACGAGGAAGGAGAAACAAAGACAAGAAAGAGACATAGAGGAGCTCAAGAAAACCATTGGTTCCTCAAGAAGAGGAAGACGCCACCCTCACTAAGGTGGACCCGTTCCTTGATCTCCTTGTTCTTATTTCTCTGTTTTTCGTTTACTATGCTTTATGTTTATTTATGTTTTGGTCTTATTACATGATCACTAGTATCTAAGTGTCTATGTCTTAAAGATATGAATGTCCTATGAATCCATTACCTTTCTTAAATGAAAAATATTTTCTGAAAAAGAAAAAGAAGTACATGAATTTCGAATTTTAAAATAGTTTAATTATTTTGATGTGGTGGCAATACTTTTTGTTTTCTGAATGAATGCTTGAACAGTGCATATGTCTTTTGAATTTGTTGTTTATGAATGTTAAAATTGTTGGCTATTGAAAGAATGATGAAAAAGGAGAAATTTTATTTGATAATCTGAAAAATCATAAAAATGATTCTTGAAGCAAGAAAAACCAGTGAAGAAAAAAGCTTGCAGAAAAAAAAATGCGAAAAAAAAAGAAAGCAAGAAAAAGAAAAAGCAAGCAGAAAAAGCCAAAAGCTCTTTAAACCAAAAGGCAAGAGCAAAAAGCCAATAGCCCTTAAAACCAAAAGGCAAGGGTAATAAAAAGGATCCAAGGCTTTGAGCATCAGTGAATAGGAGGGCCTAAAGGATTAAAATCCTGGCCTAAGCGGCTAAACCAAGCTGTCCCTAACCATGTGCTTGTGGCGTGAAGGTGTCAAGTGAAAACTTGAGACTAAGCGGTTAAAGTCGAGGTTCAAATCAAAAACAGAGTGTGCTTAAGAACCCTGGACACCTCTAATTGGGGACTTTAGCAAAGCTGAGTCACAATCTGAAAAGGTTCACCCAGTTATGTGTCTGTGGCATGTATGTATCCGGTGGTAATACTGGAAAACAGAGTGCTTAGGGCCACGGCCAAGACTCATAAAGTAGCTGTGTTCAAGAATCAACATACTGAACTAGGAGAATCAATAATACTATCTGAATTCTGAGTTCCTATAGATGCTAATCATTCTGAACTTCAAAGGATAAAGTGAGATGCAAAAACTGTTCAGAAGCAAAAAGCTAATAGCCCCGCTCATCTAATTAAGACTAATCTTCACAGATGTTTTTGGAATTCATTGAGTATTCTCTTCTTTTTATCCTACTTTGTTTTTAGTTGCTTGGGGACAAGCAACAATTTAAGTTTGGTGTTGTGATGAGCGGATAATTTATACGCTTTTTGCCATTATTTTTACATAGTTTTTAGTATGATTTGATTAGTTTTTTGTATATTCTTATTAGTTTTTAAATAAAAATTATATTTCTGGACTTTACTATGAATTTGTGTATTTTTCTGTGATTTCAGGCATTTTTTGGCTGAAATTGAGGGACCTGAGTAAAAATTTGATTCAGAGGGTGAAAAAGGACTGCAGATGCTGTTGGATTCTGACCACCCTGCACTCAAAGTGGAATTTCTGGAGCTACAGACGTCTAAATAGCGCGCTCTCAATTGCGTTGGAAAGTAGACATCCAGAGCTTTCCAGAAATATATAATATGCCATACTTTGCTCGAGGATAGACAATGTAAACTGGCGTTCAACGCCAGTTCCATGTTGCATTCTGGCGTTAAACGCCAGAAACAGGTTACAAGTTGGAGTTAAACGCCAGAAACAAGTTACAACCTGACGTTTAACTCTAGAAACAGCCTAGGCATGTGTAAAGCTCAAGTCTCAGCCCCAGCACACACCAAGTGGGCCCCAGAAGTGGATTTCCACACTATCTATCTCAGTTTACTCATTTTCTGTAAACCTAGGTTACTAGTTTAGTATTTAAACAACTTTTAGAGATTTATTTTGTACCTTATGACATTTTTAGATCTGAAATTTGTACTCTTTGACTGCATGAGTCTCTAAACTCCATTGTTGGGGGTGAGGAGCTCTGCTGTGTCTCGATGAATTAATGCAATTATTTCTGTTTTCTATTCAAACACGCTTGTTTCTATCTAAGATGTTCATTCGCACTTCAATATGATGAATGTGATGATCCGTGACACTCATCACCATTCTCAATCTATGAACGCGTGCTTGACAACCACTCCCGTTCTACCTTCGATTGAATGAGTATCTCTTGGATTTCTTAATCAGAATCTTCGTGGTATAAGCTAGAATCCATTGGCAGCATTCTTGAGAATTCGGAAAGTCTAAACCTTGTCTGTGGTATTCCAAGTAGGATTCAGGAATTGAATGAATGTGATGAGCTTCAAACTCATAAGGGTTGGGCATAGTGACAGACGCAAAAGGATCAATGGATCCTATTCCAGCATGAGTGAGAACCTATAGATGATTAGTCGTGCGGTGACAGCGCACCTGGACCATTTTCACTGAGAGGATGGATGGTAGCCATTGACAACGGTGATCCACCAACACACAGCTTGCCATAGGAGGAACCTTGCATGCGTGAAGAAGAAGACAGGGGAAAGCAGAGATTCTGAAGACAAAGCATCTCCAAAACTCCAACATATTCTCCATTACTGCATAACAAGTATTTATTTCATGCTCTTTTATTTTTGGCAATTCAAACTGATAATCATAAGTAATCTCCTGACTAAGATTTACAAGGTAACCATAGATTGCTTCAAGCCAACAATATCCGTGGGATCGACCCTTACTCACGTAAGGTATTACTTGGACGACCCAGTGCACTTGCTGGTTAGTTGTGTGGAGTTGTGAAAAGTGTGAATCACAATTTCGTGCACCATTTACCATGGTGGGGTGTCTCCCACCAAGCACTTTTAGTTTAAGTCCGTAAGTTGGACATTGGGAGGCTTTTTGTCAAGGTGGCTTATGCTTGTATCCATCCTTGAACCTCCAAGAGTGCTTGTCCTTTAATCGGTTGTCAGAAGTTCCAACCTTCTTCACTAAACTTGAGTGAGGTCCTCTCCAATACATGAGCTGCCAAAATTGACTCTCACAGGGTAATCCAGGATCCCATATCTTGTCCTCCCACCCATCTTCTAGTCGATTGCCTTGACTTTGTCCGGGCGACGAGAAAGCAGAATTCTCATGAAAGCACCAAACTACTCTCCTTGACCCATTTAATTGAGTATTACACCAATCCATGCTCTTCAATCCTGAGCTTCCAACCATAATGAGTCTAGATTTACAGTGCCAACCACTAAACATCCTCCTTTTTTGCTAAATTCCACAAAGCGCCCTAAGTTGGCCATCCGTCTCAAGCAGACCATACTCAAGTGGGATAATAAAGCTGAGAGTTAAGAGTTTTACCCACTCAAGCGAAGGATTGGATGACGAACTAGGTGGAGGAGTTTCCAAAGGTCTTGGTAAAGCATGCTCTACTCCCGTCCATCCTCTTCTAGAGGCTTCCACCACTTGGCAAGGTTCTTCAAGTTCCTCCTCATGCCAAGCTTCCTCAAGTTTGCATTCTTCTTCACCAATTTCTTCTATCTCCTCCCCATCGCTTTCATCATAGATAGGAGGTCTAGTGAAGTCTACCTCCTCATCAAGTATAAGCGTTTTGGGGAAGGACTCTTCAAAATCGAAAGGATCATATGTTGATGAGGAATCATCATAGATAGGAGAGCTTGTTGCTTGGAACACTTCTTCCAGTTCTTCACTTACAATGGGTTTTGGAGGTGGCGCACCCTCCTCAACCTGGCATTCTAGTCCACTGGGGAAAGGCTTAACAAGATTGTCAAGGGAATTGGTCAATGTGGGCAAAATATCACTAGTGATGGAATCCACTTTTTGATCATTTTCTTTCAACTCTCCGTTTACTTCCGTAACTTTACTCTCCTCTTTAACATTCTTTATGTGCTCAACATATCCCAAACATCCATCCACTACTTCCTTTTGTTCACAAATCTCTACCTTCTCCTCTTGTTGCACTTCTTGCTTCAACTCTTTGGTGCACGAAATTGTGATCATCAATGGCGCCAACAACTTGGTATGCACAATTGTAATCTCAACTCTTTATCCCAACTCCACACAACTAACCAGCAAGTGCACTGGGTCGTCCAAGTAATAAACCTTACGTGAGTCAGGGTCGATCCCACAGAGACTGTCGGCTTGAAGCAAGCTATGGTCATATTGTAAATCTTAGTCAGGAAGATTCAAATGGTTCTGGAGATTTGATAAATAAAAGATGGATAAAATATAAAATAAAGATAGAGATAGAGATACTTATGTAATTCATTGGTAGGAATTTCAGATAAGCATATGAAGATGCTTTGTTCCTCTTGAACCTCTGCTTTCCTATTGCCTTCATCCAATCATTCATACTCCCTTCCATGGCAAGCTTTATGTTGGGCATCACCGTTGTCAATGGCTACTTTCCGTCCTCTCAGTGAAAATGTTCCAAATGCGCTGTCACCGCACGGCTAATCATCTGTCGGTTCTCGATCATGTTGGAATAGGATCCATTGATTCTTTTGTGTCTGTCACACGCCCAACACTCGCGAGTTTGAAGCTCGTCACAGTCATCCCTTCCCAGATCCTACTCGGAATACCACAGACAAGGGTTAGACTTTTTGGAACTCAGGAATGGCCGCCAATTGATTCTAGCCTATACCACGAAGGTTCCAATCTTAGATTAAAAAACCCAAGAGATACACATTCAAGCCATTGCTAGTAGAACAGAGGTGGTTGTCAGGCACATGTTCATAGGTGAGAATGATGATGAGTGTCACGGATCATCACATTCATCAAGTTGAAGAACGAATGGATATCTTAGAGAAGAAGTAGGCGTGAATTGAATAGAAAACAGTAGTAATTGCATTAATTTATGAAGAACAGCAGAGTTCCACACCTTAATCTATGGTGTGTAGAAACTCCACCGTTGAAAATACATAAGAACAAAAGGGTCTAGGCATGGCCGTGAGGCCAACCCCCAAACGTGAAAAGGTCTATCAAAGTATGATCAAAGTATGAAAATACAATAGCAAAAGGTCCTATTTATAGAAAACTAGTAGCCTTGGGTTACAGAAATAACTAATTAATGCAGAAATCTTCTTCCGGGCCCACTTGGAGTGTCCTTGGGCTTAGAATTGAAGCTTTCATGTGTAGAGACTTTTCTTGGAGTTAAACGCCAGCTTTTGTGCCAGTTTGGGCATTTAACTCCAGCTTTTGTGCCAGTTCTGGCGTTTTGACACCAGAATTCTTAAGCTGACTTGGAACGCCTGTTTGGGCCATTAAATCTCAGTCAAAGTATTAACTATTATATATTGCTAGAAAGCCCAGGATATCTACTTTCCAACGCAATTGATAGCGCGCCAATTAGGCTTCTGTAGCTCTAGAAAATCCACTTCGAGTGCAGGGAGGTCAGAATCCAACAGCATCTGCAGTCCTTTTTCAGCCTCTGAATCAGATTTTTGCTCAGGTTCCTCAATTTCAGCCAGAAAATACCTGAAATCACAGAAAAACACAAAAACTCATAGTAAAGTCCATAAAAGTGATTTTTATTTAAAAACTAATAAAAATATAACAAAAACTAACTAAAACATACTAAAAATAATGCCAAAAAGCGTATAAATTATCCGCTCATCACAACACCAAACTTAAATTGTTGCTTGTCCCCAAGCAACTAAAAATCAAATAGGATAAAAAGAATAGAATGTACAATGAATTCCAAAAACATCTATGAAGATTAGTATTAATTAGATGAGCGGGGCTTTTAGCTTTTTGCTTCTGAACAGTTTTGGCATCTCACTTTATCCCTTGAAGTTCAGAATGATTGGCATCTATAGGAACTAAGAATTCAGATAGTGTTATTGATTCTCCTAGTTAAGTATGTTGATTCTTGAACACAGCTACTTTATGAGTCTTGGCCGTGACCCAAAGCATTTTGTTTTCCAGTATTACCACCGGATACATAAATGCCACAGACACATAACTGGGTGAACCTTTTCAGATTGTGACTCAGCTTTGATAGAGTCCCCAATTAGAGGTGTCCAGAGCTCTTAAGCACACTCTTTTTGCTTTTGGACCACAACTTTAACCGCTCAGTCTCAAGTTTTCACTTGACACCTTCACGCCATAAGCACATGGTTAGGGACAGCTTGGTTTAGCCGCTTAGTTCAGGATTTTATTCCTGTGGGTCCTCCTATCCACTGATGCTCAAAGCCTTGGATCCTTTTTATTTTGCCCTTGCCTTTTGGTTTAAAGGGCTATTGGCTTTTTCTGCTTGCTTTTTCTTTCTCTTTTTTTTTCTCTCTTTTTTTTTTCGCAAGCTTTTCACTACTTTTTCTTGCTTCAAGAATCAATTTTATGATTTTTCAGATTATCAAATAACATTTCTCCTTTTCCATCATTCTTTCAAGAGCCAACAATTTTAACATTCATGAATCAACAATATCAAAAATATGCACTGTTCAAGCATTCATTCAGAAAGACAAAAGTATTGCCACCACATCAAAATAATTAAACTGCTTTAAAATTCGAAATTCATGTAATTCTTTTTTTTTTTGCAATTAAAAACATTTTTCATTTAAGAAAGGTGATGGATTCATAGGACATTCATAACTTTAGGGCATAGACTCTAAGACACTAATGATCATTTAATAAAGACACAAACATAGATAAACATAAGCATGAAAATTCGAAAAATAGAAAATAAAGAACAAGGAAATTAAAGAACGGGTCCACCTTAGTGATGACAGCTAGTTCTTCCTCTTGAAGATCTTATGGAGTGCTTGAGCTCCTCAATGTCTCTTCCTTGCCTTTGTTGCTCCTCTCTCACAACTCTTTGGTCTTCTCTAATTTCATGGAGGAGGATAGAATGCTCTTGGTGCTCCACCCTTAGTTGTACCATATTGGAACTCAATTCTCCTAGGGAGGTGTTGATTTTCTCCAAATAGTTTTGTGGAGGAAAATGCATCCCTTGAGGCATCTCAGGGATTTTATGATGAGGATTTTCCTCATGCTCTTGTCCATGAGTGGGATCTCTTGTTTGCTCCATCCTTTTCTTAGTGATGGGCTTGTCCTCATCAATGAGAATGTCTTCCTCTATGTCAATTCCAGCCGAATTACAAAGGTGACAAATGAGATGAGAGAAGGCTAACCTTGCCAAAGTGGAGGACTTGTCCGCTACCTTGTAGAGTTCTTGGGATATATCCTCATGAACTTCTACTTCCTCTCCAATCATGATGCTATGGATCATGATTGCCCGGTCTATAGTAACTTCAGACCGGTTGCTAGTGGGAATGATTGAGCGTTGGATGAACTCCAACCATCCCCTAGTCACGGGCTTGAGGTCATTCTTTCTTAGTTGAACCGGCTTCCCTCTTGAATCTCTCTTCCATTGAGTGCCCTCTTCACAAATGTCTATGAGGATTTGGTCCAACCTTTGATCAAAGTTCTTCCATTGGCAAGTTGAATGCCAACCTTACATTCTCCGGACTAAAATCTAAGCATTTCCCCCGAACCATTGTAAGCCAGTTCTTTGGGTCCGGGTTCACACTTTGATCATGGTTCTTGGTGATCCATGCATTGGCATAGAACTCTTGAACCATTAAGATTCTGAGTTGTTAAATGGGGTTGGTGAGAACTTCCCAGCCTCTTCTTCGAATCTCATGTCGGATCTCCGGATATTCACCCTTTTTGACTTTGAAAGGGACCTCGGGGATCACCTTCTTCTTGGCCACGACTTCATAGAAGTGGTCTTGATGTACCCTTGAGATGAATCTCTCCATCTCCCATGACTCGGAGGTGGAAGCTTTTGCCTTTCCCTTTCCTCTTTCTAGAGGTTTCTCCGGCCTTAGGTGCCATAAATAGTTATGGAAAAATAAAAAGCAATGATTTTACCACACCAAACTTAGAAGTGTTGCTCGTCCTCGAGCAAAAGAAGAAAGAAGAGAGTAGAAGAAGAAGAGATAGAGGAGATGGAGGGGGCTTAGTATTTCGGCCAAGGGGGAGAAGTAGTGTGTATGTTGTGTGAAAATGAAGGAGTGAAGATGAGTTTATATAGGAGTGGAGAGGGGGATATGGTTCGGTCATTATGGGTGGGTTTGGGAGGGAAAGTGGTTTAAATTTGAATGGTGAGGTAGGTGGGGTTTTATGAAGGATGGATGTGAGTGGTGAAGAGAATGGTGGGATTTGATAGGTGAGGGGTTTTTGGGGAAGAGGTATTGAGGTGATTGGTGAATGGGTGAAGAAGAGAGAGATGTAAGGTAGGTGGGGATCTTGTGGGGTCCATAGATCCTGAGGTGTCAAGGATTTCTCATCCCTGCACCAAGTGGCGTGCAAAACGCCCCTTTCTTCCAATCCTGGCGTTAAACGCCAGGTTGCTGCCCATTTCTGGCGTTTAACGCCAGCTTCTTGCCCTTTTCTGGCATTAAGCGCCAGTCTGGTGCCCATTTCTGGCGTTAAACGCCCAGAATGGTGCCAGGCTGGGCGTTTAACGCCCATTCTGCTACCCTTACTGGCGTTTAAATGCCAGTAAGCTTCTCCTCCAGGGTGTTCTGTTTTTCATTCTGTTTTTCAGTCTGTTTTTTGCTTTTTCAATTATTTTTGTGATTTCACATAATCATCAACCTACAGAAAACATGAAATAACAAAAGAAAATAGAAATTTAACATAGATAAGTAAAATTGGGTTGCCTCCCAACAAGCGCTTCTTTAATGTCAGTAGCTTGACAGTGGACTCTCATGGAGCCTCACAGATACTCAGAGCATGATGATGGCCTCTCAACACCAAACTTAGAGTTTGAATGTGGAGATTTTGTTTGACTCTGCATTGAGAGAAGTTTTTCATGCTTCTTCTCCATGATTACAGAGGGAGATCCTTGAGCATTAATCACAAGGGAGTCCTCATTCACTTGAAGAACCAATTCTCCTCTGTCAACATCAATCACAGCTTTTGCTGTGGCTAGGAAGGGTCTGCCAAGGATGATGGATTCATCCATACACTTCCCAGTCTCTAAGATTATGAAATCAGCAGGGATGTAATGGTCTTCAACCTTTACCAAGACATCCTCTACAAGTCCATAAGCTTGTTTCCTTGAATTGTCTGCCATCTCTAATGAGATTCTTGCAGCTTGCACCTCAAAAATTCCTAGTTTCTCTATTACAGAGTGAGGCATGAGGTTTATACTTGACCCTAGGTCACACAGAGCCTTTTCAAAGGTCATGGTGCCTATGGTGCAAGGTATTGAGAACTTTCCAAGATCTTGTCTCTTTTGGGGTAATCTCTGCCTAGTCAAGTCATCCAGTTCCTTGGTGAGCAAGGGGGGTTCATCCTCCCAAGTCTCATTACCAAATAACTTGGCATTTAGTTTCATGATTGCTCCAAGGTACTTAGCAATTTGCTCTTCCGAAACATCTTCATCCTCTTCAGAGGAAGAATACTCATCAGAGCTCATGAATGGCAGAAGTAAATTCAATTGAATCTCTATGGTCTCAGTGTGAGCCTCAGATTCCCATGGTTCCTCATGAGGGAACTCCTTGGAGGCCAGTGGACGTCCAGTGAGATCTTCCTTAGTGGAGATCACTGCCTCTTCCTCCTCTCCAGATTTGGCCGTGTGGGTCATGGTGATGGCCTTGCACTCTCCTTTTGGATTCTCTTCTGTATTGCTTGGAAGAGTACTAGGAGGGAGTTCAGTAACTTTCTTACTCAGCTGACCTACTTGTGCCTCCAAATTTCTAATGGAGGACCTTGTTTTAGTCATGAAACTTTGAGTGGTTTTAATTAAATCAGAGACTACAGTTGCTAATTCAAAGTGGCTCTGCATAGAATTCTCTGTCTGTTGCTGAGAAGATGATGGAAAAGGTTTGCCATTGCTAAACCTGTTTCTTCCACCATTATTGTTATTGAAGCCTTGTTGAGGCCTCTGTTGATCCTTCCATGAGAGATTGGGATGATTTCTCCATGAAGGATTGTAGGTGTTTCCATAGGGTTCTCCCATGTAATTCACCTCTTCCATTGATGGGTTCTCAAGATCATAAGCTTCTTCTTCATATGAAGCGTCCTTAGTACTGCCTGGTGCAGCTTGCATTCCAGACAGACTTTGAGAAATCATATTGACTTGCTGAGTCAATATTTTGCTAAAAACTGATGAGGATCTTCCAATGGAAGTCCATGAAACTTGCAATTCTATTGCATCAGAGAAACTAATTGAGACTTAAGCTCAAAGTTCTTTGCTCCAATGGCAGGGATTGAGATGCTTCTCCCATAGAAGTCAGGAGTAGGTGCAGTAAAGTCACCAAGCACCTTCCTTGCATTGTTGGCATTGTTGTTGTTTTTGGCTGCCATGTCTTCTTCTTGTTTGAAAAGCTCTGTTAGGTCCTCTATAGAGAGTTGTACTTTAGCTTCTCTTAGCTTTCTCTTCAAGGTCCTTTCAGGGTCAGGATCAGCTTCAACAAGAATGCTCTTGTCCTTGCTCCTGCTCATATAAAAAGAGAGAAGAAGAAAATATGGAATCCTCTATGTCTCAATATAGAGATTCCTTGAGGTGTCAGAGGAAAAGAAGAATAGAAGGAGGAGGTAGAGAAGAGAGAACTCAAACTTATCAAGGGAGATAGAGTTCGAATTGCTCATTGAAGAGGGGTGCTAGTCCTTAAATAGAAGAGTGTGAAAAGAGGGGAAGAATTTTCGAAAATAAATTAAAAATATTTTGAAAAAAAAATAAAAGAAATTTAAAAATTTGATTGATGATTTTCGAAAACTAAGATTGGGAAAGAAATTAAGTGATTTTTGAAAAAGATTTTTGAAATTAAAAATCAAAAAGATATGATTGAAAATCAATTTTGAAAAAGATGTGATTGAAAAGATATGATTGAGAAGTTATGATTGAAAATCAAATTAAAAAGAAGAAAGTTTTTAAAACTAAAGTTGATTACTTGACTAAGAAGAAATTAAAAGATATGATTCTAGAATTAAAATTTGATCCTTTCTTAATAGGCAAGTAATAACTTGAAAATTTTTGACTTAAATCATGAATTGGGGCAAGAATTTTCGAAAATAGTAAAACAAATAAAAATGGAAAGAAATTGACTTTGAAAAGATATGATTGAAAAGATATGATTTGAAAAAGATTTGATTTTGAAAAATTATGAAAACTTGAAAAAAATTTGAAACAAAATCTTCCCTCTTATGTCATCCTGGTGTTGAACGCCCAGAATGGTATCCATTCTGGCGTTTAACGCCCAAAATGCTACCCTTTTGGGCGTTTAACGCCCATCCAGGTACCCTGGCTGGCGTTTAAATGCCAGTTTTCCTTCTTCACTGGGCGTTTTGAACGCCCAGCTTTTTCTGTGTAATTCCTCTGCTGCATGTTCTGAATCTTCAATTCTCTGTATTATTGACTTGAAAAGACATAATTTAGAAAAATTTTTGGATTTTTAATGATGAGGAACAATCAAAATGCAATTAAACATGGAAAACTAAGATCAAATACATAATGCATGCAAGGCACCAAACTTAAAAGTTTGTATACTAAGGACTATAACAATTTGAAAAATGCATGTGAGAAACAACTAAACACACAAGAATTTAAAGATTAGAGCAAGGAAATCATCAAGAACATCTTGAAGATCAATGACGAACATAATGCATGTAATTTTCGAAAATTAGAAGAATAAAGACATGCAATTGACACCAAACTTAAAATTAGACACTAGACTTAAACAAGAAACATAGAATATTTTTTATTTTTATGGTTTTATAAAATCTTTTTGTGATTTTTCAAAAATTGAGTGGAAAAGAAAATAAAGGGATTCAAAATTTTTAATAAGAATTCCAGGAATCATTGCAATGCTAATCTAAGACTCCGGTCCAGGAATTAGACATGGTTTACTAGCCAGCCAAGCTTTCAAAGAAAGCTCCGGTACAAAACACTAGACATGGCCAATGGCCAACCAAGCTTTAGCAGATCATTGCTCACAACAGCAAAATTGATAGAAATAAACAAGCTCTTGTGATGATAAGTTGAAACCTCGGTCCAAAAGATTAGACATGGCTTCACAGCCAGCCAGACTTCAAGAAATCATCATGAAACTCTAGAATTCATTCTTAAAAACTCTGAAGAACAAAATAGAAATTTTTTTTTGTATTTTTGAAATTTTTTTTGAAAATAAAAAGTAAAAAGCTTAAACATAAAATAAAATTACCTAATTCAAGCAACAAGATGAGCTGTCAGTTGTCCAAACTCGAACAATCCCCGGCAACGGTGCCAAAAACTTGGTGCACAAAATTGTGATCATCAATGGCACCAACAACTTGGTACACACAATTGTAAGCTCGTCACAGTCATCCCTTCCCAGATCCTACTCGGAATACCACAGACAAGGTTTAGACTTTTCGGATCTCAGGAATGGCCGCCAATTGATTCTAGCCTATACCACGAAGGTTCCAATCTTAGATTAGAAACCCAAGAGATACGCATTCAAGCCATTGCTAGTAGAACAGAGGTGGTTGTCAGGCACATGTTCATAGGTGAGAATGATGATGAGTGTCACGGATCATCACATCCATCAAGTTGAAGAACAAATGGATATCTTAGAGAAGAAGTAGGCGTGAATTGAATAGAAAATAGTAGTAATTGCATTAATTCATGAATAACAGCAGATCTCCACACCTTAATCTATGGTGTGTAGAAACTCCACCGTTGAAAATACATAAGAACAAAAGGGTCTAGGCATGGCCGTGAGGCCAACCCCCAAACGTGAAAAGGTTTATCAAAGTATGATCAAAGTATGAAAATACAATAGTAAAAGGTCCTATTTATAGAAAACTAGTAGCCTAGGGTTACAGAAATAAGTAATTAATGCAGAAATCTTCTTCCGGGCCCACTTGGTGTGTACTTGGGCTGAGCATTGAAGCTTCCATGTGTAGAGACTTTTCTTGGAGTTAAACGCCAGCTTTTGTGCCAGTTTGGGCGTTTAACTCCAGCTTTTGTGCCAGTTCTGGCGTTTTGATGCTAGAATTCTTAAGCTGACTTGGAACGCCTGTTTGGGCCATCAAATCTCGGGCAAAGTATGGACTATTATATATTTCTGGAAAGCCCAGGATGTCTACTTTCCAACGCAATTAAGAGCACACCAATTGGACTTCGGTAGCTCCAGAAAATCCACTTCGAGTGCAGGGAAGTCAGAATCCAATAGCATCTGCAGTCCTTTTTCAACCTCTGAATCAGATTTTTGCTCATGTCCCTCAATTTCAGCCAGAAAATACCTGAAATCACAGAAAAACAAACAAACTCATAGTAAAGTCCAGAAAAGTTATTTTTATTTAAAAATTAATAAAAATATAATAAAAACTAACTAAAATATACTAAAAACATACTAAAAATAATGCCAAAAAGCGTATAAATTATCCGCTCAACACTCTTCTTCTTCACCATGGAGCTTCATGTTCATTCCCTCACTAGGCTCCTTGATAGTTTCTCCACATTCGACAATCAAAGTACTTAGGGTACATGAGCTTAGGTGGGATGTTAGGTGATTCACGGCTTCTACCATGCTAGCTATCCTTGCTCTTAGCTCCTTAAATTGAATTTAATCCTCCTCTTGTCGCCTTAAGATACGAGATTCAAGGTCTCTCAGTTCTAATATGAAGGCTTCGTCGGGAGGTGGTGGTGAAAGAGAGAGTTCATTGATTGAGGGAAGATTGTTGTAATTAGAAGGTGGTTCATATTGGTGGAACTCTTGAGGTGGTGTATATGGAATTTGTGGTTCTTGGAAGTATTGGTATTGGGATGTTGGTGGTTCTATATATGATTCAAATGGTGGTTGATATGGTGTGTATGAGTTATGGTCATATGGAGTCGATTGGTCGTGTGAGGCTTGTGAGTATAGTGTATGGCTATATTGAGTAGTGGGATCATATGCATATGATGATTGTGATTGACAACCACAATGAGGGTCATCACACACATCGGATTGATATACATTAGGATCAGGATTATACCCATAGGAGTTCGTAGGAGGTTGTTGCCATGAAGGTTGTTCATAAGCATGAGGTTCCTCCCATCCTTGATTTCCACATCCTTGATGTATATCTTCATTGGAGCTTCCATTTCCTACAACATAGTTTGAACTATCCTCATAGCCAAAAGGGTGAGAATTCATAGTGAAAGAGAAAATAAAAAAAACAAAGATTAATAAAAAAAGAAGATAAAATCCTAAACTAGCAAAAACTAGCAAACAAACCGAAATTCAAACTATTCATAATATATACAATAGCCAATAACATAGTACCATTGTGTCCCCGGGCAACGGCGCCATTTTGATGATGAGTATTTGTCGTATCGGTCTAGATTTTCTTCTTAAAGAAAAGAATTACTTCGTTGTAAGCATAGCTCCAAACCAACAAACAATTCCCACATAAAAAATTTATGGTTTTGTCACGAATAACAAACCCCAAATAAGAATTAATCGAAGTATTTAGACTCCGGGTCGTCTCCCTAGGAAACAATGTAGTGCTTAATTATTGGCTATGAAGGGACAAAAAAGGGGGTTTTAGTTCATGAGATAGCAAGAAAGTAAATTAAGTGAGTAAGTAAAGAAAGCAAAATAAAGAACTCTCGGCTAAGACTTGAGTAATTGGGATCACCATCCTTGTCAACAAACCGAATATTGATAATCATGAGAGGCCAACCTATTAAGTCTACTTCCCAAATGCTTTAAGTACGTAACATTTACTCCTAAGCTCGAAGTACGTTAAATAGATTTGATCACATCCACCCTTAAGTCCTAACCTACCTACTAATTAACTTAGTAGTAGGTTAGCGTCAATGGGTATCAAATTGATCACCATGGGTTCTCAAATCACCAATTCTATCATACCCAATGACTCAAGATTACCCAATTCCCTTGGCTTAGACCAAGAGTTGACAAAACTACTCAAAAACTAAAGAGAACATTTCATTAAACACATAGAGTGCAATAAAAGTAAACATCATAAATTGCAAGAATAATAAAATCGAACAACTACTAAGTGCAAGAAAAGTAAGATCACAACTCAATTCATCAATTAAAGAAACATCAAACATTAATTTTTATTGAAAGTAAACCAAATCCAACATGAGTTCATCATCACAAAAGAGAGAAAAATGAGAAATTAACATCACAAATAAGGGGATCAAGATGTAAAAATGAGAAATTATAAAAGAAACAAGATGAGATCGAGTAATTAAAAATGAATCCAAGACAATCTAACCTAATCCTAACCTAATTCTAGAGAGAAGAAGGAGCTTCTCTCTCTAGAAAACTAACTAAAGGTTCATGTTGGCTAAACTAATTGCTTCCCCTTTGCTTGGACTTCAATTCTGCATGAAATACACTCAGAAACAAGTTGGAATTGGGCCTGGGCAGCTCAGAAATCGCCCCTAGCATTTCGCCTTTAAGTGGGCCATGTAAGAGTATTGGCGTGTGCGCGCCATGTGCGCGTGCGCGTCAATTGGCAACTTTTCCATCCGTGCGGATGCGGCATGTACGCGTGCGCGTCTATGGGCGAGACCACTTTTGCGCGTGCGGGCCTTGTGCGCGTGCGCGTTCTTGGATGCATTCCCAATCTTTGTTTCTTCATGCATTCTCCCCTTTGTATGCTTTTCTACTCATTTCTTCCATCCAATACTTGCCTTATAAACCTAAAATCACTCAACACACACATCAAGGCATCGAATGGAATTAAAATGAATCAAAATTACGAATTTAGGGCCTAAAAAGCATGTTTTTACACTTAAGCAAAATTCAAGGGAGAATCACAAAACCATGCTATTTTATTTAATATATGTGGAGAAAGGTGGTAAAATCCCCCAAAATAAGCACAAGATAAATCACGAAATCGGGGTTTATCAGTGGTTTTTATCAATTCTTGACCCACTTATTCATATAATTTGCATGATTTTACAATTCCTTCCCTATTCTGTGATATATGTGAAAACATGTTTCCTATGCCTTAAAAATATTAATTCTAATTATCCTTTATTACCATTCAATGCCGTGATCTTTGTGTTAAGTATTTTCAGGCTTCGTAGGGCAGGAATGGCTTAGAGGATGGAAAGGAAACATGCAAAAGTGGAAGGAACAATAAAAATGAAGTATTTGAGGAACTGGCAGCGACGCGCACGCATGGACGACGTGGACACGTGCCTCGCGCAGAACACAAGCGACGCGTATGCGTGACTGACGCATACGTGTGGGAAGAAAAATCACCAAATGACGCGCAGGCGTGACCTGCGTGTACGCATGACAGACGCCACGTGTAGAGAGTTGCAGAATTCGCCCCCAACGATTTCTGGACCCTTTTTCGGCCCAAATCCAAGCCCAGAAACACAGAATAGAGGCTGGAGAATGGAGAAATCAATTGAACAATCAATCATTCATTCATTAGAGAGAATTTTTAGGTTTAAGATGTAGTTTTCTAGAGAGAGAGGTTCTCTCCTCTCTCTTAGGTTTTAGGATTAGGATTTCTTCGTTTACTTCATTCCAGGTTCAATGTTCCTTTAAATTAGTTTCTCTTTTACTTTTATTTGTTCTAATACTTTGGTTTCTCTATTTTACTTGCTAATTACTTATGTTGCCAAATTAGCTTATGAATTCCTATGTTTAATTTGATTTCTTTATTTAATACAAATTGAGGTATTTCAGATTTATGTTGCTTTCTTCTATTTATGATATAAATAATTTGGATTTTTCCCCTTTTGGTTTTGGTTAAGTAATTGGTGAAACTTGAGTTGTCAAACTCAGCTGTTGATTGAAAATTGAAAATTACTGATTGATTTGGATCCCTCTAGAGCTAGTCTTTCCATAGGAGTTTACTAGGACTTGAGGAATTGAGTTGATTAGTCCACTTGACTTTCCTTTATTTAGTAAGGGTTAACTAAGTGGGAGCAATAACAATTCTCATCGCACCTGATAAGGATAACTAGGATGAGATTTCCAGTTCTCATGCCTTGCCAAGAGTTCTTCTAGTTATTAATTTAATTCCCTGCCATTTACTATTCTTGGTTTTTATCTTAATAAAACCCCAAAGTTTCCCAGAAAACTCATAACCAATAATAAAATACACCTCCCTGTAATTCCTTGAGAGATGACCCGAGATTTAAATACTTCGGTTATAAATTTTATTGGGTTTACTTTAGTGACAAACAAGCTTTTGTACGAAAGGATTTTTTGTTGGTTTAGAAACTATACTTGCAACAAAAATTTATTTGTGAAATTCTTTACTAGCAGAAATCCGTTCGTCAAAATGGCGTCGTTGCTGGGGAATTGCAATGGTGTGCCTTATTATTGGTTATTGTAAATATTTTCTTTTACTTTTTATTTGTTTTTGTTTTTGTTTTTAATTTTTATTAGCCACTATAAGTCCTTACCCCTCTGGCTTTAAGTTTGGTTCCAATGTTGTTGTAAGGAATGGAATCTATAACAGGGACATGCATCAAGGTCAAAACAATCAAAGATGGAAGGAGCCACGAGGATCTGATCAACCCTTCCAGCAACAACACCTTCTAAGGTATCATGGACAACGACCATTCTACGAGGCATACCCAGACAATAGTTATGGTGGACACCTTCGTGACAAACCACCTCCACCAAATTACTATGGTTAAGAGCCATTCCGAGGTGCGTGCCAAGATGATAGATATGGTGGACCCCCTTGTCGTTACCAACAAGCCCCGTCATATGCCTATAAACCACCTCCTCAACATAGATTTGAACCACCATACTCACAAGCCAACTACAACCATTCACCTCCATATGACCCTAACCCGTACCCGCCCCAATTTCAATCCATTTACTTCCAAGAACCCGCACTTTCATATGCACCATATCCATGTCCATCGAACCAAGAATCACAGGATCGTCTCAAGGACACAGTAAACCAGTTTCATGCAACCCTTTATCAATTGGAGCAAGCGATAAATCGATTAGCTTCCAGTACGAATTAGACACTAGAAGCTCCGATAGACAGTAAAGAGTATGACTTTATACTGGAACAAGTGGAGGAAGCTAGAAATATCAAAAAAGAAGAATTGGTTGAAGACTTAGGAGACGCTGAACCTCCATAGGAATAAAGAATTGTAGATAATTCCGCCAAGAAATTTGCAACTGATGCTAAGGAGGATAGTGTACAACCCCCAAAGCATATACCTTATGAAGAACTAGACGGAATAGATCAAGAAGTGAGTTTCCTTGGTAATGATGATCATGAATCAAGCTCTCATAATGATGACCCTGCAGTCACAGATGAACTCTTTGAGCCAGAAGAATCTTCCCCAAGTGAGTATGAAGACGATGTGGAGGTAGACTTTTCTCAACCTCCAACTTATGACTTGAGTGATGAGGAAGAAATTGAAGACTTTGATCAAGACGTAGTTGCAGTTGAAGAGGTTTGTCAGGAAATGGAAGAATTCACAAAGGAGTACAAGGAAGTGGAGCTTGAAATACCACTGGAAACACCTCTCCCAAAGCCATTACCACCCAATACAAACTTCAAGTGGGTAAAATCCTTATCCTTTATCTTTACCTTTCCACTTGAATATGGTTTGCTTGAAACCGATGGCCAGCTTAGAGCTCTTTGTGGCTTTAAGAGTAAAAGGGAGATGGTTAGTAATAGAAGTTGGTATCCAAGGTTCAATACGGTTTCACGCTCCAATTAGAAGTGCAAGGATTGGTATAGAGCTCAATTTAATAGGTTTCGGAAGATGTTTGGGTATCTCAGTGGAAATTCAGGTTGTATACCGCCCGGTTGGAATAATGTAGATAAAAGCAAAGGTGGGTACAAAAGCAAGGTTTGGGATCCTAGAATTCATTTTGATAATCAACACCCCTGGAGCCTGAAAACCTACTTTAACTTACTCGAAAGCTTTACGTACCTAGTTTGGGACCACGGAGGCTATTGAAATTGCAAATGTTGGTGGAGATTTCTGGATGAGTTCAAGCACAAGCCACCATAACAAGGAATTTAACTAAAAGTGCTCGGTGGGAGACAACCCACCATGGTATGATCGCTCTTTTTAAATTTTAATTTTATTTTTTTTTGTTTGTTTTTAGTCTTATTTTATTTTATTTTCCGTAGTATCATTCATAACATCTGCATCAGCATCTGCATTTTGCATTCTGCATATTCTCTTAAAAAAAAAATCACACCACACGTGCGCATCGACCACGCATGGGCGTCGACTGCAAATCGACGTCGCCATCCAACGCCCAGAAAGATGGGTTGGAATCGTGTGGCTGGCATGCGTTAGGCACAATTTAGGCCACTGGTGCACGAATTATAAATCACACTTTTCACAACTCGTACCACTAACCAGCAAGTGCACTGGGTCGTCCAAGTAATACCTTACGTGAGTAAGGGTCGATCCCACAGAGATTGTCGGCTTAAAGCAAGCTATGGTTATTTTGTATTCTTAGTCAGGAAATCAGTGATAAGAGTGATTATATTTATGAAGAGTAAATAACATAAATTAAATAATACTTGTTATGCAGTAATGGAGAACAGATTGAGGATTTGGAGATGCTTTGTCTTTGAGTCACTGCTTTCCTTCCATCTTCTTCTTCACGCACGCAAGGCTCCTTCCATGGCAAGCTGTATGTTGGGTTTCACCGTCGTCAATGACTACCTCCCGTCCTCTCAGTGAAAAAGGTCCATGTACATGGCTAGTCATCTGTCGGTTCTCACTCGTATTGGAATAAGATCCATTAATCCTTTTGCGTCTGTCACTACGCCCAATACTTGTGAGTTTGAAGCTCGTCACAGTCATCCCTTCCCAGATCCTACTCAGAATACCACAGACAAGGTTTAGACATTCCGGATCTCAGGCATGGACGCCAATTGATTCTAGCTTTTACCACGAAGACTCTGGGTTCATGGGGTTGAACGCTCTGTTGTCAGGAGAGGCAATCAAACTCTTGAACCAGGAACCCAAGAGATATACACTCAACCTATTACAGATAGAATGTAAGTGGTTGTCAGGCACGTGTTCATAGGTAGAGAATGATGATGAGTGTCACGGATCATCACATTCTTCATGGTTAGGTACGAGTGAATATCGTAGAACAGAAACAAGCATGTTAAATAGAAAATAGAAGTAATTGCATTAATTCATCAAGACACAGCAGAGCTCCTCACCCCCAATCATGGGGTTTAGAGACTCATGCCATAGGGATACAATGTAAAACATAAAAATGTCATGTGGTACAAAATAGATCTCTATAATTTGTTTAAATACTGAACTAGTATCCTAGGTTTACAGAAAATGAGTAAACTATGATAGATAGTGCAGAAATCCACTTCTGGGGCCCACTTGGTGTGTGCTGGGGCTGAGACTTGAGCTTTACACGTGCCTAGGCTGTTTCTGGAGTTAAACGCCAGGTTGTAACCTGTTTTGGGCGTTTAACTCCAACTTATAACCTGTTTCTGGCGTTTAACGCCAGAATAGGGCAGAAAGCTGGTGTTGAACGCCAGTTTGCGTCTTCTAAACTCGGGTAAAGTATGGACTATTATATATTGCTGGAAAGCCCTGGATGTCTAATTTCAACTCAATTGAGAGCGCGCCATTTGAACTCCTTTAGCTCCAGAAATTCCACTTTGAGTGCAGGGCAGTCAGAATCCAACAGCATCTGCAGTCCTTTTTCAGCCTCAGAATCAGATTTTTGCTCAGGTCCCTCAATTTCAGCCAGAAAATACCTGAAATCACAAAAAAACACATAAACTCATAGTAAAGTCTAGAAATGTGATTTTTGCTTAAAAACTAATAAAAATATACTAAAAACTAAATAAATTATACTAAAAACTATGTAAAAACAATGCCAAAAAGCGTATAAATTATCCGCTCATCACAACACCAAACGTAAATTATTGCTTGTCCCCAAGCAACTGAAAATCAAATAGGATAAAAAGAAGAGAATATACTGTAAATTCCAAAATATCAATGAAACTTAGCTCCAATCAAATGAGTGGGACTAATAGCTTTTTGCCTCTTGAATAGTTTTGGCATCTCACTTTATCCATTGAAGTTCAGAATGATTGGCATCTATAGGAACTTAGAATTTACATAGTGTTATTGATTCTCCTAGTTCAGTATGTTGATTCTTGAACACAGCTACTTTATGAGTCTTGGCCGTGGCCTTAAGCACTTTGTTTTCCAGTATTACCACCAGATACATACATGCCACATACACATAACTGGGTGAACCTTTTCAGATTGTGACTCAGCTTTGCTAAAGTCCCTAATTAGAGGTGTCCAGGGTTCTTAAGCACACTCTTTTTTTTACTTTGGACCTTGACTTTAACCACTCAGTCTCAAGTTTTCACTTGACACCTTCACGCCATAAGCACATGGTTAGGGACAGCTTCGCTTAGCCGCTTAGGCCAGGATTTTATTCCTTTTGGTTTTAAGGGCTATTGGATTTTTACTCTTCCTTTTGGTTTTAAGAGCTTTTGACTTTTTCTGCTTGCTTTTTCCCTTTTCTTTCTCTCTTTTTTTTTTCGCTATTTTTTTTAATTTTTTTCTGCAAGCTTTTGCATTCACTGATTTTTCTTGCTTCAAGAATCATTTTTATGATTTTTCAGATTATCAAATAACATATCTCCTTTTTCATCATTCTTTCAAGAGCCAACATATTTAACATTCATAAACAATAATTTCAAAAGACATATGCACTTATAAGGATTCATAGGATGAATTTGAAAACATATGCACTTATTCATAAACAACAATTTCAAAAGACATATGCACTTATTCATAAACAAGCATTCATTCAGAAAACAAAATGTATTGTCACCACATCAAAATAATTAAACTAGTTTCAAGGATGAATTTGAAACCATGTACTTCTTGTTCTTTTGTTTTTAGAACAATTTTCAATTAAGAGAGGTGATGGATTCATAGGATATTCATAACTTTAAGGCATAGACTCTAATCTTTATTTATTATTTAATGGAAATAATATAATTAAGCATAAAAGTAGACACTTAGCAATAATAGAAACAAAAGACATAAAGACAAATGACTCTAATTTTAATACTCATATACTCTAAAAATAGATAAAAGGTTATCACAGAGTTAGGACTCAACAACCTTTATTTTGGGATGTAGATGCCTCTTTAGTCTGTGGGATGCTTGGTCCTTCAAGAGATAGCTTCTGATGCTTTAGTTCCTTCAGTTCACGCCCTTGCTCTTCTTGTTCCCTCGGCAGTTTGCAGAGCATGCTGTTTTGATTTTGCTGTTCTTCCTTCAGTTGATCCACAGCTTCTTGCAACTTGGTAACAGATGCTTCTATGCGCTCCCAATATTCAATTTGAGGGATTTCTAGGAGGAACTCCTGTGCTCTCCTCTTGATAGGGTCGTCCTGCACTTGTTGTCCTTCCATTGACTTTTTAGTGATTGGTTTCTCAACTGATACATACTCATCTACTCCCATCTTTACCCCAGCATCTTTACATAGCATAGAGATTAGGCTTGGATAGGCCAATTTGGCATCTTTGGAGTTCTTGTTTGTAATTGTGTAAAGCTCACAAGAAATCAGCTAATGAACTTCAACTTCTTTTCCCAACATAATGCAATGAATCATTACTGCTCTTTTGAGGGTGACATCAGAGCAGTTGCTAGTGGGCAGTATAGAACGCCCAATGAAGTCCAGCCAGCCTCTGGCGACTGGTTTGAAATATCCTCTCTTGAGTTGGTTTGGGACACCCTTTGTGTTGGTTGTCCATTTGGTCCCCGGGAGGCATACGTCCTCTAGAATTTTGTCCAAGCTCTTATTCGATCTTATCATTCTTCTATTAAAGGATTCCGGGTCATCTTGCAGTTGAGGCAGCTTGAAGATTTTCCTTATTTTGTCAGGGTGAGTGTGAACAATCTTCCCTCTGACCAGAGTTCGATAGTCATAGAATGCGGTTCCAGCTATTCTCTGCCTGTCTGTCTGCCACAGATTAGAGTAGAATTCCTGAACCATGTTTCTTCCCACCTTTGTTTCAGGATTAGCTAGGACTTCCCAGCTCCTGTTTCGAATTTGCTCTTGGATCTCCGGATATTCGTCTTTTTTCAGATCGAATTTAACTTCCGGGATCACTGACCTTAGACCCATTATTTTGTAGTAATGGTCTGAATGTTCTTTGGTTATGAACTTCCCTTGATTCCAAGGTGGTTTTGGAATATTCTCTTTCTTGCCTCTGGAGTTGGTTTGTTTTCCCTTAGGAGCCATGATCTTGGTGGGTATTGGCTTAGTGATCACGGATAAACACACCAAACTTAGAGGTTTGCTTGTCCTCAAGCAAAAGAAAGGAAAGGAAAGGGATAGAGGGAGAGCCAAGTTCGAATTGTGGAAGAGAGGAGGAGGCCGAACGAGGATTTAAAGGGAAGAGGGGTGGGTTTTCGAAAATTTTTGAAAAAGATATGATAGAAAGTGTGATTTGGAAAAGATAAGTATGATAGGAAAAGATGTAATTTTAAATTGAAAAGATATGAAAGATATTTGAAAAAAGATAGATTTGTTCTAAAAATATTGTGAAGATTTGAAAAAGATATTGATGAGTTTGAAAGAAATTTGAAAAAGATAGATTTGTTTTGAAAAAGATTTTAGAAGAGGTTGAAGAAGAATTGAGAAAGATTTAATTTATGGATTAAGATAATTTTAAAAAAAAAAAATTTTTGAAAGAAAAAGTTTAAAAAATGAAAGTATGGGAACATGTTTATGCAAGAAAAATGGATTGAAATATGAAAATTTGAAAAAAAAAATCAAGTTGGGAACAAAAACTTCCTCCCCTCCATAATCCTGGTGTTAAACGCCCAATTGCTGCCTGTTTTGGGCGTTTAACGCCCATCTGTAGCCTCTTCTGGGCGTTTAACGCCCAGCTGTTGCTTCTGACTGGTGTTAAATGCCAGAAATCTTTCGTCACTGGGCATTTTTCTGAACGCCCAGGATGCTGCAGGCATGGCGTTAAACGCCCAGAATGGTGCCCATTCTGGCGTTTAACGCCCAAAAAGGTATCTTTACTGGCGTTAAACGCCCAGTAAATGCTTCTTTTAGGCGTTTAACGCCCAAATATACCACTTACTGGCGTTTTCTTGCCAGTGAGCTCCTTCTCCCTATTTTGTATTCTGAATCCTTCTGTAACCCTGTGAACTTATGCAATTGATTCTTTACCTTAAAGATTATTTATATTAAACTTATATAATTAAAAATAAATAAATAAATAAAAAGCTTTGCTAATGGCTGGGTTGCCTCCCAGCAAGCGCTTCTTTATTGTCGTTAGCTGGACCTTGCTGAGCTTTTAATCTAGCCTCAGCCTTGAGCACTCTTGCTCAACATTGCCTTCAAGATAATGCTTGATTCTCTGTCCATTAACAATGAACTTCTTATTAGAATCAATGTCTTGAAGCTCCACATAGCCATATGGTGACACACTTGTAATCATATATGGTCCCCTCCACCGGGATTTCAGTTTCCCGGGGAATAGCCTGAGCCCAGAGTTAAACAGCAGAACCTTTTGTCCTGGTTCAAAGATTCTAGATGACAGCTTTCTGACATGCCACCTTTTTGCTTTCTCTTTGTAAAGCTTGGCATTTTCGAAAGCAGTGAGTCTGAATTCCTCTAGCTCATTCAGCTGGAGCAATCTTTTTTCTCCGGCTAAATTGGCATCAAAGTTTAGGAATCTGGTTGTCAAGTAGGCCTTATGCTCCAGTTCCACAGGCAGATGACAGGCCTTACCATACACAAGCTGGTGTGGGGAGGTCCCTATAGGAGTCTTCAATGTTGTTCTGTAAGCCCACAGAGCATCATCCAAGCTTCTCACCCAATCCTTTCTACGGGTACTTACAGTCTGTTCCAGGATTCTTTTTAGTTCTCTATTAGAGACTTCAGCTTGCCCATTTGTCTGTGGATGATATGGAGTTGCCACCTTGTGGCTAATTCCATACCAGACCATAGTAGAGTAAAGCTGTTTGTTGCAGAAGTGAGTGCCCCCATCACTGATTAGTGCTCTAAGGACACCAAACCTGCTGAAGATATGTTTCTGGAGGAACTTCAGCATTGTTTTAGTATTATTAGTGGGTGTGGCAATGGCTTCTACCCATTTGGATACATAGTCGACTGCCACCAGAATATAAGTGTTTGAGTATGATGGTAGGAAAGGCCCCATGAAGTCAATACCCCATACATCAAACAACTCAATCTCCAAGATTCCTTGTTGAGGCATGGCGTAACCATAAGGCAGATTACCAGCTCTTTGGCAACTGTCACAGTTATGTACAAACTCTCAGGAATCTCTATAGAGTGTAGGCCAGTAGAAGCCACATTGGAGGACCTTGGTGGCTGTTCGATCACCTCTGAAATGACCTCCATATTGTGACCCATGGAATGCCATAAGATCTTCTGTGCTTCTTCTCTAGGCACACACCTACGGATTATTCCGTCTGCACATCTCTTAAAGAGATAGGGTTCATCCCACAAGTAGTACTTTGCATCAGTAATTAATTTTTTCTTTTGTTGCCTGCTGTACTCCTTGGGTATGAACCTTGCAGCTTTATAGTTTGCAATGTCTGTAAACCATGGTGTTTCCTGAATGGCGAACAAATGCTCATCCGGAAAGGTTTCAGAGATCTCAATAGAGGGAAAGAACGCCCCTTCTACTGGTTCTATCCGGGACAGATGATCAGCCACTTGGTTTTCTATCCCTTTTCTGTCTCTTATTTCTATATCAAACTCTTGCAGAAGCAACACCCATCTTATGAGCCTGGGTTTTGAATCCTGCTTTGTAAGTAGATATTTAAGAGCAGCATGGTCAGTGTACACAATCACTTTGGATCCTACTAAGTATGATCTAAACTTGTCAATGGCATAAACCACTGCAAGCAATTCTTTTTCGGTGGTTGTGTAATTTTTCTGGGCATCATCTAAAACACGACTAGCATAATAAATGACATGCAGAAGCTTATCACGCCTCTGCCCCAATACTGCACCAATGGCATGGTCACTGGCATCACACATTAGTTCGAATGGTAATGTTCAGTCTGCTGCAGAAATAACTGGTGCTATGACCAGCTTAGCTTTCAGAGTTTCAAACGCCAGCAGACACTCTGTGTCAAACACAAATGGCGTGTCAGCAGCTAGCAGGTTGCTTAGAGGTTTTGCGATTTTTGAAATATCCTTTATAAACCTCCATTAGAATCCTGCATGCCCTAGAAAGCTTCTGATTGCCTTAATATTGGCAGGTGGTGGTAATTTTTCAATTACCTCTACTTTAGCTTGATCCACCTCTATTCCTTTGTTTGAAATTTTATGCCCAAGGACAATCCCTTCAGTCACCATAAAGTGACATTTTTCCCAGTTTAAAACCAGGTTAGTCTCTTGGCATCTTTTCAGAACCAGTGTCAGCTGATCAAGACAGGAGTTGAATGAGTCTCCATATACTGAGAAGTCATTCATGAAGACTTCCAGAAAATTTTCCACCATATCAGAGAAAATAGAGAGCATGCATCTCTGAAAGGTTGCAGGTGCATTACACAGCCCAAATGGCATCCTCTTGTAGGTAAATACTCCAGATGGACATGTGAATGCTGTTTTCTCTTGATCTGGGGATCTATTACAATTTGGTTATAGCCTGAATAGCCATCCAGAAAGCAGTAATAATCATGACCTGCTAGTCTTTCTAGCATCTGGTCTATGAATGGTAAAGGAAAATGATCCTTTCTGGTGGCTGTGTTGAGCCTTCTATAGTCAATACACATGCGCCACCCTGTAACTGTTCTTGTAGGAACCAGTTCATTTTTTTCATTATGAACCACTGTCATGCCTCCCTTTTTGGGGACAACTTGGACAGGGCTCACCCAGGGGCTATCAGAAATAGGATAAATAATCCCAGCCTCCAGTAACTTGGTGACCTCTTTCTGCATCACTTCCTTCATGGCTGGATTTAGCGGCCTCTGTGGTTGAACCACTGGCTTAGCATCATCCTCCAATAGGATCTTGTGCATGCATCTAGCTGGGCTTATGCCCTTAAGGTCCCTTATGGACCACCCAAGAGCTGTCTTGTGTGTCCTCAGCACTTGAAGTAGTGCTTCCTCTTCCTGTGGATTTAAAGCAGAGCTTATGATCACCGGAAAAGTGTCACCTTCTCCCAGAAATGCATATTTCAGGGATGGTGGTAATGGTTTGAGCTCAGGTTTTGGAGGTTTTTCCTCTTCCTGAGGAATTTTCAGAGGCTCTTTTATCTCCTCTGAATCCTCCAAATCAGGCTGAGCATATTTAAAAATGTCTTCTAGCTCTGATTTGAGACTCTCAGCCATGTTGATCTACTCTACCAAAGAGTCAATAAGATCAACTTTCATGCAATCTTTTGGTGTGTCTGGATGCTGTATGGCTTTGACAGCATTTAACTTGAACTCATCCTCATTGACCCTCAAGGTTACTTTCCCCTTTTGGACATCAATGAGAGTTCGTCTAGTTGCTAGGAAAGGTCTTCCTAGAATGAGAGTAGCACTCTTGTGCTCCTCCATTTCCAGCACTACAACGTTAGTGGGAAAGGCGAATGGCCCAACCCTGACAATCATGTCTTCAATCACGCCTGATGCGTATTTAATGGAGCCATCAGCAAGTTGGAGACATATCCTGGTTGGTTTGACTTCTTCAGTTAAACCAAGCTTTCTGATAGTGGATGCAGGTATTAGGTTGATGCTTGCCCTAAGATCACATAAAGCTGTCTTGTTGCAATCACCCTCTAATATGCATGGTATCATAAAGCTCCCGGGATCTTTAAGCTTTTCTGGAAAGCTTTTTAGAGTGACTGCACTGCATTCCTCAGTGAGGAGAACTCTTTCAGTTTCTCTCCAATCCTTCTTATGACTCAAGATCTCTTTCATGAACTTGGCATAAGAGGGTATTTGCTCAAGTGCCTCTACAAACGAAATCTTTATTTAAAGAGTCCTGAGGTAGTCTGCAAAGTGAGCAAATTGCTTATCCTGCTCCTCTTGGCGGAGTTTTTGAGGATAAGGCATCTTGGCTTTGTATTCCTCAACCTTGGTTGCTGCAGGTTTATTTCCTACAAAGGTGGTTAGAAAAGCCTTTTTAGAGGGGATGTTATCAGCACTTGTGTGTGTCTGATCCCTTACTGGCGTTTGAATGCCAGGGTTGGAAGCTTGATTGGCGTTGGACGCCAACTTCTTACCTGTTTCTGGCGTTTGAACGCCAGAACTGAGCTTCCATTGGGCGTTTGACGCCAGCTCCTTACCTGTTCCTGGCATTTGAACGCCAAAACTGTGCGTGGGTTGGGTGTTTAACGCCAGCTTTGCATCCTTTTCTGGCATTTGAATGCCAGAGTTATTCCTCTCTGGGCTCTTACTGTCCTCAGAGGGATTTTGGATAGTATTTTGCTCATCCTCTGTCAGTTGTTCTTTTCTTGGCTTTCTGCTGCTCTGAAGTGAGGTATTTAATGTTTTTCCACTTCTTAATTGAACTGCCTGGCACTCGTCTGTTATCTACTTTGATAACTGCTGTTTTGTCTGATTCAACTGTGCTTCCATGTTTTTATTAGCATTTTTAGTGTCTTGTAGCATCTCCTTGAATTCTGCTAGCTGTTTTGTTAGAAAACACAATTGTTGATTGAGTTCAGCAACTTGTTCTGGAGGACCAAGCTCAGTAGATACTGCTTTGGCTTCTTCTTTTATGGAGGACCCACTACTTATGTACAGATGCTGATTTCTAGCAACTATATCAATAAGCACTTGAGCCTCTTCAATAGTTTTTCTCATGTGTATAGATCCACCAGCTGAGTGGTCCAGAATATCAGAGCTCTTTCTGTAAGCCCATAGTAGAAGATGTCTAATTGCACCCACTCTAAAAACATTTCAGAAGGACATTTCCTTAGCATCCCTCTGTATCTCCCAGGCATTATAAAGGGATTCATCATCCTCTTGTTTAAAGCCTTGGATGTCCAGCCTTAGCTGTGTCATCCTTTTTGGAGGAAAATATTGATTCAGGAATTTGTCTGATAACTGTTTCCATGTTCTTATGCTTGCTGTAGGTTGGTTATTTAACCACCTTTTAGCTTGATCTTTTACAGTAAATGGAAACAGTAACAGCCTGTATACATCTTGATCTACCTCCTTGTCACGTACTGTGTCAGCAATTTGTAAGAATTGTGCCAGAAACTCAGTAGGTTCTTCCTGTGGAAGACCGGAATACTGGCAGTTTTGCTGCACCATGACAATGAGCTGAGGATTTAGCTCGAAATTGCCTGCTTTGATGGAGGGTATATAGATACTACTCCCATATGCAGTAGTAGTGGGGTTAGCATATGACCCCAGAGTCCTTCTGGACTGTTCATTTCCACTTAGATCCATGACGGAGAAAGGGAGATGATGTGAATTGCAAGTAAAATATATTTTTTTTTAATTAAAAATAACTGAGAAAAATGAAATAAAAAAAAGTAAAATAATTAGAAGATAAAATATAGATTTCTAAAATTAAAAGAAAAAGAAAATAAAAAGAAGTTTGACTGTTGAATTGACTAATTAATTGAAAAGATTTGAAAATTTTTTGAATATGATTTTCGAAAAAGATTTGAATTTTGAATTTTTAAAACTAAGATAAGATAAAATAGAAAGTTTTAAAATAAAAATCTGAATTTTTAAAGAAAAATTTCGAAAATTAATTGAAACAAAGTGAAAAGATATTTTTGAATTTAATGAAGAAAGAGAAAAACACACAAAAGACAGAAGACTTAAAATTTTTAGACCTAATGCTCCTTGTTTTTCGAAAATTTTGGAGGAAAAACACCAATGAACACCAAACTAAAAAATTTTAAAATCAAAATACAAAGAAGACTCAAGAACACCTTGAAGACTCACAAGAACAACAAGAATAAAATTCAAAGACTCAAGAACATAAAAAGAACACCAAACTTAAAACTTTTAGGAAAACTAAAATAAATTTTCGAAAATCAAAGAAAAATAACAAAAGAACATCAAACTTAAAAGTTTGGCACAAGATTTAATTAAAGAAAAATTATTTTTGAAAAAGTTTTAAAAATGAAATACTCAATTACCAAGAACATAAGCACAACGCTCTAGCCAATTGAAAGGAAATACTCAATTAGTTAACGTGGTAGTTAACGTGGGCAAAAGTCCCACCTGGCAGCCTGTCCATGCCTTCTTCAAACACGCATAACTTGAGCCAAAAAGCTCCAAATGAGGTGATTCCAGTGGCATTGGAAAGTAGGACTCCAGAGCTTTCCAAGCATATATGGCACTATATGGTTGACACTAAATTTGAGGGAGAAAACCTGCCCCGAAAGTGTAAAGATGAACATGGTATCAACCTGTAGTAAGGCCACCTGACCAATTCACCTTCCAAGAAGTGTAACTCGAGTTGTAGAGCTCCAAATGATGCGCTTCCAAAGGCATTGGAAAGTAGACATCCAGGGCTTTCCAAAAATATATAATAGTATGGGGTGAACACTAAGTTTGAGCTTCAGAAACTGGCAATAATGAATCCCTGATTGCTAGCGTTATTGGCACTCAAGTTTTTCATTAACGCTAGAAACTATGCCAGCGACCATATCCACTTCAAAGGAGCATAACTTGAGCTAAAGAGGTCCAATTGAGATGATTCTAGTTGTATTAGAAAGCTGACATTCAGAGCTTTCCAACGATATATAATACTCTATAGTGGACATGAAATTGGAGCACAAAAAAGAGGCATCTTTTAAGCCCCAAAAACACCAACTAGGCAGCAAGTGCAACGTTAGCCACAATAACTTTAGCACTAACGCCACACTTGTAGCGTTAGTGTGGCTAACTTTAGCACTAACTTTAGCACCTGGACCTCAACTTGACTCACTCTCTCTCAAGTCCACTTCAAAGCTCAAGCAAGCAAGCCCACAATTGTCAACCAATCAAGACCACAAGAAGCATCTAGAATAGGAATTTTCATTTAATTGTAATTTGCTTTTAATTTCATTTTGTAATTTAGGAGAGCCTATATAAAGGCCTTAGTCTTTACATTGAAAGAAATCGGGGGAAATTCTGGAAATCTTGGAATGGGGGATTGAAGAGGGGTCTTCGGACTCCCTCCCCTCACACACTTTTCCTTTTCTTTCTTTTCTTTGTACTTTTCATTTATGAATTTTGAAGTTTCAATTTTAGTTTTAATCTTCATCTTTACTTTTCTGCATTTTCTTTCTTTTCTATTTTTGTAGAGCAATGATCAACTAACTCTTTACATTGGGTTAGAGAGCTCTATTGTGATTCAATGGATTAAGTGTAGTTCTTATTCTTCTTCTTCTTTCTTTCCTCTTGATTTTACTAGAGAGCTTTCAATCTTCATCCAATTGGGTAGTTATCTTGGAAAAGAAACTATTCATACTTGGATCTCTTCTGAACCTTGAAAGAGGAATGAAGAAATCATTCTAGAAATGCTTTCTCATGCTAGACCAAATTGGGTGTGGATGGATATGTGACTATAATCCTTCCAACACTTGATTTGGGAAATGCATGTGGTATAATCAGTGACCATACTTCATCTCTTCTCATGAGCAATTGAGAGATTGAATTATTGCCAAGGAGATCAATGAACGCATTGATTGAGGAAGAGATGAGAATGAACTTGATCCGGAGGATTGCAATATCTCTTGATCCTAATGTTCATTTTATTTTTAGTTCCTACATTTACTTTTCTTGCCATTTTACTTTTCTGCACTTTATTGCTTTCTTTACTTTTCTGCCAATTTACATTTCCTTGTTGCTTATCACTCCAATTTGATTCGTCTAACTAGGATAATCAATTAACCATTGATTGCTTAATCCGTTAATCTCTGTGGGATTCGACCTCACTCTATTGTAAGTTATTACTTGACGACAATTCGGTATACTTGCCGAAGGGAGATTAGTTATGAGACAAGTTTTCCGTGCATCAATTAATAAAGAAAAATAATAAATTTTTGGAAAATTTTTGAAAAGAAAATAAAAGACTCTGACCCAAAAGACAAAATTTTCCTAATCTAAGCAATAAAATGAACCGTCAGTTGTCCAAACTCGAACAATCCCCGTCAACGGTGCCAAAAACTTGTTGCACGAATTGTAAATCACACTTTTCACAACTCGTACCACTAACCAGCAAGTGCACTGGGTCGTCCAAGTAATACCTTACGTGAGTAAGGGTCGATCCCACGGAGATTGTCGGCTTAAAGCAAGCTATGGTTATTTTGTAATTCTTAGTCAGGAAATCAGTGATAAGAGTGATTATATTTATGAAGAGTAAATAACATAAATTAAATAATACTTGTTATGCAGTAATGGAGAACAGATTGAGGATTTGGAGATGCTTTGTCTTTGAGTCACTGCTTTCCTTCCATCTTCTTCTTCACGCACACAAGGCTCCTTCCATGGCAAGCTGTATGTTGGGTTTCACCGTCATCAATGGCTACCTCCCGTTCTCTCAGTGAAAAAGGTCCATGTACATGGCTAGTCATCTGTCGGTTCTCACTTGTATTGGAATAAGATCCATTAATCCTTTTGCGTCTGTCACTACGCCCAATACTTGTGAGTTTGAAGCTCATCACAGTCATCCCTTTCCAGATCATACTCAGAATACCACAGACAAAGTTTAGACGTTTCGGATCTCAGGCATGGCCGCCAATTGATTCTAGCTTTTACCACGAAGACTCTGGGTTCATGGGGTTGAATGCTCTGTTGTCAGGAGAGGCAATCAAACTCCTGAACCAGGAACCCAAGAGATATACACTCAAGCTATTACAGATAGAACGTAAGTGGTTGTCAGGCATGCATTCATAGGTAGAGAATGATGATGAGTGTCACAGATCATCACATTCTTCATGGTTAGGTACGAGTGAATATCTTAGAACAGAAACAAGTGTGTTGAATAGAAAATAGAAGTAATTGCATTAATTCATCAAGACACAACAGAGCTCCTCACCCCCAATCATGGGGTTTAGAGACTCATGCCGTAGAGATACAATGTAAAACGTGAAAATGTCATGAGGTACAAAATAGATCTCTAAAAGTTGTTTAAATACTGAACTAGTATCCTAGGTTTACAGAAAATGAGTAAACTATGATAGAAAGTGCAGAAATCTACTTCTGGGGCCCACTTGGTGTGTGCTGGGGTTGAGACTTGAGCTTTACATGTGCCTAGGCTGTTTTTGGAGTTAAACGCCAGGTTGAAACCTGTTTTGGGCGTTTAACTCCAGAATAGGGCAGAAAGCTGGCGTTGAATGCCAATTTGCGTCATCTAAACCCGGGCAAAGTATAGACTAATATATATTGCTGGAAAGCTCTGGATGTCTACTTTCCAACGCAATTGAGAGCGTGCCATTTGGACTCCTGTAGCTCCAGAAATTCCACTTTGAGTGCATGGAGGTAAGAATCCAACAGCCTCTGCAGTCCTTTTTCAGCCTCTGAATCAGATTTTTGCTCAGGTCCCTCAATTTCAGCCAGAAAATACCTGAAATCACAGAAAAATACACAAACTCATAGTAAAGTCCAGAAATGTGATTTTTTCTTAAAAACTAATAAAAATATACTAAAAACTAATTAAATCATACTAAAAAATATGCCTTAATTGAAACAAAGAGTTGCGCCAAAATGGCGCTGAACTCGTGCACTTAGCACAATTCTGGTCGACGTGCTCGCATGCTTCACGCGTGCGCGTCATCTTCACCCATCCCTACTCGTGCATTCGCGTCAATGACGCTTTCGCGTCGTTGCACTTTCACCTCATGCACGCTCTCGCGTGACCCACCCGTCCGTGTGGATTTAAATTCCCTAACCCCTGATGCGAAAACCCTAGCCTCCCCTTCGCGTCATTTTCCACCCCCCAACCCCTCAACGCTTTCTCTCCCTCCTCTAACCTTCCACCCACCACCAGCCACCACCGTCGCCGACCAAGTCCACCACGCCGCCCTCACCCCATCCTCACGCCCCTCTTCCCCCATTCTCTTCCTCTTATTCCCCTTCCTCGCTCCTCCCTCCCCTGCCTCCACCGCGGCCGAACCAGCCCCGCCGCCACCATCGACGACCTCGCCGCCACCATCACCCCCCTCCTTCCTTTTCTTCTCTCCCTTCTCTTCCTCTTCTTAACCCTGCCCCGTCGCCCACCCCAACTCCGCCACCACCGTGCCACCACCAGAACCAGCCACACCTCCTTGTGCTGCCGCAGAGCCGCCGCGCCGTCCCTGCTTCCAGCAACACCAACCCTCTTTCTTCTTTCCCCAATTCTAGTTTCACACCACCCCCTAGGTTTCACTGCCTCTATCTCTACAAACTCAAATTCTACTTCTGTTAAATTAGATTAATTAGGTTAGTCATTTTGTTAGAATTAGGATAGTTAGAGATGCATGTTCGTAGTGGATTTTAGGTGGTTAGGTATCTAGGATGTGATTAGTGGATTTAGGTCTGATAATTGCACCGTTCTTGCTGCTTGCTTTATTTGTTTCGCAATTCTGAAATTGCTGTGCTGTTGATGTTGCTATTCACTCCTGTTCCATTCTTGCTCGATACTATTTTGTTTCATCGGATCTTAATTGAGTGTTGCCAATGCCTATATAACTGCACATACATTACATTCTTGTTGACATTTGCTTTATCCTCGTTGATTCAGTAAGCCGAATACATTGCATCCATATCCTATATTCTTACTTGCTTTCTGAATTTGCTAAAGCCAGGTTGATTACATATACCTGATTATTGCTGTTTTGGATTAGCTAAATCACTTATTGCTGTTTTGGATTGGCTAAACTTGCTTATTGCCTATACTTGCTATTTTTGGTCTTACCTATTCTAGGATTCATATAAGCTGCTAATCTTGCTTAAAAGTAACGCTACTTGCATTATTAGGATATTTGATTTTCCGGGAACATTCCTTTTACCGCCGAAATGCTGCCCAATTTTTTTCTACAAAATCGGTTTCACATAACTGCTATTCATGACTCGCCTTTGGTACTTTCGCATTGTGTTTTCCTTAGTTTAAACCAAAGTCACCTCATGACATGTTGGGCTAGCATTTACGATATCTTTTGGTTCCCTTCCAACTTCAATTGCATTATTGATGATTCTTAATACTTTTCATGCTTCTTTTATTTTCATGTTTATCATCAATAATCTGTAATTTCTGCTTGAATGTGAGTTGCTTGTACTTCAAGTTTGTGCAATTTTTTGTTAACTAGGAACTACACTACCATGCCACTAACTTTAACTTCACTTGTTAACTCTTAACTGCATTAACCTTCTAACTTCTCTCTTAGTTTTCAACTAACTACTTTCAATCCATTTCAAGGCATGATTAGTGTTGTTCCTGACAAACAAGCATTCCGTATATCATAGATCTTGGATTGTGATTTTTATTTAAATTCTTTGATTTTTAGCTTGCATACAGCCCAAAATTCTATATCTATCTAACTCACTTCATCCTTATATTGCTATTTTATTCCTCTTTTGCCCATCTATGCTTATATTCATAAAATACTATTTGCTTACCTGTTTTTCTGCTCTAGTTTAATAAACTGTATCTTGGAACCTCTGCTTTTCAAGATGTCTGACCCTAAAGGGAAAGGAAAAGCTAAAGCAGGCACAGGCAAAAGGAAAAGAGGAGAGTCCTCTATGGCTATCCTGGATATACTACATGATGATTCCTGGCGGGAGAAGAATTTTACTCCGTAGGAAAAAATTGATCAATTAGTGCCTGCAACCGACCCAGTCAAGTTTACAAACCGATATTGTGAACTGAAGTATCCAATCTTTGCAACTTCAAGGAACTTATACCTAGAAAAGACCCTCTGAATTCCAGCTGAATTACAGTAGTACACGACAGAACAAATCAAACAAAGAGGCTAGTTCTTTCTGGAGAGGAACTTGACTGAGGTAAATACATCCTGGGTCTGGGAATTTTTTTGCAACTATTTTAAAACGACCCTAGATGGAGTGTAGCTCAGAGGTAAACAAATTCTAGTTAATGAGGAGGCGATTGAAGATATCCTCCATTTTCTGCCTAAATCTGACCAGCCCGATGGTTATCAGCAGGCTGAAGAAGACATGAGATTTATGAGGTTTGACTGGGAAGCAGTGAAGCGCACTATAGCTATTGATCCTACTGTCCCATGGGTCATGGATAAGTCAACAGTGACCCCAAAGGGCATAAAAATTATTTATCTGAATGATGAGGCTCAGCTATGGCAACAAATCCTGATCAATTATGTGATGCCGAGCACTCACGAGACTGAGGTGCCAGCTACCATGATTACCCTTATCTGGTGCGTGATGGAGGGCAAGGATCTATACCTTCCCTGATTTATCCGGTATTCCACGTCCAGGGTTCATGTCCGAGGCACTCTGCTCTTCCCCTATTTGATCACTCAGATGGGCCGCCGAGCTGAGGTGCCCTGGGAGCTTGCGATTGAGAAGCCACCAGCCGCCGACTACAAGAAGATCATCCCACATGGCAGGAAGTTCCAGGCTCTGGGCTACAGACCACCCTCTCTTATTGCCTCCGTTGAGGCAGCCACATCTTCTGCTGCCCCTTCAGCACCTGCTGCACCAGCCACCGCCACAGCACTTTCACCTGCTTCCCAGCCCATTTACCACTTAGTGTACCGCCTCTTTGAACGGATGGACCAGATAGAGTGCCGCAACCAGCGGCGATATGAGCGGTCTGAGCGTCGCAACAAGCGACGCTATGAGCATTTAAAGTTGATAATCCGGTCAGACCACACTAACATCCCCTCCGAGCCTGACACACCATCAGAGCCATCTGAGGAGGAGGCGGATCACCAGGAGAATGATGCACGAGCAGAGGCTGAGCAGGCAGGACCCGAGCAGGCTACGCCATATCATGAGGAGCCCTAGCAGATACAGCCGGCCGACCCAAAGATCATTCTACAGACAGAGCCTCCGCTTCAGCATGTAGATCCCCAGACACCCACACAGACTACAGGACCTCAGGCCGCCACAGAGACACCAGCAGCACACCCTTACGGAGATGACGCTTCTTCCACCCGCTTGATTGAGCATCGAGGACGATGCTATTATATAAGTGTGGGGAGGTCGCCATCTCTGGCAAACTTTATTTTGGTGAACCACTTTCAGACTCTTTATCCTATTTTATTTCTTTTTCTGTATTTTTATTTTATTTTCTTTTATCTTATCTTATTTTCCTTTCAGTACTTGCACATTTTCTTTTACTGTATTTCTGTTTATTTTTACTTCATTACATTTTGCACTTTGGGTTATATATATCTTAGATATTTAGCTTAATTTGCACTCTTAGCTTATTAGTTATGATATAGAAAATATGGATTATTTAGTTTAGTTTACCCTTTTAGCATATGATAATTTGGTTTAATTGAACATAAAGAGTAAACTAGAAATTTTTAAATTTTCATAATCACAACAATCCACTTAGCATATATAGATATATAATGATAAATGTTGGTAAATTGACGACATTTTTTCAAGGAATATATTTATTTTTATAAAAGCCATTCAAACATTCACATTGATTAGAGTTGGAACTCTTTACTCTTACTTGCATGATATACATAACTGATATATGGATTTTGAGTCAAAGAACACACAACCTGTGAGTTTTTGAGCTTAGTTGCATGGTTATATTATTTAACCATAGTTTTCATTCTTGTGTACTTCCTTCTCTATGCTTATGATCTCTGCTTTATTTCATTCTATATGTCCAATATTCAATGTATTTACATGCATGAATATAATTGAGGCCATGTTTCTTTAAAAAGCTCACTTATCCCCAAACAGCCTACCCTTTCAATTGTCTTTGTTTGCCACCTTGAGCCTTTTAATCCCCATTTATTCTGTATTTTACCACATCACTAGCCTTAAGCAGAAAAATCAAATGAAATACCCCAAATTGGATCTTTGGTTAGCTTAAGATAGAAATTGTGTATCAATTAAGTGTGGGGAACCATGGGAACATGGGTTGATAGGAAATGATTAAATTGACAAAATAATCAGAATTTGGGTGCATGCTCATGTGAGAATCAAATAATTAAAATACCATGTGCACTGATATTTTATGTTTGTGCTAAAAAAAAAATCTCTTTAAATAAATAAATAAGGGGATAAAATTACCCCAATAATGAGTTTAGTGAAAAGATCAATGCACATAGGATAAAATCAAAAATAATTTGATGCATGAGTATGTGATACAAAAGTGGGAAATTGGGTAACTAGGCATAGTGTTAGAATCGTATAAAATAAGTATATATTAGGTGAGATCTTAGACTAATCAAAGATTCAAATTTATAGCTCACTTAGCCATATATATATATATATATATATATATATATATATATATATATATATATATATATATATATATATCCTCACCTTTGCCTTGACCCCATTACAACCTTGAAAAGACCTCATGATGTTTGAATGTATACATTAAATATTTGTTGATTGGTTAGATGAAGAATAAAGGTTTAGAAAGCATGACTAGAGAAGAATAGAGTAATTAACCCCAAACACTGAGTGATTAGAGTTCATACACAAATCCAGTGAGGGTTCAATAGCTCATTTTCATATATACATGTTTAATCACTGATTGTCTTGCAAGTTTGTGAACTCTTTTGATTAACTCAACTCAATTGTGAATGTGTTTTAACATGATTTAGCCTTTGGCTGTACATATATGTTTCCTTGAAGAATTTGACTCAATTTAACCACATGTAAGCTTTATATATATAAGTGGATAATAATTAGAATTGCATGATTCATTTAGGTAGCTTGCATTTAGAATAGATTGCATTGCATAAGATTCTACCATTCTACCTTCACCCTTTTTCAGTTTCTCTTGAATATAGCATGAGGACATGCTAATGTTTAAGTGTGGGGAGGTTGATAAACCACTATTTTATGATTTATCTTGTGCTCAATTGAGTGGTTTTTATCAATTCTTCACCCACTTATTCATATAATTTGCATGATTTTACAATTCCTTCCCTATTCTATGATATATGTGAAAACATGTTTCCTATGCCTTAAAAATATTAATTCTAATTATCCTTTATTACCATTCAATGCTGTGATCTATGTGTTAAGTATTTTCAGGCTTCATAGGGCAGGAATGGCTTAGAGGATGGAAAGGAAACATGCAAAAGTGGAAGGAACAATAAAAATAAAGTATTTGAGGAACTGGCAGCGACGCGCACACATAGACGAAGCGGACGCGTGCCTCGTGCAGAATATAAGCGACGCGTACGCGTGACTGATGCGTATGCATGGGAAGAAAAATCGCCAAATGACGCGCATGCGTGACCTACGCATACGCGTGACAGACGCCACGTGCAGAAAGTTACAGAATTCGCCGCTAGCGATTTCTGGACCCTTTTTGGGCCCAAATCCAAGCCCAGAAACACAGAATAGAGGCTGGAGAGTCGGGGAATCACTTGAACAATCAATCATTCATTCATTATAGAGAATTTTAGGTTTTAGATGTAGTTTTCTAGAGAGAAAGGTTCTCTCCTCTCTCTTAGGTTTTAGGATTAGGATTTCTTCATTTACTTCATTCCAGGTTCAATGTTCCTTTAAATTAGTTTCTCTTTTACTTTTATTTGTTCTAATACTTTGCTTTCTCTATTTCACTTGCTAATTACTTATGTTACCAAATTAGCTTATGAAATCCTATGTTTAATTTAATTTCTTTATTTAATGCAAATTGAGGTATTTCAGATTTATGTTGCTTTCTTCTATTTATGATATAAATAATTTGGATTTTTTCCCTTTTGGCTTTGGTTAAGTAATTGGTGACACTTGAGTTGTCAAACTCAACTGTTGATTGAAAATTAGAAATTGTTGATTGATTTGGATCCCTCTAAAGTTAGTCTTTCCATAGGAGTTGACTAGGACTTGAGGAATCGAGTTGATTAGTCCACTTGACTTTCTTTTATTTAGTAAGGGTTAACTAAGTGGGAGCAATAACAATTCTCATCGCACCTGATAAGGATAACTAGGATTGGATTTCCAATTCTTATGCCTTGCCAAGAGTTCTTCTAGTTATTAATTTACTTCCCTGCCATTTACTATTCTTGCTTTTTATCTTAATAAAACCCCAAAGTTTCCCAGAAAACTCATAACCAATAATAAAATACACCTCCCTGTAATTCCTTGAGAGACGACCCGAGGTTTAAATACTTCGGTTATAAATTTTATTGGGTTTACTTTAGTGACAAACAAGTTTTTATACGAAAGGATTTTTTGCTGGTTTAGAAACTATACTTGCAACGAGAATTTATTTGTGAAATTCTTTACTAGTAGAAATCCGTTCGTCAACTCTGTATTGAGAGAAGATTTTCATGCTTCCTCTCCATGGTTACAGAAGAAGATCCTTGAGCCTTAAACACAAGGTAGTCCTCATTCAATTGGAGGACCAACTCTCCTCTGTCCACATCAATCACAGCTCTTGCTGTGGCTAGGAAGGGTCTTCCAAGGATAATGGATTCATCTTCATCCTTCCCAGTGTCTAGGATTATGAAATCAACAGGGATGTACAGGCCTTCAACTTTCACTAAGACATCCTCTACAACTCTATAAGCCTGTTTCCTTGATTTGTCTGCCAATTCTATTGAGAATTTAGCAGCTTGTACCTCAAAGATCCCTAATTTCTCCATTACAGAGAGTGGCATGAGGTTTATTCCTGATCCTAGGTCACACAGATCCTTCTCAAAGGTCATGGTGCCTATGGTACAATGTATTAAGAATTTTTCGGGATCTGGTTTCTTCTGAGGTAATTTTAGTTGCCCCAAAGCATTCAGTTCATTGATGAGCAATGGAGGTTCATTCTCCCAAGTCTCATTACCAAATAACTTGGCATTCAGCTTCATGATTACTCCTAGATACTCAGCAACTTGCTCTTTAATAATATCTTCATCCTCTTCAGAGGAAGAATACTCATCAGGGCTTATGAATGGCAACAGTAAGTTCAGTGGAATCTCTATGGTCTCTGTGTGAGCCTCAGATTCCTTTGGTTCTTCATTAGGGAACTCCTTAGTGGCCACTAGATGTCCATTGAGCGCTTCCTTACTGGAATTCCCTGCCTTTCCTTCCTCTACAGGTTCGGCCATGTTGGACATATTGATGGCCTTGCACTCTCCCTTTGGATTCTCTTCTGTATTGCTTGGGAGAGTACTAGGAGAGATTTCAGTAACTCTTTTACTCAGCTGACCAACTTGTGCCTCCAGATTTCTGATGGAGGACCTTATTTTAGTCATGAAACTGAGAGTGGTCCTAGATAGATTAGAGACTATAGTTGCTAAGTCAGAGAGGCTCTGCTTAGAATTCTCTGTTTGTTGCTCAGAAGATGATGGAAAAGGCTTGCTATTGCCAAACCTATTTCTCCCACCATTATTATTATTAAAGCCTTGTTGAGGTTTCGGTTGATCCTTCCATGAGAAATTAGGATGATTCCTCCATGAAGGATTATAGGTATTTCCATAGGATTCTCCCAGGTAATTCACCTCTTCCATTCCAGGATTCTCAGGGTCATAAGCTTCTCCTTCAGATGAAGCTTCTTTGGTACTGTCGGATGCAGCTTGCATTCCAGTCAGACTCAGAGAAATCATTTTGACTTGCTGAGTCAATATTTTATTCTGAGCCAATATGGCATTCAGAGTATCAATCTCAAGAACTCCTTTCTTCTGAGTTGTCCCATTATTCACAGGATTTCTTTTAGAAGTGTGCATGAACTGGTTATTTGCAACCATTTCAATGAGTTCCTGGGCTTCTGCAAGCATCTTCTTCAGATGAAGAGATCCACCAGCAGAGTGGTTGATGAGCGGATAATTTATACGCTTTTTGGCATTGTTTTTAGGTAGTTTTTAATATGTTTTAGTTAATTTTTATTATATTTTTATTAGTTTTTATTCAAAAATCACATTTCTGGACTTTACTATGAGTTTGTGTGTTTTTCTGTGATTTTAGGTATTTTCTGGCTGAAATTGAGGGACCTGAGCAAAAATCTGATACAGAGGCTGATAAAGGACGACAGATGCTATTGGATTCCGACCACCCTGCACTCGAAAAGGATTTTCTGGAGCTACAGAAACCCAATTGGCGCGTTCTCAATTTTGTTCGAAAGTAGACATCCTAGGCTTTCCATTAATATATAATAGTCCATATTTTGCCCGAGTTTTGATAATGCAAACTGGCGTTTGAACGCCCACTTTCTACCCTATTCTGGCGTTAAACGCTAGAACTGGCATAAAAACTGGAGTTAAACCCCCAAACTGGTACCAAATCTAGTGTTTAACTCCAAGAAGTGTCTCTACACGTGAAAGCTTCAATACTCAGCCTTAGCACACACCAAGTTGCTCAGATTAGGTAATTTTTTTCTTATTTTGTTTTCAAAAAGTTTTCAAAAATTTTTCAAAAATATTTTCTTCTTTTTCGTTTTTTCCAAAAAAAAATATTTTTAAAAAAATTAAATAAATAAATGTTTTCAAAAAAATATACTTTTCTTCAGAATTTTTAAGAATGAATTCTAGTGTTTCATGAAGCATGTTGAAGCCTATCTGGCTGTAAAGCCATACCCAAACTGCTTTGGGATTGGTCTTCAACTAATCACCTCAATGGAGCCATGTCCAATTCTTCTGGATAGGGTATGTCAGGCGTGTCATGTCTGAGTTACATACTAAAGCTTGGCTGGCTATTAAGCCATGCCTGACCCTTTGATTGGAGCTTTAGACTAAAGAGCATAAGATTCCTGGAATTCATATTAAAATTTCTGGAATCCTTATTTTTCTTTTTCAAAATAATTTTCAAAAAAAAAATTTGAAAGAAAATACAAAAAAATCATAAAATCATAAAAATCAAAAATATTTTTGTGTTTCTTGGTTGAGTCTTGAGTCATGTTATAAGTTTGGTGTCAATTGCATGTTCATCTTGCATTTTTCGAAAAAATTCATGCATTCATAGTGTTCTTCATGATCTTCAAGTTGTTCTTGGTAAGTCTTCTTGTTTGATCTTTGCATTTGCATGTTTTGTGTCTTTTCTTGTTTTTCATATGCATTCTTGAATTCTTAGTGCCTAAGCATTAAATAATTCTAAGTTTGGTGTCTTGTATGTTTTCTTTGCATTAAAAATTTTTCAAAAACATGTTCTTGATGTTCATCATGATATTCACGGTGTTCTTGGTGTTCATCTTGACATTCATAGCATTCTTGCATACATTCATAGTTTTGATCTAAAATTTTCATGCATTGCATCTTTTTCATGTTTTTCTCTCTCATCATAAAAAAATTTCAAAAATCAAAAAAATATCTTTCCCTTTTTCTTCTCATCAAATTCGAAAATTTGAATTGACTTTTTCAAAATTTTTAAAATTCAGTTGTTTCTTATGAGTCAAATCAAATTTTCAATTTGAAAATCTTATCTTTTTCAAAATCTTTTTCAAAAATCAAACCTTTTTCAATTTTTTTAGTTATTTTCAAAAATTATAAAAATATTTTTCAAAAATCTTTTTCTTATCTTTATCACATGATTTTCGAAAATCATATCATCAATTAATGTTTTGATTCAAAAATTTTCAAGATTATTACTTGCTTGTTAAGAAAGATTCAAACTTTAAGTTCTAGAATCATATCTTGTGATTTCTTGTGAATCAAGTCATTAATTGTGATTTTAAAAATCAAATCTTTTTCAAAACTAATTCTAATCATAACTTTTCAAAAATATCTTCTTATCTTATCTTTTTCAAAAATCTGATTTTAAAATATCTTTTCTAACTTCTTATCTTTTCAAAATTTGTTTCAACTAACTAACTAACTTTTTGTTTGTTTCTTATCTTTTTCAAAACTACCTAACTAACTCTCTCCCTCTAATTTTCGAAAATATCTTCCCCCTTTTTCAAAATTTCTTTTTAATTTACTAATTATTTTAATTTATTATTTTAATTTTCGAAAAACTACTAACCTTTTTCAAAAGCTATTTTCGAAAATCACTAATTCCTTTTGAAAATTCTTCCTCTCTCTCATCTCCTCCTATTTATTTATTCATCTACTAACATCTCCTCATCTTCACCCCTATTCCTTTTTCTTCTTCTACTAACAATAAGGAACCTCTTTACTGTGACATAGAGGATTCCTCTTCTTTTCTTGTTCTCTTCTCTTTCTTATGAGCAGGAACAAGGAAAAAGGCATTCTTGTTGAAGCTGATCCAGAACCTGAAAGGACTGTGAAGAGGAAACTAAGAGAAGCTAAATTACAATAATCCAGAGACAACCTTATTAAAAATTTCGAACAAGTAAAGGAGATGGCAGCCGAACCCAACAACAATAATGCAAGGAGAATGCTTGGTGACTTTACTGCACCTAATTCCAATTTACATGGAAGAAGCATCTCCATTCCTACCATTGGAGCAAACAATTTTGAGCTGAAACCTCAGCTAGTTTCTCCGATGCAGCAGAACTGCAAGTTTCATGGACTTCCATCTGAAGATCCTTTTCAGTTCTTAACTGAATTCTTGCAGATCTGTGATACTGTTAAGACTAATGGAGTAGATCCTGAAGTCTACAGGCTTATGCTTTTCCCTTTTGCTGTAAGAGACAGAGCTAGAATATGGTTGGACTCTCAACCCAAAGACAGCCTGAACTCTTGGGATAAGCTGGTCACGGCTTTCTTAGCCAAGTTCTTTCCTCCTCAAAAGCTGAGCAAGCTTAGAGTGGATGTTCAAACCTTCAGACAGAAAGAAGGTGAATCCCTCTATGAAGCTTGGGAAAGATACAAGCAGCTGACCAAAAAGTGTCCTTCTGACATGCTTTCAGAATGGACCATCCTGGATATATTCTATGATGGTTTATCTGAGCTATCAAAGATGTCATTGGACACTTCTGCAGGTGGATCCATTCACCTAAAGAAAACGCCTGCAGAAGCTCAAGAACTCATTGACATGGTTGCTAATAACCAGTTCATGTACACTTCTGAGAGGAATCCTGTGAGTAATGGGACACCTATGAAGAAGGGAGTTCTTGAAATTGATACTCTGAATGCCATATTGGCTCAGAACAAAATATTGACTCAGCAAGTCAATATGATTTCCCAGAGTCTGAATGGAATGTAAACTGCATCCAACAGTACTCAAGAGGCATCTTCTGAAGAAGAAGCTTATGATCCTGAGAACCCTGCAGTAGCAGAGGTAAATTACGTAGGTGAACCTTATGGAAACACCTATAATCCATCATGGAGAAATCATCCAAATCTCTCATGGAAGGATCAAAGGCCTCAACAAGGCTTTAATAATGGTGGAAGAAACAGGTTTAGCAATAGCAAGCCTTTTCCATCATCCACTCAGCAACAGACAGAGAATTCTGAGCAGAATCCATATAGCTTAGCAAATTTAGTCTTTGATCTATCTAAGGCCACTGTGAGTTTCATGAATAAAACAAGGTCTTCCATTAGAAATTTGGAAGCACAAGTGGGCCAGCTGAGAAAAAGGATCACTGAAATCCCTCCTAATACTCTCCCAAGAAATACAGAAGAGAATCCAAAAGGAGAGTGCAAGGCCATTGAATTAATTACCATGGCCGAACCCACAAGAGAGGAGAAGGACGTGAATCCCAAGGAGGAAGACCTCCTGGGACGTCCAGTGATCAATAAGGAGCTTCCCTCTGAGGAACCTAAGGAATCTGAGACTCATCTAGAGACCATAGAGATTCCATTGAACCTCCTTATGCCATTCATGAGCTCTGACGAATATTCCTCTTCTGAAGAGAATGAGGATGTTACTGAAGAGCAAGCTGCCAAGTTCCTTGGTGCAATCATGAAGCTAAATGCCAAATTATTTGGTATTGAAACTTAGGAAGATGAACCTCCCTTGTTCACCAATGAACTAAGTGATCTGGATCAACTGACATTGCCTCAGAAGAGACAGGATCCTGGAAAGTTCATAATACCTTGTACCATAGGCACCATGATCTTTAAGGCTCTGTGTGACCTTGGTTCAGGAATAAACCTCATGCCCCTCTCTGTAATAGAGAAACTGGGAATCTATGGGGTGCAAGCTTCTAAAATCTCATTAGAGATGGCAGACAATTCAAGAAAACAGGTTTATGGACAAGTAGAGGACGTGTTACTAAAGGTTGAAGGCCTTTACATCCCTACTGATTTCATAGTCCTAGATATTGGAAAGGAAGAGGATGAATCCATCATCCTAGGAAGACCTTTCCTAGCCACAGCAAGAGCTGTGATTGATGTGGACAGAGGAGAATTGATCCTTCAATTAAATAAGGAAAACCTTGTTTTTACAACTCAAGGATCTCTCTCTGCATCCATGGAGAGGAAGCAGAAAAAGCTTCTCTCAAAGCAGAGTCAACCAAAGCCCCCACAGTCAAACTCTAAGTTTGGTGTTGGGAGGCCACAACCAAACTCTAAGTTTGGTGTCAAACCCCCATATCCAAACTCTAAGTTTGGTGTTGGGAGGTCTCAACAAAGGTCTGCACATCTGTGAGGCTCTATGAGAGCCCACTGTCAAGCTAGTGACATTAAAGAAGCGCTTGTTGGGAGGCAACCCAATGTTAATTTATCTAATTTTACTTTTGTTTTTCATGTTTTCTTAGGTTCATGATCATGTGGAGTCACAAAATAAACAAAAAATTTAGAAACAGAATCAAAAACAGTGGAAGAAAAATCACACCCTGGAGGAAGCACCTGTCTGGCATTCAACGCCAGAACAGAGCATGGTTCTGGCGCTGAACGCCCAAAATGGGCAGTATCTGGGCGTTGAACGCCCAAAATGGGCAGCATCTGGGCGCTGAACGCCAGAATTGCACCCTGGAGAAGAGCTGGTGCTGAATTCCCAGAACAAGCATGGTTCTGGCGTTCAACGCCAGAAATGGGCAACAAATGGGCGTTGAACGCCCAAAATGGGCACCAACCTGGCGCTGAACGCCCAGAGTTGTGTGCAAGGGTATTTTACATGCCTAATTTGGTGCAAGGTTGTAAATCCTTGAACACCTCAGGATCTGTGGACCCCACAGGATCATCTCAGGATCTGTGGACCCCACAGGATCCCCACCCACCTCACCCTCTCTCTCTCCATTCATGATCATCCCTTCTGCTTTCCATTCACCACTCACATCCATACACACATCCCTCCATCTCCTCCATATCTTTTTCTTCTTCTTCTATTCTCTCTTCTTTTGCTCGAGGACGAGCAACATTCTGAGTTTGGTGTGGTAAAAGCATAAGCTTTTTGTTTTTCCATTACCATTGATGGCACCTAAGACCGGAGAAACCTCTAGAAAAGGGGAAGGGAAGACAAAGGCTTCCACCTCCGAGTCATGGGATATGGAAAGATTCATCTCAAAGGTCTATAGATCAGTGGTAGAACATGTGGCTACAAATCAAGAGATCCCTGAGATACCTCAGGGGATGCATCTTCCTCCACAAAACTATTGGGAGAAAATCAACACCTCCCTAGGAGAATTAAGTTCCAACATGGGACAACTAAGGGTGGAACATCAAGAGCACTCCATCATCCTTCATGAAATAAGAGAAGATCAAAAAGCAATGAGGGAGGAGCAACAAAGACAAGGAAGAGACATAGAAGAGCTCAAGGACATCATTGGTTCCTCAAGAAGGAAACGCCACCATCACTAAGGTGGACTCATTCCTTATTCTTACTTTCTCTGTTTTTCGTTTTCTCTATGTTAAGTGCTTATCTATGTTTGTGTCTTCATTACATGATCATTAGTAGTTAGTAACTTTGTCGTAAAGTTATGAATGTCCTATGAATCCATCACCTCTCTTAAATGAAAAATGTTTTAATTCAAAAGAACAAGAAGTACATGAGTTTTGAATTTATCCTTGAACTTAGTTTAATTATATTGATGTGGTGACAATGCTTCTTGTTTTCTGAATGTATGCTTGAACAGTGCATATGTCTTTTGAAGTTGTTGTTTAAGAATGTTAAATATGTTGGCTCTTGAAAGAATGATGACAAGGAGACATGTTATTTGATAATCTGAAAAATCATAAAAATGATTCTTGAAGCAAGAAAAAGCAGCAAAGAACAAAGCTTGCAAAAAAAAAATAGAAAAAAAAAGCAAGCAGAAAAAGCCAAAAACTCTTAAAACCAAGAGGCAAGAGCAAAAAGCCAATAGCCCTTAAAACCAAAAGGCAAGGGTAATAAAAAGGATCTCAAGGCTTTGAGCATCAGTGGATAGGAGGGCCTAAAGGAATAAAATCCTGGCCTAAGCGGCTAAACCAAGCTGTCCTTAACCATGTGCTTGTGGCGTGTAGGTGTCAAGTGAAAACTTGAGACTGAGCAGCTAAAGTCAAGGTCCAAAGCAAAAAAAAGAGTGTGCTTAAGAACCCTGGACACCTCTAATTGGGGACTTTAGCAAAGATGAGTCACAATCTGAAAAGGTTCACCCAGTTATGTGTCTGTGGCATTTATGTATCCGGTGGTAATACTGGAAAACAAAGTGCTTAGGGCCATGGCCAAGACTCATAAAATTGCTGTGTTCAAGAATCATCATACTGAACTAGGAGAATCAATAACACTATCTGAACTCTGAGTTCCTATAGATGCCGATCATTCTGAACTTCAATGGATAAAGTGAGATGCCAAAACTATTTAAGAGGCAAAAAGCTATAAGTTCCGCTCATTTGATTTGAGCTATGTTTCATAGATAGTTTGGAATTTATAGTATATTTTCTTCTTTTTATCCTATTTGATTTTCAGTTGCTTGGGGACAAGCAACAATTTAAGTTTGGTGTTGTGATGAGCGGATAATTTATACGCTTTTTGGCATTGTTTTTAGTATGTTTTTAGTAGAATCTAGTTACTTTTAGGGATGTTTTCATTAGTTTTTATGTTAAATTCACATTTCTGGACTTTACTATGAGTTTTTATATTTTTCTGTGATTTCAGGTATTTTCTGGCTGAAATTGAGGGACTTGAGCAAAAATCAGATTCAGAGGTTGAAGAAGGACTGCTGATGCTGTTGCATTCTGACCTCCCTGCACTCAAAATGGATTTTCTGGCGCTACAGAACTCAAAATGGCGCACTTCCAATTGTATTGGAAAGTAGACATCCAGAGCTTTCCATCAATATATAATAGTCCATACTTTGCCCAAGTTTAGATGACGCAAACTGGCGTTCAACGCCAGCTCTCTGCCCAATTCTGGCGTCCAGCGCCAGAAACAAGTTGCAAAGTGGAGTTCAACGCCCAAACTGGCACAAAAGCTGGCGTTCAACTCCAAGAATGACCTCTTCACGTGTAGACTTCAAGCTCAGCCCAAGCACACACCAAGTGGGCCCCGGAAGTGGATTTATGCATCAATTACTTACTTCTGTAAACCCTAGTAGCTAGTTTATTATAAATAGGACCTTTTACTATTGTATTATCCATCCTGGATTGTATTTTGATCCTGTGATCACGTTTGGGGGCTGGCCATCTCGGCCATGTCTGGACCTTCATTACTTATGTATTTTCAACGGTAGAGTTTCTGCACTCCATAGATTAAGGTGTGGAGCTCTGCTGTTCCTCAAAGATTAATGCAAAGTACTACTGTTTTCTATTCAATTCATCTTATTTCGCTTCTAAGATATTCATTCGCACTTCAACCTGAATGTGATGAACGTGACAATCATCATCATTCCCTATGAACGTGTGCCTGACAACCACCTCCGTTCTACCTTAGATTGAATGAGTGTCTCTTAGATCTCTTAATCGGAATCTTCGTGGTGTAAGCTAGAATGATGGCGGCATTCAAGAGAATCCGGAAAGTCTAAACCTTGTCTGTGGTATTCCGAGTAGGATTCAATGATTGAATTACTGTGACGAGCTTCAAACTCGCGAGTGCTGGGCGTAGTGACAGACGCAAAAGGAGGGTGAATCCTATTCCAGCATGATCGAGAACCTCAGATGATTAGCCGTGCCGTGACAGGGCATCTTGAACCATTTTCACAAGAGGAGGGGATGTAGCCACTGACAACGGTGATGCCCTTGCATAAAGCCAGCCATGGAAAGGAGTAAGACTGATTGGATGAAGACAGCAGGAAAGCAGAAGTTCAGAGGAACGAAAGCATCTCCATACGCTTATCTGAAATTCTCACCAATGATTTACATAAGTATTTCTATCCTTATTTTAGTATTAATTTCGAAAACTCCATAACTATTTTATATCCGCCTGACTGAGATTTACAAGGTGATCATAGCTTGCTTCATACCAACAATCTCCGTGGGATTCGACCCTTACTCACGTAAGGTATTTCTTGGACGACCCAGTGCACTTGCTGGTTAGTTATGCGAAGTTGTGAAGATATGTTTAGACCATGGTCCTGTGCATCCGTTTTTGGTGCCATCGCCAGGGAATCAATTTCGAACAATAATTCACAACCTGAGTAACAATTTCGCATACCACTAGGCATGGGAATTGAGGTCACCATCCTTGTCTAACAACCATATCTTGACAATTATGAGGAACCAAGCTCATTAAGTCTACTTCCAAAAGTCTTAAGTACGTAATATCTACTCCTAGACTTGAAGTACGTCAAATGGATTTGATCACATCAACCCATAAGTCCCAACCTACCTACTAATTAGATTAATAGTGGGTTGGCGTCAATGAGTATCAAATTGACCACCAAGGGCTCCCAAATCATCAAATCCATTAGACCCAATGACTCAAGTTTACCCAATTCCCTTGACCTAGGCCAAGAGTGAAAGAAACTACTCTATAATCAAAGTAAACAATTCATCAAACACATGGTAAGCATTAACAAAAGACATGTTCAAATAGCAATTAAATTGAAGTCTACAAGTACCCACTAACAATTATCAACATACAATCATCCAAACTACAAAACTAAACATAGAAATCATCAATGTAACATCAACAAGTCAAGATTCACAACATTCATGAAATGGGTATAAAATGACAATTAACAAGGGTTCAAAAAACTATCACTAGATATAAGCAAAATTGAAACAAGGAATTCAAAATGAACAATTAAAACAAGTAATTAACAAAATTAAATTCACAATCCAACAAGGGAAGATCAAATTAAAACTAGATCTAGAGAGGAACAAGGGTTTCTCTCCCTAGAATAACCAAAGAAAAACCAAAAACTAGCTAAAATTGTGTCTTAGTGTAAAAAATGATTGATCCCCCCTTTTCCCCTAGCATCCTTGGGTCTTTTCCATGCAGAAACAGCTTGAAATTGGGCCTGATGAGCCTCAGAAATTGCCAGGCACGATTTTCTTTAATGAGGTCACGTGCAGCTTCCCACGCGTGCGCACCATGCGTGCGTGCGCGTTGATGAGAATCTTCTGATCTGCGCGGATGCATCCATCCTTGCGCGCCACTTCCAGCCAACCTCATCCACGCGTGCGCGTGGAGTGCGCAGGCACGCCGATGCTGCTTCTCCCAAGATTTCAATCCTTCATGTTCCTCTCTTTTTGTACATGCTTTCTCCCTCTCTTCTAAGTCATTCCTACCCTATAATTCCTGAAATTACTCAACAAATACATCACGGCATCGAATGGCAATAAAAGAGGATTAAAATATGGCAATTTTAAGGCAAAATAAGCATGTTTTCCATCATGGAGCAATATTGGGAAGTGAACACAAAACTATGCATTTCTTGCGAATAAGTGTGAGAAATATTGATAAAATCCCCCAAAATAAGCACAAGATAAACCATAAAATCGGGGATTATCAAATCTTCCTACACTTAAACCAAGCATGTCCTCATGCTTAAAATAAAAAGACCAATGATCATGGTGAGAAAGGGTTTATGAAATGCAAACTACCTAAATGGATGCATGCAACTAATGTAAAATCATCTACCTACTTGGTCAAGAGTTAATCTATCCTTCAAGAATACATGTGGGCATATAGGGTGAAAATAGTATGTAATTCATGAATCCTACCAAGTTGAATACCACTAAGGAGTGCATATGACTTGCTAAACAAACGCTTGTGAAAGCCGGAAACAAGCATTGAGCGTCGAACCCTCACCGGAAGTGTATCCGCTCTATTCGCTCAAGTGTATAGGGTTCGTCACTCAATCTTCTCCTAATCATGCTTTCCAAGATTTGCCTTTCATCTAACAATCAACAATTACTTAATGCATGATTACAAGTACCATGAGGTCTTATTCATGGGTTGTAACGGGGCTAGGGTGAAGGTAAGGATGTATATGGCCAAGTGGTCTTAAAATTTGAGTCCATGATCAACCTAGGATCCACTAGACACATAGAACAACCTATACTACTACAATACATTACCTAGCTACCCTTGACTTTTACTCTTTTTGCATACTCATGCATTCTTTCTAATTCACACCCATATGCATTGTTTATGTTACTTTATCTTGGGGAATCTTTGTCCCCTTTCATTGCTTTCTCTCTTTTCTTTTTATTTTTTTCTTTTTTTCTTTTTTTTTGTAATCCCCTTTTATTAGGGTTTCTTTGTGAACAAAAGTTTCAATGCATACAGTTTAATCATTCAACACATGAGTATGTTCCCAAATCCTAGAATTTCTAATTACACTACAATTACACACCTATATATCTACCCTAATTCCCCAAGTATACCCTCCTATTTGAATGATACACATCTTAACTTACCTAAGCTAATCAAGGATTCAAATTCAGGGACATTCATGGTTTTTCAATTAGGGCTGTTGATGTGCTCTATCTAAGAACAAAAGGGGGTTTATCATAGGCTCAAAATTGGTTAGCAATGGTAGATAAGAAGGTTAAGGCCATTCGGGAAAAGTGACTATTGAAATGATGGCCTCAATCATGTAAATGCATTCATACACAAAACAATGGACATATAGAATCAGACAAAGCAAGGATCACAATCATAGGGAGAGAGATATGCACACAAGAATGGAAATAATGGTTAGAAGATGTAACCATGCAACAGGCTCAAAACTTTCATGCTTGTGTTCTTAGCTCAATCACTATGTTCCAAAATACATTCTTAAAGCAAGTTTACTGCAAAAAAAAAATTTCAGAATTTTGGTAGGTCACCCAAAACACAGTTTCTTGAAGATCGAAGGGAAGAGATTGTTACCCATAGAGATCGGTCGAACGACCTCCCCACACTTTAGAAATTAGCACGGTCCTCCATGCTACGAATAATACGCAAGGGACGGTCGAGACCGGAACCTTCACTATCCCCTTCATTAGAACTCCCATCACTTGGGTTTGAGGTGGATGTGAATATTTCAGGTTCCTCCATGCTAGGGGTAACACAACGCAGAAGCTTCTTGATGTAAGTATATCGGCGGTGGTTGCACCGCTCATATCCATCAAGCTTTCGGTGAAGATCTTTTATCCTTTAATGTGTGGATCTCAGTGGTGGCGATGATGAACTAGAAGGAAAAAAAAGTGGCGGGGCTATGTCGAGGCTTGGTGTGTTCATGGGAAGGTGTAGGTATTTTTTACTTGGGACCACATCGCCCTTAGCTGGAACTATAATCTTTTTATCCTTGGCTTCCCAAGAAACACCTGCAGCAGCAAATAAATCAGATACCAATGCTGGAAATGGTAAATTATCCCGGTCGTGAACTTGACTCATCGCTTGCTTGACAAGAAGCGGAATGTTCACCGGCTTCTCCGTGAGAACACACCAAACAAGCAAGCTGAGGTCTGCCGTGAGGGACGACTTGTGGGTGCTAGGTAGCACATAGTGAGATAGGATCTGGGCCCAAGCTCTAGCTTCCACAATGAGAAAGTGAGCGTCAATGCTCTTGGGCCTCATCTGCAGTCGACCATGGATCCAAAATGCCTCTGGTTCAGCAATGACTCGGAGGATCGAGTCCCAATCGAATCCAAACATCTCTCACTGACGTAAGACTTCTTAGTATCCATCCATGTCACTTGGTACCGGTTGAACATTAAGCAATTGCTGAATAGCCTCTTTCTAAAACTGAGACTTGCTTCCGGCACATGTATACCGATTGAAGAGAGGGAAGATGGTAGTTAGTATAGAATTCTTCCACCCAAGAGAGGTTGATTTCCTTTGATTTCCTCAAGAGAAACTTCCATCCTCGCTGTTCAATGCGGGGCAAAATATAAGGAGCAACCTTGTCCGTCGGAGCGAGTAGATGCTCAGGATGATAGTTCCTTATAGCTATGGAGGGGAACATAAGTTCACAGAAGCGGTTGGGGAACCTTGAAGAATCTTTCGCCGGTTTGCCCTTGTCATTCTCATCAATAGGAGCGGGAGTCTTCCCTTTTTTAGATAGGGGTTTGGCTCCTAATGAAGAGCGCGCCTTAGAGTTTGACCTTTGGGGTGCCCTTTTTGCGGCCGGTTTCCTCGAAGCTATCTCCTTGCCTTTCTTGGTGGCCATCCTAAAAAGGAAGGGAAGGAAGGAAAATATTAAACCCAAGAATCAATTTTACAAAAAAAATTGCAAGTGACTTGTAGTGGCCATTGTGAATGTAAAAGCAAGGGTCATGACACTTGGCATAGGATGCAAGAGGAAGTAAAGCATGCAATGGCATGAGAAGAGTAATCTCAAGCATCCATAATAAAGAGTAAGTCATGTTCAACTAATATCTAATTGGCAAGTATGAACTTTAAGCACACAAATTAGACTCAATGCATTTAAGAGAAAGCGAGTGAACGAAGAGGGAGCACCAATTTAAAAGTGTGTGACTAAAATGAACCAAAATGGTATATGTGCATTTCCTCGAACACTTGGCGTGCAATAAGCAAGCAATGAGCAATTATGAGATACTAAACCAATTCAAAGCCCAAAATGGAACATCAATCATCACATAAACATCACACAATGGCAAAGCTAAGAAAAAGAATGACAAAAGATCTATTAATGCAAATTAAGCTCAAATTCAACATCCATGGAGAAATAAGGAAAAAGAAAAAGTAAGCATACAATAAGCAAAAGAGAAACTAAGTAAAGTAATAAGAAGCATCTAACTAGAAGAAATAATGCGAGGGAAAATGGAAGTAAAGAAATGGAAGAAGTGAAACCTTAAAAAGTATGAAGGAACAAGGTTGAATCTTCTTTTGTGAAGATGAGAGAGAAAATAGAGGAAGTGTAGTGCCACCGGAAAAGGTGGTTGTCGCCGGTGAGTGGCCGGAGACAGTGGTGGTGGGTTAGGGAGGAAGAAGAAGAGAAGGGAAATGATGGAGGGAGAAGGAAAAGAAACTAAGAAAGAAAAGGGGTTGAGGGTGAAAGAAAGCAGGATCAGGCGCGAAAGTATAAAACTGAGTCGTGCAATCGGCACGCGCGCGCAAGGTGCGCTGGTGGGTTGGTGAGGGTGCTAGCAGAGGACGCGTGCGCGTCAGTGGCGCACGCGCGCGAGGGAAGTTGTGCCAGAGTGAATCAGGGAGGCAGGCGCGCGGACGCACACCTTGCGCGAACGCGTGCTTGAGGTATTTCGCGACTGGCGCGAACGCGCACAACGTGTGGACGCGTCAGTTTTGGCACAGGGTTGGCCCAATTGTGGCACAACTCTCTGGTTTTTGTACCAGAGAGCCCACATATCTCCATCGGCGCGCGCAAGATGGTTAAATTGCAATGGTGCGTGCAGGCGGCATGTACGCGAACGCGTGGGTGCCTGTCACGAGCTGGGCACAAAATGGGCATGACTCTCGGGTATTTGGCCCAAGAGTGGAATTGCGTTACCGGCGCGCGCGCGCACTGTGCACTGGTGCGTCGGTGCCCTTCTTCAAAGGAATTTTTTTGTTTTCTTTATTCTTTTTTTTTTCACATCCTATCTATATGAACATCCTATCTATCCAACAAAATCAACAAAGCTAGCATTCCTATGCACTCAATCAATCATCAAGAGATCAAAAAATTCACAAGAAACTAAGGATACAAATAAGATGGTATAAACAAGGAAGATCTTACCACGGTGGGGTGCCTCCCACCAAGCACTTTTCTTTAACATCCTTAAGTTGGACGGTCCTTTTCTTAAGCTTCCTCTCTCCTTGGTGCATCCTCCAATATGTACACATCTAGCTCTTTTGGGGGCTTGCAACCATGATACTTCTTCACTCTATGTCCATTCATTTTAAAAGTTGCTTCATTCTTGGGATCAAATAATTCCACCACTCCGTAGGGCTTCATCTCTTTCACCTTGAAAGGTCCTTCCCATCTAGAGCGGAGCTTGCCAGGCATGAATCGGAGCCTTGAGTTGTAGAGGAGGACCTCATCACCTTCTTGAAAGTCTTTCTTCCGGATGTGATGGTCATGGAATGCTTTAGTCTTTTCCTTGTAGATTCGGGCATTCTCATATGACTCGTTCCTCAAACACTCAAGCTCTTCTAGTTGTAACTTCCTAGCTTCACCCGCCTTGGCCAAATCCATGTTGCACTGCTTTACTGCCCAATAGGCTCGATGCTCAATCTCCACCGGAAGGTGGCATGCCTTACCATAGATGATCTGGAAAGGACTCATCCCTATCGGAGTCTTGTAGGCTCCAATCCTTTCTTTGTGGATTGACCACTTTTTCCAAGATTCTTTTGATTTCCCGGTTGGACACTTCCGCTTGTCCATTTGTTTGCGGGTGATAAGCAGTAGCAACCTTATATGACACTCCATAGCACTTGAGCAGTGCTTCTACCTTCCTATTAAAAAAGTGGGATCCTTGGTCACTCACGATTGCTCGTGGCGACCCATAACGGCATACAATGTGATTCCTAATGAAAGAAACAACGGTATTGGCGTCGTCAAGGTGGGTAGGTATAGCCTCTACCCACTTTGACACGTAGTCAACCGCTACCAGAATCTATAGATACCCACTAGAGTTGGGAAATAATCCCATAAAGTCAATGCCCCATACATCAAATACTTCACAGAACAACATAGGTTGCTGAGGCATTTCATCCCTTTGGGATGCGTTTCCTGACTTCTGACACTGATGGCAAGACACACACAACTGGTTAGCATCTTTGAATAAGGTTGGCCACCAGAATCCACAATCCAACACTTTTTTAGCGGTCCTTTGTGGGCCAAAGTGGCCACCACATTCGGACGAATGACAAGCTTCAAGAATTGGTTGGAATTTAGACTCCGGGACATATCTTCGAATTACTTGGTCCACGCCCCTCTTCCACAAGTGAGGGTCATCCCAAATATAGTATTTGGAATCACTCCTCAACTTGTCCCTTTGGTTTTTCGAAATATTAGGAGGAAATATTTTTGCAACCAAGTAGTTCGCCATTGGGGCAAACCAAGGAAAGCTATCCGACACAGCATGTAAACTATCCAATGGGAATGAGTCATTGAAAGGAAATGGATGAATTTTTAAATTCTCAATGCGGCTTAAATGATCCGCAACTAGGTTTTAAGATCCACTCCGGTCCCTAATCTCAATGTCGAATTCTTGCAAAAGTAAGATCCAACGTATGAGTCTAGGCTTTGACTCATTCTTTGTCAATAAGCACTTTAAAGCTGCATGATCCGTGTATACCACTATCTTTGAACCTAGAAAATAAGATCTAAATTTATCTAAAGCATGAACAATAGCTAGGAGTTCTTTTTCAGTAGTGGTATAGTTGGATTGTGCTGCATCTAGTGTCTTAGAAGAGTAAGCAATGACAAAGGGGAGTTTACCATCGCACTGTGCAAGCGCGGCACCTACAGCATGGTTTGACGCATCGCACATTATCTCAAATGGCAACGTCCAGTTGGGGCCTCACATAATTGGTGCCGTGGTAAGAACTCTCCTTAGCTCTTCAAAAGCTTTTACACATTCACTATCAAACTCAAAATCCACATCTTTTTGGAGTAGGCACGATAATGGCAAAGAAATCTTGCTGAAGTCCTTGATAAAGTGCCTATAAAATCCTGCATGTCCCAAAAACGAGTGGACCTCCCTCACGGATGAGGGGTGAGGCAAAGTGGTGATAACATCGACCTTGGCCGGGTCTACAGAAATGCCTTCATGAGATACTACATGTCCTAACACTATACCTTGTCGTACCATAAAGTGACATTTTTCAAAATTTAAGACAAGGTTAATGTCAACACATCTAGCTAGGACCTTGGCCAAGTTCTCTAAACAACAATCGAATGAAGCACCATAAACGCTGAAGTCATCCATAAAAACTTCTAGACAATTCTCCATTAGATCGGAGAAGACACTCGTCATGCACTGCTGAAAAGTAGCGGGTGCGTTACATAGTCCAAATGGCATCCTTTTATAGGCAAAGGTGCCAAATAGACAAGTAAACATGGTCTTCTCCTGATCTTCAGGAGCAATATGTATCTGGAAGTAGCCAGTAAATCCATCAAGAAAGCAGTAGTGAGATTTACCTGCCAAGCGGTCTAGCATCTGATCGATGAAGGATAAGGGGTAATGGTCCTTCCGTGTGGCGGCGTTCAACCTTCTGTAGTCAATACATACTCGCCACGCATTTTGTACTCTTTTAGTGACCATTTCACCATCGTCCTTCTTGACCGTTGTGATGCCTGACTTCTTGGGGACAACCTGAACCGGGCTCACCCACTCACTGTCGGAGATTGGGTATATGATATCCGCATCCAGTAATCGGGTGACCTCTTTCTTCACTACATCGAGGATGGTTGGGTTGAGCCTCCTTTGCGGTTGCCTAACCGGCTTAGCTCCATCTTGGAGAAATATCCTATGCATGCACTTGCGGGGGTCAATTCCCACAATATCCGCCAGGCTCCATCTTATTGCTTTCTTGTACTTTCTTAGAACATCTAGGAGCTTTCCCTCTTCTTCACTAGAGAGTTCACTAGCAATAATGACCGGAAAATTTTGGTTATCCTCTAAGAAAGCTTCAAATGAGATGGAAGGGGCTTCAGTTCACTTTTTGTCTCAAGATGAGGTTCCTTTTCATCAAGCTCATGGGACTCATTCTTGACAACTTCCTCATGTTCATCCTCTTGGTAATCCGTCTCCTCAACAATGGGGTAGCACAACTTGTCATCGTCTTCTTCTTGCACTTCCGCTACCACTTCATCAATCACATCACATCGGAGCACGGAATATTCTTCGGGAGGATGTTTCATGGCTTCCTCTAAATTGAACTTGATAATCTTGTCTCCAACCCCAAAGGAATATATACCAGTGAAGGCATCTAACTTGAATTTGGAGGTTTTGAGGAAGGGTCTACCGAGTAGAACGGAGGATGAGCTTCTATTTTCTACTGGAGGCATTTCAAGGATGTAAAAGTCAACCAGAAAAACCAAATCCTTAATTGCCACGAGTACATCTTCCGCTATCCCCATCACTGTGATCACACTTTTATCGGCTAAGGCAAACCTCGCCGCCGATTTCTTCAATGGAGCTAAATTCAACCGCACATAGATAGAAAGTGGCATGATGCATACACAAGCTCCCAAGTCACACATACAATCATGAAAAGTGTGTCCACCAATACAACAAGACACTAAGCACGGCCCAGGGTCACCACATTTTCTTGGAATAGGTTCCATCAAGGAAGAAATTGAACTACCCAAGGATAATGTCTCCAATTCTCCTATCCTATCCTTGTGTGTACACAAGTCTTTCAAAAATTTTGCATACTTTGGAATTTGTTGAATAGCATCAAGGAGTGCTATGGTTACCTCTAACGTTTTTGAACACTTGAAGTATGTTCAAATCAATTTCCGGTGTTTTCTTCGCTTTCTTCACCATGGAAGGAAATGGGATAGGAATGGACTCATCCAGTATAGCTTTCCTCTTGGGTTCTTTGAGGTTAACTCCCTCTTCCTCATGCCTTTTGTCTACCACCTCTTCTTCATGTGGAGCTTCAACAACTACCTTTTCCTCATAAATTTCTCCCATGACCCTTGGAGGTATCTCCTCTAATGTAGTCCCCGACCGTAGAGTGGTGGCGTTGAGACCGCCTCTTGGGTTTGGTTGGGGTTGGGATGGAAGGTTAGAGGAACTTTTGAGGGTTGGTTGGTGTTGTTATTGGAGGTTGGTGGTTGGCTTGACATGTTCATCTTTGAAAGCATGTTGGTGAGGTTGGCCAATTGAGTATTCAAGGCCTCAAATTGAGCCTTGTTGCTCTCATCTCGTTTTTCCATGGCAGCTCTAAGCTCATCAACTTGATTGTTGGAAGATGGAGGAGTTTAGTTTTGGTTTTGTTATCTATGGTGTGGTGCTTGGTACTTGGTGTAGTTGTTTTGGTTTTGGTTGGAATGGTAGTTGGTGTTGTTATGGTGGTATTGGGATGAAGATTGGTTATTGTTGTGATGAGAAGGAGAGTTGTTCCACCTTTGGTTTTGATTGCTTCCTTGTGCATTATCCCTCCACCCTTGATGGTAATTGTTTTGACCTTGAGGAGGGTAGGGTGGACGGTTGTTGTAATTCACATTGGCCACCACAAGAGCATGTTCCTCTTGAATTTAATGGCATTGGTCGGTGTAATGTGTGGTGGTAGAGCACAAACCACAAATTCTAGGAGGGCCTTCAAGTTGAGCAACCGGAGGTGGGGCTTGGACGGCTTGGATGGAGTAGTATTCCTTTTGATCCATTTGGATTTGCATAAGGATAGTGGTTATATCCCCAAGTGCTTTGGTTAGACTTGATTCGGAAGGGGATGGTTCTACCACACCCTTTAGAGGATTGCTTCTCACCCTTGTGTGTTGTGTAGCTTCGGCAACATCCTTTATCAAATTCCAAGCTTCTCCCTCCGTCTTGTTTTTCAAAAGGGAACCGCTACTAGAAGCGGTGAGCAATCTTCTATCTTCTGCACAAAGACCTCCGGTAAAGTAGCTAATGAGCAAGTGAGTGGTCATTGATGACAAGTCATCTTAGCCTAGTTTCACTAGCCTTTTTCTTTTGTTTTCACTTGAATTGTGCACTTTCTTGAGCTACAAGTAAGCTAATATGGGTAAATTTTCATGCTTCCTTTGATTTAATCAACCATGTATGAATTCATGCTATGTCACGAGGTTTTATGCTATAATTGTCACATATTACGATAAAATGAATATCTCATGATTTTAAACATAGCTTTGATGTGTTTGGTTGATTAATGATAGGTGAAGAAATCTTGGAGAAAAGTTGAAGCAAGAAGGAATGGCTAGGAGTAAAGAGAGGACAATGGAATAAGTGAAAATGAACCAGGAAGCAAAAAGCTAGAGTAAAAGTTAGCCTCAAACTTTTGCACAAACTTTTGGGTGAAAAGTTAGCCCCAACGTTAGCCCCTAACTTTTGGGCTAACGTTGGCACATGAAAGTTACTCCCTGGGCACCAAAAGTTTGCGCCAACGTTAGCCCCTAAATTTGTGGCTAACGTTGGCATGAGAAAAACACTCCCTAGGCACCAAAAGTTTGCGCCAACGTTAGCCCCTAACTTTGTGGCTAACGTTGGCATGAGAAAAACACTCCCTGGCCACCAAAAGTTTGTGCCAATGTTAGCCTCTAACTTTTGGGCTAACGTTGGCACATGAACAATACAAAGGGGGAGCAAAATTTTGCGCCAACGTTAGCCTCTAACTTCTGGGCTAACGTTGGCGCCAAAAGTACACATAAGGAGGCCAACGCTGGAGCAAAAGTTAGACCCCTAACTTTTGCCCCAACGTGGATAGCAGCAAAGCATGGAGGCTGATAGTAAAAGTTAGAGTAAAAGTTAGCCTCAAACTTTTACTCAAACTTTTACTCAAACTTTTGCAAAACTCCAACCCGGTTCAATTGGTTCACTTTGGTTCCTCTCCAAACTCCAAGAGCAATCAACCAAGGCCTCTCTCAACCCAATTCCACCAAGAGCAAAGGCCCAACTCAAGGCTTGAAGATCATTTGAAGAAAGTGTATAAATAGGATAGAATTCAAGTTTTTCGGAGAGCTTCCCTTTTAGTTTTTCAGAATATCTTTCTTTTAAATTTGGCTTAGAGCTCACTTTTACATTTCTTAGCATTGTTGTTTTAATTCAAGAGAATTTGGGAGGAGAATTGATCTCTCTTCTTCCTTGTTCTTGCCCAGCATTCTTTACATTTCTTGTCTTGGATCTTGGGTGGAGAATTGAAGAAATTCTGTTTTAATCTCACCTTGGGATCTTGTTTAATTTTCTGCTTAATTGAATTTCAGTTTCGGTCACTTGCTTCTTCATGTACTTTCTTTGCAATCTACAATCTCTTTTGCATTTGTTCTTGTTGGATCTGGGAAGGCACTGAGATCTAGACTTGGTTTTCTAGTCTCTTGGGTCCTGAGATTCGGATTTCCCATTTCCCACTCCCTGTTTACTGTTTTCATGCTTATTTACATTTCTGTTTTGAGATCCAGTTTGATTCAAGACATCCTTTACTTCTCTGTTTGTTGCAATTTACTTTTCCTTGTTTAATTCCTGCAAATCCAACTCCCAATTCCCTTTACAATTCAAGCCATTTACATTTCTTGCACTTTAAGATTTTGCAATTTACATTTCTTGCGTTCTAAGTTTCTGCCATTTAATTTCTTGTTCTTTAAGATTCAGCACTTTAAATTCCAGTTCTCTTTAATTTCATGCCAATTACTCATTCCCTTTTACTTTCTATGCAATTTAAATTCTGCAAATCACAAATCTCTCAACCAAATCTTGATTCGCTTGACTAAATCAACCACTAAACTAAAATTGCTCAATCCTTCAATCCCTGTGGGATCGACCTCACTCCCGTGAGTTATTATTACTTGATGCGACCCGGTGCACTTGCCGGTTAGATTTGGGTGTTTTGGAGAAATTCGTTTTTCCGCGAAAATATCCCATCAAGTTTTTGGCGCCGATGCCCGGGATTGATTAGATTGACAATGATTAAGTGAAGTGGTAGTTTAGATCAAGCACTTTTTCTTTAATTTTTGACTAACCCACTAACTGTTTGAAGTTTTGTCTCAACTGACTACACTCAACTTGCAAAAGTATCACTGTGTGTTCCGTTGTTGATTTATATGTCATAGGGAAGAAGAGCAGCCAAAAGGAAGGATATCATTGAAGAAGGAGTTTTTGAGAAAGAAGAACATCACAACATGAAGCCACAACTCATTACACTAGTAGAGAACAATTGTTCCTATGGTGGAAATCCCTTGGAGGACCCTAAACAGCACCTATCCATTTTTCTGAAAACTTGTGGTGCTGTCAATCTCAATGGTGTAAACCATGATACCATTAAGCTCTTGTTATTTCCCTTCTCACTGAAGGATGAAGCGGCACAATGGCTTGAAACCTTTCCCCAAGGAAGTATAACTAGTTGGGATGAATTGGTTGCCAAGTTTCTAGCCAAATTCTCCTCATCCCAACAACACATCAAGATGAAAGAAGGAGTACATCCATTCATACAGAGAGAGGAAGAACCATTGTTCAAAGCATGGGAAAGATACAAGAAAGCAAGTGACAAGGTGGATTTTCAAGCATTCTATGATGGATTAACCTCAGAAACAAGAAGAGCAGTAGATTACTTCTCAGATGGCCTACTCAAGGCAACAGCAACCATCCAAGGAACTGCAGAGTTCAGTGACAAAAGAGCCAATAACCAACACTCATTTGAGATGCCACGGAATGCAATTTCAAAAAAGGAAGTAATGAATCTTGAAGGAGTGAGAGCAATCATGAATCAAAACAAACAGCTATACCAACAAACTCAGCAGCAATTGGAATCAATAGCTAGACAAATTGATTCTCTACATTCTGCCACAGTGACTGCACAATTTCCACCATGGAAACCACATTCTTATCTAAGAATGAGGGAATCTCAGCATCAGGAACAAAGGGACTTCAACTATAACAACCCCAACTTCCCAAACCTGCAAAAACACCACCATACCAAAAAAAATCACTACACACCACCCCAATATACACACCTCCAGCCCTGTCCTACCTCACCACCTGCCCAACATGACTTACATCAATCACCACAATTAACACAGCCACAACCAATCCTAAACTTCCAAAGACTCTATGTTCTAGAAATGATGATGGAAAGGTTTATAAAAATTCAAGAAATGACAATAATAGAGCAGGAGGATATAAGGAAAAGCCAAGAGGCATATCTCAAGAGAATTGAAAGGTACATGGAACAACTGGTTCAAAACCTTGCTAAACTGGGCGAGAGAGAGGGAGATATGTCCCTAAGAGCCACTGAAGATGACTCAAAGAACAATGAAAAAGCTGCTGGGTTGAAAGGGAAAGCAGTTATGGAAAACAGTGAGAAGGCTACGGGAAAAGAAACAACTATCAAGGAGAAGCCTACGGTGAGAGGAGGAAACCAAAGACAACAGAAACCTCAACTTCCATGATCAGAGGATGAAGGATGTCAAGCTAGTGACAATAAAAGAGCGCTTGTTGGGAGGCAACCCAACCTGAGGTAGTTTTCTGTTCATAACTATTTTAATAAAAAGGTTAATTAGTTTTATCTATAATGCAAGAAGCTAAGTTTGGTGTTTCACCAAAATCCCATTATAAAACACATTCTCACTTTCTGCATAATGCTGGCTTCAAGCATGTTGGATGAACTAGTTAACTATTCTGCTGTTTCCTAGTTTTCAGTTTTATTGCTTTTGAAAAAGAAGAAGAAAAGAAAAAAAATTATCACACATGGTTAATTTCATGCATAAAAACCATTGGCAAGGTACTAAGTTTGGTGTTCCCACACCAAAGTAAGTTCAAAAGCCCATAAATAAATCAGCCAGACTAACCATTGTTTCCAAGTGCTTGGGGAACAAGCAACTTTCAATATCATTGCAGAGCATCATACAAGCCTTTGGGAGGATTAAGCATCATCAAAAAAAAAATGAAAGAGGAATGTGTGGATTAGTAATGATGATGATGAGGAGTGAAGCAAGCGAACTCCAAAAGGTTGTATTGTTAAGTGATTATCTTACATCAAACACTGCTATGATTGAGAGTGGTTTAGTTTCCCTGATTATCTATCTGCATAGCATAGTTTTTCTGTAATTCAATAAGCAAGATGCTTGATCATTCACAACATTTTTCTCTTCAAAACTTGTTTGCACTCAATGTTCAAAAATGCATCACATGAAAGTTCTTTGAAAAGAAGGATTGAGGAATTAAACAATTTTGAGGCAAGCAAAAGATTAGGAGAAGTGGTGGTTCTAGTTGTATGATTATGTATTGAGGTTGCATGCTTGTTAAAACTTGCATGGGAGCTCATAGGCTGGACATGAAGTTCAAAGAAGTATTGTGGAGATTCTCAAAAATTTATTGATCCAAGAAGCAGCAAACAAAACAAAAGAAAGAAAAGAAAATACAAAAACAAAAAGAACATGGCCCAAGGCTCTGAGCATCAATTACTAGGCAGAAAAGAAAGAAGAAACAATGACTCAAAGAGTTGTTAGCCTAGTAAAATGCTTGTGGTTGAGTTGTGTCAAAGAAAGAGGCTTGAGCAAGTAAATCCTTAGGGGTGCTTCAACATCTAATACCTTAAAACCAACTGGTTTAGGAGTATTGATTGAAAGCTTATTTAAAGAGCCGCTTTGAGACATGACACTTAGAGTCAAGGCCAAAGCAAAGAAACTATAAGCTGCTTCAAGGTGACTACATATAAAGAGATCTCCATGATACCATTTGGATGAAAATCCTAAGACCTAAGACTCCCAATATGTGAGGACTAGTAAGCACTAAAGCCCTTGCATGAGCATATGATTTAGAATTTACCCCACTGTTACTTGATCACTTCACTAACAGGACCTTACAATTTATTCTTCAATCCATCTTAATTGAAAGAACCTCTGAGCATAATTCATTTCTTGCTTGGGGACAAGCAAGCTTTAAGTTTGGTGTTGTGATGACAAGTCATCTTAGCCTAGTTTCACTAGCCTTTTTCTTTTGTTTTCACTTGAATTGTGCACTTTCTTGAGCTACAAGTAAGCTAATATGGGTAAATTTTCATGCTTCCTTTGATTTAATCAACCATGTATGAATTCATGCTATGTCATGAGGTTTTATGCTATAATTGTCACATATTACGATAAAATGAATATCTCATGATTTTAAGCATAGCTTTGATGTGTTTGGTTGATTAATGATAGGTGAAGAAAGCTTGGAGAAAAGTTGAAGCAAGAAGGAATGGCTAGGAGTAAAGAGAGGACAATGGAATAAGTGAAAATGAACCAGGAAGCAAAACTTTTGCACAAACTTTTGGGTGAAAAGTTAGCCCCAACGTTAGCCCCTAACTTTTGGGCTAACGTTGGCACATGAAAGTTACTCCCTGGGCACCAAAAGTTTGCGCCAACGTTAGCCCCTAACTTTGTGGCTAACGTTGGCATGAGAAAAACACTCCCTGGGCACCAAAAGTTTGCGCCAACGTTAGCCCCTAACTTTGTGGCTAACGTTGGCATGAGAAAAACACTCCCTGGCCACCAAAAGTTTGCGCCAACGTTAGCCTCTAACTTTTGGGCTAATGTTGGCACATGAACAATACAAAGGGGGAGCAAAAGTTTGCGCCAACGTTAGCCTCTAACTTCTGGGCTAACGTTGGCGCCAAAAGTACACATAAGGAGGCCAACGTTGGAGCAAAAGTTAGACCCCTAACTTTTGCCCCAACGTGGATAGCAGCAAAGCATGGAGGCTGATAGTAAAAGTTAGAGTGAAAGTTAGCCTCAAACTTTTACTCAAACTTTTTCTCAAACTTTTGCAAAACTCCAACCTGGTTCAATTGGTTCACTTTGGTTCCTCTCCAAACTCCAAGAGCAATCAACCAAGGCCTCTCTCAACCCAATTCCACCAAGAGCAAAGGCCCAACTCAAGGCTTGAAGATCATTTGAAGAAAGTGTATAAATAGGATAGAATTCAAGTTTTTCGGAGAGCTTCCCTTTTAGTTTTTCAGAATAGCTTTCTTTTAAATTTGGCTTAGAGCTCACTTTTACATTTCTTAGCATTGTTGTTTTAATTCAAGAGAATTTGGGAGGAGAATTGATCTCTCTTCTTCCTTGTTCTTGCCCAGCATTCTTTACATTTCTTGTCTTGGATCTTGGGTGGAGAATTGAAGAAATTCTGTTTCAATCTCACCTTGGGATCTTGTTTAATTTTCTGCTTAATTGAATTTCAGTTTCGGTCACTTGCTTCTTCATCTACTTTCTTTGCAATCTACAATCTCTTTTGCATTTGTTCTTGTTGGATCTGGGAAGGCACTGAGATCTAGACTTGGTTTTCTAGTCTCTTGGGTCCTGAGATTCGGATTTCCCATTTCCCACTCCCTGTTTACTGTTTTCATGCTTATTTACATTTCTGTTTTGAGATCCGGTTTGATTCAAGACATCCTTTACTTCTCTGTTTGTTGCAATTTACTTTTCCTTGTTTAATTCCTGCAAATCCAACTCCCAATTCCCTTTACAATTCAAGCCATTTACATTTCTTGCACTTTAAGATTTTGCAATTTACATTTCTTGCGTTCTAAGTTTCTGCCATTTAATTTCTTGTTCTTTAAGATTCAGCACTTTAAATTCCAGTTCTCTTTAATTTCATGCCATTTACTCATTCCCTTTTACTTTCTATGCAATTTAAATTCTGCAAATCACAAATCTCTCAACCAAATCTTGATTCGCTTGACTAAATCAACCACTAAACTAAAATTGCTCAATCCTTCAATCCCTGTGGGATCGACCTCACTCCCGTGAGTTATTATTACTTGATGCGACCCGGTGCACTTGCCGGTTAGATTTGGGTGTTTTGGAGAAATTCGTTTTTCCGCGAAAATATCCCATCAAGTTTTTGGCGCCGATGCCCGGGATTGATTAGATTGACAATGATTAAGTGAAGTGGTAGTTTAGATCAAGCACTTTTTCTTTAATTTTTGACTAACCCACTAACTGTTTGAAGTTTTGTCTCAACTGACTACACTCAACTTGCAAAAGTATCACTGTGTGTTCCGTTGTTGATTTATATGTCATAGGGAAGAAGAGCAGCCAAAAGGAAGGATATCATTGAAGAAGGAGTTTCTGAGAAAGAAGAACATCACAACATGAAGCCACAACTCATTACACTAGTAGAGAACAATTGTTCCTATGGTGGAAATCCCTTGGAGGACCCTAAACAGCACCTATCCATTTTTCTGAAAACTTGTGGTACTGTCAATCTCAATGGTGTAAACCATGATACCATTAAGCTCTTGTTATTTCCCTTCTCACTGAAAGATGAAGCGGCACAATGGCTTGAAACCTTTCCCCAAGGAAGTATAACTAGTTGGGATGAATTGGTTGCCAAGTTTCTAGCCAAATTCTCCTCATCCCAACAACACATCAAGATGAAAGAAGGAGTACATCCATTCATACAGAGAGAGGAAGAACCATTGTTCAAAGCATGGGAAAGATACAAGAAAGCAAGTGACAAGGTGGATTTTCAAGCATTCTATGAAGGATTAACCTCAGAAACAAGAAGAGCAGTAGATTACTTCTCAGATGGCCTACTCAAGGCAACAGCAACCATCCAAGGAACTGCAGAGTTCAGTGACAAAAGAGCCAATAACCAACACTCATTTGAGATGCCACGGAATGCAATTTCAGAAAAGGAAGTAATGAATCTTGAAGGAGTGAGAGCAATCATGAATCAAAACAAACAGCTATACTAGCAAACTTAGCAGCAATTGGAATCAATAGCTAGACAAATTGATTCTCTACATTCTGCCACAGTGACTGCACAATTTCCACCATGGAAACCACATTCTTATCTAAGAATGAGGGAATCTCAGCATCAGGAACAAAGGGACTTCAACTATAACAACCCCAACTTCCCAAACCTGCAAAAACACCACCATACCAACAAAAATCACTACACACCAGCCCAATATACACACCTCCAGCCCTGTCCTACCTCACCACCTGCCCAACATGACTTACATCAATCACCACAATTAACACAGCCACAACCAATCCTAAACTTCCAAAGACTCTATGTTCTAGAAATGATGATGGAAAGGTTTATAAAAACCATGATAGCTACCTCATCGGCTCCATGCCTTCGAGCCGTAGAACAAGCAACTTGAAAATCCTTCAAATGTCGTATGGTGTCTTGACCCGGCAACCCATGATACTTAGGAAGTAGATTTATCAAGCTACTCTTCAACTCAAAGTTTGGATCAAGGTTAGGATACCTTGCTTGCAACGGTTGAAGTATGATATCCGGAGCTCCTTGCTCCTGCAAAGTGATCCGGCGTGGCTCCGCCATGTGTGGCTCACCTGTAGGGTGCAAAGATGTATTAGTAGTGCCAACAGAAGAATATGAAGTAGCGGACTCCAAGTCACTCTCGGTGACGTCTAGTGATTCGGTATTTTCCTCAAGAGAGGCCGAAGTACTAGGCGTATAGTCCAACCGTCGTCTAACTTGCCGAGTGTGTAACAAAGTTCTTTCAATCTCGGGATCAAAATTTGCTAAGCTAGAATTCGGTTGAGACCGAGTCATCAAACTTGAAAGTCATAGCACAAATGCAAAAGAAATCTAAACTATAGCTAAGTATTGAAAGAAGTAAAATATCTACAATATTCACATATTCACATAACCAATATCAAGGCATACGTTGCAACCATTCCCCGGCAACGGCGCCAAAAATTTGACGGGCCCCAAGGGTGTTTTGGTAAAGATTTTCTTCAATAAGATTACGTTGCGAGTATAGCTCTACCAACAACAATCCTCGGGTGTTAAATTTAGAAGAGGAATTTGGTTGTCACATGTTCAACCCCAATAGAAATAACCAAATTATTCAAACCTCGGGTCGTCTCAGAAGGAATGGGCAAACATGTGCTTCAACATTGGTTAGAAATTCGGGGTTGTGAGTTATGAGCATGAAAATAAATGGGAATCTTAACAAGCAAGTAATCTTAAATTGTAACAAACTAATTCAATTAACTAAGCAAAACATGAGCAATTCCAATGAACAAGCAACATTTCACTTAATTCTATTATAAACCAAACAAGTGACTAACACTAAAGCAAGTAGTTGAGAAATTTGGTGTTCAAATATGAATAATAAAAGCAACTCTTGGCTAGGCATGGGAATTGAGGTCACCATCCTTGTCTAACAACCATATCTTGACAATTATGAGGAACCAAGCTCATTAAGTCTACTTCCAAAAGTCTTAAGTACGTAATATCTACTCCTAGACTTGAAGTACGTCAAATGGCTTTGATCACATCAACCTATAAGTCCCAACCTACCTACTAATTAGATTAGTAGTGGGTTGGCGTCAATGAGTATCAAATTGACCACCAAGGGCTCCCAAATCATCAAATCCATTAGACCCAATGACGCAAGTTTACCCAATTTCCTTGACCTAGGCGAAGAGTGAAAGAAACTACTCCATAATCAAAGTAAACTATTCATCAAGCACATGGTAAGCATTAACAAAAAACATGTTCAAATAGCAATTAAATTAAAATCTACAAGTACCCACTAACAATTATCAACATACAATCATCCAAACAACAAAACTAAACATAGAAATCATCAATGTAACATCAACAAGTCAAGATTCACAACATTCATGAAATGGGTATAAAATGACAATTAACAAGGGTTCATAAAACTATCACTATATATAAGCAAAATTGTAACAAGAAATTCAAATTGAACAATTAAAACTAGTAATTAAGAAAATCCAATTCACAATCCAACAAGGGAAGATCAAATTAAAACTAGATCTAGAGAGGAACAAGGGTTTCTCTCCCTAGAATAACCAAAAAAAAACCAAAAACTAGCTAAAATTGTGTCTTAGTGTAAAAAATGATTGATCCCCCCTTTACCCCTAGCATCTTTGGGTATTTTCCATGCAGAAACAGCTTGAAATTGGGCCTGATGAGCCTGAGGAATTGCCAGTAACGATTTCCTTTAATGAGGTCACGTGCAGCTTCCCACGCGTGTGCGCCATGCGTACTTGCGCGCCGATTGCTTTTGCGATCCACGCGTGCGCGCCAAGTGCGCATGCGCGTCGCTTCCAGCCAACCTCATCCACGCGTGCGCGTGGAGTGCGCGGGCGCATGGAGTGCGCGGGCGTGCCGATGCTGCTTCTCCCAAGATTTCAATCCTTCATGTTCCTCTCTTTTTGTACATGCTTTCTCCCTCTCTTCTAAGTCATTCCTACCCTATAATTCCTGAAATTACTCAACAAATACATCACGGCATCGAATGGCAATAGAAAAGGATTAAAATATGACAATTTTTTAAGGCAAAATAAGCATGTTTTCCATCATGGAGCAATATTGGGAAGTGAACACAAAACTATGCATTTCTTGCGAATAAGTGTGAGAAATATTGATAAAATCCCCCAAAATAAGCACAAGATAAACCATAAAATCGGGGTTTAATAATCATCAAGTGACACTCATCACCATTCTCACTTTTGAATGCGTGCCTGACAAACACTTCCGCTCTACATGAAAACAAGCTTGAATGCATATCTCTTAGCCTCCATTCTGAAAGATTGGAGTCTTCGTGGTATAAGCTAGAATCAATTAGCACCATTCTTGAGATCCGGAAAGTCTAAACCTTGATTGTGGTATTCCATGTAGGATCTAGGATGGGATGACTATGACGAGCTTCAAACTCGCGAGTGTTAGGCGTAGTGACAGACGCAAAAGAATCAATGAATCCTATTCCAACATGAGTGAAAATCGACAGATGATTAGCCGTGCGGTGACAGCGCATTTGGATCATTTTCACTGAGAGTACGGACGGTAGCCATTGACAACGGTGATCCCCCAACATATAGCTTGCCATGGAAAGGAATATGAATGATTGAATGAAGGCAGTAGGAAAGCAGAGATTCAGAAGGAGCAAAGCATCTCCATACGCTTATCTGAAATTTTCACCAATGAATTACATAAGTATCTCTATCTTACCTTAGATTTTATTTATCTTTTAATTATCAAAACCTCATAACCAGTTAAATCTGCTAGTCTGGGATTTACAAGATGACCATAGCTTGCTTCAAGCTGACAATCTCCGTGGGATCGACCCTTACTCACGTAAGGTTTATTACTTGGACAACCCAGTGCACTTGCTAGTTAGTTGTGCGGAGTTGTGAAAAGGATTTGAGATTACAATCGTGCGTACCATGTTTTTAGCGCCGTTGAGATCACAATTTTGTGCACCAAGTTTTTGGCAACGTTGCCGGGGATTGTTTGAGTTTGGACAACTGACGGTTGATCTTGTTGCTCAGATTAGGTAATTTTATTTTAATTTTAAGCTTTTTGTTTTTATTATTTTTATTTTCGAAAAATTTTCAAAAAAACAAATTATTCTATGTCTTCAAAATTTTTAAGAATGAACTCTAGAGTTTCATGATGATTTGTTGAAGTCTGGCTGGCTGTGAAGCCATGTCTAATCTTTTGGACCGAGGTTTCAACTTATCATCACAAGAGCTTGTTGATTTCTATCAATCTTGCTATTGAATGTAATGATCTGTAAAAGCTTTGCTGGCCATTGACCATGTCTAGTGTTTTGGACCGAAGCTTTCACTGAAAGCTTGGCTGGCTAGTAAGCCATGTCTAAATTCCTGGACAGAAGTTTTTAGACTAACATTGCATGATTCCTGGAATTCCTATTAAAAATTTTGAATTTATTTATTTTCTTTTTCAAAATAATTTTCGAAAAATACAAAAAAAGTTAATAAAATCATAAAACCAAAAATAATTTTGTGTTTCTTGTTTGAGTCTAGTGTCAAATTGTATGTTTGGTGTCAATTGCATCTTTTTAACTTTTCTTAAAATTTTCGAAAACTCATGCATAGTGTTCTTCATGATCTTCTTTGTTTGACCATTGCATTTTCATGTTTTGTGTCTTTTCTTGTTTTTCATATGCATTTTCAATTTGCTAGTGTCTAAACATTGAAAATTTCTAAGTTTGGTGTCTTGCATGTGTGTCTTTTCCTAAAAATTTTCAAAAATAAGTTCTTGGTGTTCATCTTGACATTCAAAGTGTTCTTGGTGTTCATCTTGACATTCAAAGTGTTCTTGCATGCATTACTTATTTTGATCTTAAATTTTTATGTTTTGTTTCATTTTTTGTTGTTTAATAGAAAAAGAGAAAAACATCAAAATGATATCTTTTTTTCTCTCTCCTCATTAAAAATTCAAAAATCAAAAAAATATCTTTCCCTTATTCTTCTCAAAAATTTCGAATATTTGAGTTGACTTTTTCAAAAATTTTTAAAAATCTAGTTATTTCTTATGAGTAAAGTCAAATTTTCAATTTAAAAATCCTATCTTTTCAAAACCTTTTAAAAAATCAAATCTTTTTCATTTTTTCTTTCATTGTTTTCGAAAATTTTAAAGATTGATTTTCAAAATCTTTTTCTTATTTTTATCTCATATTTTCCAAAATCTTTACTAACAATTAATGTGATTGATTCAAAATTTTAAGTTATTACTTGCCTATTAAGAAAGGTTCAATCTTTAATTTTAGAATCATATCTTTTTGTTTCTTGTTAGTCAAGTAATCAACTTTAATTTCAAAAATCAAATCTTTTTAAATTTCTTTTTCAAATCTTTTTCAAAATAAATTTTAATCATATCTTTTTCAAAACTTAATTTCAAAATCTTTTCTAACTTCTTATCTTTTCAAAATTGATTTTCAAATATTTTTCAATTAACTACTTAACTTTTTGTTTGATTTTAAAAGTTTTCTATTTCAATAATAACTTTTCTCTAAAATTTGAAAAATAAATAAATTAGTTACTATTTGTTATCTTTTTCAATTTTTATTTTGTTTCTCTTTTTAATTTTCGAATACTAACCAATAATTAAAATAAAAACAAAAATATTTTTCTTTTATTTTAAATTAAATTCGAATTCTCTCTCCTTCTCATCTCTTTCTATTTATTTATTTATCTACTAACACTCTTCTTCCACTCATAATTTGAACCCCCTCTTCTTCTCTATGTTCAAATTTTTCTCTTCTCCTCCTTCTATTCTTCTCTTCTTCTACTCACATAAAGGAATCTCTATACTGTGACATAGAAAATTCCATATTTTCTTTGTTCTCTTCTCTTTCATATGAGCAGGAACAAGGATAAAGGCATTCTTGTTGAAGCTGATCCTGAACATGAAAGGACTCTTAAGAGGAAACTAAGAGTAGCCAAAGCATAATACTCTAAATAGGACCTAACTGAAATTTTCGAAACAGAGAAAACAACTATGGCCGAACCCAACAACAACAATGCAAGGAAGGTGCTTGGTGATTTCACTACACCAACTTCCAATTTCTATGGAAGAAGCATCTCAATTCCTGCCATTGGAGCAAACAACTTTGAGCTTAAGCCTCAATTAGTTTCTCTAATGCAACAGAATTGCAAATTTCATGGACTTCCATTGGAAGATCCTCATCAGTTCTTATCTGAGTTCTTGCAAATCTGTGACACTGTCAAGACCAATGGAGTTGATCCCGAGGTCTACAAGCTTATGCTTTTCCCTTTTGTTGTAAGAGACAGAGCTAGAACATGGTTAGATTCACAACCTAAGGAAAGCCTAAACTCTTGGGAAAAGCTAGTCAGTGCTTTCCTGGCCAAATTCTTTCCACCTCAAAAGATGAGCAAGCTTAGAGTGGAAATCCAAACCTTCAGACAAAAGGAAGGTGAGTCCCTCTATGAAGCTTGGGAAATATATAAGCAATTGATCAAAAGGTGTCCTTCTGACTTGCTTCCAGAACAGAGCATCATATGTATATTCTATGATGGTCTGTCTGAGTTGTCAAAAATGTCATTGGACCATTCTGCAGGAGGATCTCTTCATCTGAAAACCCCTGTAGAAGCTCAGGAACTCATTGAAATGGTTGCAAATAACCAGTTCATGTACACCTCTGAGAGGAGTCCTATGAACAATGGGACGCCTCAGAAAAAGGGAGTTCTTGAAATTGATACTCTGAATGCCATATTGACTTAGAACAAAATATTAACTCAGCAAGCCAATATGATTTCTCAGAGTCTGAATGGATTGCAAGCTGCATCCAACAGTACTAAAGAAGCATCTTCTGAAGAAGAAACTTATGATCCTGAGAACCCTGCAATGGCAGAGGTGAATTACATGGGAGAACCCTATGGAAACACCTATAATCCTTCATAGAGAAATCATCCTAATCTCTCATGGAAGGATCAACAGAAGCCTCAACAAGGCTTCAACAATAATGGTGGAAGAAATAGGTTTAGCAATAGCAAGCTTTTTCCATCATCTTCTCAACAACAGACAGAGAATTCTGAACAGAGCCATTATGGCCTGGAAACCATAGTCTTTGATCTATCCAAGACCACACTAAGTTTCATGAATGAAACAAGGTCCTCCATTAGAAATTTGGAGGCACAGGTGGGTCAGCTGGGTAAGAAGATTACTGAAACTCCTCCCAGTACTCTCACAAGCAATACAGAAGAAAATCCCAAGAGAGAGTGCAAGGCCATAACCATGACCAACATGGCCGAACCTGGAGAGAGTGAGGAGGACGTGAGTCCCAGTGAGAAAAGCCTCATGGGACGTCCTCTAGACAGAAAGGAGTTTCCCTTTGAGGATCCAAAGGAATCTGAGGCTTATACAGAGACCATAGAGATTCCATTGAACTTCCTTCTGCCATTCATGAGCTCTGATGAATATTCTTCCTCTGAAGAGGATGAAGACATCATTGAAGAGCAAGTTGCTAAATATCTAGGAACAATCATGAAGCTGAATGACAAGTTATTTAGTAATAAGACTTGGGAGGACAAACCCCCCTTGTTCACCAATGAACTAAGTGCATTAATGAGGCAGACATTGCTTCAGAAGAAACCGCATCCTGGAAAATTCTTCATACCTTGTACCATAGGCACCATGATCTTTGAGAAGGCTCTGTTTGACCTAGGGTCAGGGATAAACCACATGCCACTATCTGTAATGGAGAAACTGGGAATCTTTGAGGTGAAAGCTGTAAGAATCTCACTAGAGATGGCAGACAAATCAATGAAACTGGCTTATGGACTAGTAGAGGATGTGCTAGTGAAAGTTGCAGGCCTTTACATCCCTGCTGATTTCATAATCCTAGACACTGGAAAGGATGAGGATGAATCCATCATCCTTGGCAGACCCTTCCTAGCCATAGCAAAAGCTGTGATTAATGTTGACAGAGGAGAGATGGTCCTTCAGTTGAATGAGGACTACCTTGTATTCAAGACTCAAGGTTCTCCTTCTGTAACCATGGAGAGGAAGCATGAAAAGCTTCTCTCAATACAGAGTCAAACAAAACCTCCACATTCAAACTCTAAGTTTGGTGTTGGAAGGCCACAACCAAACTCTAAGTTTGGTGTTGAAAGGCCTCAACCCTGCTCTGATTATCTGTGAGGCTCCATGAGAGCTCACTGTCAAGCTATTGACATTAAAGAAGCACTTATTGGGAGGCAATCCAATGTTATTTAATTATATCTATTTATTTTCCATTGTTATTTTATGTTTTCTGTAGGTTGATGATCATGTGAAGTCACAAAAGCAACTGAAAAATAAAAAATATAATGAAAAATAGCATTAAAAATAGCTCACCCTAGAGGAAAAGCTTACTGGCATTTAAACGCCAGTAAGAGTAACAGAATGGGCGTTAAACGCCCAGTCTAGCACCATTCTGGGCGTTAAACGCCAGAAATAGGCACCAGACTGGCATTTAACGCCAAAACAGGACACCAAGTTGGCGTTAAATGCCAAGAAAGGGAGAAAAGCTGGCGTTAAACGCCAGAAACAAGCAGCAACCTGGTGTTTAACGCCAGAAGTGCACTCTAAGGGCATTTTGCATGCCTAAATGGAGCAGGGATGCTAAGTCCTTGACCCATCAGGATCTGTGGACCCCACAGGATCCCCACCAACCTCAACTCATTCTCTCTTCTTCACACCTTTTCATGACACTTTTCCCCAATTACCCTTCACCAATCACCTCATATCTCTTCCCAAATACCCTTCACCAATCACCTTCATATCTCTTCCCAAATACCCTTCACCAATCACCTCATTCACTTTTCCCCAAAACACCACCTACCTTCAATTTCAAAATTCTTTTTCCCTCCCAAACCCAACCCCAAATACACGAACCTAACCCTCCTCCCACTTTTATATATACCCCTCATCACTTCTTCAATTTCACACATCACAAACACCTTATACCCCCTTGGCCTAATTCACCCTCTCCCTCCATCTCCTCCATTTTCTTCTTCTTCTCCTTCATTCTTTCTTCTTTACTTGAGAACGAGCAAACTTTTTAAGTTTGGTGTGGTAAAAGCATTGCTTTTTGTTTTTCCATAACCATGTATGGCACCTAAGGCCGGAGAAACCTCTAGAAAGAGGAAAGGGAAGGCAAAAGCTTCCACCTACGAGTCATGGGAGATGGAGAGATTCATCTCAAAGGTCCATCAAGACCACTTCTATGAAGTTGTAGCCAAGAAGAAGGTGATCCCTGAGGTCCCTTTCATGCTCAAAAGGAGCGAGTATCCGGAGATCCGACATGAGATTAGAAGAAGAGGATGGGAAGTTCTCTCCAATCCTATTCAACAAGTTAGAATCTTAATGGTTCAAGAGTTCTATGCAAACGCATGGATCACTAGGAACCATGATCAAAGTATGAACCTGAATCTAAAGAATTGGCTTTCAATGGTTCGGGGGAAATACTTAGATTTCAGTCTGGAAAATGTAAGGTTGGCGTTCAACGTGCCAATGATGCAAGAAAATGCACGCCCCTACACTAGAAAGGTCAACTTTGATCAAAGGTTGGACCAAGTCCTCATGGACATATGTGTGGAAGGAGCTCAATGGAAAAGAGACTCAAGAGGCAACCCGGTTCAATTGAGAAGACCGGACCTTAAGCCTGTGGCTAGAGGATGGTTAGAGTTCATCCAACGCTCTATCATTCCTACTAGCAACCGATCCGAAGAAACTGTGGATCGGGCCATCATGATCTATAGTATCATGATTGGGGAGGAAGTGAAAGTTCATGAGATTATACCTCAAGAACTCTACAAGGTGGCTGACAAGCACTCTACTTTGGCAAGGTTAGCCTTTCCTCACCTCATTTGTCACCTCTGCAATTCGGCTGGGATTGTCATAGAGGGAGACATCCTCATTGAAGAGGACAAGCCCATCATTAAAAAGAGGATGGAGCAAACAAGAGAGCCCACGCATGGACCTCAACAAGAGCATGAGGAAATTCTTCATCATGAAATCCCTGAGATGCCTCAAGGGATGCACTTTCCTCCACAAAACTATTGGGAGCAAATTAACACCTCCCTAGGAGAATTAAGTTCCAACATGGGACAACTAAGGGTGGGGCACCAATAGCACTCCATCATTCTCCATGAGATTAGAGAAGATCAAAGAGCTATGAGGGAGGAGCAACAAAGGCAAGGAAGAGACATAGAGGAGCTCAAGAGCACCATTGGTTCTTCAAAAGGAAGAAGATGCCACCCTCACTAAGGTGGACCCGATCCTTAATCTCCTTGTCTATTTATTTTCTCTGTTTTTGTTATCTATGCTTTATGTTTATGTTTGTGTCTTTATTACATGATCATTAGCGTCTAGTGTCTATGCCTTAAAAGCTATGAATGTCCTATGAATCCATCACCTTTCTTAAATGAAAAATGTTTTTAATTACAAAAGAACAAGAATTACATGGTTTCAAATTATATCTTGAAATTAGTTTAATTATTTTGATGTGGTGGCAATACCTTTTGTTTTCTGAATGAATGCTTGAACAGTGCATATTTTTGAATTTGTTGTTTATGAATGTTAAAATTGTTGGCTCTTGAAAGAATAATGAAAAAGCTGAAATATTATTGATAATATGAAAAATCATAAAATTGATTCTTGAAGCAAGAAAAAAGAGTGAAGAACAAAGCTTGTGAAAAAAATGGCGAAAAAAAAGAAAAAAAAAGAAAAAGAAAGAAAAAGAAAAAAGCAAGCAGAAAAAACTAATATCCCTTTAAATCAAAAGGAAAGGGTAAAATAAAAGAGAATCCAAGGCTTTGAGAATTAATGGATAGCAGGCCTAAAGGAATAAAATCCTGGCCTAAGCGGCTAAACCAAGCTGTCTCTAACCATGTGCTTGTGGTGTGAAGGTGTCAAGTGAAAAGCTTGAGACTGAGCGGTTAAAGTCGTGATCCAAAGCAAAAAGAGTGTGCTTAAGAACCCTGGACACCTCTAATTGGGGACTCTAGCAAAGCTGAGTCACAATCTGAAAAGGTTCACCCAGTTATGTCTCTGTGGCATTTATGTATCCGGTGGTAATACTGGAAAACAGAATGCTTAGGGCCACGGCCAAGACTCATAAAGTTGCTATGTTCAAGAATCAACATACTGAACTAGGAGAATCAATAACACTATCTAAATTCTAAGTTCCTATAGATGCCAATCATTCTGAACTTCAAAGGATAAAGTGAGATGCCAAAACTGTTCAGAGGCAAAAAGCTACTAGTCCCGCTCATCTAATTGGAGCTAAGTTTCATTGATATTTTGGAATTTATAGTATATTCTCTTCTTTTTATCCGATTTGTTTTCAGTTACTTGGGGACAAGCAATAATTTAAGTTTGGTGTTGTGATGAGCGGATAATTTATACGCTTTTTGGCATTATTTTTAGGTAGATTTTAATATGTTTTAGTTAATTTTTATTATATTTTTTTTAGTTTTTATTCAAAAATCACATTTCTGGACTTTACTATGAGTTTGTGTGTTTTTCTATGATTTCAGGTATTTTCTGGCTGATATTGAGGGACTTGAGCAAAAATCTGATTCAGAGGCTGAAAAAGGACTACAGATGCTGTTGGATTCTGAACTCCCTGCACTCGAAATGGATTTTCTGGAGCTACAAAAACCCAATTGGCATGCTCTCAATTGAGTTGGAAAGTAGACATCCTGGGCTTTCTAGTAATATATAATAGTCCATACTTTGCCTGAGTTTTGATAACGCAGACTGGCGTTTGAACGCCCACTTTCTACCCTATTCTAGCATAAAAGCTGGAGTTAAACGCCCAAACTGGCACCAAAGCTGGTGTTTAACTCCAAGAAGAGTCTCTACACGTGAAAGCTTCAATGCTCAGCCCAAGCACACACCAAGTGGGCTCCGGAAGTGGATTTCTGCACTATCTGCACTTAGTTACTTATTTTCTGTAACCCTAGCTACTAGTTTAGTATAAAAACTACTTTTAGTGATTTATTTTATATCTTTGGATCAAATTAGATCCTTAATCAGTTTTATGCTATCATAGATCATATTATACATGTTTGGAGGCTGGCCATTCGGCCATGCCTAGACCTTCATCACTTATGTATTTCAACGGGGGAGTTTCTACACCCCAGAGATTAATGTGTGGAGCTTTACTGTTCCTCATGAATTAATGCAAAGTACTATTGCTTTTCTATTCATTTCAAGCTTATTCTTATTCTAAGATATTCATTCGCACCCAAGAACATGATGAATGTGATGATCAAGTGACACTCATCACCGTTCTCACTTATGAACGCGTGGCTGACAAACACTTTCGTTCTACATGAAAACAAGCTTGAATGTATATCTCTTAGCCTCCATTCCGAAAGATTGGAGTCTTCATCGTATAAGCTAGAATCAATTGGCAGCATCCTTGAGATCCGAAAAGTCTAAACCTTGTCTGTGGTATTCTGAGTAGGATCTGGGATGGGATGACTGTGACAAGCTTCAAACTTGCAAGTGTTGGGCATAGTGACAGATGCAAAAGGATCAATGGATCCTATTCCAACATGAGTGAAAACTGACAGATGATTAGCCGTGCGATGACAGCGCATTTGGACCATTTTCACTGAGAGGACGGATGGTAGACATTGACATCGGTGATCCCCCAACATACAACTTGCCATGGAAAGGAATATGAATGATTAAATGAAGGGAGAAGGAAAGCAGAGATTCAGAAGGAGCAAAGCATCTCCATACGCTTATCTGAAATTCTCACCAATGAATTACATAAGTATCTCTATCTTAGATTTTATTTATCTTTTAATTATCAAAACCTCATAACCAGTTGAATCTGCCTGACTGATATTTACAAGATGACCATAGCTTGCTTCAAGCCGACAATCTCCGTGGGATCGATTGTTACTGACGTAAGGTTTATTACTTGGACGACCTAGTGCACTTGCTGGTTAGTTGTGCGGAGTTGTGAAAAGGAGTTGAGATTACAATCTTGCGTACCAAGTTTTTGGCGCCGTTGAGATCACAATTTCGTGCACCAGTGGTCCAATGACATCTTGGACAATTCAGATAGACCATTATAGAATATACATAAGATGCTCCATTCTGAAAGTATGTCAGAAGGACACCTTCTGATCAATTGCTTGTATCTATCGCAAGCTTCATAGAGGGATTCACCTTCCTTCTGTCTGAAGGTTTGGACTTCCACTCTAAGCTTGCTCAACTTTTGAGGTGGAAAGAATTTGGCCAAGAAAGCATTGACAAACTTTTCCCAAGAGTTCAGGCTTTCTTTAGGTTGTGAGTCTAACCATATCCTAGCTCTGTCTCTTACAGCAAATGGGAAAAGCATAAGTCTGTAGACCTCAGGATTAACCCCATTGGTCTTAACAGTGTCACAGATTTGCAAGAATTCAGCTAAGAACTGATGAGGATCTTCCAATGAAAGTCCATGAAACTTGCAATTTTGCTGCATTGGAGAAACTAATTGAGGCTTAAGCTCAAAGTTGTTTGCTCCAATTGTAGGAATTGAGATGCTTCTTTCATAGAAGTCAGAAGTTGGTGCAGTAAAGTCACCAAGTACCTTCCTTGCATCTCCACCATTGTTAATGGGTTCGGCCATGTCTTCTTCTTTTTCAAAAATTTCTGTAAGGTCCTCTCCAGAGTGTAGTGCTTTAGCTTCTCTTAGCTTCCTCTTCAGAGTCCTTTCAAGTTCAGTATCAGTTTCAACAAGAATGTCTTTATCCCTGTTTCTGCTCATATGAAAAAGAAGAGAATAGAAAAGAAGAGGAATCCTCTATGTCACAGTATAGAGATTCCTTTATATGAGTAGAAGAATATAAGAATGAGGTAGAGATAGAATGAGAAGAATTCGAACACAGAGAGAGGGAGAGGGTTCGGATTATAAGAAGAGGAGTGTTAGTAAATAGATAAAATAAATAGAAAGAGATCAGAGAGAGAGTTTTTGAATATAATTAAAAAGAAAGAAAAATATTTTTGTTTTAATTTTAATTATTAGTTAGAACTCGAAATTATTAAAAGAAATAAAATAAAATTATAATTTAAAATAATTAGTTAATTAAAAAGAATTTTAAAAAAGTGGTGAGGGGTTTTTCAAAAATTAGAGAGAGAGAGAGAAAGGTAGTTAGGTGGTTTTGAAAAGGATAAGAAATAGTAAATTTTTTTTTTAAATTAAAACAAACAAATCAAGTGGTTAATTGAAAAAGATTTGAAAATCAATTTTTGAAAAGATAAGAGGTCAGAAAAGGATTTTGAAATTAAATTTTTGAAAAAGATATGATTGAAATTTATTTTGAAAAAGATTTAAAAAGGAAATTTAAAAGATTTGATTTTTGAAATTAAAGTTGATTACTTGACTAACAAGAAACTAAAAGATATGATCCTAGAATTTAAAGATTGAACCTTTCTTAATAGGCAAGTAACAACTTGAAGGTTTTGAATCAAAATATTAAATGTTAGCAATAATTTCGAAAATATGAAATAAAAATAAGAAAAAGATTTTGAAAATCAATTTTAAAATTTTTGAAATTATTAAGAAAAAAATGAAAAAGATTTGAAAAGATAGAATTTTTAAATTGAAATTTTGACTTGACTAACAAGAAAAAACTAAATTTTAAAAATTTTGACTAAATCAACCCAAAATTTTGAAATTTATGAGTAAAATAAGGGAAAGATATTGATGACATGTCACCATGTCATGTTTTTCTATGCTTTTTCCTTTGTTTTCAATAGGTTTTATGCACTTTCTTAAGCCATAAGCAAGCCAATTGGGTAGATTTCCATGTTTCCTTTGATTTAATCAACCATGTATGAATTAATGCTATTTCATGAGGTTTTATGCTATAATTGTCACATATTATGAAAGAATGACAAACTCATGATTTTGAGCATAGCTTTGATGTGTTTGGTTGATTGATGATAGGTGAAGAAAGCTTGGAGAAAGGTTGAAGCAAGGAGGAATGGCTAGGAGGAAGAGAGGACAAAAAGTTTGAGCAAAAGTTTTTCTCAAACTTTAGCTCAAACTTTTGGATTAATAGAAAATGAACCAGGGAGCAAAAAGCTGGAGCAAAAGTTAGCCTCAAACATTTTGGCTAACTTTTGGGCAAAAAGCTGGAGTAAAAGTTAGCCTCAAACTTTTTGGCTAACTTTTGGCATCACAAATCAACACCCTGGAGAGCAAAAGTTTGCGCCAACGTTAGCCCCTAACTTTTTGGCTAACGTTGGCGCCACAAGGCATACAAGGGGTATACTTCCAACATGAATAACTTGAGCTACAGAGCTCCAAATGAGGTGATTCAAAAAGAAATGGAAAGTAGGAATCAAGAGCTTTCCAGGCATATATGGCACTGCATGGTGGACACTAAAATTAAGGGAGAAAACTGCCCCGAAATGTGCATAAACGAATATGGTGGCAACATGGAGTGAGGCCAACTGACCTCTGCACCTTCGACGGAGTATAACTCGAGCTGTAGAGCTCCAAATGATGTTCTTCCAAAGGTATTGGAAAGTAGACATTCAGGGATTTCCAACAATGTATAATAGTATGGGATGAACAATGCGTTTGAGCCTCCAGAACTGGCGTTTTCGTCCACGTTTGAGGCAAACTTTACCTCAAACGCTGCACACCAAGGCCAGCAACCTTGTCCTCTTCAAATGAGCATAACTTGAGTTGTAGATGTCCAATTGAGGTGATTCCAATTGGGTTAGAAAGCTGACATTCAGAGATTTCCAACCATATATAATAGTCTATAGTTGGCATGAAATTGGCAACGTTGACAAGAGGACAAAGTAGCACCCCACACATGCACACAAGGGGGCCAACGTTGGAGCAAAAGTTTGACCCCTAACTTTTGCCCCAACGTTGGTATCAGCAAAGAAGGGTGGCTGATGTGAAAAGTTGGAGTAAAAGTTAGCCTCAAAATTTTACTCAAACTTTTACTCAAGCTTTCATGATTCCAAACCCGGTTCAATTTGGTTCTTCTCCAAACTCCAAGAGCAATCAACCAAGGCCTCTATCAACCCAATTCCATCAAGAGCAAGGGCCCAATTGACACCACTCAAAGGCACAAGAGATAGTTAGAATAGAAATTTCATTTTAATTGTAATTTGTTTTGAATTTCATTTTCATTTTGTAAAAATGCCTATATAAGGCATCATTCTCATTTTAGAAAAAAAAAAGCCCGAATAGAGAGAATTGGGGGCGAGCTCCACTAGGGAGCATTAGGAATACAGAGCTCTCTCTCTGAGTTTCATTTTCTGTTTTGAATCTTGAATTGAGATTGGAAGGAATTCTGTTTTCATTCTCTATTTGCAACTTCTCTTTACTTCTTCTGCAATCTTTTTTTTTACCCTCTGTAACTTTTCTCTTGTTGGATCAAGGAAGGATCCACTCCTGAGATCTTCAACATCCTTTTAAATTTCTGCAAATTAAGCACAGTCACTTTGCTCTCTGATCTCCTTGTTCCCAATTTACTTTCCAGCACTTTTGTTCCTCTGCACTTTACATTTGAGTTGTTTGATCTTGATTTATTCTTCCTGCAATTTAACTTTCCAGTTACTTGATCTACTGCTCTCTTTAATTTCCAGCACCCACTCCCCTTTAGTTTCATGCAATTTACATTTCTTGTAATTTAAGATTCTTGCAATTTACATTTCTTGCCCCTTAAGCTACTTGCCAATTTACTTTCTGCACTTTAATTTTCATTGTCATTTACTTTCTGCTACATCAATTATCACTTAAATGTTAGCTTGACTAAACTAATCATCCACTAAAGTTGCTTGATCCATCAATCCCTGTGGGATAGACCTCACTCCCGTGAGTTTTATTACTTGATGCGACCCGGTGCACTTGCCGGTTAGATTTGGGTGTTTTGGAGGAATTCGTTTCTTCCACAAAAATATCCCATCAAGTTTTTGGCGCCGTTGCCGAGGATTGATTTAGATCAACAATGATTAAGTGGGTGAGAAGTCTAGATCAAGCATTTTCTTTATTTTTGTTCTTTGTTCTAAGTTGAAACCAAGGTGTTTGAGTTATTGCCTCACTAAGAAATTCTTTCTCTATGACATGAATTTCAATTTTCATTGATGTTTATAAAATACAAATGGAGTTCAACTCATCTTTTGGTCAAACAAAATTTTATAGGATATCACCCACCATCACCAATCTCTAATGGTGGTTGGGAATATCACCAAGAAACTTCAAATTCTGGGCACTCCAATTCATGGAGCTATGCTTCAGAACCACAAGATGAGAAAGAAAATCATATGGGATATTTCCCTCCACCACAAAATAATGCAAGTCATGACTCTAATGGTGGCTGGGAAGGGAATTCTAGTGCTCCATATGATATTCATCCAAAGATATCATCACTTGACCATACTTCAACAGAAAGCCCCTTTCAAAACTCACCACCCACACAAACTTCCATGAACCACTCAAGGCTCTCAAAGCTTGAGTCCATGTTCAAAAAATATGAGGAGGAGACAATGAAAGTCTGGAAAGAACAAGAAAACTCCCTCAAAAACATGAAAGTGCAGCTAGGCCAATTGGTGAGTGTAATGAAGAAGAAGGAAAAACAAGATGAAGAGGCTACTGAGTCAAGTGGAGTTTTAGTAAAAAAAAAAGAGGTGGTGGAAACATTTGAACCTGAACTTGCATATTCACAAAGGCCACTTGAGATGACAAGAGAACATGAAGACTCACAACTCTCACAAACCTCCCTGGACCAAAACGCCTCAACACTTGAATCCATGATTGAAAGGTATGAAGAGGAGATGAAGAAAGCTTGGGAAGATCAACAAACCTCCTCCATAAAAGAGCTATTAAAACAAATGTTGAGTGTAAAAGAGGAAGTGGAGGAGCAAGAAAGTGAGGAAGAGTTCATGGAACCACCGATTCAAAAGGCTCTGGATGAATACAAAACTCCAATAATCACACAGCAACCAAGACTTGGATTCAAAGAAGTGAAGGCAACTAACAAGAGCACCAATCCTGTCCCTAATCCAGCAAGCAAGATCAATCAAGCCATTTGCAAAAGGAAGCTTGCTGAGGAAAAGCCAAGGCAAGGGACAGTAGCTGAAATTTCTCCTCCTTTGAAGTCATTTCTCTTAACAAATTGGAAGAAGAGGAAGAAAGTAAAGAACAGGTAGACAGTAGGTACATTTCTTTTCCTTGCTTGGTTTAAATTTCAATAAATTGGTATATGGTTACATTCTAAGTTTGGTGTTGCCCTACAACAAACTGTTTTCCATCTTCATGGATGATTGCATCAATTTTACATGAAAGTGACACACCAAGATTCTAAGTTTGGTGTGCCACCTATTTTTTTATGCAAATCAATCCAGCAACATCACTTGTCTGCATAATCATATTACCTTTTACAGTGTTATTTTTCTTCTTAGTTGGATAATTTTTGTTTTCTCTTTGTTTCATTTATTTACTTGTTTTTAATGCTTTCCTTCATTAACTGTTTTTGTTAATACATCACCAAGACATCCTTATTCATAACAGATTCTTCATTTGGTGATTGTATTTAACATATAACAGTTTCTTTTGTTTAGTTTTAGTTCAAATAAATTGACATATGGTTGCATTCTAAGTTTGGTGTTGCTATGCAACAAAATTTGGTTCCAATCCTTACAAGATACTTGCATTAATTCCAAGTGAAAGTGTCACACTAAGTTTGGTGTGCCACTTATCTTTTATGCAATGTATTGTGCACACCTTCTTATCTATGCAATCACAATGTCTCTATCTCTTATGCCTTGATTGTTATCTTTTGCTTGCTTGAAACACATGTACTACTAACTTTTCATTGTGTAAGACACTCATAATCCATCTTAGCCCCATAGCCATGGTTCTAATTGTTGCTTGAGGATGAGCAAGCATTCTGAGTTTGGCAAGGGAAGGAGGAAGAATAGAGGAAAAAGGACAACAATAATGAAGATAAACTACAAGGTTGTAGAGTTCCTTTTCTCCTCATTTGTTTCCAGCACTTAAATTGCATGATTGTCTTCATCCTTTCTGTTTACATGTGTGTATGAATAAAGCATAACTTGAATTTTGATTTGCAACATGGTGCTGTGTCATTATGATTACCAACTTGAGTTTTGTGAATTCAAAAGCAACAAAGTATCATGATCATAAACAAACAAGGCATTAAGGAAGATTTTAGAATGTGCATAAAAGTATTGGAAAGCTAGTATGATTAATTGTTGCTCAATTGCATTGGATTTTATTTAATTGAAGTTTTCATCTAGTACATTTTGTGAAATCTTTTGAAAATCATGAAAACCTTGAAAGAAAAAGCAAAAAAGAGCAAGAAAAGAAAAACGAAAAGAATGAGAAAGCTGAAGGCTCTGAGTACCATTGGCAATTTATTTGTTAAGTGCTTGTGGTGTTTATGTATCAAGCCAAATGCTTGAAAACAAAACACTTAGAAGTCAAGGTTAGGCTCAAAGTGCAAAAGCACTCCCTCAAAGCTCAAGGATCTGAGCATCAATGATTAGAGAGTCAAGAAAAGAAAAGAAAAATGAGCTTAATGAAGTCCTCTAATCAAATGCTTGTGGTGCTTATGTATCAAGTGGTAATACTTGAAAACAAAGCATTTAGAAGTCGTAGCTTTGTTATCAACTCATCGGGTAAAGCACCCAAAAGGAGAAGCTAATAAGAAAAGCAAAAAGCTTGTTTCAAGGAAGAAATATAAGGAAAAGATTTCATAAAATGAGCTAGATAGAAGCATCAATCATTTACATTTCTTTTGTGATTGTAGCAGGCTTAGAAAATTAGCTTACCATGAATATTGAGTTGCTATTCTTCTTGCCTTGGATTGTCAATCTTTATTGCATGATTCTTTTCTTGCTTGGGGACAAGCAAGGTTTAAGTTTGGTGTTGTGATGACATGTCACCATGTCATGTTTTTCTATGCTTTTTCCTTTGTTTTCAATAGGTTTTATGAACTTTCTTAAGCCATAAGCAAGCCAATTGGGTAGATTTCCATGTTTCCTTTGATTTAATCAACTATGTATGAATTAATGCTATTTCATGAGGTTTTATGCTATAATTGTCACATATTATGAAAGAATGACAAACTCATGATTTTGAGCATAGCTTTGATGTGTTTGGTTGATTGATGATAGGTGAAGAAAGCTTGGAGAAAGGTTGAAGCAAGGAGGAATGGCTAGGAGGAAGAGAGGACAAAAAGTTTGAGCAAAAGTTTGCCTCAAACTTTAGCTCAAACTTTTGGATTAATTGAAAATGAACCAGGGAGCAAAAAGCTAGAGCAAAAGTTAGCGTCAAACTTTTTGGCTAACTTTTGGGCAAAAAGCTGGAGCAAAAGTTAGCCTCAAACTTTTTGGCTAACTTTTGGCATCACAAATCAACACCCTGGAGAGCAAAAGTTTGCGCCAACGTTAGCCCCTAACTTTTTGGCTAACGTTGGCGCCACAAGGCATACAAGGGGTATACTTCCAACATGAATAACTTGAGCTACAGAGCTCCAAATGAGGTGATTCAAAAAGCAATGGAAAGTAGGAATCAAGAGCTTTCCAGGCATATATGGTACTGCATGGTGGACACTAAAATTGAGGGAGAAAACTGCCCCGAAATGTGCATAAACGAATATGGTGGCAACATGCAGTGAGGCCAACTGACCTCTGCACCTTCGACGGAGTATAACTCGAGCTGTAGAGCTCCAAATGATGTGCTTCAAAAGGCATTGGAAATTAGACATTCAGGGCTTTCCAACAATGTATAATAGTATGGGGTGAACAATGCGTTTGAGCCTCCAGAACTGGCGTTTTCATCCACGTTTGAGGCAAACTTTACCTCAAACGCTGCACACCAAGGCCAGCGACCTTGTCCTCTTCAAATGAGCATAACTTGAGTTGTAGATGTCCAATTGAGGTGATTTCAATTGGGTTAGAAAGCTAACATTTAGAACTTTCCAACCATATATAATAGTCTATAGTTGGCATGAAATTGACAACGTTGACAAGATGACAAAGTAGCACCCCACACATGCACACAAGGGGGCCAATGTTGGAGCAAAAGTTTGACCCCTAACTTTTGCCCCAACGTTGGTATCAGCAAAGAAGGGTGGCTGATGTGAAAAGTTGGAGTAAAAGTTAGCCTCAAACTTTTACTCAAACTTTTACTCAAGCTTTCATGGTTCCAAACCCGGTTCAATTTGGTTCTTCTCCAAACTCCAAGAGCAATCAACCAAGGGCTCTATCAACCCAATTCCATCAAGAGCAAGGGCCCAATTGACACCAGTCAAAGGCACAAGAGATAGTTAGAATAGAAATTTCATTTTAATTGTAATTTGTTTTGAATTTCATTTTCATTTTGTAAAAATGCCTATATAAGGCATCATTCTCATTTTAGAAAAAAAAAGCCCGAATAGAGAGAATTGGGGGCGAGCTCCACTAGGGAGCATTAGGAATACAGAGCTCTCTCTCTGAGTTTCATTTTTTGTTTTGAATCTTGAATTAAGATTGGAAGGAATTCTGTTTTCATTCTCTATTTGCAACTTCTCTTTACTTCTTCTGCAATCTTTTTTTTTACTCTCTGCAACTTTTCTCTTGTTGGATCAAGGAAGGATCCACTCCTGAGATCTTCAACATCCTTTTAAATTTCTGCAAATTAAGCACAGTCACTTTGCTCTCTGATCTCCTTGTTCCCAATTTACTTTCCAGCACTTTTGTTCCTCTGCACTTTACATTTGAGTTGTTTGATCTTGATTTATTCTTCCTGCAATTTAACTTTCCAGTTACTTGATCTACTGCTCTCTTTAATTTCCAGCACCCACTCCCTTTTAATTTCATGCAATTTACATTTCTTGCAATTTAAGATTCTTGCAATTTACATTTCTTGCCCCTTAAGCTACTTGCCAATTTACTTTCTGCACTTTAATTTTCCTTGTCATTTACTTTCTGCTGCATCAATTATCACTTAAATGTTAGCTTGACTAAACTAATCATCCACTAAAGTTGCTTGATCCATCAATTCCTGTGGAATCGACCTCACTCCCGTGAGTTTTATTACTTGATGCGACCCGGTGCACTTGCCGGTTAGATTTTGGTGTTTTGGAGGAATTCGTTTCTTCCACAAAAATATCCCATCAGATATTATTTTAAATTTTTGAGTTTTTAATAAGGAGAGAGAAAAACAACAAAATGACACATGACATAGAATTTTAAGATCAAAACAAAGAATGCATGCAAGAATACTTTGAATGTCAAGAACACTTTGAAGATCATGATGAACATCAAGAACATGTTTTTGAAAATTTTTAAGAAAAGAAAGACATGCAAGACACCAAACTTATAAATTTTTAATGTTTAGACACTAATAATTCGAAAATGCATATGAAAAACAAGAAAAGACACAAAACAAGAAAATGTAACGATCAAACAAAGAAAATCATCAAGAACAACTTGAAGATCAATGAAGAACACAATGCATATATTTTCAAAAATTTAAGAAAGATTAAAACATACAATTCACACCAAACTTAAAATTTGACACTAGACTCAAACAAAAAACACAAAATTTTTTGTTTTTATGGTTTTATTAATTTTTTTTGTATTTTTTGAAATTTATTTTGGGAAAAGAAAATAAAGAAATACAAAATTTTTAATAAGAATTCCAGGATTCAGGCAATGTTAGTCTAAAGCTTCGGTACACAAGAATTAGACATGGCCAAATGACCAGCCAAGTTTTAGCATACAAATACAGACATGTCTTTTCTACAATGGAAAGTAGAAACCTCGGTCCAAAAGATTAGACATGGCTTAATAGCCAGCCAGGCTTCAACATATCTCAAGAAGCTATAGAATTCATTCTTAAAAATTCTGAAGAACACTTTTTTTTATTTGAATTTTTTGAAAACTAAATTTTTTTTGTATTTTTTTCGAAAATAAAAAATAACAAATAAAAAAAGCTTAAACATAAAATAAAATTAACTAATCTAAGCAACAAGATGAACCGTCAGTTGTCCAAACTCGAACAATCCCTGGCAACAGCGCCAAAAACTTGGTAGACGAAATTGTGATTCACACTTTTTACAACTCCGCACAACTAACCAGCAAGTGCACTAGGTCGTCCAAGTAATACCTTACGTGAGTAAGGGTCGATCCCATGGAGACTGTCGGCTTGAGGAAAGCTATGGTCATCTTGTAAATCTCAGTCAGGTGGATTCAAATGATTATGAGGTTTTGATAATTAAAAGATAAATAAAACATAAAATAAAATAAAGTTACTTATGTAATTCATTGGTGGGAATTTCAGATAAGCGTCTGGAGATGCTTTGTTGCTTCAGAACCTCTGCTTTCCTATTGCCTTCTTCCAATCATGCGTGCTCCCTTCCATGGCAAGCTGTATGATCCTCTCGGATGAAAAATACCAGGTACGATCTATGCACGGCTAATCAACTGTCACATTTCTCGTCTCGGATGAAAAATACCATGTACAACTACCGCACGGCGAATCATCTATCGGTTCCCACTAGCGTTGGAATAGGACCCATGTCCTTTTGCACACTGTCACTGTGCCCAACATTCGCAGGTTTGAAGCTCTTCACAATCATCCCTTCCCAAATTCTACTCGGAATACCACAATCAAGGTTTAGACTTTCCGAATCCCAGGAATGCTGCCAATTGGTTCTAGCTTATACCACGAAGATACTAATCTCACAGACTCGGTCCGTGTATTAGATAGCCAAGAGATACGCACTCAAGCTGTCGCCCAATGACTACGTTGCACTCAGATAGAACGGAAGTGGTTGTCAGGCACACGTTCATAGAATTGAGAATAATGATGAGTGTCTGATGAGCGGATAATTTATACGCTTTTTCGCATTATTTTTAAGTAGTTTTTAGTATAATTTAGTTAGTTTTTAGTATATTTTTATTAGTTTTTATTCAAAAATCACATTTCTAGACTTTACTATGAGTTTTTGTTTTTTTCTATGATTTCAGGTATTTTTTGGCTAAAATTGAGGGACCTGAGCAAAAATCTGATTCAGAGACTGAAAAAGGACTACAGATGCTGTTGGATTCTGACCTCCCTACACTTGAAATGGATTTTCTGGAGCTACAAAAACCCAATTGGCGCGCTCTTAATCGCGTTGGAAAGTAGACATCCAGGGCTTTCTAGCAATATATAATAGTCCATACTTTGCCCGAGTTTTGATGACGCAAACTGGCGTTCAAACGCCAACTTCCTGCCCTATTCTAGAGTTAAACGCCAGAAACAGGTTGCAAATCAGAGTTAAACGCCAGAAACAGGCTACAACCTGGCGTTTAACTCTGAAAAGAGTCTCTACACATGAAAGCTCAATGCTAAGCCCAAGCACACACCAAGTGGGCCCGAAAGTGGATTTCTGCATCATTTACTTATTTTCTGTAACCCTAGTTACTAGTCTAGTATAAAAACTACTTTTAGTGATTTATTTCACATCTTTGGATTATCTTTGGAACATTTTTCCTTAGACTTGGGGGCTGGCCTCACGGCCATGCCTAGACCTTTCACTTATGTATTTTCAACGGTGGAGTTTCTACACCCCATAGATTAAGGTGTGGAGCTCTGCTGTTCCTCATGAATTAATGCAAAGTAATATTGTTTTTCTATTCAATTCAAGCTTTTTCTTATTCTAAGAAATTCATTCGCACCAAAAAACATGATGAATGTGATGATTATGTGACACTCATCACCATTCTCACTTATGAACGCGTGCCTGACAACCACTTCCGTTCTACATGAAAACAAGCTTGAATGCATATCTCTTAGCCTCCTGATACACGATCAGAGTCTTCGTGGTATAGGCTAGAATATTTGGCGGCCATTCTTGAGATCTAGAAAGTCTAAACCTAGTCTGTGGTATTCTGAGTAGGATCTGGGATGGGATGACTGTGACGAGCTTCAAACTCGCGAATGTTGGGCGTAGTGACAGACGCAAAAGGATCAATGGATTCTATTCCAACATGATCGAGAACCGACAGATGATTAGCCGTGCAGTGACAGCGCATTTTGGACCATTTTCACTGAGAGGACGGACGGTAGCCATTGACAATGGTAATCCCCCAACATAAAGCTTGCCCTGGAAATGAGTATGAATGATTGAATGAAGGCAGTAGGAAAGCAGAGATTCAGAAGGAGTAAAGCATCTCCATAAGCTTATCTGAAATTCTCACCAATGAATTACATAAGTCTCTCTATCTTATTTTATATATTTTATTTATCTTTTAATTATCACAACCTCATAACCATTTGAATCTGCCTGACTGAGATTTACAAGATGATCATAGCTTGCTTCAAGCCGACAATCTCCATGGGATCGACCCTTACTCACATAAGGTTTATTACTTGGACGACCCAGTGTACTTGCTGGTTAGTTGTGCAGAGTTGTGATGAATAATTGAGATTACAATCGTGCGTACCAAGTTGTTGGCGCAATTGAGATCACAATTTCGTGCACCAAGTTTTTGGCGCCGTTGCCGGGGATTGTTCGAGTTTGGACAACTGACGGTTCATCTTGTTGCTCAGATTAGGTACTTTTATTTTATGTTTAAGCTTTTTTTATTTATAATTTTCGAAATAAAAAATTTTCAAAAAAAAATTATTCTATGTCCTTCAAAATTTTTAAAATGAATTCTAGAGTTTCATGAGATATGTTGAATCTTGGCTGGCTGTTAAGCCATGTCTAATCTTTTGGACCGAGGTTTCAACTATCCTTAGAAGAGCTTCTTTGTCTTTCTCAGCAAATTGGCTGTTGTATGTAATGATCTGCTAAAGCTTGGCTGGCCATTGGCCATGTCTAGTATTTTGAACCGGAGCTTTCACTGAAAGCTTGGCTGGCTAGTAAGCCATGTCTAATTCCTGGACTTGAGTTATAGACTAACACTACATGATTCCTAGAATTCTCATTAAAAATTTCGAAATCCTTATTTTTCTTTTTTCAAATAATTTTCGAAAAATCAAAAAAAAAATTTTAATAAAATCATAAAAACCAAAAAAAAAAATTTTGTTTATTATTTGAGTCTAATGTCAAATTGTAAGTTTGGTGTCAATTGCATCTTTGTAACTTTTCTTTAAATTTTCGAAAATTCATGCATGATGTTCTTCATGATCTTCAAGTTTTTCTTGATGATTGTCTTTATTAGATCTTTGCATTTTCATGTTTTGTGTCTTTCCTTATTTTTCATATGCATTTTTAATTTGTTAGTGTCTAAACATTGAAAATTTCTAAGTTTGGTGTCTTGCATGTCTTTCTTTTCTTAAAAATTTTTAAAAATAAGTTCTTGGTGTTCATCTTGACATTCAAAGTGTTCTTGCATGCATTTTTTATTTCGATCTTAAATTTTCATGTTTTTCATCATTTTTATGTTTTTCTCTCTCCTTATTTAAAATTAAAAAATCAAAAAAATATCTTTCCCTCTTTTCACTCATAAATTTTGAAAAATTGAGTTGACTTAGTCAAAAATTTTTAAAATTTAGTTGTTTCTTATGAGTCAAGTCAAATTTTCAATTCAAAAATCTTATCTTTTCAAAACCTTTTCAAAAATCAAATCTTTCTCATCTTTTTTTATTAATATTTTCGAAAATTTTTAAAAAAATGATTTTCAAAATCTTTTTCTTAATTTCATCTCATAATTTCAAATTCTTTACTAACAATTAATGTGATTGATTCAAAAATTTTAAAGTTTGTTACTTGCCTATTAAGAAAGGTTCAATCTTTAAATTTTAGAATCATATCTTTTAGTTTCTTGTTAGTCAAGTAATCAACTTTAATTTTTCAAAAGTCAAATCTTTTTAATTTCCTTTTCAAATCATTTTTTCAAAATAAATTTCAAATCACATCTTTTTCAAAATCAACTTCAAAATCTTTTCTAACTTCTTATCTTTTCAACATTGATTTTCAAATCTTTTTCAATTAATCTCATCTTTTTGTTTGATTCTTATCTTTTTTAAAACTACCTAACTAATTTTCTCTCTCCAATTTTCGAAAACTCCTCACCCTTTTTAATTAACTAATTGTTTCAAATTTTAATTTTAATTTTATTTCTCTTTTTAATTTTCAAATTCTAACTAATATTTGAAATAAAAACAAAAATATTTTCCTTTTATTTTAAATTAAATTCGAATTCTCTCCCCCTCTCACATCTCCTTCTATTTATTTATCACTAACACTTCTCTCCCACCCAAAATTCAAACCCCATCTTCTTCTCTGTGTTCGAATTTTTCTCTTCTGCTTCTTCTATTCATCTCTTCTTATACTCACATAAGGAATCTCTATACTGTGACATAGAGGATTCCATATTTTCTTTTCTATTCTCTTCTTTTTCATATGAGCAGGAACAAGGATAAGAATGTTCTTGTTGAAGCTGATCCTGAACCTGAAAAGACTCTAAAGAGGAAGCTAAGGGAAGCTAAAGCACAACTCTCTGGAGAGAACCTGACAGAAATTTTCGAAAAAGAGGGAGACATGGCCGAACCTAATAACAATGGTGGAGATGCAAGGAAGATGCTTGGTGACTTTATTGCACCCTCTTCTAACTTCTATGGAAGAAGCATCTCAATACCTGCAATTGGAGCAAACAATTTTGAGCTTAAGCCTCAATTAGTTTCTCTAATGCAACAGAATTGCAAGTTTCATGGACTTCCTATGGAAGATCCTTATTAGTTTTTAGCTGAATTCTTGCAAATCTGTGACACTGTCAAGACTAATGGAGTTGATACCGAGGTCTACAGGCTTATGCTTTTCCATTTTGCTGTAAGAGACAGAGCTAGAACATGGTTGGATTCACAACCTAAGGATAGCTTGAACTCTTGGGATAAGCTGGTCAGTGCTTTCCTGGCTAAATTCTTTCTACCTCAAATGATGAGCAAGCTTAGAGTGAAAATCCAAACCTTCAGACAGAAGGAAGGAGAATCCCTCTATGAAGCTTGGGAAAGATATAAGCAACTCATCAAAAGGTGTCCTACTGACATGCTTCCAGAATGGAGCATCAAAAGTATATTCTATGATGGTTTGTCTGAGTTGTCAAAAATATCATTAGACCATTCTACAGGAGGATCTCTTCACGTGAAAACCCCTATAGAAGCTCAGTAACTCATTGAAATGGTTGCAAATAACCAGTTCATGTACACCTCTGAGAGGAATCCTGTGAACAATGGGACGCCTCAGAAGAAGGGAGTTCTTGAAATTGATACTCTGAATGCCATAATGGCTCAGAATAAAATATTGACTCCGCAAGTCAATATGATTTCTCAGAGTCTGAATGTATTGCAAGCTGCATCCAACAGTACTAAAGAAGCATCTTCTGAAAAAGAAGCTTATGATCCTGAAAACCCTGCAATAGCAGAGGTGAATTACATGGGAGAACCCTATGGAAACACCTATAATCCTTCATGGAGAAATCATCCAAATTTCTCATGGAAGGATCAACAAAAGCGTAATCAAGGCTTTAATAATAATAATGGTGGAAGAAATAGGTTTAGCAATAGCAAGCCTTTTCCATCATCTTCTCAGAAACAGACAGAGAATTCTGAACAGAGCCATTCTGGCCTGGCAACCATAGTCTCGGATCTATCCAAGACCACACTAAATTTCATGAATGAAACAAGGTCCTTCGTTAGAAATTTAGAGGCACAGGTGGGTCAGCTGAGTAAGAAGATTACTGAAACTCCTCCCAATACTCTCCCAAGTAATACAGAAGAAAACCCCAAGAGAGAGTGCAAGGCCAAAACCATGACCAACATGGCCGAACCTAGAGAGAGTGAGGAGGATGTGAGTCCTAGTGAGAAAAGCCTCATGAGACGTCCTCTGGACAGAAAGGAGTTTCCTTTTGAGGAACCAATGGAATCTAAGGCTCATACAGAGACCATAGAGATTCCATTGAACTTTCTTCTATCATTCATGAGCTCTAGTGAATATTCTTCCTCTGAAGAGGATAAAGACATCACTGAAGAGCAAGTTGCTAAGTATCTAGGAGCAATCATGAAGCTGAATGCCAAGTTATTTTGTAATGAGACTTGGGAGGATGAACCCCCCTTGTTCACCAATGAACTGAGTGCATTAATGAAGCAGACATTCCCTCAGAAGAAACCGGATCCCGGAAAATTCTTCATACCTTGTACCATAGTACCATGACCTTTGAGAAGGCTCTGTGTGACCTGGGGTCAGGGATAAACCTCATGCCACACTCTGTAATGGAGAAACTGGGAATCTTTGAGGTACAAGCTGCAAGAATCTCACTAGAGATGGCAGACAAATCAATGAAACAGGCTTATGGACTAGTAGAGGACGTGATAGTGAAGGTTGAAGGCCTTTGCATCCCTGCTGATTTCATAATCCTAGACACTGGGAAGGATGATGATGAATCCATCATCCTTGGCAGACCCTTCCTTGCCACAGCAAAAGCTGTGATTGATGCTGACAGAGGAGAGTTGGTCCTCAAGTTGAATGAGGACTACCTTGTATTCAACACTCAAGGTTCTCCTTCTGTAACCATGGAGAGGAAGCATGAAAAGCTTTTCTCAATACAGAGTCAAACAGAGCCCCCACATTCAATCTCTAAGTTTGGTATTGGGAGGCCACAACCAAACTCTAAGTTTAGTGTTGAGAGGTCACAACCAAACTCTAAGTTTGGTGTTGAGAGGCCCCAACCCTGCTCTGATTATCTGTGAGGCTCCATGAGAGCTCACTGTCAAGCTATTGACAATAAAGAAGCGCTTATTGGGAGGCAACCCATTATTATTTAATTATATCTATCTATTTTCCATTATTATTTTATGTTTTATGTAGGTTGATGATCATGTGAAGCCACAAAAACAACTGAAAAATGATAAATAGAAAGAAAAACAGCATTAAAAACAGCACACCCTGGAGGATAAGCTTACTGGTGTTTAAACGCCAGTAAAAAGCATCAGACTAGCATTTAACGCCAGAAATAGGCACCAGTATGGCGTTTAACGCCAGAAACAGGCACCAAGTTGGCGTTAAACGCCAAGAAAGGGAGAAAAGTTGGCGTTTAACGCCAGAAACAAGCAGCAGTCTGGCGTTAAACGTCAGGATTGCACTCTAAGGGCATTTACATGCCTAAATGGAGCAGGGTTGATAAGTCCTTGACCCCTCAGGATCTGTGGACCCTATAGAATCCCCACCTACCCCACCTCTTCTTCTCCCCTCTTCACACCTTTCCATAATACTCTTCCTCAAAATAACCTCCACCAATCACATCCATCTCCTTCCCAAACCCAACCCCTATTACAAGAATTCTATCTCCACTCCACTTCTATATCAGCCCCTAATCACTCCTTCCTTTTCACACATTACAACCACTACTTCAACCCCTTGGCCAAACCACATATCTCCCTCCATCTCCTCCATTTTCTTCTTCTTCTACTACTTTCTTTCTTCTTTGCTCGAGGACGAGCAAACCTTTTAAGTTTGGTGTGGAAAAAGCATTACTTTTTTGTTTTTCCATGACCACTAATGATACCAAAGGCCGGAGAAACCTCTAGAAAGAGGAAAGGGAAGACAATTGCTTCCACCTCCAGGTCATGGGAGATTGAGAGATTCATCTCACAAGCCCATCACTAAAAAGAGGATGGAGCAAAAAAAAAGAGCCCACTCATGGACCTCAACAAGAGCATGAGGAAATTCCTCATCATGAAATCCCTGGGATGCCTCAAGGGATGCATTTTCCTCCACAAAACTATTGGGAGCAAATCAACACCTCCCTAGGAGAATTGAGTTCCAACATGGGACAACTAAGGATGGAGCACCAAGAGCATTCCATCCTCCTTCATGAAATCAGAGATGACCAAAGAGCCATGAGGGAGGAGCAACAAAGGCAAGGAAGAGACATTGAGGAGCTCAAGCACTCCATAAGATCTTTAAGAGGAGGAACTAGCCGCCATCACTAAGGTGGACCCGTTCCTTATTTTTCTATTTTTCGTTTCTTATGCCTTATGCTTTATTTATGTTTGTGTCTTATTACATGATCACTAGTGTCTAAGTGTCTATACCTTAAAGCTATGAATGTCCTATGATTCCATCACCTCTCTTAAATGAAAAATGTTCTAAAAACAAAAGAACAAGAAGTACATGATTTCGAATTCATCCTTGAAATTAATTTAATTATTTTGATGTGGTGACAATACTTTTTGTTCTCTGAATGAATGCTTGAACAGTGCATTTTTTTTGAATTTGTTGTTTATGAATCTTAAAATTGTTGGCTCTTGAAAGAATGATGAAAAAGGAGAAATGTTATTGATAATCTGAAAAATCATAAAATTGATTCTTGAAGCAAGAAAAAGCAGTGAATAATAAGGCTTGCGAAAAAAAATGGCGAAAAAAAAGCAAGCAGAAAAAGCCAAGAGCTCTGTAAACCAAAAGGCAAGAGCAAAAAGCCAATAACCCTTTAAACCAAAAGGCAAGGGTAAAAAGGATCCAAGGCTTTGAGCATTAATGGATAGGAGGGCCTAAAGGAATAAAATCCTGGCCTAAGTGGCTAAACCAAGCTGTCCCTAACCATGTGCTTGTGGCGCGAAGGTGTCAAGTGAAAAACTTGAGACTGAGCGGTTAAAGTCGTGATCCAAAGCAAAAAGAGTGTGCATAAGAACCCTAGACACCTCTAATTTGGGACTCTAGCAAAGCTGAGTCACAATCAGAAAAGGTTCACCCAGTTATATGTCTGTGGCATTTATGTATCCGGTGGTAATACTGGAAAACAAAGTGCTTAGGGCCACGGCCAAGACTCATAAAGTAGCTGTGTTCAAGAATCAACATACTGAACTAGGAGAATCAATAACACTATCTGAATTCTGAGTTCCTATAGATGCTAATCATTCTGAACTTCAAAGGATAAAGTGAGATGCCAAAACTGTTCAGAGGCAAAAAGCTACTAGTCCCGCTCATCTAATTGGAGCTAAGTTTCATTCATATTTTGGAATTTATAGTATATTCTCTTCTTTTTATCCTATTTTGGAATTTATAGTATATTCTCTTCTTTTTATCCTATTTTATAGTTGTGATGAGCGAATAATTTATACGCTTTTTGGCATTGTTTTTTAAGTAGTTTTTAGTATAATTTAGTTAGTTTTTAGTATATTTTTATTAGTTTTTATTCAAAAATTACATTTCTGGACTTTACTATGAGTTTGTGTGTTTTTCTGTGATTTCAGGTATTTTCTGGCTGAAATTGAGGGACCTGAGCAAAAATCTGATTCAGAGGCTGAAAAAGGACTGCAGATGCTGTTGGATTCTGACCTCCCTGCACTCAAAATGGATTTTCTGGAGCTACAAAAATCCAATTGGTGCGCTCTCAATTGAGTTGGAAAGCGGACATCCGGGGCTTTCCAAAAATATATAATAGTCTATACTTTGCTCGAGTTTTGATAACGCAAACTGGGGTTCAAACGCCAACTTCCTGCCCTATTCTGGAGTTAAACGCCAAAAACAGGTTGCAAATCAGAGTTAAACGCAAGAAACAGGCTACAACCTGGCGTTTAACTCCGAAAAGAGTCTCTACACATGAAAGCTCAATGCTTAATCCAAGCACACACCAAGTGGGCCCAGAAGTTGATTTCTGCATCATTTACTTATTTTTTGTAACCCTAGTTACTAGTCTAGTATAAAAACTACTTTTAGTGATTTATTTCACATCTTTGGATCATCTTTGGAACGTTTTTCCTTAGACTTGGGGGTTGGCCTCACGGCCATGCCTAGACCTTTCACTTATATATTTTCAACGGTGGAGTTTTTACACCCCATAGATTAAGGTGTGGAGCTCTGCTGTTCCTCATGAATTAATGCAAAGTACTATTGTTTTTCTATTCAATTCAAGCTACTTCTTATTCTAAGATATTCATTCGCACCCAAGAACATGATGAATGTGATGATTATGTGACACTCATCACCATTCTCACTTATGAATGCGTTCCTGACAACCACTTCCGTTCTACATGAAAATAAGCTTGAACGCATATCGCTTAGCCTCCTGATTCACGATCAGAGTCTTCGTGGTATAGGCTAGAATATTTGGCGGCCATTCTTGAGATCCAAAAAGTCTAAACCATGTCTGTGGTATTCTAAGTAGGATCTGGGATGGGATGACTGTGACGAGCTTCAAACTCGCGAGTTTTGGGCGTAGTGACAGACGCAAAAGGATCAATGGATCCTATTCCAACATGATCGAGAACCGACAGATGATTAGCCGTGTGGTGATAGTGCATTTTGGACCATTTTCACTGAGAGGAGAGACGGTAGCCATTAACAACAGTGATCCCCCAACATAAAGCTTGCCATGGAAAGGAGTATGAATGATTGAATGAAGGTAGTAGGAAAGCAGAGATTCAGAAGGAGCAAAGCATCTCCATACGCTTATCTGAAATTCTCACCAATGAATTACATAAGTCTCTCTATCTTATTTTATATATTTTAGTTATCTTTTAATTATCAAAACCTCATAACCATTTGAATTTGCCTGATTGAGATTTACAAGATGACCATAGCTTGCTTCAAGCCGACAATCTCCGTGGGATCGACTCTTACTCACGTAAGGTTTATTACTTAGATGACCCAGTGCACTTGCTGGTTAGTTGTGCGGAGTTGTGAAGAATAATTGAGATTACAATCTGCGTGCAAAGTTGTTGGCACAGTTGAGATCATAATTTCGTGCACTAGTGTCACGGATCATATCATTCTCCAGATTGAAGTACGAGTGAGTATCTTAGAATGGAATCAAGCGTGATTGAATAGAAAACAGTAGTAATTGCATTAATTCATGAAGAATAGCAGAGCTCCATGACGTGGAAAAAATTGGCGAGTCAAGAATTGTTATAAAATATGCGTTGCAAGTATAGTTCTTAACCAACCAGAAATCCGCTTATCAATTTAGAAAGGTTGTCACAAAAATTAAAGTTAAAATACTGGGAGTATGAATCGCAGGTCGTCTCCCAACGAGTTGTAGAAAGGTGTGCTATTTTATTAATCAGATGTTTTCAAAAAGAGTTTGAGTTGAATAAACAGGAAATTAAATTGGAGAAATTAAGTAATTTAAATAAAAGCCTTGACTGGGAGTAGATTAGTTGGAAGCCCTATTCTTGTTGCAGTACTCTCAAGATTAATTGATAATTGAAGGTTGTTCTGTTTAGTTTTCCCTTACTAGATAAGGGAAAGTCAAACAAGTTGGAATGTTGTTTCTATTCACAAGTCTTAATCCGCTTACTTGGAAGGACTGGCGTTAGTGACTAGAGAGCAATCCAACAATAAACCCAATTACAATTTCTTCTTTGAGCATTCCAACTCAAGGGTTCCTTTCAATCAACTCCCCATCAAGTTAGGGAACTACTCGCTCATTGTGAATGTGGAATTCATAACATAGAAAAGAGAATTAAAGAAAGACATGATAAATAAAACTCAAAGGAATCAATTAAAAATAAAAGTAACTCTTGTATTAATAAATTCTAAAATAATCCAATAGTAAAATTTAGTAAATTAAAGGACATGGAAGAGTAAAGCCAAGTAAAGAAAACAAACTAGAATGACGAAGTCTTGATGAGGTAATAACTCTTCTCAATATCCCAATGCAAGAGCAATAGAAAATAAAATCCTAAGAACTATGAATGTGTAGAGAGAAAACCTAGAGGAGGAGTAAAACTAGATCTAAAAATTAAAACTGTGTAGAATGAATGTTGTTTTTGGTTTCAGCATGTTCTCTGGCTCTAGTCTGCTGATGCACAGAAAACTTGTCTCACAACAAATTCCCTTCGGCAAGTGTACCGAATTTGTCGTCAAGTAAAAACTCACAATAGAGTGAGGTCGAATCCCACAAGGATTGATTGATCAAGAAACTTTAATTAGAGGACTATTCTAGTTGAGCGAATCCAGAATTTGGGTTGAGAATTGCAGAAAATAAAATGGCGGGAAGGTAATTGACAGGAAAGTAAATGCTAGAATTATAGATCTGAAAGTAAATGACGGAAGGTAAATTGCAGAATTGTAAATGGGAATGGGGGAATTGCTCATTAAAGTAAATAACAGAAATTAAAGAGAATGGGTAAGATCAGAAATGGGGAGTTCATTGGGCTTAGGAGATGTTGCATTCTCCGGATCAATTTCATTTTCATCTCTTCCTCAATCAATGCACTCATTGATCTCCTTGGCAATCGTAAGTGATTGAATTACAATTTCTTGTAATTCAATCTCTCAAATCTTGATCAATAGCCAATTCCTTGGTCAATTGCTCATGAGAAGAGATGAAGTATGGTCACTGATTATACCACATGCATTTCCCAAACCAAGTGTTGAGAGGATTATAGTCACATATCCATCCAAACCCAATTTGGTCCAGCATGAGAAAGTATTTCTAGCTTGATCTCTTCATTCCTCTTTCAAGGTTCAGAAGAGATCCAAGTATGAATAGCTTCTTTTTCAAGATAACTACTCAATTGGATGAAGATCGAAAGCTTTCAAGTAAAATCAAGAGAAAAGATAGAAGAAGAATAATGAAAACTAGTATTGATCCATCAAATTACAACAGAGCTCCGTAACCCAATGATAGGGGTTTAGTTGTTCATAGCTCTGGAAAATGAAAACAAAGATGGAGAATACATCATGAAAACTTAGAAGTGCAGAGAAAGTAAATACAGAGAGTAGTTCTATGCTAAGAGTCTCCCTATAATTTCCAACTCCCTAAAATATTTCAAAGATACTCCTATATATACTACTCTTCTGTTCTTCTAGTTAATTCTTCAAGTCTTGGGCCTTTGGATCTTGAGTTGGAAGCAGTTTTCTTCTTCATTGGGCTTAGCTTTTACTTGCAGAGAGAAAGTATGAAGTGGGCAGGGGCTTTGGCTCAGGAAGTTAGTGGTGTTAACGTTCAGTGAAAATATGGGTTCGAGAACGTTAGTGACAATCACCTTTTTTACTAACGTTCCTCACCAAAGTTAAAGGCCACGTTAACCTTAACGTTAGTGGCACAAACGTTGCCACTAACGTTTCCACTATGTCCTTCGCACATGTTATTGGGACTCAACTTTCCCAATAACGTTGAGAAGCCTCCCCCTTCCCTACGTTAGAGCCCACGTTAACTTAGTTAACGTGGCTCTTTTAACGTAGGCTTGCCATCCTTCGAGAACGTTAGTGACACTTACCATTGTTACTAACATTCCAAATTGCCCCTATTTTCCACGTTAGAGTCCACGTTAACTAGGTTAACGTGGCTTCTAACGTGGCCTTGCTAGCCATCTCCAACGTTAGTGACAAAGTTGAGTGTCACTAACGTTGGCTCATCCTTCCCTTATCCACGTTAGCTTCCACGTTAACTAAGTTAACGTGGGAGTTAACGTGGCTCATGGTGGCATGTGTGGCTCCTTCCAACGTTAGTGACAATGTTGGGTGTCACTAACGTTGGCGATCACCTTCTTTCTTCACGTTAGCTTCCACGTTAACTAGGTTAACGTGGGAGTCAACGTGGCTCATTGGGGGCTTGTGTTCTTCCAACGTTAGTGACAATGTTGCGTGTCACTAACGTTGTCGACCACTTTGTTCCTTCACGTTAGCTTCCACGTTAACTAGGTTAACGTGGGAGTTAACGTGGCTTAATGTGCTTTGGCCAATGTTAGTGACAATGTTGAGTGTCACTAACGTTGGATCCCCCCCTTCCTTCTTAACGTTAGAGGCCACGTTAACTAGGTTAACTTGGACTCTAACGTGGCCACTCGTGATCTTGGTTCAACGTTAGTGATAATGTTAAGTGTCACTAACGTTGGCTCTATTTCTTAACGTGGGCAATGATGGCTTCGAGAGCGTTATTGGCAATCATTTTTCTCATTAACTTTGCAAGTTACTCCCATTCCACGTTAGTGTTAACGTTAGTGCAACTAACGTAGCCACTAATGTGGTTCTTCTTTGCTTCCTTTGTCCTGAAATTAAGCAATAAAGTGCATCAAAGTTCTAGTCCAAGTCATGGGAAATGCAACGTCCAATTTGTCCTTAAATTCATTTAAAATCCTCATGAAATCATGTAAAATGCACAATGTATGCTTGAATCAAGATGTAAGTGAATATCTATCCAAAACTAGCTTATTTCCTAAGGAAATGCATGAAACTACCCTAAAAACAGTAAAGAAAAGGCCAGTGAAACTGGCCAAAATGCCCTAGCATCATCTGCTTTTCCGGGCCGAGAACTGGGTCAAAATATGGCCCAAAATTGCCCCCAGCAAATTTTGCAGATTATGCAGATCGCGTATGTCACGCGATCACGTCATTCATGCGGACGCGTCATTCGGCATTTTGCTTTGCCACGCGGGCGCGTCGTCCACGCCTCCACGTCACTTGTGCTATTCCAATCCGCGCGGTCGCGTGAGCCATGTAGCCGCGTCACTGCGATTCCCTCTCTTTCGTGCGGTCGCGTGAGCCATGCGGCCGCGTCACTTCTCGCTGGTCATCTCCTCAATTTCTTGTGTTCCTTCCATTTTTGCAAACTTCCTTTCCAATCTCCAACTCATTCATGCCCTATAAAGCCTGAAACACTTAACACACAGATCACGGCATCGAATGGAACAAAGGAGAATTAAAATACATAATTAAAAATCCCTAGGAAGCAAGTTTTCAATCATAAAGCATCTTTAGGAAGGAATTATAAATGCATGCTTATTTAATGAATAAGTGGGTAAATATCATAATAAAACTACATAATTAAACACAATATAAACCATAAAATAGTGGTTTATCACTCCACACCTTAATCTATAGGGTGTAGAAACTCCACCTTAGAAAATACATAAGTGAAAAAGGTCTAGGCATGGCTGAATGGCCAGCCTCCCAAATTTAACATAAAAGTGCCAAAAGATGATCAAAGATCAAAAGTGATCCAAAGATATAAAATAAATCTCTAAAAGTAGTTTTTATACTAGACTAGTAACCTAGGTTTACAGAAAATGAGTAACTAAGTGCAGATAGTGCAAAAATCCACTTTCGGGGCCCACTTGGTGTGTGCTTGGGCTGAGCATTGAAGCTTTCACGTACATAGGCTGTTCTTGGAGTCAAACGCCAGCTTTGGTGCCAGTTTGGGCGTTTAACTCCAATTCTGGTGCTAGTTCTGGCGTTTTACGCCAGGAAGTTTTAGGCTGGCTTTGAGCGCCAGTTTGGGCCATCATATCTCGGGCAAAGTATGGACTATTATATATTGTTGGAAAGCGCCAATTGGGCTTCTGTAGCTCCAGAAAATCTACTTCGAGTGCAGGAAGGTCAGAATCCAACAGCATCTGTTGTCCTTTTTCAGCTTCTGAATCAGATTTTTGCTCAGGTCCCTTAATTTCAGCCAGAAAATACCTGAAATCACAGAAAAATACACAAACTCATAGGAAACTCCAGAAATGTAATTTTTGAATAAAAACTAATAAAAATATAATAAAATGTAACTAAAACATACTAAAAACTATGTAAAAATAATGCCAAAAAGGGTATAAATTATCCGCTCATCCCTAATCCACTAACTATTTGATTAATTGCACCAATCAATTTAACCATAAGTCCTAACAAGAGTGATTCCTTTACTTGTCTCTTCCTTGTTTGTTGCTGATTGTATGACAAGTAGAAGAGGAGACATCAGCCTCTTTTGATAGTGAACCTAAGAGGACCTTCCTTAAATTAAGGAGGGAAGCAAGAGGCAAGGGAATAGTTGGAGAGGAAGTAGTGGAGGAAGATTTGGGAGTTACTGTGGAGGAAGAGGTGCACAACCATGTTGGAGAGGATGCTGGGAATCAGGTTGGGCAAGAGAGGAGAGTTATATGCTCTTACATCAACCCAAATCCAGAAAATTGTGGTAGTAGCAATCTAAAGCCAACAAATCATGCTAACAACTTTGAGTTGAAGCCTCAACTCATCACACTGGTTTAAAACAACTGCTCATTTGGAGGGAGTGCCCAAGAAGATCCCAACCAACATTTGACCACATTCTTGAGGATTTGTGACACTGTAAAGTCAAATGGTGTACATCCTGACACCTACAAACTACTTTTTTTCCTCTTCTCTTTCAGAGATAAGGCAGCAAAGTGGTTGGAAGCATTTCTTAAGGAGAGCTTGACCACTTGGGATGATGTTGTGAACAAATTTCTAGCAAGATTCTACCCTCCACAAAGAGTCAATAGATTGAGAGCTGAGGTGCTAACTTTTAGACAATGGTGCACGAAATTGTGATCATCAATGGCGCCATCAGCATGGTACGCTCAATTGTAATCTCAACTCTTTATCAGAACTTCGCACAACTAACCAGCAAGTGCACTGGGTCGTCCAAGTAATAAACCTTACGCGAGTAAGGATCGATCCCACGGAGATTGTTGGTATGAAGCAATCTATGGTCATATTGTAAATCTCAGTCAGGCAGATTCAAATGGTTATGGATGATGAATGATTAAAAGATAAATAAAACATAAAATAAAGATAGAGATACTTATGTAATTCATTGGTGAGAATTTCAGATAAGCGTATGAAGATGCTTTGTCCCTTCCGTCTCTCTGCTTTCCTACTGTCTTTATCCAATCCTTCTTACTCCTTTCCATGGCAAGCTGTATGTTGGGCATCACCGTTGTCAGTGGCTACAATCCCGTCCTCTCAGTGAAAATGTTTAACGCACTCTATCACAGCACGGCTATTCATCTGTCGGTTCTCGATCATGTCGGAATAGAATCCAGTGATTCTTTTGCGTCTGTCACTAACGCCCCACAATCACGAGTTTGAAGCTCGTCACAGTCATTCAATCCTTGAATCCTACTCAGAATACCACAGACAAGGTTTAGACCTTCCGGATTCTCAAGAATGCCGCCATCAATTCTAGCTTATACCACGAATATTCTGATTAAGGAATCTAAGAGATAAACACTCAATCGAAGGTAGACGGGAGGTGGTTGTCAGGCACACGTTCATAGGTGAGAATGATGATGAGTGTCACGGATCATCACATTCATCAAGTTGAAGAACAAGTGATATCTTAGAACAAGAAGCTGAATTGAATAGAAGAACAATAGTAATTGCATTGATACTCGAGGTACAGCAGAGCTCCACACCTTAATCTATGGTGTGTAGAAACTCCACCGTTGAAAATACATAAGAACAAGGTCTAGGCATGGCCGTGAGGCCGGCCCCAAAACGTGATCTAAGGTAGCATAGAACTACTCAAAGATTCGACTTCAAATACAATAGCAAAAGGTCCTATTTATAGAGAACTAGTAGCTTAGGGTTTACAAAAATGAGTAAATGACGTTTATATCCACTTCCGGGCCCACTTGGTGTGTGCTTGGGCTGAGCATTGAAGCATTTTCGTGTAGAGACTTTTCCTGGAGTTAAACGCCAGCTTTTGTGCCAGTTTGGGCGTTTAACTCCCACTTTGGTGCCAGTTCCGGCGTTTAGCGCTGGGAATTCTGTTGCTGACTTTGAACGCCGGTTTTGGCCATTAAATCTTAGGCAAAGTATGGACTATTATATATTGCTGGAAAGCCCTGGATGTCTACTTTCCAACACAAATGAGCGCGTTCCAATTGGGCTTCTGTAGCTCCAAAAAATCCACTTCGAGTGCAGGGAGGTCAGAATCCAACAGCATCTGTAGTCCTTTTTAGCCTCTGAATCAGATTTTTGCTTAGGTCCCTCAATTTCAGCCAGAAAATACCTGAAATCACAGAAAAGTACACAAACACATAGTAAAGTCCATAGAAGTGAATTTCAAATAAAAACTAATAAAAATATAATAAAAACTAACTAAAACATGCTAAAAACATACTAAAAACAATGCCAAAAAGCGTATAAGTTATCCGCTCATCACAACACCAAACTTAAATTTTTTCTTGTCCCCAAGCAACTGAAAATAAAATAGGATAAAAAGAAGAGAATATACAATGAATTCCAAAAACATCTATGAAGATCAGTATTAATTAGATGAGCGGGGCTTTTAGCTTTTTGCTTCTGAACAGTTTTGGCATCTCACTTTATCCTTTGAAGTTCAGAATGATTGGCATCTATAGGAACTCAGAATCCAGATAGTGTTACTGACTCTCCTAGTTAAGTATGTTGATTCTTGAACACAGCTACTTTATGAGTCTTGGTCGTGGCCCTAAGCACTTTGTTTTCTAGTATTACCACCGGATACATAAATGCCACAGACACATAACTGGGTGAACCTTTTTAGATTGTGACTCAGCTTTGCTAGAGTCCCCAATTAGAGGTGTCCAGGGTTCTTAAGCACACTCTTCTTTTTGCTTTGGACCTCGAATTTAACCGCTCAGTCTCAAGTTTTCACTTGACACCTTCACGCCACAAGCACATGTTAGGGACAGCTTGTTTTAGCCGCTTAGGCCAGGATTTTATTCCTGTGGGCCCTCCTATCCACTGATGCTCAAAGCCTTGGATCCTTTTTATCACCCTTGCCTTTTGGTTTAAAGGGGTATTGGCTTTTTCTGCTTGCTTTTTCTTCTTTTTTTTTTCGCATATATCTTTTTTTTCTGCAACCTTTTCACTGCTTTTTCTTGCTTCAAGAATCAATTTTATGATTTTTCAGATCATCAAATAAAATTTCTCCTTTTCCTTTCATTCTTTCAAGAGCCAACAATTTTAACATTCATAAACAATCAAATTAAAAAATATGCACTGTTCAAGCATTCATTCAGAAAAACAATAGCATTACCACCACATCAAGATAATTAAACTGTTTTAGAATTTGAAATTCATGCACTTCTTTTTCTTTTTCAATTAAAAACATTTTTCATTTAAGAAAGGTGATGGATTCATAGGACACTCATAGCTTTAAGGCATAGACACTAAGACACTAATGATCATGTAATAAAGACACAAACATAAATAAACATAAGCATAAAAAATTCGAAAAACAGGAAAGTAAAGAACAAGGAGATTAAAGAACGGGTCCACCTTAGTGATGGGGGCTTGTTCTTCCTCTTGAAGATCTTATGGAGTTCTTGAGCTCCTCAATGTCTCTTCCTTGCCTTTGTTGCTCCTCTCTCATGATTCTTTGATCTTCTCTAATTTCATGGAGGAGGATGGAATGTTCTTGGTGCTCCACCTTTAGTTGTCCCATGTTGGAAATCAATTCTCCTAGGGAGGTGTTGATTTCCTCCCAATAGTTTTGTGGGGGAAAGTGCATCCCTTGAGGCATCTCAGGGATTTCATGATGAGGAATTTCCTCATGCTCATGTCCATGAGTGGGATCTCTTGTTTGCTCCATCCTTTTCTTAGTGATGGGCTTGTCCTCATCAATGAGGATGTCTCCCTCTATGTTAATTCCAACTGAATTACAGAGGTGACAAATAAGATGAGGGAAGGCTAACCTTGCCGAGGTAGAGGACTTGTCCGCCACCTTATAGAGTTCTTTGGGATATAACCTCATGAACTTCTACTTCCTCTCCAATCATGATACTATGAATCATGATGGCCTGGTCTATAGTAGCTTCGGACCGGTTGCTAGTGGGAATGACTGAACGTTGGATAAACTCCTACCATCCCCTAGCCACGGGCTTGAGGTCATGCCTTCTTAAATGAACCGGCTTTCCTCTTGAATCTCTCTTCCATTGAGCGCCCTCTTCACAAATGTCTATGAGGACTTGGTCCAACCTTTGATCAAAGTTGACCCTTCTAGTGTAGGGGTGTTCATCTCCTTGCATCATGGGCAAGTTGATTGCCAACCTTACATTTTCCGGACTAAAGTCTAAGTGTTTCCCCCGAACCATTGTAAGCCAATTCTTTGGGTTCGGGTTCACACTTTGATCATGGTTCTTGGTGATCCATGCATTGGCATAGAACTCTTGAACCTTTAAGATCCCGACTTGTTGAATGGGGTTGGTAAGAACTTCCCAACCTCTTCTTCGGATCTCATGTCGGATCTCCGGATATTCACTCTTTTTGAGTTTAAAAGGGACCTCGGGGATCACCTTCTTCATGGCCACAACTTCATAGAAGTGGTCTTGATGCACCCTTGAGATGAATCTCTCCATCTCCCATGACTCGGAGGTGGAAGCTTTTGCCTTTCCTTTCCTCTTTCTAGAGGTTTCTCCGGCCTTAGGTGCCATAAATGGTTATGAAAAAACAAAAAGCAATGCTTTTACCACACCAAACTTAGAAGGTTTGCTCGTCCTCGAGCAAAAGAAGAAAGAGAAGAGTAGAAGAAGGAGAAAAATGGAGGAGATGGAGGAGGCTTTGTGGTTCGGCCAAGGGGGAGAAGTGGTGTTGAGGTTGTGTGAAAATGAAGGAGTGAAGATGGGTTTATATAGGAGTTAAGAGGGGTGTAGGGTTCGGCTAGTATGGGTGGGTTTGGGAGGGAAAGTGGTTTGAATTTGGATGGTGAGGTAGGTGGGGTTTTATGAAGGATGGATGGGAGTGGTGAAGAGAATGGTGGGATTTGATAGGTGAGGGATTTTTGGGGAAGAGGTATTGAGGTGATTGGTGAATGGGTGAAGAAGAGAGAGAGTGGTGGGGTAGGTGGGGATCTTGTGGGGTCCACATATCCTGAGGTGTCAAGGATAGCTCATCCCTACACCGAGTGGCGTGCAAAAATGCCCTTTCTGCCAATTCTGGCATTAAACACCGGGCTGCTGCCCTTTTCTGGCGTTTAACGCCAGCTCCTTGCCCATTCCTGGCGTTAAACGCCAGTCTGGTGCCCCTTTCTGGCGTTAAACGCCCAGAATGGTGCCAGACTGGGCGTTAAACGCCCATTTGCTGCCCTTACTGGCGTTTAAACGCCAGCAAGCTTTTCCTCCAGGGTGTGCTATTTTTTCTCTGTTTTTCATTCTGTTTTTGCTTTTTCAATTGTTTTGTGACTTCACATGATCATCAACCTACAGAAAACATAAAATAACAATGGAAAATAGATAGATATAACATTGGGTTACCTCCCAACAAGCGCTTCTTTAATGTCAGTAGCTTGACAGTGGGCTCTCATGGAGCCTCACAGATGTTCAGAGCAATGTTGGAACCTCCCAACACCAAACTTAGAGTTTGACTGTGGGGGTTCAACACCAAACTTAGAGTTTGGTTGTGGCCTCCCAACACCAAACTTAGAGTTTGACTGTGGGGGCTCTGTTTGACTCAGTTTTGATAGAAGCTCTTCATGCTTCCTCTCCATGGTTACAGAGGGATATCCTTGAGCCTTAAACACAAGGGATTCTTCATTCACTTGAATGATCAATTCTTCTTTGTCAACATCAATCACAGCTTTTGCTGTGGCTAGGAAGGGTCTGCCAAGGATGATGGATTCATCCATGCACTTCCCAGTCTCTAGGACTATGAAATTAGCAGGGATGTAGTGGTCTCCAACCTTTACCAAGACATCCTCTACAAGTCCATAAGCTTGTTTTCTTGAATTATCTGCCATCTCTAGTGAGATTCTTGCAGCTTGTACCTCAAAGATCCCTAGCTTCTCCATTACTGAGATAGGCATGAGGTTTACACTTGACCCTAGGTCACACAGAGCCTTCTCAAAGGTCACGGTGCCTATGGTACAAGGTATTGAGAACTTCCCAAGATCCTGTCTCTTTTGAGGTAATCTCTGCCTAGTCAAGTCATCCAGTTCTTTGGTGAGTAAAGGGGGTTCATCTTCCTAAGTCTCATTACTAAATAACTTGTCATTTAGCTTCATGATTGCTCCAAGGTACTTAGTAACTTGCTCTTCAGTAACATCTTCATCCTCTTCAGAGGAGGAATACTCATCAGAGCTCATGAATGGTAAAAGTAAATCCAATGAAATCTCTATGGTCTCAGTGTGAGCCTCAGATTCCCATAGTTCCTCATTAGGAAACTCATTGGAGGTCAGTGGACGTCCATTGAGGTCTTCCTCAGTGGCGATCACTGCCTCTTCCTCCTCTCCAAATTCGGCCATGTTGATTGTGTTTATGGCCTTGCACTCTCCCTTTGGGTTCTTTTCTGTATTGCTTGAAAGAGTACTAGGAGGGAGTTCAGTAACTTTCTTGCTCAGCTGACCCACTTGTGCCTCCAAATTTCTAATGGAGGACCTTGTTTCAGTCATGAAACTCTGAGTGGTTTTAATTAGATCAGAGACCATGGTTGCTAAGTCAGAGTGGCTCTGCTTAGAATTCTCTGTCTGCTGCTGAGAAGATGATGGAAAAGGTTTGCCATTGCTAAACCTGTTTCTTCCACCATTATTGTTATTGAAGCCTTGTTGAGGCCTCTGTTGATCCTTCCATGAGAGATTGGGATGATTTCTCCATGAAGGATTGTAGGTGTTTCCATAGGGTTCTCCCATGTAATTCACCTCTTCCATTGATGGGTTCTCAGGATCATAAGCTTCTTCTTTAGATGAAGCGTCCTTAGTACTGCCTGGTGCAGCTTGCATTCCAGACAGACTTTGAGAAATCATATTGACTTGCTGAGTCAATATTTTGTTCTGAGCCAATATGGCATTCAGAGTATCAATCTCAAGAACTCCTTTCTTCTGACTTGTCCCATTATTCACAGGATTCCTCTCAGAAGTGTACATGAAATGGTTATTTGCAACTATTTCAATGAGTTCCTGAGCTTCTGCAGGCGTCTTCTTCAGATGAAGAGATCCTCCAGCAGAGCTGTCCAATGACATCTTGGACGGTTCAGACAGACCATCATAGAAGATACCTATGATGCTCCATTCAAAAAGCATGTCAGAAGGACACTTTCTGATCAATTGTTTGTATCTTTCCCAAGCTTCATAGAGGGATTCACCTTCCTTCTATCTGAAGGTTTGGACTTCCACTCTAAGCTTACTCAATTTTTGAGGTGGAAAGAACTTTGCCAAGAAGGCATTGACTAGCTTTTCCCAAGAGTTCAGGCTTTCCTTAGGTTGTGAATCCAACCATATCCTAGCTCTGTCTCTTACAGCAAAAGGGAATAGCATAAGTCTATTGACCTCAGGGTCAACCCCATTGGTCTTGACAGTGTCACAGATTTGTAAGAATTCAGCTAAAAACTGATGAGGATCTTCTAATGGAAGTCCATGAAACTTGCAATTCTGTTGCATCAAAGAAATTAATTGAGGCTTAAGCTCAAAGTTGATTGCTCCAATGGCAGGGATAGATATGCTTCTCCCATAGAAGTCGGGAGTAGGTGCAGTAAAGTCACCCAGCACCTTCCTTGCATTGTTGGCATTGTTATTGTTTTTGGCTGCCATATCTTCTTCTAGTTTGAAGATTTCTGTTAGGTCCTCTCCAGAGAGTTGTGCTTTAGCTTCTCTTAGCTTTCGCTTCAAGGTCCTTTCAGGTTCTGGGTCAGCCTCAACAAGAATGCTTTTGTCTTTGCTCCTGCTCATATGAAAGAGAAGAGAACAAGAAAGTATGGAATCCTCTATGTCACAGTATAGAGATTCCTTGAGGTGTCAGAGGCAAAGAAGAATAGAAGGAAGAGGTAGAAAGAGAAGAATTCGAACTTATCAAGAGGGATAGAGTTCGAATTATTGATAGTGGAGGAGTGTTAGTCCTTAAATAGAAGGATGTGAGAAGAGGGGAAGAATTTTCGAAATTAAAGTAAAATATTTTGAAATAATTTTGAAAAATTGAAGAATGATTTTCGAAAATTAGAGTTGGGAAAGAAATAAAGTGATTTTTTAAAAAGATTTTGAAATTAGAAATCAAAAAGATATGATTGAAAATTTAATTTTGAAAAAGATGTGATTAAGAAGATATGATTGAAAAGTTATGGTTTTAAAAAGATATGATTGAAAAATAATTTTAAAAAGATTTGATTTTTAAAATTAATGACTTGGCTAACAAGAAAAGATATGATTCAAACATTAAACCTTTCTCAACAGAAAAGGCAACATACTTGAAATTCTTGAATCAAATCATTAATTGTTAACAAGTATTTTTGAAAATGGAAAGAAATTGATTTTGAAAATATATGATTGAAAAGATATGATTTGAAAAAGATTTGATTTTGAAAAATTTTGAAAACTTAAAAAAAATGTGCATTAAAAACAAAATCTTCCCTCTTGTGTCATCCTGGCGTTAAACGCCCAGAATGGTATCCATTATGGCGTTTAACACCCAAAATGCTACCCTTTTGGGCGTTAAACGCCCAGCCAGGTACCCTGGCTGGCGTTTAAACGCCAGTTTTCCTTCTTCACTGGGCGTTTTGAACGCCCAGCTTTTTCTGTGTAATTCCTCTGCAGCATGTTCTGAATCTTCAATTCTCTGTATTATTGACTTGAAAAGACACATTTTAAAAATTTTTTTTTGGATTTTTAATCGAAATGCAACTAAACATGGAAAACTAAAATCAAACAAACAATGCATGCAAGACACCAAACTTAGAAGTTTGTATACTATTGACACTAACGAATTGAGAATGCATATGAAAAACAACAAAACACACAAAACAAGAAAATTTAAAGATCAGAGCAAGGAAATCATCAAGAACAACTTGAAGATCAATGAAGAACATAATGCATGAATTTTTCGAAAATTAGATGAATGCAATTGACACCAAACTTAAAATTAGACACTAGACTCAAACAAGAAACATAAAATTATTTTTGGTTTTATGATTTTATACTTTTTTTGTGCTTTTTTTTTTTTGAAAATTGAGTGGAAAAGAAAAAAAATAAGGGTTCAAAATTCTTAATGAGAATTCCAGGAATCATTGCAATGCTAGTTTAAAACTTCGGTCCAGGAATTAGACATGGCTTACTAGCCAGCCAAGCTTTCAAAGAAAGCTTCGGTCCAAAACACTAGACATGGCCAATGGCCAGCCAAGCTTTAGCAGATCATTGCTCACAACAGCAAAATTGATAGAAATCAACAAGCTCTTGTGATGATAAGTTGAAACCTCGGTCCAAAAGATTAGACATGGTTTCACAACCAGCCAGACTTCAACAAATCATCATGAAACTCTATAATTCATTCTTAAAAACTCTGAAGAACAAATAATTTTTTTTTTTGAATTTTTCAAAAATAAAAAGTAAAAAGGCTTAAACATAAATTAAAATTACCTAATCTGAGCAACAAGATGAACCGTCAGTTGTCCAAACTCAAACAATCCCCGACAACGGCGCCAAAAACTTGGTGCACAAAATTGTGATCATCAATGGCGCCATCAACATGGTACGCTCAATTGTAATCTCAACTCTTTATCACAACTTCGCACAACTAACCAGCAAGTGCACTGGGTCGTCCAAGTAATAAACCTTACGCGAGTAAGGGTCGATCCCACGGAGATTGTTGGTATGAAGCAATCTATGGTCATCTTGTAAATCTCAGTCAGGCGGATTCAAATGTTTATGGATGATGAATGATTAAAAGATAAATAAAACATAAAATAAAGATAGAGATACTTATGTAATTCATTGGTGAGAATTTCAGATAAGCGTATGAAGATGCTTTCTCCCTTCCATCTCTCTGCTTTCCTACTGTCTTTATCCAATCCTTCTTACTCCTTTCCATGGCAAGCTGTATGTTGGGCATCACCATTGTCAGTGGCTACAATCCCATCCTCTCAGTGAAAATGTTCAACGCACTCTGTCACAGCACGGCTATTCATCTGTCGATTCTCGATCATGTCGGAATAGAATCCAGTGATTCTTTTGCGTCTGTTACTAACGTCCCACAATCACGAGTTTGAAGCTCGTCACAGTCATTCAATCCTTGAATCCTACTCAGAATACCACAGACAAGATTTAGACCTTCCGGATTCTCAAGAATGCCGCCATCAATTCTAGCTTATACCACGAAGATTCTGATTAAGGAATCCAAGAGATAAACACTCAATCGAAGGTAGAACGGAGGTGGTTGTCAGGCACACGTTCATAGGTGAGAATGATGATGAGTGTCACGGATCATCACATTCATCAAGTTGAAGAACAAGTAATATCTTAGAACAAGAACAAGCTGAATTGAATAGAAGAACAATAGTAATTGCATTGATACTCGAGGTACAGTAGAGCTCCACACCTTAATCTATGGTGTATAGAAACTCCACCGTTGAAAATACATAAGAACAAGGTCTAGGCATGGCCGTGAGGCCAGCCCCAAAATGTGATCTAAGGTAGCATAGAACTACTCAAAGATTCGACTTCAAATACAATAGCAAAAGGTCCTATTTATAGAGAACTAGTAGCTTAGGGTTTACAAAAATGAGTAAATGACGTAAATATCCACTTCCGGGCCCACTTGGTGTGTGCTTGGGCTGAGAATTGAAGCATTTTCGTGTAGAGACTTTTCCTGGAGTTAAACGCCAGCTTTTGTGCTAGTTTGGGTGTTTAACTCCCACTTTGGTGCCAGTTCCAGCGTTTAACGCTGGGAATTCTGATGCTGATTATGAACGCCGGTTTGGGCCATCAAATCTTGGGCTAAGTATGGACTATCATATATTGCTAGAAAGTCCTGGATGTCTACTTTCGAACGCAATTGAGAGCGCACCAATTGGGCTTCTGTAGCTCCAGAAAATCCACTTCGAGTGCAGGGAGGTCAGAATCCAGTAGCATCTGCAGTCCTTTTCAGCCTCTGAATCGATTTTTGCTCAGGTCCCTCAATTTCAGCCAGAAAATACCTGAAATCACAGAAAAACACACAAAATCATAGTAAAGTCCAAAAAAGTGAATTTTAAGTAAAAACTAATAAAAATATAATAAAAACTAACTAAAACATGCTAAAAACATACTAAAAACAATGCCAAAAGTGTATAAATTATCCGCTCATCAGATAGCAAGATGATAAAACCCTTTATGAGGCCTAAGAGAGATTTAAAGACTTGACAAGGAAATGCCCTCCAGATATGTTCAACGAGTGGGTGCAATTGCACATCTTCTATGAGGAGTTAACATATGAGTCAAAGCAAGCCGTAGATCATTCTTCAGGAGGCTCGCTGAAAGAACCGAAGATTCATGGTTTAGAAGTTATAATAAATACTCGTTGTAAGTATAGTTACTAAACCAAGCAATCAACCTTTCTTACAAATGTTTTGGTTGTCACAAGTAACAAACCCCTAAATAAATTGATAACCGAAGTATTCAAACCTCGGGTCGTCTTCTCAAGGAACTGCAGGGAAGTATGTTCTTATTATTGGTTATGAAGATTGTAAATTGGGGTTTTGAAGATGAGGAACATGTAATTTAAATTGCAATTAAAGTAAGTAAGAGACTGTAATTTAAATAAATAACTGTAAAACACACTTTTGGCAAGGTATGGGAGATTAGAAGTCCTATCCTAGTTATCCTTATCAATGATGATGAAAAACAAATCTTAATTCCACTTAGTTAACCTTTGCTAGAGCAAGGGAAGGTCAAGTGACTAATTAGTTAGATCCTCAAATCCTAGTTAATCCCTAAGGAAAATTGGGATTATTGAAGTTCAATTCAATTAGCAAAGATAACAATTATCAATCATGTTTGAGTTTGATAAATCTTAAGTTACTGATTTCTTAACCAAGACCAAAAGGGGGAAAGTAAAACTACTGGAATAAAAATGTCTTCAGATTGGGGATAAAAGTAACATAAATAAAAGAAAGCAATTGTAAACTGAAATACCTCAAATAACATTAATTCAAAGAGTAATCTGTAACATAGAAGAATTCATAAATAAAATTGGAAAAATAATAAAAAGGAATATTGAACCTGGTAAAAAGAGATAATCCTGAAAGCGCATAAAATCCTAAATCTAAATCCTAATCCTAAAGAGAGAGGAGAGAATCTCCCTCTCAAAACTAAATCTAAATCATGGAAAACTAACTAATTGGACACTCCCCTTGAATGGATGCATTCCCCCACTTCATAACCTCTGGTCTATGCCTTCTAGACTTGGATTTGGGGCAAAAAGGGCTTCAGAAATCGCTATGAGCATTTTCCGCAATTTCTGATGCGTGGCCTCTGTCACGCGTCCGAGTGGGTCACGCGGTCACGCCATTGGGAGTTTTTCCTTGTCACGCGGTCGCCTTAGTCATGCGTCCGCGTCATATGTGTTTCGCTCAAGGCACGCGGTCGCATCAGTCATGCGGCCGCGTCAACGTCTTTTCGCGCTGGCATGCGGTCGCGTCGCCCATGCGATCGCGTGGCTGCCAATTTCTTCAAAAACTCCGTTCTGTACTTTCCTTCCATTTTTGTATGTTTCCTTTCCATCCTTTAATTCATTCTTGCCTTAGTAGATCTAAAACTATTCAACACACGAATCACGGCATCGAATGGAAATAAAGGGTAATTAAAATAATTAATTTTAAAGCATAGGAAACATGTTTTTCACATACATCACATAATAAGGGATGAAAAGTAAAACCATGCAATTAATATGAATAAGTAGGTGAAGGATTGATTAAATCACTCATACTAACCACAAAATATATCATAAAATATGGGTTTATCACTCGCTCAACAAGAAGAAGACCATTGAAGAAGCCATTGATGTCATAGAAACTATAGCTGAAAATGAGTACTTCTATGCCTTAGATAAAACTACAAGAAGAGGAGTGATGGAGCTCAATTCTATGGATGCTTTGTTATCTCAAAACAAAGTGATCACTGTACAATCGGCAACTCTCACCAAGAAGATGGAGAAGAACCAAGCCTCAGCTATCCAAGTCTAACCCCCTCAAACAATCATAACTTGAGCTACAGAGGTCCAAATGATGTGGTTCCAGTTGTGTTGGAAAGCTAACGTCCGGGGCTTCGATTTGATATATAATTTGCCATAGCTGATCTGAAGTTAGGCGACGCGAACGCGTGAATGACGCGCCTGCGTCGCATCTACAAACTTCAATCCGCGCGGACGTGTGGACGACGCCTCCGCGTCACTTTCCCGCGACCTGAACGTAACAGAAATCATAGGGGGTGATTTCTGAGCTATTTTTGACCCAGTTTTCAGCCCAGAACACACATATTAGAGGCTATAAAGTAGGGGAATGCATCCATTCAGAAAAAAGTTCATAATTCATAATTTTTAGTTTTAGATGTAGTTTTTAGAGAGAGAGAGAGGTTCTCTCCTTTCTCTTAGGATTTAGTTTTAGGATTTAGGATTATTTCTTCTTCATTACAGGTTCAATGTTCCTTTTATTTATTTTTCCAATTTAATTTATGAACTTTTTCATGTTAGATTTGAATATTCTATTTAATATAATTTGAGGTATTTCATTTTATGATTGTTTTATTTATGCTATGAATGCTTTCGATTTATCCAAATTATTTTCATTCGAGTAGATTCTCTTTTCTTTTGGCTTTGGTTAAGTAATTGGTAACGTTTGAGTTGTCAAATAAAGTAGTGGTTGAAATTGGGAGTTGCTCTAATAACTCTAGTCTTTCCATAGGAATTGACTAGGACTTGAGAATCAAACTAATTAGTCCACTTGATTTACCTTCATAGTTAGAGGTTAACAAAGTGGGATTAAAATCCAATTCTCATCACAATTGATAAGGATAACTAGGATAGGACTTCCAGTTCTAATACCTTGCCAAGAGTTTATTTTATTATTACTATTTTATTTTTCTTATCATTTAACATACTGGTTCCTTACTTTCAAAAACCCCCAATTTACAAGACTCATAACCAATAATAAGAACATACTTCCCTGCATTTCCTTGAGAAGACGACCCGAGGTTTAAATACTCGGTTATCAATTTTAAAGGGGTTTGTTACTTGTGACAACCAAAACGTTTGTAAGAAAGGTTGATTGCTTGGTTTAGTAACTATACTTGCAACAAGAGTTTACTATAACTTCTAAACCATCAATCTTCAGTTCTTCAGCCTCATCCAGGAGATACTACAGAACCCGTCAATCTTGGAAGAAGAAAAGGTCCTAGCCATAATAGGTCTGGATTAGGGGATGGATGACTCCTATAATTAACTACCTCAAAATAGAAACACTCCCTACAGATAAGAAGGAGTCGAAGAAGTTAAAACGGGAGGCACAATACTATGCCATCATAAACAATACCCTATATAAGAGAGGGATTTCAACACCACTGTTAAAATGTGTGCCGACTTCCATCATAAAGGATGTTTTAGAAGAAGTACACAGTGGCATCTGTGGCAACCATCTCGGAGCTCGAGCTCTTGCCAAAAAAGTACTCCGACCCGGATTTTATTGGCCGACTTTGCAAAAAGAAGCAACAGAATTCGTAAAGACATGTCCACCATGTCAGAAACATGCTAATTACCACATCGCCCCACCAGAGGAACTCATCAGGGTAACCTCACCCTGGCCATTCACAAAATGGGGACTCGACCTCCTTGGGCTCTTCCCTCAAGGATCAGTACAGGTCAAGTTCCTCATCTTAGGGGTAGACTATTTCACAAAGTGGATTGAGGCAGAGCCCCCTAGCTAACGTCACTGCTCAAAGAAGTCAAAAATTTCTATATAGAAATATTGTCACAAAATTTGGGGTTGCTTACTCCATTACCACAGATAATGGCACTCAATTCACAGACGCAGGCTTTAGAAAATTAGTGGCCGACTTGAAAATAAAACACTAATTCAGTTCCGTAGAACATTCCCAGGCTAATGGACAGGTAGAAGCCGCCAATAAAGTCATATTGGCTGCATTAAAACAGAGAATACAGGACGCAAAGGGAGCCTGGGCTGAAGAGCTCCCACAATTCCTATGGGCATATCGGACAACTCCACATTCCACCACAAAGGAATCACCTTTCCGATTGGCCTATGAAATGGAGGCAATGATACCGGTAGAAGTCGAAGAAGGATCTCCTAAAACGATCCTCTATAGTGAAGAAGCCAACCCCTAACTTCAAAGGGAAGAGCTTGACCTACTCTTAGAAGTCCGAGAAAAATCTCGGATAAGAGAAGAAGCGTTAAAACGACGCATGGCCTCAAGGTACAATCGAAAGGTAGTACAGCGAAGCTTCGCCAACAATGACCTCATTCTAATTCAAAATTATATCGGAACAAGTCAACCTAGAGAGGGGAAGCTGGCGGCTAACTGGAAAGGACCCTACCGAGTCATAGAAGTATTGGTAAAGGGCTACTACAAAGTGTTCGAACTCGAGGGGCGAGAGCTACCAAGGTCATGGCACGCCTGCAACCTAAGAAGGTATTATAGTTAAAAGGTAATAAAGGATCTTAGGACAAAGGTGCACTTTTTTTCCTAAAAAAGGTTTTTTAATGAGGCGCCAAGCCAAGATCTACAAATTACCTAATTTAAGGAGGGTGAGCACCCACATGTATATATTTGCAAATTTTCTATTGGAATAAAGTTTTTTTCAGATTTTCTACAAATCCTCTTTGTCAAGACGCATTAATCTGAAATGCAAAAATTCATCACCCGATTATAAAGCTACAGATTGACAAAAACAGAATAATGTAAGAAGTTATAAAAAGCGAACCATGAATAGAGGCCTGACGAGGTCTGAAATAAAAAAAAGATTGCTAGAAATAACTTAGAATGGACAGACAAAAAAGAAGTTGGACCAGATTAAAGCGACAAAAAGTTATAAAAAGTAACCCATAGAAAATAGGCCTAGCCAGCCCTGAAAATGGATTACTAGAAATAATTTAGAAGGGACCGACATGATGAAGTCAGCCCGACAAAGCTACAAAAAGTTATAAAGAAGTAATCTATAAAAAGAGACCTGACAAGGTCCACATAAAATGGATTACTAGAAATAACTTAGAAGAGACCGACATGATGAAGTCGACCCGACAAAGCTACAAAACATTATAAAGAAGTAATCCATAAAAAGAGACCTAACAAGGTCTAAATAAAATGGATTACTAGAAATAACTTAGAGTGGACCGAGATGAAGTAGTCGGCCTAAAGCCAATTCCAAGTGAAAGAGTTGTAAAATAGTAAACCCAAGGGATTACTAAAAAAGCCTAGTGAAAAACATACGCTAGAAGGGGAACGGCTCAACTATAACTTCACCAAAATCGACCTACCATGGGAGTACTACAAAGAATAAGTCGAACAAAGCTAGCCTCAAAAGCCATTTCGACTAAAATGCAGAAAGCAAAATAAAAGTATATCAAAAGAGGTTGGGCATCAAGATGCCAACACTCTAAAGATGTCTGGAAGTGCTGAACAAAGCTGCATACAAAGCATATCACAAAAGAACAAAGCTGGCATAATAAAAGGCTCAAGAGGCCACCCGAAAAAGCCGACCTCAAGTGCTTAAAGAAACTACTTTGTTTTTCTATATAGAGTTGCTATAGAAAAGCAACCAAAATATCCAAGTCAAGTAGAGCACAAGTTACAGAAATAAGAGTTTAAAAGCCCACAGACCAGGCTGTACAAATCATCGAAAAAAATTCATCAAAGATCCAGGTTCTCATCGGGAGCAGCATCTTGAGTCAATGAAGGATAGATGATCCTCGTAGGAATTGCATCTACAGTCCCATCATCCCGATTCAAGATCTGGACGTCAAGGTCGGACTCCGGCTGGCCGACCTCAGTAATAGGAGTTGAAGAAGCCGGGGCAGCAGAGGCTTTGGCAGATGGCAGAGGAGGAGGGTCTACATCTACATCGTCATCATCCGGGCCATCAGGGACAATCTTACCATCTTCTACAATGTTGTCGAAGTTGAATAGGGTGAGGTCGAGCATGGGCGCAAGAACTCGAACTTGAGCCTTCAAATTCTCATAAGTAGCATTCACGCTACCTACAAGATGGCCCTGGAGCTCAGTGTAGTCAGCCTGAGCAGACTCCAACCTCTCCCTGAGCCCTATCATCTCGCCACAAAGTCAGGACATAGCTCTCCTTATGCTTTTGTGCCATCTCCTCAGCCCGGTTTGCAGAAGCCACCGCAGCAGTAGCCCGAGTCTTCTTACCTTCCAACTCCTTTTCCAACTTAGCCACCTTCACCTCGAGCTCCTCCTTTAACCCCTTGATCCTGTCATATTCCAACTTGGCCTCCTCCATAAAAGCCTTTGTCACGTGAACTGGAACATCCTGGGCAGTCCGAAATAACGCTGCCCCCATGTTTGCCATTTTTATACTGCTCCGGATAATGAAGTCCAAATGACGAAGAATAGATACATCGTCAGTATGAACAACACCATAAGGAGCAATTTGTTGATCAACAAACCCAACAGCATTAAAGTCGGGGGCATCCAAATTGAAAGACTCAATAGTCCTCTGTCTTTTTGGAGGAGGGATGGCAGTAGGAGAAGAGGTAGCAGCAGAGGCCTGGGGAGGATCAACCAAGTGGACCTGAGGAGTAGGAATCATCTTCCTCGGCCTAGAAGTTCTAGATATCGGCTTTTTAGGAGGAACCTGAGAAGATCCTTCCCCAGCCGCCTTAGCCGAGATGTTCTGGGCAGCTGTAGCCTTTCTCGCCTTCTTAAAGGCCTTCATGGAGTCATTGTTTTTAATAATCTCTGAAAATACATTGCAAGAAACCAAGTTATAAATTGGAAAAAAAGGAATAAACTCGACAAAATAAACAAGCACAACAGATACAAAAGAAGTCGACCACTACCCAGCTCATCTCGGAGAAGTGAGGGATTTCCTAGGAATTTCTTTGTATCAAGATGGGGAGGTTGCCCCCAGTTCTCTTCCAACACAGTTACAAAGGCTTGCTCAACTTCATCCAACATCTCCCAAGTATATCTAGACACCACTACATTCTTTTACCATTCTAAAGGAAAGCTGGGCTCGCCATTCTCATCCAAAAAGAAAGGCCGGGCTCCTTCAACAGCTCGCACCATGAAAAAATAGTTCCTGAAATCGCGAAAAGATTCATCATACATCGAAAAACTTTCTTTCCCTGGGCAGCTCAGAAAGATACCCAAGCAGCCTTCTTCTTAGCCACCCCGGGTTTAGACAAAACAAAAAGGTAAAGAAAAAGGGTTTGAGATGGTTTAGCATCCAACTCTTGATATAGTAATTGAAAGATCTTAAGGAAGCTCTACGAATTCGGGTGAAGCTGGGATGGAGATACATTGCACGACCACAACAAATTGGTCTCAAAAGGAGTAAAAGGAAAAGTAATGTTCAGCTGGCTGAAAAAATAGTCATAGGCATAAAAGAAGAGACGCTCCCCCTGGACCGAGATCAGGAAACAAACCCTCTCATCGGGATCAGGCGCTACTAGCTCGTAATCTTTCTCCTATTCCTGACTACTACAAATCCTGTGATGTTTCCTCAGCTCTACACAATACTCAGTATTTACCACAGAGACACACATCAACACGAGGGAGTCCAGCCAGTCCAACATGCCATCGGGGACTTTGGAAGAGGTCAGGACAATATTTTTGTGAGACGACATGGGTCAACTAGTCCTACTGATGAGTGGATAATTTATACCCTTTTTGGCATTGTTTTTACATAGTTTTTAGTATGTTTTAGTTACTTTTTATTATATTTTTATTAGTTTTCATTCAAAAATCACATTTCTGGACTTTACTATGAGTTTGTGTATTTTTCTGTGATTTCAAGTATTTTCTGGCTGAAATTGAGGGACTTGAGCAAAAATCTGATTCAGAGGCTGAAAAAGGACTGCAGATGCTGTTGGATTCTGACCCTCCTGCACTCAAAGTGGATTTTCGGGAGCTACAGAAGCGCAATTGGTGCGCTATCAATTGCGTTGAAAAGTAGACATCTTCGGCTTTCCCGCAATATATAATAGTTTATACTTTGCCCGAGATTTGATGGCCCAAACTGGCGTTGAAGGCCAGCCAAAAACTTTCTAGCGTAAAACGCCAGAACTGGCATAATTCTTGGCGTTAAACGCCCATTCTGGCACCCAGGGTGGCGTTTAACACCAACTCGAGGCATATGCACTTGAAAGCTTGAGAGCTCATCCTAAACACTCACCAAGTGGGTCCCGGAAGTGGATTTCTGTACTTTCTGCACTTAGTTACTCATTTTCTGTAAACTTAAGTTACTAGTTTAGTATAAAAACTACTTTTAGAGATTTAGTTTACAACTTATGACATTTTTTACATTTGATATTGAATCTTCTATGGCATGAGTCTCTAAACCCCATAGGAGAGGGTGAGGAGCTCTGCTGTGTTTCAATGGATTAATGCAATTACTACTGTTTTCTATTCAATCACGCTTGATTCTATTCTAAGATACTCACCCGTACTTCAATATAGAGAATCTGATGATTCGTGACACTCATCATTATTCTCAATTCTATAAATACATGCCTGACAACCACTCCCGTTCTATCTGAGCTCAACGTAGTCATTGGGCGATAGATTGAGTGCGTATCTCTTGAGTCTCTGATCCATGGACCGAGTCCGTGAGATTAGAATCTTCGTGGTAGAGGCTAGAACCAATTGGTAGCATTCCTGGGATCCAAAAAGTCTAAACCTTGTCTGTGGTATTCCAAGTAATATCTAGGAAGGGATGACTGTGACGAGCTTCAAACTCATGAATGTTGGGCACAGTGATAGTGTTCAAAAGGATAGAGAGATCCTATTCTGACGCTAGTGAGAACTGACAGATGATTAGCCGTGCGGTAGCTGTACCTGGTATTTTTCATCTGAGACGAGAAATCCAACAGTTGATTAGCCGTGCAGAGACCGTGCCTAGTATTTTTTATCTGAGAGGATTATACAGCTTGCCATTGAAGGAAGCCATGCGTGTTTGGAGAAGAAAACAGTAGGAAAGCAGAGATTTAGACGACATAGCATCTCCAGAACCTCAGCCTGTTTCTCATTACTGAATCACAAGTACTATTTATTTCATGTTATTTACCTTTCATAAACAAAGCCATTATATCATTTGAATCTCCTGACTAAGAATTACAAGATAACCATAGCTTGCTTCAAGCCGACAATCTCCGTGGGATCGACCCTTACTCATGTAAGGTATTACTTGGACGACCCAGTGCACTTGCTGGTTAGTTATGCAGAGTTGTGAAAAGTGTAATCACAATTTCGTGTACCAAGTTTTTGGCGCCGTTGCTGGGGATTGTTCGAATTTGGACAACTGACGGTTTATTTTGTTACTTAGATTAGGAAAAATTTATCTTTTTGGTTTAGAGTCACTAAAATTGAGTCTTCTATTATTGTTTTTGTTAAAATTTTAAAATCCTTATTTTCTTTTTCTAAATTTTTTTCGAAAATTTCTAATAAACTGATAATTGACTTTTCTGTTTGAGTTTAGTTTCATGCTTTAAGTTTGGTGTCAATTGCATGTTTTAATTTCTCTTTAATTTTCGAAAATATATGCATTGTGTTCTTCATTGATCTTCAAGTTGTTCTTGTTTAATTTCCTTGTTTGATCTTTAGTTTTTCTTATTTTTTGTTTTTCCTTATTTTTCTTGTGCATTTTCGAATTATTAGTGTTCAAAGTATAAAAATTTTCAAGTTTGGTGTCCTTTGTGTTTTTATTTTCTTAAAAATTTCCAAAATTTTGTTCTTGGTGATCATCTTGATCTTCAAAGTATTCTTGGTGTTCATCTTGACATTCAAAGTTTTCTTGTTTGTTTTCTTTGTTTTGATCTAAAAATTCTATGTTTGGTGTCATTTTATTGTTTTTATCTTTCCTCATTAAATTAAAAAAAAAACTATATTTTTTTCCTTTAATTACATATCATTTTCGAATTACCTAGGTTGACTTAGTCAAAATTTTTAAAATTTGGTAGTTTCTTGTTAGTCAAGTTAGAATTTCAATTTTAAAATTTATCTTTTTAAATCTTTTTCAATTCTTTTTTTTTTTTTACATTTTTCGAAAAACCTTTATAAAATTTTTCAAAATCTTTTTCTTTTCTCATTCATAATTTTCGAATTACTTGTCCCATTTTATTATTTTGATTGAAAAATTTTAAGTTTGGTGTTTCCTTGTTAAGAAAGTTTCAATCTTTAAAATTTTAAAATCATATCCTTTTCAAATCTTTTCTTTTATTTATTTATTTTCTTACAAGTATCTTTAATTTTAAGACATATCTTTTTTCAAAATTTCCTAACAACTTTCTCTCTCTTCATTTGTCGAAAATCATATCCAAAATTTTTTAAATCTTTTTAATTAATTAATCATTTAGTATTCGAATTTCTTTTATTTCTCTTTCTTTTAGTTTTTGAAATATATATTCTATTTTCCAATTATTTTATTTTATTTTCTTTTGAATTCGGTTTATCCTTAATTAAATAAATTACAAACAAAAATATTTTATTTTCTCCATCATGGACCTAAGTGGAAATGAACAGTCCAGAAGGACTCTGGGGTCATATGCTAACCCCACTAATGCTTCCTATAGGAGTCGTATCTGTATACCCCCCATCAGAGCTAGCAGTTTTGAGCTAAATCCTCAGTTCATTATCATGGTGCAGCAAAATTGCCAGTATTCCGGTCTTCCACAGGAAGAACCTATTGAGTTTCTGGCATAGTTCTTAAAAATTGCTGACACAGTACATGATAAAGAAGTAGATCAGGATGTCTATAGATTATTACTGTTTCCATTTGCTGTAAAAGATCAAGCTAAGAGGTGGTTAAATAACCAAACCACATCAAGCATAAGAACATGAAAATAGTTATCAGACAAATTCCTGAATCAGTATTTCCCTCCAAAAAGGATGACACAGCTAAGGCTGGACATCCAAGGCTTTAAACAAGAGGAAAATGAATCTCTATATAATGCGTGGGAGAGGTACAGAGGGATGCTAAGGAAATGCCCCTTTGAAATGTTTTCAGAATGGGTGCAGTTAGACATCTTTTACTATGGGCTTACAGAAAAGGCCCAAATGTCTCTAGACCACTCAGCTAGTGGATCTATACACATGAGAAAGACAACTGAAGAATCTCAAGAGCTTATTGATACAATTGCTAGGAATCAATATCTATACTTAAGTAGTGGGTCCTCTATGAAAGAAAAAGCTAAAGCAGTATCCACTGAATTTAGTCCTCAAGAACAAGTTGTTGAACTCAATCAGCAATTGCTTATTATAACAAAATAGTTCGCAAAATTTAAAGAGATGCTGCAAGAAACCAAAGATGCTAACCAGAATATGGAAAAACAATTAAATCAGATAAGACAGTAGTTATCTAAACAAATAACAGAAGAATGCCAAGCTGTTCACTTAAGGAGTGGGAAGACATTGAATGTTTCAACTCAAGGCAGCAGAAAGCCAATAAAGGAACAACTGATAGAAGATGACCAACCCACTACCCAAAATTCCTCTGAGGACAGTAAGAGCCTAGAGAGGAATGATTCTGGCGTTCAAACGCTAGAAAAGGGTGAAAAGTGGCGTTAAATGCCCAGTGGATGGCCAACTCTGGCGTTCAAATGCCAGAAAAGGGTGGCAACCTAGCGTTAAACGCCCAAAAAGCACCCAATTCTAGCGTTCAAACGCTAATAAGGGATCAGACACATGCAAGTGCTGATAACAACCCCCTTAGGCAGGCTTCTCCAACCACTTCTGTGGGAAGTAAACCTGCAGCAACTAAGGTTGAAGAATATAAAGCCAAGATGCCTTATCCTCAGAAACTCCACCAAGCGGAACAAGATAAATAATTTGCCCGCTTTGCAGACTATCTCAGGACTCTTGAAATAAAGATTCCGTTTGCAGAGGCACTTGAGCAAATACCCTCTTATGCTAAGTTCATAAAAGAGATCTTAAGTCATAAGAAGGATTGGAGAGAAACTGAAAAAGTTTTCCTCACTGAAGAATGCAGTGCAGTCATTCTGAAAAGCTTACCAGAGAAACTTAAAGATCCCGGAAGCTTTATGATACCATGCACATTAGAGGGTGCTTGTACCAAGACAACTCTATGTGATCTTGGGACAAGTATCAACCTAATACCTGCGTCCACTATTAAAAAGCTTGGTTTGGATGATGAAGTTAAACCAACCCGGATATGCCTCCAACTTGCTGATGGCTCCATTAAAATCCCATCAGGCGTAATTGAGGACATGATTGTCAAGGTTGGGCCATTCACCTTTCTTACTGACTTTGTAGTGCTGGAAATAGAGGAGCAGAAGAGCGCAACTCTCATTCTAGGAAGACCATTCCTAGCAACTGGACAAACCCTCATTGACATCCAAAAAAAGGAGATAACCATGAGAGTCAATAAGGATGAGTTTAGGTTGAATGTTGTCAAAGCTATGCAGCATCCAGACACCTCAAAAGACTGCATGAGTGCTGATATTATTGACTCCTTGGTGGAAGAGGTCAATATAGCTGAGAGTCTAGAATCAGAGCTAGAGGATATTTTTAAAGTTGTTCAGCCTGATCTGGAGGAACCAGAGGAAACAAAGGAACCTCTGAAAACTCCTCAGGAAGAGGAGAAGCCTCCTAAACCCGAGTTCAAACCACTACCACCATCCCTGAAATATGCATTTCTGGGAGAAGATGACACTTTTCCTGTGATCATAAGCTCTACCTTAGAGCCATAGGAAGAGAAAGCACTAATTCAGGTGCTAAGGACACACAAGACAGCTCTTGGGTGGTCCATAAGTGATCTTAAGGGCATTAGCCCAGCCATATTCATGCGCAAGATCCTATTGGAGGATGATGCTAAGCCAGTGGTTCAACCACAAAGGCGGCTGAATCCAGCCATGAAGGAGGTCGTGCAAAAAGAGGTCACTAAGTTACTAGAGGCTGGTATTATTTATCCTATTTTTGATAGCCACTGGGTGAGCCCTATCCAAGTTGGCCCCAAGAAGGGAGGCATGATAGTGGTTCATAATGAAAAGAATGAACTAGTTCCTACAAGAATAGTTACAGGGTGGCGTATGTATATTGACTACAGAAGACTCAATACAGCCACCAGAAAAGATAATTTTCCTTTACCATTCATAGACCAGATGCTAGAGAAACTAGCAGGTCATGAATACTACTGCTTTTTGGATGGCTATTCAGGTTACAACCAAATTGCGGTAGATCCTCAAGACCAAGAGAAGACAACATTCACATGTCCTTCTGGAGTATTTGCCTACAGAAGGATGCCATTTGGTCTATACAATGCACCTGGAACCTTTCAGAGGTGCATGCTCTCTATCTTCTCTGATATGGTAGAAAAATTTCTGAAAGTCTTCATGGATAACTTCTCAGTATTTGGAGACTTATTCAACTCCTGTCTTGACCATCTAGCACTTATTTTGAAAAGGTGCCAAGAAACTAACCTGGTTTTAAACTGGGAAAAATGTCACTTCATGGTGACTGAAGGAATTGTCCTTGGGAATAAAATTTCAAACAAGGGAATAGAGGTGGATCAAGCTAAGGTCGAAGTAATTGAAAAATTACCACCACCTGCCAATGTTAAGGCAATCAGAAGCTTTTTGGGGCATGCAAGATTCTATAGGAGGCTTATAAAGGATTTTTCAAAAATTGCAAAACCTCTGAGCAATCTGCTAGCTGCTGACACGCTATTTATCTTTAAGACAGAGTGTCTGCAGGCGTTTGAAACTCTGAAAGCTAAGCTAGTCACAGCACCAGTCATTTCTGCACCAGACTGGACATTACCATTCAAACTAATGTGTGGTGCCAGTGACCATACCATTGGTGCAGTATTGGGACAGAGGCATAACAAGCTTCTGCACATCATTTACTATGCTAGCCGTGTTTTGAATGACGCACAGAAGAATTACACAACCACGGAAAAGGAGTTTCTTGCAGTGGTTTATGCCATTGACAAGTTCATATCTTATTTAGTAGGATCAAAAGTGATTGTGTATACTGACCATGCTGCTCTAAAATATCTCCTCACAAAGCAGGATTTAAAACCCAGACTTATAAGATGGGTGTTACTTCTGCAAGAGTTTGATATAGAAATAAGAGACAGAAAAGGGACAGAGAACCAAGTAGCAGATCACCTGTCCCGAATAGAACCAGTAATAGGAGTGTCCCTCCCTCCTACTGAGATCTCTGAAACCTTTCCGGATGAGAAACTCTTTGCCATTTAGGAGGTACTATGGTTTGCAGACATTGCAAATTATAAAGCTGTGAGATTCATACCCAAAGAGTACAATAAGCAGCAAACAAAAAAATTGATTTCTGATGCAAAGTACTACTTGTGGGATGAACCATATCTCTTTAAGAGGTATGCAGACGGAGTAATATGTAGATGTATGCCTAGAGAAGAGGCACAGAAGATCCTATGGCATTGCCATGGATTACAGTATTGAGGACATTTTGGAGGTGAGCGAACAGCCACCAAGGTTCTCCAATGTGGCTTCTACTGGCCTACTCTCCATAAAGACTCCTAAGAGTTTGTACGTAACTGTGACAGTTGCCAGAGAGCTAGTAATCTGCCTCACGGTTATGCCATGCCTCAGCAAGGGATCTTAGAGATTGAGTTGTTTGATGTATAGAGGGTTGACTTCATGGGACCTTTCCCACCATCATATTCAAACACTTATATTCTGGTGGCAATAGACTATGTATCTAAATGGGTAGAGGCAATTGCAACACCCACAGACCAACTAATGATACTAAGACAGTAATGAAGTTCCTCGAGAAGCATATCTTCAGCAGGTTCGGTGTCCCTAGGATACTGATTAGTGATGGAGGCACTCATTTCTGAAATAAACAGCTTGACTCTACTCTAGTCCGATATGGAATTAACCATAAAGTGGAAACTCCATATCATCCACAGACAAATGGGCAGGCTGAAGTCTCAAATAGAGAACTAAAATGAATCTTGTAAAGGACAGTAAGAACCCATAGAAGGGATTGGGCAAGAAGTCTGGATGATGCTTTGTGGGCATACAGAACAACATTTAAGACTCCTATAGGGACCTCTCCATACCAACTTGTGTATGAAAAAACCTGTCATCTGCCAGTAGAACTGGAACACAAGGCCTACTAGGCAACCAGGTTCCTAAACCTTGATGCTAAGGTAGCTGGAGAGAAAAGATTACTCCCGTTGAATGAGCTGGAGGAGTTCAGACTCAATGCTTTCGAAAATGCTAAAATTTATAAAGAAAAAGCAAAAAATGGCATGACAAAAGGCTGTCATCTAGAGTCTTTGAGAAAGGACAGAAGGTCCTGCTATTTAACTCTAGTCTCAGATTGTTCCCTGGGAAATTGAAATCCCGGTGGAGGGGACCGTATGTGATTACAAGTGTGTCACCATATGGCTATGTAGAGCTTCAAGATATTGATTCTGACAAAAAGTTCATTATTAATAGACAGAGAATCAAACATTATCTTGAAGGTGATGTTGAGCAAGAATGCTCAAAACTGAGACTAAATTAAAAAGCTCAGTAAAAGTCCAGCTAAAGACCGTAAAGAAGCGCTTACTGGGAGGCAACCCAACCACGTTCAAAATTTAGATATTTATAACAATTATATAAGTGCATTTAATTTTGTTGTTCATGTTTATTAATGCTTTTCAGTGAACAAGTTAGGGAAATGAAGGTTCAGAATATAAAGCAGAAGAATCACAGAGAAAAAGAGCTCACTGCCATCAAAACACCAGTAAAGAGGCAATTTGGGCGTTAAATGCCAGAATGGCCACCATTCTGGGCGTTTAATGCCAGTAAATGTATCATTCTGGGCATTCAGAAAAATGCCGAGTAAAGAAGGATTTCTGGCGTTTAACGCCAGCCAGGGTACCTGGCTGGGCATTAAACGCCCAAAATGGCCACCAGATGGGCGTTAAACACCAGAATGGGTATTATTCTGGGCGTTTAACGCCAGAACAGCTAGGGGAGAGTTATTTCGTTTCCGATTCAATTTTTTTCGAATTTTCATGTTTTAATTCAAAATTTTCTGCATCCAAACATTTCAAACATTCATTTTTTAATTTCCATTAACAAAAATTCATAATCTTATAAATTCTTTTTAATTCTCTTTCAATTCTTTTCAATTCTTTTTCAAAAACTCATTCACCTTTCCAATTTTTTTCAAATCTTTTTAATTCATTCATATTATCTTTTATTTCTTAGATGCATAAACAAAAAATTCAGATTTAACTTCCTCATATCTTTTTCATATCTCTTAAATTTTGAAAACAATCTTCTCTTTTTCATATCATGTTCATCTTTTATCAATCATATCTTTTAAATCATATCTTTTTCTAAAAAATTCGAACCCATTCCCTCCCTCCCCTTTATTTATACACTCAGCCATCCCTTTTACTCCATCATTCGAATCCTTCTCACCATCTATTCATCTTCTTTCTTTTTATTTTGCTTGAGGGCAAGCAAATCTCTAAGTTTGGTGTGATTTCCGTGATCCCTGAGCTAAAACAAACTAATCTCATGGCACCCAAAGGAAGACAAACCGCTTCAAGAGACAAGAAAGAAAGCAATCCAAAACCACGTTGGATGCATGAGAACTTCTGAAAATTGTGTGCAGAAGATCAGTGATCCCGGAAGTTAGGTTCAATCTGAAAGAAGATGAATACCCGGAGATCCAAGAGCAGATCCAGAATAGAGGCTGGGAAGTCCTGGCTAATCTTGAGATACATGTTGGAAGAAACATGGTCCAGGAATTTTATGCAAATCTGTAGATGACAGAAAAGCAAAGATTAGAAGGAACTACTTTCTACTCCTTTCGAACTATGGTCAGAGGGAAGATTATTTACTTCCATTTTGACAAAGTGAGAGAAGTTCTCAAACTTCCTCAACTACAAGATGATCCAGAGTCCTTCAACAGGAGAATGGCCAAGGATAAAAGGCTAGATCAAGTTCTATAGGACATATGCATCACTGGAACTAAGTGGATTACCAATTCAAAAGGTGAAACAAGAAACAAGAAATTATAAAGGAAACAAGATGAAAACAATAATCAAAACCTAGATCCAAGACAATTTGACCTAATCTTAACCTAATTCTAGAGAGAAGATGGAGTTTCTCTCTCTAGAAAACTAACTAAAGGCTTATGTTGACTAACTAATTGCTCCCCCCTTTGCTTGTACTTTAATTCTGCATGAAATACACTCAGAAACAAGTTGGATTTGGGACTGGACAGCTCAGAAATCGCCCCAGTGTTTTGCCTTTAAGTGGGTCACGTGTGAGTATCGGCGCGTCTGACGTCATTGGGAAGGACTAGTTTCTTCTCAATGTTCAGATTCGTCTTCTGATATTTAGGGAAGCGAAGCTCACAGTAGAGTTTGGAAAACTTGGCTGGGTCGGTGGATGGTAGCATCTGATTCTCTTTGTCCACGTCATTCAGCGGATTTTTAGCATAGTTGGTGACGTTAGGATTTTTGCTAGTAAAGAATTTTATAAAAATAGTCGCGTTGTAGATATAGTTTCTAAACCAACAGAAATCCCTTTGTACAAACGTTTTGGTTGTCACAAGTAACAAACCCCTTTTTAAAATTGATAATCGAGTATTTAAACCTCGGGTCGTCTTCTCAAGGAATTACAGGGAGGTATGTTCTTATTATTGGTTATGAGTCTTGTAAATTAGGGGTTTTAGAAAGTAAGGAAGTAGTATGTTGAATGATAAGAAAAATAAAATAATAATAATAAAATAAACTCTTGGCAAGGTATTATAACTGGAAGTCCTATCCTGGTTATCCTTATCAACTGTAATGAGAATTGGATTTTACTCCTACTTTGTTAACCTCTAACTATGAAGGTAAGTTAAGTGGATGAATTAATTTTTATTCCTCAGATCCTAGCCTTTCCTTTGGAAAAGTTAGAGTTATTGGAACTCGAATTAATTCTTGAAGAATTCCAATTTTCAATCAACAATGAGTTTGATAACTCAAGAGTCACCAATTATTTAACCAAAGCCAAAAGGGAAGAAAGTCTACTTGAATGAAAATAATTTGGATAAACAGAGAGCATTAATAAATTGAAGAGAGCAATCATAAGTCTGAAATACCTCGAATTATATTAAATAAAATATTCAAATCTTAACATGGATATTGATAAATTAAATTGGAAAAGTAAATAAAAGGAACATTGAACCTGGGAGCGAGAGGCACTCCTAAAACTAAGAGAAATCCTAAATCCTAAATCCTAAGAGAGAGGAGAGAACCTCTCTCTCTAAAAACTACATCTAAATCCTAATAATTGTGAATTATGAGAGCTCCCTTATGAATGGATGCATTCCCCCACTTTATAGCCTCTAATCTGTGTTTTCTGGGCCAAGAACTGGGTCAGAAACAGCCCAGAATTCACTGGTTGAGAATTCAAACACGCTGATTTTCGTCACTACGACGCGTCCGCATGGAGCACGCATTCGTGTCACCTATCGTCAGGGCAACTATGGCTTATTAAATATCAAATCGAATCTCTAGATGTTAGCTTTCCATCACAATTAAAACCGCGTCATTTGGACCTCTGTAGCTCAAGTTATGACTGTTTGAATGCGAAGAGGTCAGGCTAGACAACTTAGCAATTTGTTCAACTTCTTGTATTCCTTCCACTTTTGCATGCTTCCTTTCCATCCTCCAAGCCATTCCTGCCCTGTAATCTCTGAAAACACTTAACACACATATCAAGATATCTAATGGTAATAAGAGAGGATTAATATTAGCAAATATAAGGTCAAAGAAGCATGTTTTCAATCATAGCACAAAAATCAGGAAGGAGAATGTAAACTCATGCAAATAGTATAAATAAGTGGGTAAAGAGTTGATAAAAACCACTTAAATAAGCACAAGATAAACCATAAAATAGTGGTTTATCAACCTCCCCACACTTAAAAACTAGCATGTCCTCATGCTAAGCTCAAGAGAAGCTATAAAAGTGAAGAGGAATGGTAGATTAATATGAAATGCAACCTATCTATATGAATGCAACTACATGCAAAATGTTTCTACCTACTTGGTTGAAAGTAAATAAATCTTCCAAGAACAAATAGCAATTGGATTTCACTAATTCAAATAATAAAAATGAAGTACAAATAGACTTTGCAAGAAGAAAATAGCTTTATGAAAGCAGGGAACAAGGAATTGAGCATCGAACCCTCACTGGAAGTGTATACACTCTAATCACTCATGTGTTTAATGGTTCGATTCTCTCAATCCTCTACTAACCTTGTTTTCTAAGGCTTGCTTTTCTTCTAGCAATCAACAAAAATTTAATGCACAGATACACATATCAAGAGGTCTTTTAAGGGTTGTAATGGGGTTAGGGTCAAGGTAGGATTGTATTTGGCAAAGTGAACTAAAATCTGAATCCTTAATTAACTTAAACTTTCCACCTAACTTAAACAATCCATGTAATCATAATACAACATCTAACTATCCATTAACCATGTTTTCCACATATTCATGCATTCTAATTTTAAGTACAGTACATATGCATTGCTTTCACCACTTACTTTGGGGCATTTTGTCCCCTTTTACTTATTTGCACTTTTTTTTTTCATTTTTCTCTTTATTATTTATATATTATTTTTTTTCTTTTGTTTTTCTCAATGCATATGATTAATTTATTGAATGCATGAACATGTCCTAAACATTTCTTTCACATTTTTAGAAAATTCTAACATACTCAATTTTCAAACCAAATGTTTCTAAATTCAACTTTTCCCATACTTAATTCATGAGCACTCTCACTAGTCTAAGCTAATCAAGGATTCAAATTAAGGATATTATTGTTTTCCACTTAGAGTTAATGATGTGCTAAAGTAAAGAACAAAGGGGTATAATAGGCTCAACATTGGTTTGCAAAGAATAATGAAAAGGTAAGGCCATATGGGTATGTAAGCTCAGTGAAACAAAGGCCTCAATCATGTAAGTGTATGCATACATCAAACCATGAAAACATAGAATTAAGCAAGACAAATATCACAATTTTAGAGAGAAAAATACACACTAAAAATAAAATATTGGTTGGTAAAATGCAACCAATTCAAATAGGCTAAAAAATCTCACAGGTTTTGTGTGTTCAAGCTCTAAACCATGTTCCAGTATAATATTTCTTCAAACAAGTGTAACAAAAAATTTATTCAAATTAGTGAAATGCTATAAAAAGTTTCTTGAAAAAGAAAATATTACTTCAACCAAGTGGTAAAATATGCACAAAATCAAACAAACATGCAAATGCAACAATGAACAAACAAAGAAAATAAAACAATGGTGTTTGAAAAGAAGGTAACTAACCCCTGAAAGTCGGTATCGACCTCTCCACACTTAAAGATTGCACCGTCCTCGGTGCATGCTAAGATGTGCAAGCGGACGGGTTGCTTCAACTGACACTTTTCTTCAGGGATTGTGCAGATAGACTTGTTTGTCTCCCCTTTTAGAAGTTTCTCCCTTTTTTCGTCTTCGGTGGCCAGCCTGAAAGAAGAGAAAAAGAAGAATAGTAACCCAGAAATAAAGATAAAATAAAATATGGTTAGGTTAATGCCAAAGAATGAGGGTCTCAATTACATGGTAGCTACAACATGCAAATGAGAAAACAGTAGAAGTACATGGCGAAACAAGAGTGCAAAAATTTGCAAAAATAGGGAAGAGAGTGTGGGTAAGGAGAGATAATATAAATTCATGTCAATGTAAAACTAATACAGGTATAAAAGATTGGCATTGATATAAATAATATTACCTATCCAAAATAAAATAAGTCACTAAGCACCCAAAATAATTCAAGAGAAGATGCAACAGTTATATAAGAAAATTTGAACACCAAAGGAAAAATAATGAATTTAGAAAAGAAAATAAAAATATGCACAAAATTAAGATGCAATGAATGAAATATGCAAATAAATTAAGTAAAATAAAATGAAAGATAAGAAGAATGAGAAGAGAAAGAAGGGAAGAAGAAGTAAGTAAGAAAGGAGGGAGGGAAAATTAGGATTGGGGGAGAAAAGATAAGATATTTGGCAAATTAGGATAAGCTGTGCGGCGCAAGCGACGTGGTCGCGTGGGGCACGCGGTCGCGTGACTTGCGCTTAAACTGAATGACGCGGTCGCGTCGGTCACGCGAGGCTAATGGCGCGAGGGTAGCCTCGCACTCGCACAACTCTCTGTTCAAAATCATAATAGTGCCAAATGTTGGGTGACGCGATCGCGTGGGGCATGCGATCGCGTGAGTGGCCATTATAAGCATATGATGCGGTCGCGTCGGTCGCGCGGCCGCGTGGGAAGAATTGTGCGTTTAGCACCAATCCAGCACCACTCTAGCACAACTTTCAGTCGTGCACCTCTTTTACGTCGAATTCTAGGGCACGCGGCCGTGTGAGTGACGCAGTCGCGTGGGAGGCCAGTGTTCGCACGCGACGCGGACGCGTCAGCGACGCGGTCGTGTGAGGCGATTTGTGCCATGGGAACGCCTACAGCCACGCTCTCACGTGACTCTCTGTTCACTTTCTTTTCTTCACAACGCACTAGTGACGCAGACGCGTCAGCGACGCTGCCGCGTCGCGTGCGTGTTTTTTTTTTTTTAATAATGCAGTATGCAGAATGCAATGCTAATATGAATGTTATGCAAAACTCCAGGTTCAATACAATAAAATAAAATAAAACTTGAAAACAAATAAGACTAAATAAAAATGAAAAAGGAACGATCATACCATGGTGGGTTATCTCCCACCTAACACTTTTAGTTAAAGTCCTTAAGTTGGACATTTGGTGAGCTTCCTGTTATAGTGGCTTGTGCTTGAACTCATCCAGGAATCTCCACCAATGTTTGTATCTCCAGTAACCTCCGGGGTCCTAAACTAGGCATGTAAAGCCCTTAAGAAGCTTCAAACAGATTCTTAGGCTCCCGGGGTGACAAATGTCAGAGCAGATTCCAGGATCCCAAATCTTGCTTTTACACCCATTTTTTGTTGGGATTTGTATTTTTCCAGCTGGGTGATAAGTAATTTGAATTCTCACTGCATCTACCAAACAGTTTCCTAGACCCATTCAATTGAGCTCTACACCAACCTTTGCGTTTAAACTTAAGGCTGTCAACCATAATGAACCTTGCAGGACAATTCTTACCACTGACCATCTTCCTCTTACTCTTAATGCCACAAAGAGTTCTAAGTTGACCATCCGTCTCCAGTAGCCCATATTCAAGTGGAATTAGAAAGCTAAGGGATATGAATTTTACCCACTTGAATATTGTGAAGGATGATGGCAACTTAGGGGGAGGGGTCTCCAATAACTTTGGCAAGGTGATTTCAAGCTCCACTCCCTTGTGCTCTTTGACAACTTCTACCTCTTTGCAAGCTTCTTTAATTTCAACCTCTTCCTCTTGGTAGCTTTCTTCCAGTTCAATCTTTTCTTCATTTCTCACCAAGGGCATGGGAGGTTGTGCTTCTTCTTCTTTAATCTCCATCTCTTGAGCAACCTCTACAAAGTCTTCAACAATGATCTGTCTTGAAGGTTGTATGCTCTCCTTAACATCAACATCTAACACCGTGGAAGGAGGCTTTGTGACTGGACTTTCCAATGGAGATATAGCATCTCTTAAGACTGCAACCACTTCTTTCTTAATAATGGCTGCTTTGTCCAGTTGTTTAAGTATAAAATTGTACTCATCCTCGATGATTTTCTTTCCATGACAACTCCTTTCAACTACCCTTTCATCATCAAAGGTCTCTCCTACCTTTACCCGTAGGGCCTCCTCTAGCTCTTTATGAAGTATGGATTCACGAAGATGATTCCTTCTTTCCTGTTCTGTATCAATAGCATAATTGGGATCATCTTGCTCTTGGATTGATGGATGTGGGTGCTCTTCCATGGAGGGTGGTGATAGGATGAAAAGATCATTATGTGGGTGAAAAGGAAGTGCACTAGAGCTTGAGGGTTGAATATTGGAGGTAGAAGGTTGGTTCATGCGGGATATAAGATTTTGCAGTGTAGAGGTGAGACCAATGATGTTAGAGATGAGTGTATTGTTATCCAATGGAGGTTGGGGTGGATCTATGTATGGTTCATTTGGTTCATAGGGTGGTTGGTATGGTAGATGTGGGTTAGGATCATATGAGGGTATCTGGTGGTAAAGGGCTTGTGAGTTTGGTGGTCTAAAGTCATATTGAGGAGAAGATTTATAGGCATATGGTGGTGGTTGTTGATAGTCTATTGGAGGTGGTTGTTTCCATAAGGGTTGATCAAATCCTTGTGGCTCCTCCCATCTTTGAGTGTTCCAACCTTGATGCCTGTTCTCATTGTAATTTCCTCTTCCTGCAATATAATTGTAACCAGACTAATAGCCAAAGGGGTGAGAGTTCATAGTAGCAAATAAAAATTAAAAACGAAAATAAAAACAAATTTTAAATTAAAAGGTTATTTAAATTTTGAATTTTAAATTTTGAAATTTTAAATTTTGAAATTTTTGAATTTTAAATTTTTGAAAATTGAATTTTGAAATTTGAAATTTTAAATCTGAAATTTGAATTTTTGAATATTAAATTTTGAAATTTGAAATTTTTGGAATAAGATAAGATAAGATTTTTGAAAAAGATATGATTTTTGAAATTTTAAATTTTGAAATTTGAAATTTGAATTTTAAATTTTTAAATTTGAATTTTGAAAATCGAAATTTGAAATTTGAAATTTGACTTTTAAATTTTGAATTTTTGAATTTATGAGGAAAGAGAAAAACAATAAAATGACACCAAACTTAAAATTTTTAGATCAGAACGAAGAAAACAACTAAGAACAACTTGAAGGTTAAGATGAACACGAAGAACAACTTGAAGATCAAGATGAACACCAAGAAAAAAAATTTTTTTGAAAAATTATTAATAACTAAATAAAAACCAATAACCTCTTAATTTATGAAAAAGCAAAAATAAAAACAAAAAATAAAAACAAATAAACAAGTAAAAGAAAAATATTTACAATAACCAATAATAAGGCACACATTTGCAATTCCCCGGCAACGGCGCCATTTTGACGTTAGGATTTTTGCTAGTAAAGAATTTTATAAAAATAGTCGCGTTGTAGATATAGTTTCTAAACCAACAGAAATCCCTTCGTACAAACGTTTTGGTTGTCACAAGTAACAAACTCCTTTTTAAAATTGATAACCGAGTATTTAAACCTCGGGTCATCTTCTCAAGGAATTGCAAGGAGGTATGTTCTTATTATTGGTTATGAGTCTTGTAAATTAGGGGTTTTAGAAAGTAAGGAAGCAGTATGTTGAATGATAAGAAAAATAAAATAATAATAATAAAATAAACTCTTGGAAAGATATTATAACTGGAAGTCCTATCCTAGTTATCCTTATCAACTGTAATGAGAATTAGATTTTTCTCCCACTTTGTTAACCTCTAACTATGAAGGTAAGTTAAGTGGATGAATTAATTTTTATTCCTCAGATCCTAGTCTTTCCTTGGGAAAAGTTAGAGTTATTGGAACTCGAATTAATTCCTGAAGAATTCCAATTTTCAATCAACAATGAGTTTGATAACTCAAGAGTCACCAATTATTTAACCAAAGCCAAAAGGGAAGAAAGTCTACTTGAATGAAAATAATTTGGATAAACAGAGAGCATTAATAAATTGAAGAGAGCAATCATAAGTCTAAAATACCTCAAATTATATTAAATAAAATATTCAAATCTTAACATGGATATTCATAAATTAAATTGGAAAAGTAAATAAAAGGAACATTGAACCTGGGATCGAGAGGCACTCCTAAAACTAAGAGAAATCCTAAATCCTAAATCCTAAGAGAGAGGAGAGAACCTCTCTCTCTAAAAAGTACATCTAAATCCTAATAATTGTGAATTATGAGAGCTCCCTTATGAATGGATATATTCCCTCGCTTTATAGCCTCTAATCTGTGTTTTCTGGGACGAGAACTGGGTCAGAAACAGCCCAGAATTAGCTGGTTGCGAATTCAAACACGCTGATTTTGTCACTGCGACGCGTCCGCATGGAGCACGCGTTCATGTCACCTATCGTCAGGGAAACTATGGCGTATTATATATTAAATCGAAGCTCCGGACGTTAGCTTTTCAACGCAATTGGAACCGCGTCGTTTGGACCTTTGTAGCTCATGTTATGACTGTTTGAATGCGAAGAGGTCACGCTGGACAGCTTAGCAATTTCTTCAACTTCTTGTAATCCTTCCACTTTTGCATGCTTCCTTTCCATCCTCCAAGCCATTCCTGCCCTGTAATCTCTGAAAATACTTAACACACATATCAAGGCATCTAATGGTAATAAGAGAGGATTAATATTAGCAAATATAAGATCAAAGAAGCATGTTTTCAATCATAGCACAAAAATCAGGAAGGAGAATGTAAACTCATGCAAATAGTATGAATAAGTGGGTAAAGAGTTGATAAAAACCACTCAAATAAGCACAAGATAAACCATAAAATAGTGGTTTATTGGTTGGTATAAGGGAAAGGGTTGGAGGCTTTAGAACGCTTCCTCTTCTTTGAGGTAGTAGCTATGGCTTTTTCTCTATCCGACATCCTGAAAAATAGATGTGATATGATATAAGCAACTTGTCAAGTAGATGTATAGCACTCAAGGTAAGACATATTCATGAAGTGAGTGAAGAAAAGAGAATTCTTGGAATGGAAGTAAAAAAATTTAGAATTCAAATCAAGTCACAAACCAAGAATTCAAACCACATATGCATAATACTTGCTTCTTAAGCCCAATAAGCATCATACGCAAAAGAATGGTTAAGGATGTTAGATTGAGAGTGAAAAGGAAAGTTAGTTGGTTAGTGAAGTTAAAGTTAGAGAACCGGTTCAAAAAGTAGTGGTATAATGGTTATTGACTTAATCACCAGAAGTTTACGAAATATGGATGCAAGCATACTCACAATCATGAGGAACACATAGTCATTGATGATGAAATATGCAAATTTTGCACAAAAGCATGTATATGGGAAGTAAATCATCAGTCAATGTCATGGTCACAAGGGTTTTGCAATAGTTGGTATTGAAAAAGTGAAGTATACACTAATGTAACCAAAAGCACTTAAAAACAGCTTTGAATCAAGAAGGGTTATACTAGTGAGATCCACCAACTATTGCAATTAAATGAACCTTATTAAGGAAAAACACAAGTTAAAGTCAAGTTGGAGGTTTAGTATGATTCAAGAGGCAGTTGACTTAACTTGGATGGTGAAGACACAAAAAGGTTCAAGTTGATGAGTTAGGTAAGGGATTGTTTGTCACAGAAATCCGACAAACAACTCCTTGAACTAACCAATCCATTGTATATCGCGGGAAATACAAGTAAGCACGGAAATGCCAACCATAGCAAACTAGGAATTGAACTTGTTGAAGTTGAGTAAGACTCAATTCAAAAAATGCTAACTTCAATTTTTAGGTTGCAAGTTAAAGCATATAGCAATTTTAGAAATTCGGGTAGCATTTCGGCAGTAAATGGGATGTTTCCGGATAGCATAAAGCAGCATGAATTCAAGAAACTACTTATAATTGAATCCAACAATGAAATAAAACTTCAACAGCACTCAAATCCAATTCATAACAGCCCTCATCAAGAATCAAGCGACAAAACATTATGCAGCATCGAGAAACCAATTGAGTACAAGGGCAATGTATCACCAGCAACAAAAAAACTCAAATTCAGATAGAAGTTCAGTCATTCCAAAATAGCACAATAAACAAGTTTATCCAGGGCACTTTCAGAGGGCAGACAGATTCATTCTGAACAGCAGCAGTAAACAAGACAAAACCTAAGTCATTGCAGGTTATATAACTTGGTCCAAGTAGCCAGCAGAGCAACATTCAGTAATAACAAGCAAAGAAAAATTAATGAAGCAGCAACACTTTCAATCATCATCATTATTCAAAACAAACCTAAATCCACTATCCAGCTCAGATTCTCTAACCACCTAATCAACTAACATGCATTTCTAACCAAACTAAGTTAACAAAAATTAACTAACTAGCTGTAGTAACTGTTCCGAGGGTTACCTGAAACTGTAGGTCGATCTCGGACAAGATCTTCTGTTCTGGTCGGAGATGACGTGTCCGGCTGGTGGGTGGCGGCCGTAACTGTCGTGTCCGATTTGTTGGACTGGCTATGCTACTGATCCTTTGTCACCAGAAGGTGGTGGTACCTGCAAGGGACTCCGATGCTTAAGTTAGCAAGGGTATTCAGCAGATTTTTAATAGAATCAGAGTATAAGTTATACTTGGGTGCTCCAGTGTATTTATAATAGTGTGGAGTGACTTTTCTAGATAGAATAAGTTATCTTATCTTATCTTATCTTTGAGTGAAGTCATCTTATCTTCTGGGGAGCCACCCTTATCTTTCTAGGCTTTAACTGCCGTTTAGATTGGGCTGTGCCCCTTCATTTAGGCCTTCTTAGGCAACTGTAGTGATTTAGTCGAGCTCTTGGAGAAGAGGTCGGGTAGTCTGACCTGAAGAGGTCGATCGACTTGTCGCTAAACATCCCGGGTCGGACAGCTCGACCCAGGATATGAACAGTGCCTCTGCTCGAGCTCGGTCTTTCTTTTGAGGTCGATTCCTAATTTTAGGACTTCGATCCTTCTCTGGTGAAGCCAAACTCGAGCATTTTGTCGACTTCTTCTTTGTAGAGTTTCCCTTTGAATGCAGAATGTTTTTCCTTGTTTTTTGAAACAGGCGTTCCTTTTATTCTTTTGAAACGCGCGTCTTTCTGTCTTGGGAACGTGCGAGGGTTATAATGACCCCTTAATTCCTCTCTTTTGTTTCCGTTTTTCCCTCTTTTCATCATTTGAACTTTAGCATTTTCGAAGATTCGGCTTCCGTTTCTTCTCCTCTCTTGCTCACTGTAACTCCGTTTTTCACCCTTCTATTTTCTGGTTTGCCTGGGACTCCTCGTCTTTTTCGCTTTCGTGCTTCTTCTTGTGGCATCATTGGTGAATGTTTTGTTTTTTTCGGAGGGCGATCCTTGGCCTCGCTATTGCTTCATCTTCTCAGCGTTCATTGTCTCTCCCCCCTTTTCAGGTATGTTTCTTTCTTTCTTCTTTTACCGTTCTTCTTTGTTTTATTTTTTGTGGAAGTTTTGATCTTGCTTGAATTTTCGTTGGAAAGCTTGAACCTTTTTATCATCATGCTTGATCGTCGCTATGATGCATGTTTTTTAGAGTTCCTTTGCCCTGTGTATGCCCCTTAGCATTTTACCTGATAGTTGACGCTCTTTAGGGTTTTGCATGTTTGTTTATTGTTGTTTAGTGCTCCTCTGCATGTTGTTTCTGATGCTTTTATGAACCTATTTGCTTCCTCAAAAGATTGCTCCTTTGATGACTTTCGCCATGTTGGTAGTTTTGCTGATGAACTTTGTAGAAAATAACGATTTTTCTGGTGGCTTGTTTTGATTTTCTTCGTGTCGTTGCTTGTTTGGGAAGGATTATTTTTCTTTGCTAAGATTTTTTTGTTAGGGTGTAGCCTTGTAGACTCTTTTCTGAGTCCTTACTCTATCCCTGCCTCCAAAGGATGCCCCTAGACCTTAGTGTGTGTCTTCAGGTTTTCCTTTTACTATTTGCATTGCTCTGAGTCACGTTTGTCCGAGTTGCTTTGATTTTACCCGAGCTGTTTTTGTTAGTAATCCGTTTTCTCTTTCTTGTTGTAGGACTAGTTGACCATGTCTTCTCGCAAAAATATTGTCGAGACTTCTTCCAAAGTTGCCGAGGGCAGGTCTGATTGGCTGGATTCCCTTGTCTTGATGTGCATCTCTGTAGTTAATTTTGAATTTTGTACAGAGCTTAGAAAGCATCACCGACTCTATAAGAGTAGAGATCAGGAAAGGAAATATGAATTGGTAGCACCTGATTCTGAGGAGAGGGTTTGCTTCCCTGCTCTGACCCAGGTGGAACGCCCTTTCTTTTATGCTTATGACTATTTTTTCAGCCAGTTGGATATTACTTTTCCTTTCACTTCCTTTGAGACCGATTTGTTGTGGTCATGTAACATAGCTCCATCCCAACTTCATCCGAACTCCTGGGGTTTTATCAAGATCTTTCAGCTGCTTTGCCAAGAGTTGGACATCACACCTTCTCAGACTCTCTTTCTTTACCTTTTTGTTTTAACTAAGCCCGGAATTTCTTCAAAAAAGAAACCCTCCTGGATTTTCTTTAGATCTGCCCAAGGACATAAAGTTTTTGCTATGTATGACGAGTCCTTTAGGGACTCTAAGAACTACTTTTTTAAGGTCTGAGTGGTTGAGGGAGCTCGACCATTTTTCCTACAAGCGAATGATGAACCTGCCTTCCCTTTGTGTTGGAAATAGAATGTAGTGGTGTCTCGATACACGTGTGAGATGCTTGACGAAGTCGAGCAGGCTTTTATAAATGTTTTGGAGGATATTTGGGGGGAACCTCCTCATCTTGCCACTAGGAAATTTTTGGGGGACCTATCCCTTGTCCAAACTGCGTTGTGTATTAATTGATATGTTTTGCTTTGTTTTTACTTTGCTTCTTTTTTTTAGCAGCTTGTAACCTGCTTCAATGGTTGATTTTGTTTTTCAGAGATGGCCAAGAATAATGACTCTATGAATGCCTTTAAAAAGGCGAGGAAGGCTACTGTGGCCCAAAACATCTTGGCCAAAGTGGCTGGGGAAGGGTCTTCTTGTGTTCCTCCCAAACAGCCCGTACCGAGCTCTGTTGGCCCGAGAAGGATGATCCCTACCCCTCGGGTCCATGTGCTTGATCCTCCCTAGGCTTCTGCCACTGTCTCCTCTCCTACGACTGTTCCCCCTTGAAGAAGACCTCAGACTGTTGAGCCCTTTAGTTTAGATGCTCCTGATTTCGATGTTGTTGGGTTTGTTGACCAGTAGATTGCTCCTTATGGTGTCATTCCTACTGACGATGTCTCTCTTCTTTGTCATTTGGATTTTATTACTCGGAGTAGCATCAAGATGGCACATATGGGGCAGCTCTGTATCGAACCGCCCAAGATCTTCCTATCCATGCAACGAAGGCCTTTATGGAGGAGGCCAAATCAGAGTTTGACCGAATTAAGGGTTTGAAGGAGGAGCTCCAGGTGAAAGTGACCAGGTTGGAGAAAGAGTTGGAGGGTGAGAAGATTAGAGCTGTTGCTTTGGCGGCCTCTGCAAAGTTGGCTGTGGATACGGTGTTGAAGCATAAGGAGAGCTACGTCACCACTTATAAAGACATGATGGATCTCAGGGAGAGTTTGCAGTCCGTCCGAGCTGATTATGCCGAACTTTAAAGTCATCTTGTAGGCAGTGTCAATGCTATTTAAGAGAATCTGAAGGAGCAGGTTCGAGTTCTTGCACCCGAGCTTGACCTTACTCTCTTCAGTTTGGACAACATTGTGAAGGATGGTAAAATTATCCCAGATGACCCTGATGATGATGATGATGTCGAGCCTCCTCCTGTGCCTGCTGCCAAAGTCTCTGTTGCGCTGACTTCTTCAACTCCTACAGTTGGTCATCTCGAGTTGGATCCTGATTGTCAGATCCTGAACCAGGATGATGGGACAGTGGATGCGGTGCCTCTTTAGACTCATCCTCCTTCACCCTGGGATGCTGCAACTGGGAACACTTTGGATCCTCTATGATTATTCTAGATATTTTGTATATAGCCCAGCTTGTGGGCTTTGAACTCTTTTATTTTGTAATTTTGTGGCTTTCTGACTATGGATACCTTTAGTTTCTTTTCTGTTAGCAACTCTGTTTTTGGAAAAACAAAGTAGCTTTTCAGGCTCTTGGGGTCGACTTTAGGTGGCCTCTTGAGTCTTGTTATTATTATAACTTGTTTCTTTCGTAATATGCTTGTCAGCGCCTATCTGACACGTTCTAGATTTTTGGGAGTGTTGGAACCTTATTGTCCGACCTCTTTTGATTGCCTTCGTACTTTCATACTTGTAGCTTGATTCTTTTGAGGTCGTGGATTTCTGGGTCCAACTTGCATTCCTTCTGTCGACCGATTATTCATTTCGGCCTGAAGTTATTTCTAGTAATCTATTTTGTTTGGACCTTTTGTTCGGTCTCTTTTTATGGATTACTTTCTGGTAATTAGTTGGAGTTCCGAGGGTTACCTGAAACTGTAGGTCGATCTCGAACGAGATCTTCTGTACTGGTCGGAGCTGACATGTCCGGCTGGTGAATGGCGGCCGGAGTGGTTGTGTCCGACTTGTTGGACTGGCTGGCTGCTGATCCTTTATCACCGGAGGGTGGTGGTACCTGCAAGGGACTCCGATGCTTAAGTTAGCAAGGGTATTAAGCAGGTTTTTTATAGAATCAGAGTATGAGTTATACCTGGGTGCTCTAATGTATTTATAATAGTGTAGGCTGACCTTTCTAGATAAGATAAGTTGGTTATCTTATCTTTATCTTTAAATGAGGTCATCTTATCTTCTGGGGAACCGCCCTTATCTTTCTAGGCTTTAACTGCCTTTAGATTGGGCTGTGTCCCTTCATTTGGGCTTGTTTGGGCCCTTCATGTCGAATTGGCCGAACTCTTTTAGAGAAGAGGTCGGGGGTCCTGACCTGAAGAGGTCGGTCGCCTTATCGCTAAACATCTCGGGTCAGATAGCTCGACCCAGGGTATGAACAGTTGGAAGCTGACTTCATCATGTCGGTCCTTTCTAAGTTATTTCTAGTAATCCATTTATTTGGACTTTTGTTCAGTCTCTTCTTTATGGATTAATTTTTATAACTTGTGCGATTTTGTTGGGACGACTTCATTATGTTGGTCCCTTCCATGTTATTTCTAGTAATCCTCTTTTTTGGACCTTTGTCAGGTCTCTTTTAGGGATTACTTTTTATAACTATTATTCTGGGCCGACTTCATCACGTCGGTCCCTTTTAAGTTATTTCTAGTAATCCTCATTTTGGACCTTTGTCAGGTCTCTTTTAGGGATTACTTTTTATAACTTTTGCTCTGGGCCGACTTTATCACGTTGGTCCCTTTTAAGTTATTTCTAGTAATCCTCTTTTTGGACCTTTGTCGGGTCTCTTTTAGGGATTACGTTTTATAACTTTTGTTCTGGGCCGACTTCATCACCTCGGTCCCTTTTAAGTTATTTCTAGTAATCCTCTTTTTTAGGGCTGGCCAGGCCTCTTTCCAGGGATTTACTTTTTATAACTTTGGTTATTGTGGTCGACTGGTCCGACTTCTTTACGTCGGCCGGTCTTTAAGTTATTTTTACCAACCCATTTTATTAAGACCTCGTCAGGTCCTTTCTATGGATCACTTTCAATAACCTCTTGCATTATTCTGTTTTTGCCGCCTTTTCATCTTTGACGATTTTGTAGAAATTGGGTGTGATCCTCATTTGGTCGACCTTTTGATGAATTTGGTTTTCATCTTTGTTGGTCTTTACCGTGATCGTGCAGTGAATTTGATTTTCACTTTCTGCCGATCTGTAGCTTTATAATCGGGCGATGAATTTTTGCGTTTCAGATTAATGCATCTTGTAAAAGAGGATTTGTAGAGAATCTGAAAAACTTTATTCAAGATAGAAAATATGCAAATATATACATATGGGTGTTTTTTCCTTTCAGTTGGGCAGTTTGTAGATCTTGGCTTGACGCCTCGTTAAAAAACCTTTTCAGGAAAAAGAGTGCACCTTATCCTAAGATCCTTATTACCTCTAGCTATAATACCTTCGTAGGTTGTAGGCATGCCATGACCTTGGAAGCTCTCGCCCTTCGAGTTCGGATAGTCTGTACTAGCCCTTTCCAAGTACTTCTATGACTCGGTAGGGTCCTTTCAAGTTTGCTACCAGCTTTCCTTCTCCAGGTCGAGTTGTTCCGATATTATTTCAGATTAGGATGACGTCGTTCTTGGCAAAACCTCGCGGTACTACCTTTTGATTGTATGTTGAAGCCATTCGATGTTTTAATGCCTCTTCCCTGATCCGAGCTCTTTCTTGGATTTCTGGAAGTAGGTCGAGCTCTTCCCTTTGAAGTTGGGAGTTGGCTTCTTCATTATAGTGGATCACTCTAGGCGACCCTTCTTCGACCTCCACTGGGATCATTGCCTCTATTCCGTAAGCTAATCGGAAGGGTGATTCCTTTGTGGTGGAGTGTGGAGTTGTCCGATATGCCCATAGGACTTGTGGGAGATCTTCGGCCCAGGCTCCCTTTGCATCCTGTAATCTCCATTTTAGCTTGGCTAATATGACTTTGTTGGCAGCTTCTGCTTTTCCATTGGCCTGGGAGTGTTCTACAGATGTGAATTGGTGTTTTATGTTTAGATCGGCCACCAATTTTCTAAAGCCTGCATCTGTAAATTGAGTGCCATTGTCTGTGGTTATAGAGTATGGAACCCCAAACCTTGTGACAATATTTCTATATAGGAATTTTCGACTTCTTTGAGCAGTGGCATTAGCTAGGGGCTCTGCCTCGATCCATTTTGTGAAATAGTCTACCCCCACTATGAGGAATTTGACTTGTCCTGATCCTTGAGGGAAGGGTCCGAGAAGATCGAGTCCCCATTTTGTGAATGGCCAGGGTGAGGTTACGCTGATGATCTCCTCTGGCGGGGCGATGTGAAAGTTGGCATGTTTCTGACATGGTGGACATGTCTTCACGAATTTTGTTGCTTCTTTTTGTAAGGTCGGCCAATAAAATCCTGTTCTGAGTACTTTCTTAGTGAGTGATGAGATATTTTGGTGAAAAATAAATTTCTCCCAAAACACACAAATCCAACCGGCAAGTGTACCGGGTCGCATCAAGTAATAAAAACTCACGGGAGTGAGGTCGATCCCACAGGGATTGAAGGATTGAGCAATTTTAGCTTAGTGGTTAATTTAGTCAAGCGAATCAAGGTTTGGTTGAGTGTTTTGTGATTTTGCAGAAATTAAAGTGCATGGAATTAAAGAGAACATGAAATAAATTGTTGAATCTTAAAGAACAAGAAATTAAATAACAGAAACTTAGAATGCAAGAAATATAAATTGCGGAATCTTAAAGTGCAAGAAATGTAAACAACTGGAATTGTAAAGGGAATTGGGGAATGGATTTGCAGAATTTAAACAAGGAAAAGTTGAATTGCATTAAACAGAAGAGGGAAAGGGAATTGGGATTGAAACGGATCTTGAAGCAGTAAAGTAAATGAACATTAAAAGCAAGAAACAGAGAATATAAAATTGAGATCTCAGGGCCCAGAGACTAGAAAACCAAGTCTAGATCTCAATGCCTTCCTAGATCCAACAAGAACACTTGCAAAGAAAATGTAAATTGCAAAGAAAATAGATGAAGAGCAATTAACCGGAATTGAAATTCAATTAACAGTAAAGAAACAGAGAGATCCAAGATTGAGATTGAAACAGAATTTCTTCAATTCTCCAATCCAAGATCCAAGACAAGTGTAAATGAAATTGAAAGCAATGAAACCAAAGAAATTAAAGTTCACTCAATAACAAAAGCTCTCCGAAAACTATTATGAAAATTCCAAAAGGAAAGCTCTCCGAAGAACTTGAATTTTATCCTATTTATACACTTTCTTCCAATGATCTTCAAGCCTTGAGTTGGGCCTTTGCTCTTGGTGGAATTGGGTTGAAAGAGGCCTTGGTTGATTGCTCTTGAAGTTTGGAGAAGAACCAAAGTGAACCAATTGAACCGGTTTTGAGGTTAGCAAAAGTTGGACCAAAAGTTGGAGCTAAAGTTAGGGGTCTAACTTTGGCTCCAACTTTTCATATCAGCTAGCACAATTTACTGGTATGAACGTTGGTGCCAACGTTAGGGGTCTAACTTTGACCCTAACGTTGGCCTTGCCTAGTGTGCTTGTGGCGCCAACGTTAGCCACCAAGTTAGCGGGCTAACGTTGGCGCAAACTTTTGCCCTTCTCCCTTGTATTTTCATGTGCCAACGTTAGCCTCCAAGTTAGGGGTCTAACGTTGGCGCAAACGTTGGTGCCCAGGGGAGAAATTCATGTGCCAACGTTAGCCTCCAAGTTAGGGGTCTAACGTTGGCGCAAACTTTTGGTGCCCAGGGGAGAAATTCATGTGCCAACGTTAGCCTCAAAGTCAGGGGGCTAACGTTGGCGCAAACTTTTGAAGCCCAGGGGAGAATTTTCAAGTTCCAACGTTAGCCTCCAAGTTAGGGGGCTAACGTTGGGGCTAACTTTTCAACCAAAAGTTTGTGCAAAAGTTTGATGCTAATTTTAGGTCCAGCTTCTTGCTTCCTGGTTCAATTTCACTTATTCCATTGTCCTCTCTTCACTCCTAGCCATTCCTTCTTGCTTCAACCTTTCTCCAAGCTTTCTTCACCTAGCATTAATCAACCAAACTCATCAAAGCTATGCTCAAAATCATGAGATATTCATTGTTTCATAATATGCAACAAATATAGCATAAAACCTCATGAAATGGCATGAATTCATATATGGTTGGTTCAATCAAGGGAAACATGAAAATCTACTCAATTAGCTTGCTTGTAGCTCAAGAAAGTGCATAATTCTAATGAAAACAAAAGAAAAAGACTAGTTAAAATAGGCTAGGATGACTTGTCATCAGTGAGTGCCTGTGCTCCGAGGTGGTTGCCACAGATGCCACTGTGTACTTCTTCTAAAACTTCTTTTGTATTGAAAGTCGGCACACATTTTAATAGTGGTGTCAAAATCCTTCTCTTGTATAGAGTATTATTTATGATGGTGTAGTATTGTACCTCCCGTTTTAACCTCTTTGCTTCCTTCTTATCTGTAGGGAGTGTTTTTGTTTTGAGATAATTAATTATGGGAGTCATCCATCCTTGATCCAGACCTGTTATGGCTAGGATCTTTTCTTCTTCTGAGATTGACGGGTTCTGCAGCATCTCTTGGATGAGGCTTCTATTGTTGCCCCTAGTTTGGTGCTGGCTAATTTTGAGAATGCATCAGCTCGAGCATTCTGTTCTCGAGGTATGTGGCGGACCTCATATTCTCCGAGTTGTCCGAGCTGTTCCTTGGTTTTTTCCAAGTACTTTTTCATGGTGGGATCCTTGGTTTGGTAACTCTCTGCTATTTGTGAAGTGACCACCTGTGAGTCGCTGAAGATGATAAGCTTTTGAGCTCCATCCTTCTTAGCCAGCTTCAAACCAGCTAGTAGTGCCTCATACTCAGCTTGGTTATTTGAGGCAGGGAACCCGAATTTGAGGGAAAGTTCGATTTGGGTTCCCTGGTCCCTTTCAATTATCACATCCGCGCCACTTCCAGTTTTGTTTGAGGAACTGTCTACATAGAGATTCCATTCTGTAGGTATTTTCGGGGTGTCTGTAAATTCTGCAATGAAATTGGCCAAATATTGCGATTTGATGGCTGTCCGAGCTTCATATTAAAGGTCGAATTCGGACAACTCACCTGCCCATTATAAGATTCTTCCTGCTAAATCTGTTTTCTGCAGAATGCCTTTTATGGGCTGGTTGGTCCGAACCCTGATAATGTGGGCTTGGAAGTATGGACGAAGTCATCGAGATGTTAATAACAGAGCATAGGCGAATTTTTCTATTTTTTGGTAGTTCAGTTCGGATCCTTGTAGTGCCATGCTGATGAAGTATATAGGTTGTTTCCCACTGTCGTATTCTCAGACCAGTGCTGAGGCTACTGCTCGACTTCCTACTGCAAGGTACAATATAAGTGGTTCTCCTTTCCATGGCCGAGTTAGGATATGTGGTTGTCCCAAGAACCTTTTGAAATCTTGGAAGTCCTGTTCGCACTCCGTTGTCCATTCGAACCTCTTTCCCTTCCTTAGAGTGGCATAGAAGGGGAGAGATCTTATTGCTGATCCAGCTAGAAATCTGGACAAGCCTGCCAATCTTCCATTGAGTTGTTGTACCTCTTTGACGCAAGTTAGGCTCTTCATGTCGAGTATGGCTGGTGCATGAAATTGTGATCTCTGGTAATCGCTCCAAAAACTTGGTGCTCTAATCTCAATTCATAATTTGTCACAACTTCAATACAACTAACCAGCAAGTGCACTGGGTCGTCCAAGTAATAAACCTTACGTGAGTAAGGGTCGATCCCACGGAGATTGTCAGCTTGAAGCAAGCTTTGGTCACCTTGTAAATCTCAGTCAGGCGGATATAAAATAGTTATGGAGTTCTCGAAAATAAATAATAAAAGAAGGATAGAAATACTTATGTAAATCATTGGTGAGAATTTCAGATAAGCGCATAGAGATGCTTTCGTTCCTCTGAACCTCTGCTTTCCTGCTGCCTTCATCCAATCAATCCTACTCCTTTCCAAGGCTGGCTTTATGTAAGGGCATCACCGTTGTCAATGGCTACATCCCATCCTCTTGTGAAAATGGTCCAAATGCTCTGTCACAGCACGGCTAATCATCTGAGGTTCTCGACCATACTGGAATAGGATTCACCCTCCTTTTGCGTCTGTCACTACGCCCAGCACTCGCGAGTTTAAAGCTCGTCACAGTCATTCAATCCCAGAGTCCTACTCAGAATACCACAGACAAGGTTTAGACGTTCCGGACTCTCATGAATGCCGCCATAATCTAGCTTATACCACGAAGATTCTGATTAAGAGATCCAAGAGATACTCATTCAATCTAAGGTAGAACGAAAGTGGCTGTCAGGCACGCGTTCATATGGAATGATGATGATTGTCACGTTCATCACATTCAGGTTGAAGTGCGAATGAATATCTTAGAAGCGGAACAAGTTGAATTGAATAGAAAAACAGTAGTACTTTGCATTAATCTTTGAGAAACAGCAGAGCTCCACACCTTAATCTATGGAGTGTAGAAACTCTACCGTTAAAAATACATAAGTAAAAGGTTCAGGCATGGCTGAATGGCCAGCCCCCATGATCTAAGAACAAAACGTCCCAGGATGTCTAATACAATAGTAAGAAGTCCTATTTATAATAAACTAGCTACTAGGGTTTACAGAAGTAAGTAATTGATGCATAAATCCACTTCCGGGGCCCACTTGGTGTGTGCTTGGGCTGAGCTTGAAGTCTACACGTGGAGAGGTCATTCTTGGAGTTGAACGCTAGCTTTTGTGCCATTTTGGGCGTTGAACTCCACTTTGCAACTTGTTTCTTGCGCTGGACGCCAGAATTGGGCAGAGAGCTGGCGTTGAACGCCAGTTTGTGTCGTCTAAACCTGGGCAAAGTATGGCCTATTATATATTTCTGAAATGCCCTAGATGTCTACTTTCCAACGCAATTGAAAGCGCTCCATTTTGAGTTCTGTAGCTCCAGAAAATCCATTTTGAGTGCAGGGAGGTCAGAATCCAACAGCATCAGCAGTCCTTCTTCCACCTCTGAATCTGATTTTTGCTCAAGTCCCTCAATTTCAGCCAGAAAATACCTGAAATCCCAGAAAAACACACAAACTCATATTAAAGTTCAGAAATGTGAATTTAACATAAAAACTAATGAAAACATCCCCAAAAGTAACTAGATTCTACTAAAAACATACTAAAAACAATGCCAAAAAGCGTATAAATTATCCGCTCATCACAACACCAAACTTAAATTGTTGCTTGTCCCCAAGCAACTGAAAATCAAATAGGATAAAAAGAAGAGAATATTACTATAAATTCCAGACTATCAATGAAACATAGCTCCAATCAGATGAGCGGGACTTGTAGCTTTTTGCCTCTTGAATAGTTTTGGCATATCACTTTATCCATTGAGGTTCAGAATGATTGGCATCTTATAGGAACTCAGAGTTCAGATAATGTTATTGATTCTCCTAGTTTAGTATGATGATTCTTGAACACAGCTATTTTATGAGTCTTGGCCGTGGCCCTAAGCACTTTGTTTTCCAGTATTACCACCGGATACATAAATGCCACAGACACATAATTGGGTGAACCTTTTCAGATTGTGACTCAGCTTTGCTAAAGTCCTCAATTAGAGGTGTCCAGGGTTCTTAAGCACACTCTTTTTTTTTTCTTTGGACCTTGACTTTAACCGCTCAGTCTCAAGTTTTCACTTGACACCTTCACGCCACAAGCACATGGTTAGGGACAGCTTGGTTTAACCGCTTAGACCAGAATTTTATTCCTTTAGGCCCTCCTATCCACTGATGTTCAAAGCCTTGGGATCCTTTTTATTTGCCCTTGCCTTTTGGTTTTAAGGGTTATTGGCTTTTTGCTCTTGCCTCTTGGTTTTAAGAGCTTTTGGCTTTTTCTGCTTGCTTTTTCTTTTTCTTTCTATTTTTTTTCGCTATATTTTTTTTTCTTTTTTTTTCTGCAAGCTTTGTTCTTTGCTGCTTTTTCTTGCTTCAAGAATCATTTTTATGATTTTTCAGATTATCAAATAACATGTCTCCTTATCATCATTCTTTCAAGAGCCAATATATTTAACATTCATAAACAACAACTTCAAAAGACATATGCACTGTTCAAGCATTCATTCAGAAAACAAGAAGCATTGTCACCACATCAATATAATTAAACTAAGTTCAAGGATAAATTCGAAACTCATGTACTTCTTGTTCTTTTGAATTAAAACATTTTTCATTTAAGAGAGGTGATGGATTCATAGGACATTCATAACTTTAAGACATAGTTACTAAATACTAATGATCATGTAATGAAGACACACACATAGATAAGCACATAACATAGAAAACAAAAAACAGAAAGTGAGAACAAGGAATGAGTCCACCTTAGTGATGGTGGCGTTTTCTTCTTGAGGAACCAATGATGTCCTTGAGCTCTTCTATGTCTCTTCCTTGTCTTTGTTGCTCCTCCCTCATTGCTTTTTGATCTTCTCTAATTTCATGAAGGATGATGGAGTGCTCTTGATGTTCCACCCTTAGTTGTCCCATGTTGGAACTTAATTCTTCTAGGGAGGTGTTGATTTGCTCCCAATAGTTTTGTGGAGGAAAATGCATTTGAGGCATCTCCGGGATCTAATGGTGATGAGCTTCCTGCGCCTCTTGAGCTCCATGAATGGGCTCTCTTGCTTGCTCCATCCTTTTCTTAGTGATGGGCTTCTCTTCCTCAATGGGAATGTCTCCTTCTATGAAAGCTCCAGCTGAGTAACATAGATGGCAAATAAGATGAGGAAAAGCTAGCCTTGCCCCAGGGGAGGGCTTTTCGGCTCTTTTGTAGAGTTCAAGGGAGATGACTTCATGAACTTCTACTTCCTCTCCAATCATGATGCTATGGATCATAATGGCCCGATCCACAGTAACTTCAGATCGGTTGCTAGTGGGGATGATGGAGCGTTGGATGAACTGCAACCATCCTCTAGCCACAGGCTTGAGGTCTAGTCTTCTTAATTGAACCGGCTTGCCTTTGGAGTCAATCTTTCATTGAGCTCCTTCCACACATATGTCCATGAGGACTTGGTCCAACCTTTGATTAAAGTTGACCCTTCTAGTGTAAGGGCGCTCATCTCCTTGCATCATAGGCAAGTTAAACGCCAACCTCACATTCTCCGGGCTAAAATCTAAGTATTTCCCCCGAACCATTGTAACATAATTTTTTGGATTCGGGTTCTTACTTTGATCATGGTTCCTAGTGATCCATGCATTGGCATACAACTCTTGAACCATTAGGATGCCGACTTGTTGGATGGGGTTTGTTAGAACTTCCCAACCTCTTCTTTGGATTTCATGTCGGATCTCCGGATACTCATTTTTCTTGAGTTTGAAAGGGACCTCGGGGATCACCTTCTTCTTGGCCACAGCATCATAGAAGTGGTCTTGATGAGCTTTGGAGATGAACCTTTCCATCTCCCATGACTCGGAGGTGGAAGCTTTTGTCTTCCCTTTCCCTTTTCTAGAGGATTCTCCAGTCTTGGGTGCCATCAATGGTAATGGAAAAACAAAAAGCTTATGCTTTTACCACACCAAACTTAGAATTTTGCTCGCCCTCGAGCAGGAGAAGAAAGAATAGATGAAGAAGAAGAAGAAAATATGGAGAGGAGGGGGGATGTGTGTTTCGTCCAAGAAGAGAAAAGAGGGATTGTGTTGTGTGAAAATGAGGAAGAATGGAGGGTTATATATAGGGGAGGGAGGGGGGTAAGTTCGGCCATTTAGGGTGGGTTTGGGTGGGAAATTGATTTTGAATTTTGAAGGTAAGTGGAGTTTATGAGGTAAGTTTATGGGAAAGAGTGGATGGATGTGAGTGGTGAAGTGGTGATAGGGAAGAGTGTTTATGGGATTGTGTGAAAGAGGGGTGAGAAGAAGTAAGTGGAGGTAGGTGGGGATCCTGTGGGGTCCACAGATCCTGAGGTGATCCCGTGGGGTCCATAGATCCTGAGGTGTTCAAGGATTTACAACCTTGCACACAATTAAGCATGCAAAATGCCCTTGCACACAACTCCGGGTGTTCAGCGCCAGATTGGTGCTTGTTCTGGGCGTTGAACGCCCATTCGTAGCCCATTTCTGGCGTTGAACGCCAGAACCATGCTTGTTCTGGGCGTTCAGCGCCAGCTCTTCTCCAGGGTGCAATTCTGGCATTCAAACGCCCAAATGCTGCCCATTTTGGGCGTTTAGCGCCAGAACCATGCTTTGTTCTGGCGTTGAACGCCAGCCAGATGCTTCTTACTGGCGTTTAAACGCCAGTAAGGTCTTCCTCCAGGGTGTGATTTTTCTTCTGCTGTTTTTTATTCCGTTTTCAATTTTTATATTTATTTTGTGACTCCACATGATTATGAACCTAATAAAACATGAAAAACAATAAAAATAGAAATTAGATAAAAATTGGGTTGCCTCCCAACAAGCGCTTCTTTAATGTCAATAGCTTGACAGTGGGCTCTCATGGAGCCTCATAGGTGTTCAGAGCATTGTTGAGACTCTCTAACACCAAACTTAGAGTTTGGATGTGGGATTTCTACACCAAACTTAGAGTTTCGTTGTGGCCTCCCAACACCAAACTTAGAGTTTGACTGTGGGGGCTTTTTTTGACTCTGCTTTGAGAGAAGCTTTTTATGCTTCCTCTCCATGGATGCAGAGAGAGATCCTTGAGTTGTAAACACAAGGTTGTCCTTATTTATTTGAAGGATCAATTCTCCTCTGTCCACATCAATCACAGCTCTTACTGTGGCTAAGAAAGGTCTTCCTAGGATGATGGATTCATCCTCATCCTTCCCAGTATCTAGGACTATGAAATCAGTAGGGATGTAAAGGCCTTCAACCTTTACTAACACGTCCTCTACTTGTCCATAAGCCTGTTTTCTATAATTGTCTGCCATCTCTAATGAGATTTTAGTGGCTTGCACCCCATAAATTCCCAGTTTCTCTATTACAGGGAGGGGCATGAGGTTTATTCCTGAACCAAGGTCACACAGAGCCTTAAAGATCATGTTGCCTATGGTACAAGGTATTAAGAACTTTCCAGGATCCTGTTTCTTCTGAGGCAATGTCAGTTGATCCAGATCACTTAGTTCATTGGTGAACAAGGGAGGTTCATCTTCCCAAGTCTCAATACCAAATAATTTGGCATTCAGCTTCATGATTGCACCAAGAAACTTGGCAGCTTGCTCTTCAGTAACATCCTCATTCTCTTCAGAAGAGGAATACTCATCAGAGCTCATGAATGGCATAAGGAGGTTCAATGGAATCTCTATGGTCTCTAGATGAGTCTCAGATCCCTTTGGTTCCTCAAAGGGAAGCTCCTTATTAATCACTGGACGTCCCAGGAGGTCTTCCTCCTTGGGATTCACGTCCTCTCCTTCCTTCACAGGTTCGGCCATGGTGATTAATTCAATGGCCTTGCACTCTCCTTTTGGATTTTCTTCTGTATTGCTTGGGAGACTACTAGGAGAGAGTTCAGTGATCCTTTTACTCAGCTGGCCCACTTGTGCCTCCAAATTTCTAATGGATGACCTTGTTTCATTCATGAAACTCACAGTGGCCTTAGATAGATCAGAGACTAAGTTTGCTAAATTAGAGGTATTTTGTTCAGAGTTCTCTGTCTGTTGCTGAGTGGATGATGGAAAAGGTTTACTATTGTTAAACCTGATGGGTTATAGGTGTTTCCATAAGCTTCACCCATATAATTTACCTCTGCTATTGCAGGGTTTTCAGGATCATAAGCTTCTTCTTCAGAAGATGCCTCTTGAGTACTGTTGGATGCAGCTTGCATTCCATTCAGACTCTGAGAAATTATATTGACTTGCTGAGTCAATATTTTATTCTGAGCCAATAGGGCATTCAGAGTATCAATTTCAAGAACTCCCTTCTTCATAGGCGTCCCATTATTCACAGAATTCCTCTCAGAAGTGTACATGAACTGGTTATTAGCAACCATGTCAATGAGTTCTTGAGCTTCTACAGGCGTTTTCTTTAGGTGAATGGATCCACCTGCAGAAGTATCCAATGACATCTTTGATAGCTCAGATAAACCATCATAGAATATATCCAGGATGGTCCATTCTGAAAGCATGTCAGAAGGTCACTTTTTTGGTCAGCTGCTTATATCTTTCCCAAGCTTCATAGAGGGATTCACCTTCTTTCTGTCTGAAGGTTTGAACATCCACTCTAAGCTTGCTCAGCTTTTGAGGAGGAAAGAACTTGGCTAAGAAAGCCGTGACCAGCTTATCCCAAGAGTTCAGGCTGTCTTTGGGTTGAGAGTCCAACCACACTCTAGCTCTGTCTCTTACAGCAAAAGGGAAAAGCATGAGCCTGTAGACTTCAGGATCTACTCCATTAGTCTTAACAGTATCACAGATCTGCAAGAATTCAGTTAAGAACTGAAAAGGATCTTCAGATGGAAGTCCATGAAATTTGCAATTCTGCTGCATCAGAGAAACTAGCTAAGGTTTCAGCTCAAAATTGTTTGCTCCAATAGCAGGAATGGAGATGCTTCTTCCATGTAAATTGTAATTTGGTGCAGTAAAGTCACTAAGCATTCTCCTTGCATTATTATTATTTTCGGCTACCATCTCCTCTTCCTGTTCGAAAATTTCTGAAAGGTTCTCTCTGGATTGTTGTAATTTAGCTTCTCTTAGTTTCCTCTTCAGAGTCCTTTCAGGTTCTGGATCTGCTTCAACTAGAATATTCTTGTCCTTGCTCCTGCTCATATGACAAAGAAGAGGGCACAGAAAAAAAATAACAATAATAGGGATCCTTTATACCACAGTATAGAGGTCCTTATGTGAGTAGAAGAAAAGAAGAAGAAAATCTGAACTCAGAGAGAGAGAGGGAGTTTGGATTTTTGGTGAGTGATGTGAGGAGGAGATGTTAGTGGATGAATAAATAAATAGAATAAGATGAGAGAGGGAAAATTTCGAAAATAATTTTTTTGAAAAAGAGTTAGTGATTTTTGAAAATAGTTTTTGAAAAAGGTTAGTTGTTTTTCGAAAATTAAAATCAAAAATTAAAATAAATAGTTAATTAAAAAGAATTTTTGAAAAAGAGGGAAGATATTTTCGAAAATTAGAGAGAGAGAGTTAGTTAGGTAGTTTTGAAAAAGATAAGAAACAAACAAAAAGTTAGTTAGTTGAAACAAATTTGAAAATCAATTTTGAAAAGATAAGAAGATAAGAAGTTAGAGAAGATATTTTAAAATCAAATTTTTTAAAAAGATATGATTTTGAAAAAGATAAGATAAGAAGATATTTTTGAAAAGATATGATTGGAATTAGTTTTGAAAAAGATTTTATTTTTAAAATCACAATTAATGACTTGATTCACAAGAAATCACAAGATATGATTCTAGAACTCAAAGTTTGAATCTTTCTTAACAAGCAAGTAACAAACTTGAAATTTTTGAATCAAAACATGAATTGATGATGTTATTTTTGAAAATTATGTGATAAAGATAAGAAAAAGATTTTTGAAAAATATTTTTAAAATTTTCGAAAATAAATAAAAAAATGAAAAAGATGTGATTTTTGAAAAAGATTTTGAAAAGGATAAGATTTTTAAATTAAAAATTTGATTTGACTCATAAAAACAACTAGATTTTAAAAATTTTTTGAAAAAGTCAAATCTAATTTTCGAAATTTTGAGAGAGAAAAGGGGAAGATATTTTTTTGATTTTTGAATTTTTAATGATGAGAGAGAAAACATGAAAAAGACTCAATGCATGAAAATTTTGCATCAAAACAATGAATGCATGCAAGAATGCTATGAATGTCAAGATGAACACCAAGAATACTTTGAATGTCAAGATGAACATCAAGAACATATTTTTGAAAATTTTCATATGCAAAGAAAACATGCAAGACACCAAACTTAGAAATCTTTAATGCTTAGGCACTAAGAATTCAAGGATGCATATGAAAAACATCATACAACACAAAACAATATAATATGAAGATCAATCAAGAAGGTTTTATCAAGAAAAACTTGAAGATCATGATGAATGCAATGCATGAATGCAATTTTCGAAAAATGCAAGATGAGTATGCAATTGACACCAAACTTGAAGTTGACTCAAGACTCAAACAAGAAACACAAAATATATATTTTTTTTATTTTTATGATTTTATGATTTTTTTGTATTTTCTTTTAATTTTTTTTTTCGAAAATCATTTTGAAAAAGAAAAATAAGGATTCCAAAATTTTTAATATGAATTCAAGGAATCTTATGCTCTTTAGTCTAAAGCTCCAATCAAAGGGTCAGGCATGCTTAATAGTCAGCCAAGCTTTAGTATGTAACTCAAACATGACACGCCTAACATACCCTACAGCCAGCCAGGCTTCAATATGCTTCATGAAACACTAGCATTCATTCTTAAAAATTCTGAAGAAAAATATATTTTTGAAAACATTTTTATTTTAAAATTTTTTTTTCGAAAACAAAGGAGAAATTTTTGAAAGATTTTTGAAAAAATTTTTTTGAAAATAAAACAAAAAGAAAATTACCTAATCTGAGCAACAAGATGAACCGTCAGTTGTCCAAACTCGAACAATCCCCGGCAACGGCGCCAAAAACTTGGTGCACAAAATTGTGATCTCTGGTAATGGCTCCAAAAACTTGGTGCTCTAATCTCAATTCATAATTTGTCACAACTTCGATACAACTAACCAGCAAGTGCACTGGGTCGTCCAAGTAATAAACCTTACGTGAGTAAGGGTCGATCCCACGGAAATTGTCGGCTTGAAGCAAGCTATGGTCACCTTGTAAATCTCAGTCAGGCGGATATAAAATAGTTATGGAGTTCTCAAAAATAAATAATAAAAGAAGGATATAAATACTTATGTAAATCATTGGTGAGAATTTCAGATAAGCGCATAGAGATGCTTTCGTTCCTCTGAACCTCTGCTTTCCTGCTGCCTTCATCCAATCAATCCTACTCCTTTCTATGGCTGGCTTTATGTAAGGGCATCACCGTTGTCAATGGCTACATCCCATCCTCTTGTGAAAATGGTCCAAATGCTCTGTCACAGCACGGCTAATCATCTGAGGTTCTCGATCATACTGGAATAGGATTCACCCTCTTTTTGCGTCTGTCACTATGCCCAGCACTCACGAGTTTGAAGCTCATCACAGTCATTCAATCCCAGAGTCCTACTCGGAATACCACAGACAAGGTTTACACTTTCCGGACTCTCATGAATGCCGCCATCAATCTAGCTTATACCACGAAGATTCTGATTAAGAGATCCAAGAGATACTCATTCAATCTAAGGTAGAACGGAAGTGGTTGTCAGGCACGCGTTCATAGGGAATGATGATGATTGTCACGTTCATCACATTCAGGTTGAAGTGCGAATGAATATCCTAGACGCGGAACAAGTTGAATTGAATAGAAAAACAATAGTACTTTGCATTAATCTTTGAGGAACAGCAGAGCTCCACACCTTAATCTATGGAGTGTAGAAACTCTACCGTTAAAAATACATAAGTGAAAGGTTCAGGCATGGCCGAATGGCCAGCCCCCAAAACAAGATCACAGGATCAAAAATACAATCCAAGATGTCTAATACAATAGTAAGAAGTCCTATTTATAATAAACTAGCTACTAGGGTTTACAGAAGTAAGTAATTGATGCATAAATCCACTTCCGGGGCCCACTTGGTGTGTGCTTGGGCTGAGCTTGAAGTCTACACGTGGAGAGGTCATTCTTGGAGTTGAACGCCAGCTTTTGTGCCATTTTGGGCGTTGAACTCCACTTTGCAACTTGTTTCTGGCGCTGGACGCCAGAATTGGGCAGAGAGCTGGCGTTGAACGCCAGTTTGCGTCATCTAAACTTGGGAAAAGTATGAACTATTATATATTGCTGGAAAGCCCTGGAGGTCTACTTTCCAACGCAATTGGAAGCGTGCCATTTTGAGTTCTGTAGCTCCAGAAAATCCATTTTGAGTGCAGGGAGGTCAGAATCCAATAGCATCAGCAGTCCTTTTTCCACCTCTGAATCTGATTTTTGCTCAAGTCCCTCAATTTCAGCCAGAAAATACCTGAAATCACAGAAAAACACACAAACTCATAGTAAAGTCCAGAAATGTGAATTTAACATAAAAACTAATGAAAACATCCCTAAAAGTAACTAGATTCTACTAAAAACATACTAAAAACAATGCCAAAAAGCGTATAAATTATCCGCTCATCACTCCTCTTCCTCACCATGGAGCTTCAAGTTCACTCCCTCACTAGGCTCCTTGATTGTTTCTCCACATTCAACAATGGGAGTACTTATGAAGCATGAGCTTAGGTGGGATGTTAGGTAACTCACGGCTTCTACCATGCTAGCCATCCTTGCTTTTAACTCCTTAAACTTATTTTCATCCTCCTCTTGTTGCCTTAAGATATGAGATTCAAGGTCTCTTAGTTCTAACATGAGGGTTTCATCGGAAGGTGGTGGTGGAAGAGAAGGTTCATTGTTTGAGGGAAGGTTGTTGTAATTGGAAGGTGATTCATATTGGTGAAATTCTTGAGGTAGTGTGTGTGGACTTTGTGGTTCTTGGGGGGATTGGTGTTGGAATGGTGGTGGTTCTAGGTATGGTGGTTGATATGGTGGATGCGGGTTAGGATCATATGGAGGTAGATGGTGGTAGAAGGCTTGTGGGTGTGGTGTAGGGCTATATTGAGGAGGGGGTTCATATGCATATGATGGTTGCGGTTGACAATCACAATAAAGGTCATCACACACATTGGATGGGTACACATTAGGATTAGGATTATACCCACAGGAGTTAGGAGGAAGTTGTTGCCCAGAAGGTTGTCCATAAGATTGGGGCTCCTCCCATCCTTGATTTCCAAATGCTTGATGCATATCCTCATTGAATCTTCCATTTCCTACAACATAGTTTGAACTACACTCATAGCCAAAGTGATGCGAATTCATGGTGAAAGAGAAAATAGAAACAAATTCTAACAAGAAACAAAGAAAATCAAATCCTAAAACTAGCAAAAACTAATAAATAAATCCAAAAATCAAGCTAATCACAATGTATACAATAGCCAATAACATAGCACCATTGTAATCCCCCGCAACGGCGCCATTTTTTTTACGAGGCGGATTATCGTGATGGTATAGAATTTCCTCAAATGAATGAATTCTCGTTGCAAGTATAGTTCTACACCAACAAACAATCCTCCCAACCAAAAATTTGGTTTTGTCACAAGTTCAATCCCCTATAAGAATTAACCGAAGTATTTGAACTCCGGGTCGACTCACAAGGAATTGCAATGAAGTGGTCAATTATCGGCTATGAAGATGCAAGGGGTTTGGTTGATAAAAAGGGCAAGAAAATAAATGATAAGAAAAGTAAAGAGAGAAATTAAAGGAAGGAATTAATAAAGAGAGGCATTCATGGCAAGGTTTGAGATCATAGGCTTTCTATCCTAGTCATTAATCCTAACAATATTTAACAAGAATTTATCTTATTTCGTCATCCCCAATGTTGGAAGAAGGTGTGAGTTATCTTCCATTAGAGAAAGTCAAACAAGACTAGTTAATCTCAAGTCAAAAATCTTAATCAACCCACTAATTGAATTAGCAAGAGATTAGAGTCATTGAAAATGATATTAACTAACAACTCTAGATCACCAATCTAAATTGGGTATTAATGACTCAAGATTTCCCAATTACTCTTTCCAAGCCAAGAATGCTCAAAATCTACTCTAAAGTGTAACCAAGCATTTTGTCAAACACTTGGAAGGCATAAAAGGAAAACATAGTAAAAATACAAGAATGATAAATCTACCAACTACCAATTGCAAGGAAAGTAAATCAACAACTCAAATCATTAATAAAAAGAAACATCAAATATTAAATTTCATTCTATGTAGACAAAATCCAACATGAGCATTCATAAACATCAAAGAGACATAAAAGTAAAATTGACAAGAGAACTAAGAAGAATAGAGTAGTAGAAACAAGAAATTGTAAAGGAAACAAGATGAAAACAATAATCAAAACCTAGATCTAAGACAATTTGACCTAATCCTAACCAAATTCTAGAGAGAAGAAGGAGCTTCTCTCTCTAGAAAACTAACTAAAGGCTCATGTTGACTAACTAATTGCTCCCCATTTGCTTGGACTTCAATTCTGCATGAAATACACTCAGAAACAAGTTGGATTTGGACCTGGGCAGCTCAAAATTCACCCCCAGCGTTTGCCTTTAAGTGGGTCACGTGTGAGTATCGGCACGTACGTGCCAAGTGCGCGTGCACGTTGATTGGCTGTTTCTTCATCTGCCCGAACGCGTCATGTACACGTGCGCGTCTCTATGCAAAGTCACTTCTGCGCGCGCGCCTTGTACGTGTGCACGCCCATCGATGCATTCCCAATTCTTGTTTCCTCATGTATTCTCCACTTTGTATGCTTTTCACCTCATTTCTTCCATCCAATACTTGCCTTATGAACCTGAAATCACTCAACAAATACATCAAGGCATCGAATGGAATTAAAGTGAATTAAAATCACCAATTTAAGGGCCTAAAAAGTATGTTTTTACAATTAAGCATAAATTAAGGGAGAATTACAAAACCATGCTATTTCATTGAATAAATGTGGGAAAAGGTGATAAAATCCCCTAAAATAAGTACAAGATAAACCACGAAATCGGAGTTTATCAACCACCTACAGTAAGAAAAAGAAAATGGATTACTAACCAAAGCATCTCAGACAAATATGGATACAACTCGGGCTAAAGTATACAAACAGCAAAAGGAGACCCCAAGACTTACACCAAGATCCAAGGGCAACCTTTGGAGGCAACAACAGAGTAAGGTTTCAGGAAAAAAGAGTGCGACCTACATCCCAACATCCCTCGAACAAGAAAACAACCCTCTTTCGACAACGACATTCCACAAGAAGAAACACAAAATAATTTATCAAAGTCATCACCTTTTTACAGCATATCAGCAAAGCAAATTATCAAACATCAAAGCATGCAAAGAGGAAATCATGAAAGGCGCAAATCAAGAAGATACAATCAGAAGCAATAAACAACATTCAAAACCCTAGAAGCATTAGCTAACAGGAAACGAAAGGAAGATTCATACAAAATTGAAGAAACCCTAACAAAAAAAGTGCACATCGTAGGAATAATCGGGCACAGCTGGCAAAGAAAAACTCTCCAACACAAAGACAAGCAAAGGTAAAAGTCCCGTAAATCCAAGACCGAAAATGGAAAAAAGGCAAGAAAAACCAACCTGTAAAGAAGGCGACGAAAGATCGAAACGATGGCAAACCCACAAACTACTCCTGAAGGCAAGGAGTGCACGAAGACATGAGAGCTTGGGGAAAGAGAACAAAGAGTCACAGACGAAATAGAAGAACAAAGAGAAAAAGGGAAGTTACAGTAAGCGCGGAGAAGGGAAACTAAAGGGATGACACTTGGAAAAATTTGAAAGTGAAATGAGAAAGCGGGAAGAAGGAAACGGCAAAAGGGAATTAATGAGTACTTAAAGACCTTCGCATGTTCCCTAGGAAAAACGCAACGCATGATGTAGTTAAAGGAGTGAGAAAGACATTCCGCACTCAAAGAAATAAAAGGAAGTTCTACAAACGGGCCCAACAAAGAATGCTCGAGCTCGGCTTCTCCAAGAAGAGGTTAAAAGTCTAAAAGGACACGACCTCGAGAGGAAGACCACGCTCAAGCAGGGGCACTGTTCATGCCCGGATCCGAGCTGTGCGATCCGGGCTAATTGACGACAAGTCGACCGACCTGTTCAGACTAGGATTATCCGACCTCTTTATAAAAGAGGTCGGCCAAATCACTACAGATGCCCAAGAAGGCCCAGACAAAGGAACACGGCCCAAATCTAAAGACAGCCAAAGCCTAGAAAGATAAGGACGGTTCTCCTAAAGATAAGAGGACTTCACTCAAAGATAAGATAAGATAACTATCTTATCTCCATCACTCTATACTACTATAAATATACTGGAGCACCCAGGTATAACTCATACTCTGATTCTACAAAAATACCTGCTTAATACCCTTGCTAACTTAACCATCGGAGTCCCTTGTAGTTACCACCACCCTCCGGTGACAAAGGATCAGCAACATTGCCAGCCCAACAAGTCGGACGCGACAGTTCTGGCCACCACCCACAAGTCGGACGCGTCATCTCCGACCAGTATAGAAGATCTCGTCCGAGATCAACCTACAATTTCAGGTAACCCTCGGAACAGTACTTAGCTTTATTTTCCAGTTTTGAATTTCCATTCTGTACTGAGCTATGAGTAGCTAACTTCCATCTCATTGGGGGAGGGAGTTCTATTGTACTTGATGGATTAATTGATAGTGAATTTATTTTTCTCTTCATCTTCTCTTTGATTTGCTAGAAGGAATTTCGTTCTTCGTTCTTAGTGTTTAGTCATCTTGGAAAAGAGGCTAAATACAAATTGGGTTTTATGTGAACCTTGGAAGAGGTCATAAAACCATGCTTGAAATTTTCTCTCACATTGAGTAGATCTGGGTTTTTGGGATTGGATACAGTGACATGAAATCTGCCCAATGAAATGGATCTATGATGATGTGTGGTAAAATCAGGGACCAAGCCTATCTCTCTTCATGAGCAATTAGACCAAGGAATTGGCTGTTTATCAAGATTTAAGAGATTGAATCACCAAGGAATTTGGATTCAATCAATCATGATTGCCAAGAGGTCAATGAGTTACATGATTGAAGATGAGATGATCTGATTTTAATCCAGAGAGAACAATATCTCCCAACTCCAATGAATTTTCCCTATTCTTATCTTACGCATTCTTTACTGCTTTCTTAAATTTCTGTTATCATCCCATTCCCCCATTTACATTCAGTCATTTATAATTCTGTCATTTACTTTCTTGCTCTTTAAGTTTCTGCACTTATTTGCTTTCTTTTATTTTAAGTCATTTACTATTCTGCTGTTTAAGAATTCTGCAATACCAATCATTCTTGATTAGCTTGACTAATTGATCCATTAATTAAAGTTGCTCAAATCTACCAATCTCTGTGGATTTGATCCCACTCCTAGTGGGTTATTACTTGACGATATTTGGTGCGCTTGCCAAAGAACAAATTCACTTATTAGTGAGTGAATTTCAGTCATCAGGCATCACCCAACGCATTAGTAGCCAACAGGATATAACCCTGAGACTCTTCCCCACTACAGTGCACCATTACAGAGTTCAGGTAATAACTCACAGTTACCACTGCTCCATTTTCCCCTTCCGGCATAAATTGAATTGACCGCTCAAAGCAATCCAACAAAACTTTATTCCTCGACAACCAATCAAACCCCAAAATCAGCTCCAATCCAATCGTTGGCAAATAGATAAAGTCATGCACAAAGTCTCTACCCTCAAGCTTGAAACCTACTTGCCTACACCCTGACCTAGTCATAACCGTCTGATGCGAAGTATGTACATGCAGATCAAATGCTAACTCTAACACTTTCAAGCCTAGTTCCTCAACCTTAGCAAACGAAATAAACGAATGCAATGCTCCAGTATCATATAATGCAATTAAAGTCTTATCACCAATTAAACAAATACCTCTCATCAACGGATCCGCTTTGGAAGCATCCTTGGCGTTCATAACAAAGACTTGCCCCTGGTGCTGACTCTGACCCGCATTCGGGTTCTTCCCACGAGTGCAATCCCTCGCGATATGACCAGGAAATCCACAGTTGAAACAACCACCTAAACCAATCTTGCAAGAGTCATATGGATGATAATGTCCACAATGCACACAAGTCAAATTAGGAGAAATCTTACTCTGATTTCCTCTCCCTTTGCCACGCTGAAACTGATCATGAGGGTTCTTTCTGAAGCCTCCTTGACCTTGAGGTGCATATCCTCCTCTCTTGAAACTCTGACCCCTAGGATGAAAATACTTGCTACGCCCCTTGCTAGAGTTTCCTCCATCAGTGTCCTAGGACGCAGCTACTGTCTTGGCATACTCTTCCACCGCCCTCGCTTTATTCACCAACTCGGAGAAAACACGGATCTCCATAGGAGCCACACCAGTCATAATACTATCCTTCAAACCCCTCTGGTACTTTATACATTTCCAGCTTTCATAAGTCTCCGGGGCACCCTGACATATGCTAGAAAACCTACAAAGCTCCTCAAACTTGCTTGTGTAGTCTTCCACTGACATACCCTAGAAAACCTACAAAGCTCTTCAGTTCCATCTCCTTCGCTTCCCTCACCGACTCAGGAAAATACTTCCTATAGAAGGCCGTTTGGAACACATCCCATGATACATCAGCATTCTGGAGCTGTAGAAAACGGCACTCAACTTGCCACAGTGCTGGGCCTCTCCTACCAGCTGATAAGTAGCAAATTCAACATATTGATTGTTTGGAACATGCTGCGCCTATAAAGCACGCTCCATGGCCTGAAACCAGTTGTCCGCTTCAGTAGGATTAGTTGATCCTCAGAAAATTGGCGGATGAACCTTGAGGAACGTCGCCAAGGTCATCGAAACACCTCCCGTGTTATTGCCACTTCCCTCAGCATTATCATGAGCATTCCCTTTGCCATTCCCGTTTCTGTTCCCGGTCGGTTGCCCTAACCTCTACACAGCTTGCAGAGTCGCAGCATCATTAGCTTCCATGGTATTCACAAGGTTCGCCATTATTGCCATAAATTCAGCATGGTTATCAGCCGGTTGTTCATTCCTACTTTCTCGTGAACGTGCTCAACCTCGTCCGCGAGTGGCCATTAGGGTTCCTGTCTACACCAAACAATCGATATCAAGGTGATCAGTCTCAATATCAAAAGCCTAGTGCTTCAATTATCCCAAATAGGCACTCACAAACAAGCATGATATGCAATATCAAATAGATAACCTACTAGCATCAAAGAAAAGACACACATAGTATGTAATGAAGCACAATCGGTCCATCCCTCAGGCTCACAAGGATGAACAACTCTGATACCACTAAGTGTAACACCCTAATTAGCCTAAGCTTTACCTCGTGTCGTAACGCAAAGGTTAATCAGAGATTATGACAGTTCTAAGCTCATACATAATATATATATTAAAAGAATAGTATAATCTAGAAGCCCGATGAAGGAGATAGCTCAAAAACAGAATTTAAAAAGCGCAAAACGTACTAACGAAGCTTCTAACTTAAAGCACAAGAAACAGATACAATATAACAAAACATCATAGTATAATAGTGTAATCACATAAGAATCTAGCCACGACTCACGGAGTTTAAGCCATCTAGCTATATACAAACTATACAAAAACCAGATAATAAAAATAGCTTATACAAGTTTTGTTCTCTCAAATACAAGCCTCTAGACAAAATAAAATACAAAAGTGAGAGATGTATAAACAAAATAAACAAAAAACTCCAAAAAGGTATCCGGATCCTCCGCTTCTGTCACCATCCAAGCAACTCACCGAGGTGGTTGTGACCTACATCTGAAAACACAATAGGAATATGGTATGAGAACCGAAGGTTCTCAGTATGGTAATAGTGCCCAGTGATGTAGGATATAAGACCCCGGGACGCCAAAGGCAATCCTAGACTTCGTTTCCCTCACAAGATTTCAATCTTAATTCGTACTAAAACAATAAAACATGATATATAAATCTCAACATAAAAAAACAGGGTACTCTATCTTAAGGGATTTCTATTCTAACCAAACACCGCTGTCCCACAGCCTTCACCAACCTATCCTCCATGCGATCCCATCGCCGCTGCCTTCTGAACCTCCTCAATCCCAGTAGAAATCACAGTTATATGCCATGCAAGTAAATCACAAGTAGAAGCATATAAAATAAGTAACTCAAGTAGCAATTAGACATGTTATACAAATAGGCATACAATTACAAGTCGACAAAGCAAACAAATAGATAGAAAATGCATATGATGAATGCATGTCCTACTAGCTATGATATCACATTGTCGGTTCAACTGCCAACCCGACACATCTCCATGGAGATGTCGCCTATCAGAATCATCATTGGGAACCCCCGAGATATAGTGCTCGAATCACTGTCCAGAGTTTTGCGCCTGCACGCTCTATTGATCCGAAGGGATGCGAGCGGGAAACTCTTGCCTCAAACCTCACATCTCAACGTAAGCGGGATTTAACCACCGTCCTTACGCCGCTGCCGCTACCTCGACAGGCGGGATCCAACCGCCGTCCCTGCCAACCACATAGCGTCTCATAATCTCAATTTAAAACAGTAGTTCAGTGGTATTTCAAAAAACATTTTCAACACATCAATGAAGCATTATTGCAAATTCGAGTCCTCAACTCATCTCAACCACTGTCAATTCATTTTTCAGTTTCGAACTCAACAGTTCATCAGTTCTTATCTCATATATCAATCATCCTTCACATACCATCAAACCATCCTCGGTACACCCGAAACCTAACGGCTATAACTTTAGCTACAGAGGTCCAAATGATGCGGTTCCAGTTGTGTTGGAAAGCTAACGTTCGGGGCTTCGATTTGATATATAATATGCCATAGTTGCCCTGACGCTACGTGACGCAAACGCGTGCTCCATGCGGACGCGTCACAGTTCCGAAAATCAGCGTGGCAGATTTCTTCTCCAGCGATTTTCCAGTTTGTGGCCCAGAAAACACAGATTAGAGGCTATAAAGTGGGGGAATCCATTCATTCTTAAGAATAAGCTTTCATATTCACAATTTTAGGACTAGATGTAGTTTTTAGAGAGAGAGGTTCTCTCCTTTCTCTTAGGATTTAGAATTAGGATTCATTTCACTTTATGATTACTTCATCTTCTGCAATCACAGGTTCAATGTTCCTTTTTATTTATTTTTCCAATTAAATTTATGAACTTTTCCATGTTATGATTTGAATATTTTATTTAATATAATTGAGGTATTTCAGAATTATGATAAATAATTTAGATTTTTCCCTTTTGGCTTTGGTTGAGTCATTGGAGACACTTGAGTTATCAAACTCATTGTTGATTGAAAATTGGAATTCTTCAAGAATTAATTCGAGTTCCATTAAGTCTAACTTTTCTCAAGGAAAGACTAGGACCTGAGGAATAAAAATTAATTCATCCACTTAACTTACCTTCATAGTTAGAAGTTAACAAAGTGGGAGAAAAATCCAATTCTCATTACAATTAATAAGGATAACCAGGATAGGACTTCTAGTTTTCATAACTCGCCAAGAGTCTATTTTATAGTTATTTATTTATTTTATTCTTCTTATCATTCAACATACTGCTTCCTTACTTTCAAAACCCCAATTTACAAACTCATAACCAATAATAAGAACATACCTCCCTGCAATTCCTTGAGAAGACGATCCGATGTTTAAATACTTTGGTTATCAATTTATTTAGAGGTTTGTTACTTGTGACAACCAAAACGTTTGTAAGAAAGGTTGATTGCTTGGTTTAGTAACTATACTTGCAACGAGAGTTTACTATAACTTCTAAACCATCAATCTTCAGTTCTTTCAAAATGGCGCCGTTGCCGGGGAATTGCAAACGTGTGCCTTATTATTGGTTATTGTAAATATTTTAAAAAAAAAAATTTCAGATTTTTATTTTAAAATTTTTATCTTATCTTATCTTATTTCAAAAATCAAATTTCAAAATTCAAATTTAAAAATTTTCAAAATTCAAATTTAAAATATTTTCGAATTTCAAATTTCAAATTTCAAAATTCAAATTTCAAAAATTTAAATAACCTTTTAATTTAAAATTATTTTTATTTTTGTTTTTAACTTTTATTTGTTACTATGAACTCTCACCCCTTTGGCTATGAGTCTGGTTACAATTATGTTGCCGGAAGAGGAAATTATAATGAGAACAGGTATCAAGGTTGGAACAATCAAAGATGAGAGGAGCCACAAGGATTTGATCAACCCTCATGGCAACAACCACCTCCAATGGACTATCAACAACCACCACCATATGCCTATAAACCATCTCCTCAACATGACTTTGGACCACCATACTCACAAGCCCCCTTCCACCATTCACCTCCATATGACCTTAACCCTCATACACCATAACAACCACCTTATGAGCCATATGAACCATATATAGAACCACCCCAATTCCAACCTAATTACTCCCAAGAACCACCACCTCAATATTTGCCATCTTCGTATCCATCAATCCAAGAGCACTATGATCCTACTTATGATAGCCGAGCGCAACAAGAATCAAGGGATCGTCTCACGGAAACATGTGCAAAACTTCAAGCAACCCTTCGCCAACTGGATCAAGCGATAAATCGATTACCTTCCCGACGTTCGGACACTCAAGGAATTCCCATGACCTCATGTGGGCAATCTAATGAAGAACGTAGCATGAAGGAGGTATTAGAAACTCCGGTGGACAGTGAGCAGCACGATTTTATATTGAAACAATTGGAAGAAGCTACGCTTGCCATTGAGAAAGAAGAAGTGGTTGAAGACTTAGGAGATGCGGAACCTCCATGGGAAACTCAAGTTATAGAGCCTCCTTCAAAGATGTTTGAAATTGATGTTGATGAGGGTGTACAACCTCCAAGACATATGATGGTTGAAAACTTTGAAGGAGATAATCAAGAGATGGATTCAATCATTGATGAAGTCTTATCTACATTTGAATCCTCTCCCGTTGGACTAGACATGGAGATTAAAGAAGAAGAAGCACAACCTCCCATACCCTTGGTAAACAATGAAGAATAGATTGAATTGGAAAAAAGCTACCAAGAGGAAGAGGTTGATATTGAAGAAGCTTGCAAAGAGGTGGTAGTTGTTAAAGAAGCACACAAAGGAGTGGAGCTTTCAAGTTCATTAGAAACCCCTCCCCCTAAGTTGCCATCATCCTTCACAACATTCAAGTGGGTAAAATTCATATCCCTTAGCTTTCTAATTCCACTTGAATATGGGCTACTGGAGACGGATGGTCAACTTAGAGCTCTTTGTGGCATTAAGAGTAAGAGGAAGATGGTCAGTGGTAAGAATTGTCCTGCAAGGTTCATTATGGTTGGAAGCTTCAAGTTTAAACTCAAAGGTTGGTGTAGAGCTCAATTGAATGGGTCTAGGAAGTTGTTTGGCCGCTTTAGTGAGAATTCAGATTGCTTGCTACCCGGATGGAATCATAATGATCAACGCAAAGACGGGTGCAAAAATAAAGTTTGGGATCCTGGAATCTGTTCTGACATTCAACACCCAAGAAGCCTGAGAACCTGTTTAAAACTGCTCAAGGGCTTTACGTGCCTTGTTTGGGATCCTGGAGGCTACTGAGATTACAAACATTGGTGGAGATTCCTGGATGAGTTCAAGCACAAGCCACCAAAACAGGGAGCTCACCAAATGTCCAACTTATGGACATTAACTAAAAGTGCTAGGTGGGAGACAACCCACCATGGATGGCCACCAAGAAGGGTAAAGCGAAAGCTACTCCTAAACCACCGGCAAGGAAAGGAACAAAAAGAGCCCCAGCTGAGGAACCACAACCCCATCAACTTGCACATCCTAGCATGCACCGAGGACGGTGCAATCTTTAAGTGTGGGGAGGTCGATACCGATCTCCGTGGGTTAGTACTTTCCTGTCTCAACACCATTGTTTTATTTTCTTTGTTTGTTCATTATTGCATTTGCATGTTTAATTGCATGTTTGTTTGATTTTATGCATTTAGCTACTGCTTGGTTGAGAAATAATAAGCTTCTTTTTAAGACCCTATTTTTTGAAAAATTTCACTAATTTAAATCAAAATTTTTTGTGTAAAACTTGTTTGAAGTTGTATTTGGAACATGATTTTTGAGTCAAAGAATACACAACCCGTGAGATTTTGAGCTTATTTACATGGTTACATTATTTAACCATAAATTTTTATTCTTGTGTGTTTTCTTCTCTATAATTGCAATCTTTGCTTTGTTCCATTCTATATGTCCAATGTTTAATGTGTTACATGCTTGCATATGATTGAGACCATTGTTTGATTTTAGCTCACTTATCCCAAATAAGCCTACCCTTTAAATCACCCTTGTCAGCCACTTTGAGCCTTTTAATCCCCATTTGTTCTGTTTTATAACCACATTACTAGCCTTAAGCAGAAAAACAAATTAAAAATCCCAAGTTGAATCCTTGGTTAGCTTAAGATAGATATTGTGTATAATTTAAGTGTGGGGAATTTTATGGGAACATGGGATGATATGAAAAAATAGGGAATTAAATTGATTAAGTTATTTGAAAATTTGGGAAGCATGCTCATGTGAAATCAAAATAATTAAATTACCATGTGCATTGAAAAAAAAAATATTAAGTAATTAAATAAGGGGATACAAAAAAAAGAGAAGAAAAATAATATTACCCCAAATGCAAAATAAAAAAAATCAATGCACATGGGACAAAATTCAAAAATAAGTTTGATACATGAGCATGTAATACAAAAGTGGGAAAAATTTGGGTAGCTAGGTAAAGTATTTTAAAAATTGTATAAAGTATGTATATGTTAGGTGAGATCTTAGACTAATCAAGGATTCACTTTATAAAGCTCACTTGGCCATACATATATCCTTACCTTTACCTCAGCCCCATTACAACCCTAAAAAGACCTCATAATGTTTGCATTGATATGCTAAATATTTGTTGATTGGTTGGATGAAGAACAAAGTTTAGAAAGCATGATTAGAGAAGAGTAGAGTGAATTACCCTATACACTTGAGTGATTAGAGTGCATATACACTACCAGTAAGGGTTCAATGCTTAATTCTATGTTCCCTGCTTTCATAAGCTGTCTTTGATGCGGGAGGAAATTAGCGAGTTAAGAATGATTATAAAATATGCGTTGCAAGTATAGTTCTCAACCAACCAGAAATCCGCTCATCAATTTAGAAGGGTGTCACAGAAATTAAAATCAAAATACTGGGAGTATGAGTCCCAGGTCGTCTCCCAACGAGTTGCAGAAAAGCGTGCAATTTTATTAATCAGATGTTTTCAAAAAGGTTTGAGTTGAATGGCAGAAAATTAAATTAGAGAATTTATATAAATCTAAATAAAAGCCTTGACTGGGAGTTGATTAGCTGGAAGCCCTATTCTTGTTACAGTACTCTCAAGATTAATTGATAATTGGGGGTTATTCTGTTTAGTTGTCCCTCACTAAGTAAGGGAAAGTTAAACAAGTTGGAATGCTATCTCTATCCACAAGTCCCAATCCGCTCTTGGGAGGATTGGTGTTAGTGACTAGAGAGCAATCCAACAATAAACCCAACTACAATCTTTCTCTTGAGCATCCCAACTTCAAGGGTTTCTTTCAATCAACTCTCCATCAAGTTAGGGAACTACTCGCTCATTGTAAATGAAGAATTCATAACATAAGAAAGGGAATTAAAGAAAGACATGATAAATAATGATCAAAGGATTAATTAAAAATAAAAGTAATTCTTGTATTGATAAATGCTAAAATAATCCAATGGTAAAACTAAGTAAATTAAGGAACATGGAAGAGTAAGAGACAAGTAAAGAGAACGAACTAGAATGTCGAAGTCTTGATGGGGCAATAACTCTTCTCAATATCCCAATGCAAAAACAATGAAAAATAACGAAGCCTAAAAACCATGAATGTGTAGAGAGAAAATCCTAGAGGAGAGGGAAACTAGATCTAAAAACTAAAACTATGCGGAATGAATGTTGTTGTTGGTTTCTGCATGTTCTCTGGCTCTAGTCTGCTTTTCTGGGCTGAAAACCGGGTCAAAATAAGGCATGAAATCGCCCCCCAGCGATTCTGCAGATTATGCAGATCGCGCATGTCACGCGGTCGCGTCATCCATGCGGCCGCGTCGCTTGTGCTATTCCATACCGCGCGGTCGCGTCATCCATGCGGCCGCGTCGTTGCGATTTCCTTTCTTTCACGTGGTCGCGTGATCCATGCGGCCGCGTCGCTTCTCGCTGGTCATCTCCTCAATTTCTTCTGTTCCTTCCGTTTTTGCAAGCTTCCTTTCCAATCTCCAACTCATTCATGCCCTATAAGTCCTGAAACACTTAACACACAGATCACGACATCGAATGGAATAAAGGAGAAATAAAATATATAATTAGAAGTCTCTAGGAAGGAAGTTTTCAATCATGCAATAACTTTAGGAAGGAATTATAAATGCATGCTTATTTAATGAATAAGTGGGTAAAGATCATGATAAAACCACAGAATTAAACACAATATAAACCATAAAATAGTGGTTTATCAACCTCCCCACACTTAAACATTAGCATGTCCTCATGTTTAGTTGAAGGAGATAAAATGAATGAGTAAGAACATGTAAAACCTATGAAAGGCAATGCAACCTATATATATGAATGCAACTATATGATTTTTGTCCACTTCATCTAAAGTAAATAAGCTTCTTCAAAACAATTACAAATCAAATTCCACTAACTCAATTCTTATACAGTAAGAACAGATAAAAATGCAGGAAGATAGCTTATGAAAGCAGGGAACATAGAAATTCAAGCATGGAACCCTCACTGATGATGTATGTACATTCTAGTCTCTCTAGTGTATAGGGTCATCACTCTATCTTTCTCTAATCATGCTCTCTGATTTTTGTTCTTCTCCTAACCAATCAACAACATTTAATATACCAATGCAAACATCATGAGGTCTTTTCAAGTTTGTAATGGGGCCAAGGTGAGGGTAAGGATATATATATGGCTAAGTAAGCTTATAAATTGAATCTTTAACTAACCCAAGCTTTAACATAACCTATATATATTCTATATAACTTTAGAATTCATACCTAGCTACCCAGAAATCTCTTTCACATCCATACTCATGTATCAACCTTTTATTTTGATTTTATCATACATGCATTGATCCTTGAATGCTTGACTTAGCATTGGGGTAATTTTGTCCCCTTATTTATTTATTGAGTATTTTTGGATTTTTTTTTAAACATAGAAACATAAACATAAACATAGCTTATCAAAGCACATAGAGTTTTAATTTTTATAGTTTCACATGAGTAGGTATCCAAATTCCCATAATATTATCATAACTCATTCCCCTATTATCCTTTGTTCCCACAATTTCCCATACTTAAAAAACACACACAATTCTATCTTAAGCTAACCAAAGATTCAATTTGGGATATATAATTGTTTTTCCGCTTAAGGCTAGTAATGTGGTAAAATATAGAACAAATGAGATTTAAAGGCTCAAAGTGGCTAACAAAGGTAATTGAAAGGGTAGGCTTAATTTGGATAAGTAAGCTCAACAAATAATGGCCTCAATCATATGTAAACATATAAATATAATAAACATTGGACATATAAGATGAAACAAAATATAGATTACAATCATAGAGAAGTAAACACACAAGAATAAAATAATTATGTTTAAATAATGTAACCATTCATAAAGGCTCAAATCTCACAGGTTGTGTGTTCTTTAGCTCAAAAATCATGTTCCAAATACAAATTCAAGCAAATTTAACATAAAAGTTTTAATTAAAATTAGTGAAATTTTGTTCCAAAGATAGGGACTTAGAAGAAACTTATTGTCTTTTTAATCAAGCAGAACATGCATGCAACTAATCTATTACTATGCAATTTATCCTATTTTATAAAAGAAAAATCTAACTAAATATCCTAATTTATTGGTGCTAGGGAAGAGAAATTACCTCCGAAAGTCAGGTACTGACCGACCTCTACACACTTAAGGCTTTGCACCGTCCTCGGTGCCATCTGTCAAGAACAAAGGTGGGCTGGTAGCAGTATCTCCACAGTCGGGACCATCATGGCTCCCTGTGCTAGTAAAGGAAGTGGAGTTCGGAGTGTCTGAGTCCTTGAATTTTCCCATGATCAGCTCCTTGAGGTATGTGAATCGGCGCTTGTTACGGTGCTCTCTCATCTTAGCTTTCTATTCATGCCGATCCAACTTTTCAAGTATCTGATGGAGCAGTTGGGCTGTTGTAGGTGCTTGTAGTGTTGAAGAAAGAATATCTTCAACTGGTTTAGTGGGCTGGCTGGTAGTGGCTGCTGGAAGTCTAAGGTACCTCCCGTTGGGGACAAACTGATCATCCCGTGAAAGCATGACTTTGGTGTCCCCAGCTCTGTAGGAGACTCCGGCTGCTGAGACAAGATCTGAGACCAGGGCAGAAAAAGGTAAGTTGCCCGCAATTTGTATGTGTCCCATGACATTCCGGATATGTCTTGGTAGATTCAGAGGTTGGTCTGTAAGGATGCACCATAGTAGAACGGCCATGTCCACAGTGAAGGACGACTCGTGAGTGCTCGAAAAGACGTAATGGGACATAATCTGTGCCCATACGCGAGCCTCCAAGGTAAGTGCTGAAGCCAAAATTCCCTTAGGATGGGTACGATGGTATCCGTAGATCCATCTGCTACCAGGTAGTGCGATAACTCTGAGAACAGCGTCCCAGTCAAATTGATACAGCTGGCGCTTGAGTGTGGCTTCTTGAAAGGCATCTAATCCTTCCGGAATAGGGGGAAGACTTAGAACTTTTTGAATGGCCTCTACTGTAATGGGGACTTGTTTTTGACGGACATAGACAGACTGCAGGGTTGGCAGGTGAAAGTTGGAGTAGAACTCGACTACCCAAGAAAGATTGACTTGCCTTGGCTGTCTCTATAGGAAACCCTGTTGTCTTCGGGCAATCTGCAGCTCAACAAATGTAGCAATGTGGTTTGGGAGGAGAAGAAGGTATTCGTTGTTGTAACTCCTTTCTACCAGGATGGGGAACATCTGCTCACAGTAACGATTGGGGAATCGCGCAGTGTCCTTTGCTGGGAAGGCTCTTTCTTTATCATCAACTTTTATAATCCTCTTAATTTTCTTTGTTGAGGGCTTTATCGCAGTTGAAGAGGGTTCTGCCACTAATGCTCTCTTTGTACCTCTTCTTGCTGGTTGTTTGGGAGTAGCTTTCTCTTTTCCTTTCTTGGTGGCCATCCTGAAAAAGGAAAGAGAAAGTAAATTAAATTTAAAGGGATAGGGCAAGGAAGAGAACGGAAAAGGATGGTTATAAATGCATATTAAAAAGTAAAAGATGTTAACACACGCTCATGAGTACATGTGAAAACTCATTAATGGAAAATAGCTAGTGCATATGATGACAAGTGAATGCAAGGTGTTTATTGGCATGCCGACAAAGGGCATGAGTAGCATAGATCAAGCATCACTCATAACAAACCATCATGTTTGTATTGACAATTAAATTCAATGAATAAAATAGTAAAGGGAATTTGTGAAAAGCAAGCATTGAATATTAGAGTAGAAAAATGTAGAGAAGGTCATAATGCCATACGGTTTTTTTCACAAACACATAGCATGCATGTAGAAGAAGTTCTTGAAAATAAGAATTTGAACATGCAAGTAATCCCTTAAAAAGCAATATATAATTGTCAAACAAATTTACAACAATCCACAAGCATATAAAAATAAATAATGACTCACATAAATTGATAACACCAAGTAAAAAGGAAAAAGAAAGAAAAAGAAAATATGGATAATGAAGGTAAAAAGAAAAGAAAATAATATAACATATAGAAATAATAGAAAAGTAAGGAGGGAAGGGGAAAGAAAAAAGAAAAACCTTGTTAATGGGGGTGAGGGAGAGTAAAAAGTGAGAAAGAGGGAAGAAGGAAGGAAGGGAGAGAGAAGAAATAAGGAGGGAAAAGAGAAAATAGGATTTGGGGAGAAAAAGATAAGATAAGTGGCAAATAAGGAAAACTGTGCGGCGCAAGCGACGCGGTCGCATGGGGCACGCGGTCGTGCGACTTGCGCTTAAACTCAATGACGCGGTCGCGTCGGTCACGCGGTCGCGTGACCCGTTTTATGCCATTGGCGCGAGGGTAGCCTCGCACTCGCACAACTCTATGTTCAAAATCATATTAGTACCAAATTTTGGGTGACGCGATCGCATGGGGTATGCGATCGTGTGAGTGGTCAATTATTGGGATACGATGCGGTCGTGTGGAGCACGCGATCGCGTGAGAGGGACTACGCGTCCAGCGCCAGTCTAGCACCACTCTAGCACAACTTTCGGCTGTGCACCCTTGTTACGTCGAAATCCAGGGCATGCGGCCGCATGGGGCACGCGATCGTGTGGGAGGCCAGTATTCCCATATGACGCGGTCGCATCGGTCATGCGATCGCGTGGGGTAATTTGTTCCATTGGCACGCCTCCAGCCCTGCTCCTACGTAACTCTCTGTTCATATATTATTGTCTCCCAGCTCCCTGCGACGCGGACGCGTCAATGAGGCGGTCGCGTCGCGTGATTTATTTTTGGCATTTTTTTTAAAAAAAATAAAAGTATATAAATACAGATGCACGAAATGTACTAATGAAGAGAAGAGTTATCGGATAAGAAAACTAAAAATAAAGAAAAGAACGATCATACCATGGTGGGTTGTCTCCCACCTAGCACTTTTCTTTAACGTCCGTAAGTTGGACGCTCCACTAGCTCAGTCTTCGGCTATGTGGGTATCTTCCAAGAGGAAGATCTCGAGCTCCTTGTTCTTCTTCAGCTTCTCGCCATGGTACAGCTTTAAACGATGTCCATTAACTTTGATAGGTTCAGAGCTTGAAGGATGACTTAGGTGATAGACTCCGTACGGTTCGGCCTTCTCTACTCTGTATGGACCTTCCCATCTTGATCTCAACTTGCCTGGCATGAGCCTCAGTCGAGATTTATAGAGGAGGACTAAGTCCCCAGGTTGGAACTCTTTCCTCTTGATGTGCTGATCATGTACAGCCTTCATCTTCTCCTTGTATAGTCTTGAGTTCTCATAAGCTTCTAGGCGGAGGCTTTCCAGTTCTTGCAGTTGCAACTTCCTTTCAGCTCCGGCTCTCTCAATTCCTATGTTGCATTCCTTTACTGCCCAAAAGGCTTTATGCTCTATTTCAACAGGGAAATGACAAGCTTTTCCATAAACTAAGCGGAAAGGACTCATCCCAATGGGTGTTTTGTATGCTGTTCTGTATGCCCAGAGTGCATCTTGTAGCCTGGTGCTCCAGTCTTTTCTATGAGGTTTGACTATCTTCTGCAAGATACAATTTATCTCTCTATTTGACACCTCAGCTTGCCCATTAGTCTGAGGATGGTAGGCTGTTGCAACTTTATGAATTATCCCATGCTTCTTTATTAATCCTGTTAGTCTCCTGTTACAAAAATGGGTGCCTTGATCGCTCACGATTGCTCGTGGTGATCCAAAGCGACAAATAATATGGTTTCTCACAAAGGAAACAACAGTGTTAGCATCATCATTGCGGGTAGAAATTGCTTCTACCCATTTGGAAACATAATCCACAGCTAACAAAATATAAAAATAACTATTAGAATTTGGAAATGGACCCATGAAGTCAATGCCCCAAACATAAAAAATTTTACAGAAAAGCATAATTTGTTGAGGCATCTCATCCCTCCTGGATATATTACCAAATTTCTGGCATGGGAAACAAGATCTACAAAATTCAGCAGCGTCCCTAAAAAGAGTAGGCCACCAGAATCCACAGTCTAAGATCTTCCTAGCAGTTCTTTGAGGGCCAAAATGTCCTCCACTCTCAGATGAGTGACAGGCCTCTAAGATGGACTGGAATTCTGATTGAGGCACACACCGTCTAATTATCTGGTCAGTGCCACATCTCCATAAATATGGGTTATCCCATATATAATATTTAGACTCACTTTTCAGCTTGTCTCTTTGATGCTTAGAAAAGTTCGGAGGAAAAGTGCGGCTAACTAGATAATTAGCTACAGGTGCATACCAAGGGACTATCTCAGATACTGCTTGCAGGTTATCAAATGGGAAATTATCAGCTATAGGAGTGGAATCATCTGTAATATGTTCAAGGTGACTCAAGTGGTCCGCCACTAAATTCTGGTTACCACTCCTGTCCTTAATTTCCAAATCAAATTCTTGTAATAGCAGTATCCAACATATAAGCCTTGGTTTGGACTCCTTTTTAGATAATAAATACTTTAGAGCTGCGTGGTCTGAATACACTACTACTTTAGTACCAAGTGAATAGGCTCGGAATTTATCCAGAGCAAAAACAAGAGCAAGAAGCTCTTTCTCAGTAGTAGTGTAATTCGACTGAGCGGCATCTAGAGTCTTAGACGCGTAAGCAATAACAAACGGATCCTTACCTTCACGTTGAGCCAGTGCTGCTCCTACTGCATGGTTGGAAGCATCGCACATTATTTCAAATGGTTTGCTCCAGTCTGGTCCTTTCACAATTGGGGTTTGAGTCAGTGCGGTTTTCAGCTTATCAAACGCTTGTTTGCAATTTTCACTGAACTCGAACTCAATATCTTTCTGCAGTAGCTTGGATAAGGGAAGTGCTACCTTACTGAAGTCCTTAATGAACCTCCTATAAAAACCTGCATAGCCAAGGAAAGAACAGACCTCTCTCACAAAAGAGGGGTAAGGTAAACTAGAAATAACATCCACCTTTTCTGGATCTACAGAGATACCAGTATTAGACACAACATGTCCTAGTACAATTCCTTGTTTAACCATAAAGTGACATTTTTCAAAATTTAATACCAGGTTTGTACTGACACATCTATCTAACACTCTAGATAATCCATCTAAGCAAAGGCTAAAGGAATCGCCATAAACACTAAAATCATTGATGACAAGTCATCTTAGCCTAGTTTCACTAGTCTTTTTCTTTTGTTTTCACTTGAATTATGCACTTTCTTGAGCTACAAGTAAGCTAATATGGGTAAATTTTCATGCTTCCTTTGATTTAATCAACCATGTATGAATTCATGCTATGTCATGAGGTTTTATGCTATAATTGTCACATATTACGATAAAATGAATATCTCATGATTTTAAGCATAGCTTTGATGTGTTTGGTTGATTAATGATAGGTGAAGAAAGCTTGGAGAAAGGTTGAAGCAAGAAGGAATGGCTAGGAGTAAAGAGAGGACAATGGAATAAGTGAAAATGAACCAGGAAGCAAAAAGCTAGAGTAAAAGTTAGCCTCAAACTTTGGCACAAACTTTTGGGTGAAAAGTTAGCCCCAACGTTAGCCCCTAACTTTTGGGCTAACGTTGGCACATGAAAGTTACTCCCTGGGCACCAAAAGTTTGCGCCAACGTTAGCCCCTAACTTTGTGGCTAACGTTGGCATGAGAAAAACACTCCCTGGGCACCAAAAGTTTGCGCCAACGTTAGCCCCTAACTTTGTGGCTAACGTTGGCATGAGAAAAACACTCCCTGGCCACCAAAAGTTTGCGCCAACGTTAGCCTCTAACTTTTGGGCTAACGTTGGCACATGAACAATACAAAGGGGGAGCAAGAGTTTGCGCCAACGTTAGCCTCTAACTTCTGGGCTAACGTTAGCGCCATAAGTACACATAAGGAGGCCAACGTTGGAGCAAAAGTTAGACCCCTAACTTTTGCCCCAACGTGGATAGCAGCAAAGCATGGAGGCTGATAGTAAAAGTTAGAGTAAAAGTTAGCCTCAAACTTTTACTCAAACTTTTACTCAAACTTTTGCAAAACTCCAACCCGGTTCAATTGGTTCACTTTGGTTCCTCTCCAAACTCCAAGAGCAATCAACCAAGGCCTCTCTCAACCCAATTCCACCAAGAGCAAAGGCCCAACTCAAGGCTTGAAGATCATTTGAAGAAAGTGTATAAATAGGATAGAATTCAAGTTTTTGGGAAGCTTCCCTTTTAGTTTTTCAGAATAGCTTTCTTTTAAATTTGGCTTAGAGCTCATTTTTACATTTCTTAGCATTGTTGTTTTAATTCAAGAGAATTTGGGAGGAGAATTGATCTCTCTTCTTCCTTGTTCTTGCCCAGCATTCTTTACATTTCTTGTCTTAGATCTTGGGTGGAGAATTGAAGAAATTCTGTTTCAATCTCACCTTGGGATCTTGTTTAATTTTCTGCTTAATTGAATTTCAGTTTCGGTCACTTGCTTCTTCATCTACTTTCTTTGCAATCTACAATCTCTTTTGCATTTGTTCTTGTTGGATCTGGGAAGGCATTGAGATCTAGACTTGGTTTTCTAGTCTCTTGGGTCCTGAGATTCGGATTTCTCATTTCCCACTCCCTGTTTACTGTTTTCATGCTTATTTACATTTCTGTTTTGAGATCTGGTTTGATTCAAGACATCCTTTACTTCTCTGTTTGTTGCAATTTACTTTTCCTTGTTTAATTCCTGCAAATCCAACTCCCAATTCCCTTTACAATTCAAGCCATTTACATTTCTTGCACTTTAAGATTTTGCAATTTACATTTCTTGCGTTCTAAGTTTCTTCCATTTAATTTCTTGTTCTTTAAGATTCAGCACTTTAAATTCCAGTTCTCTTTAATTTCATGCCAATTACTCATTCCCTTTTACTTTCTATGCAATTTAAATTCTGCAAATCACAAATCTCTCAACCAAATCTTGATTCGCTTGACTAAATCAACCACTAAACTAAAATTGCTCAATCCTTCAATCCCTGTGGGATCAACCTCACTCCCGTGAGTTATTATTACTTGATGCGACCCGGTGCACTTGCCAGTTAGATTTGGGTGTTTTGGAGAAATTCGTTTCTTCACAAAAATATCCCATCAAGTTTTTGGCGCCGTTGCCGGGGATTGATTAGATTGACAATGATTAAGTGAGGTGGTGATCTAGATCTAGCATTTTTTTCTTTTTATTTTCTGTTCTTTTAATTTTCAATTAACCCACTATCTGTTTGAATTTTTGCTTAAGCTAACTAAAACTTCATTCTAGCAATAGATTGAAGTGTCACTGGATTGTGTGTTTCTTATGTTCTGCTTGTATGTCAGGTATAAGAAGAAATACACCCATCTTTCATGAACAAGACGAAAGAACTCTTAGAAGGTTAAGAAGAGCTGAAAGAGGGAAAAATATTGTTGGAGAAGAGGAATCAGAAGAAGAATTCCAAGATATGGAGGAACATTCAACCAATCCACCAGGTGGAGCAGACAACAACAATAACAATCCACCCCAGAGGAGAGTTCTGGCCTCCTATACCTTTGCAAATGCTAGACATTATGGAAGCAGCATTCTCACTCCTAATGTCAATGCAAATAACTTTGAATTAAAGCCACAACTCATTACATTGGTCCAAAACAACTGCTCGTTTGGGGGAGGACCATTGGAGGATCCAAATCAACATCTGTCTACCTTCTTAAGGATTTGTGACACTGTCAAGTCCAATGGCGTGAATCCTGAGACCTACAAGCTTCTGCTGTTCCCGTTCTCATTAAGGGACAAGGCCGCACAATGGCTTGAAACTCTTCCTCAAGGAAGCATCACTAGCTGGGATGATTTGGTGACTAAATTTCTAGCCAAATTCTATCCACCTCAAAGGGTTAACAGGCTGAAAACCGAGGTACAAACATTCACACAATTAGATGCTGAAAATCTGTATGAAGCATGGAAGAGATACAAGGCTCTGCTAAGGAAATGTCCACCAGAAATGTTCACTAAGTGGGACAAGCTACAGAACTTCTATGAAGGACTCACCCTAAAGGCTCAAGAATCACTTGACCACTCAGCTGGAGGTTCCTTGCAACTCATGAAAACTGCAGAGGAAGCTCAAAATCTCATTGATATGGTGGCTAACAACCAATATTTCTTTGCTCATCAAAGAAACCGCCAACCATCACAAAGAAGAGGAGTAATGGAGCTAGAAGGAGTGGACTCAGTCTTGGCTCAAAACAAGATGATGCAGCAGCAAATTCAACAACAATTTGAGCAAATGGCCAAGAGGATTGATAGTCTCCAAGTTGCAGCAGTTAACACTAGCCAACCATCAACCACATGGGGACAGAGTGAAGAAACTCAAGAAGAACAACAAGAGCAAGTACAGTATATGCACAACCAAGGACCAAATGAAGTGTATGGTGATACATACAATCCATCCTGGAAGAACCACCCAAACCTCAGATGGGGAGATAATCATACCCAAAACCAACAACCATGGCAGAGGAACTCAAACCAAAACAACCCAAGAAGCAACCAAAACCACAACCAGCAGCAGACCAACCAAAACCCCTACAGAAAACCTCAAAACAACTACCCCAACCCCAACCAGTACCAATCCAATAACCAACCCACCAACCAAAATGCCTATCATCCACCACCCACATCTCATAACCCACCTCAAGTATCACCTGAAGCCCAGAGAATCACTAACTTGGAGGCCGTGATAGACAAAATGTTGAAACACCAGGAAATGGTAACCAAGAATCAGGAAGCATCCCTGAAAAGCCTAGAGAGACAGATGGGGCAAATCTCCAAGCAGATTTCTCTTGAGAGACCTTCAAGCTCACTGCCGAGTGACACAATCCCAAATCCTAAGGAAGAATGCAAGGCAATACAATTAAGGAGTGGGAGAACATTGATGAGCAACAATGACACTACTAAGAAGCAAGTAGAGAGCAGCAAAAGACCAATAGAAGAGGAGCAGCCAACACACACAGAGGAAGCCAATGACGATGATGCAATGGCAAGCAAGGAAGCCTCAAAGCAAACTCAAGCAAAGGAGGAACAACCAAAAATTCTAAAAAAAGGGAATGAAGTAGTTGAAAAGCCAACCAAGAATCAAAAGCAACAAGTAGAGAAAACCTTTGTACCTCCACTGCCATATCCCCAGAGGTTCAACAAAGAAACCAAGGACCAGCATTTTCACAAGTTCCGTGAAACTTTCAAAAAACTGGAAATCAATATTCCTTTTGCTGAAGCACTTGAGCAAATGCCTCTGTATGCCAAGTTTTTGAAGGAGCTTATCAACAAGAAAAGAAATTGGGATGAGAAAGAAACCATACTGCTCACTGAGGAATGCAGGGCTTTGATTCAAAAAGGGTTTCCCCCTATGCTTGAAGATCTAGGGAGCTTTTTGCTACCTTGCACCATTGGGGAATTAACCATCACTAAAGCAATGTGCGATCTAGGAGCAAGTATCAAATTAATACCATCCTCCTTGGTAAAAAAGCTGCATATAAAGGAAGTTAAACCAGTACAAATATCTCTAGAGCTAGTAGATAAGTCAACAGTATACCCCAGGGGTATGATTGAAAACCTGCTGGTCAAGGTGGACAACTTTATATACCCTGCAGATTTTGTGGTTCTAGATTCAGAAGGGGATGATGGTGATTCTATTATTCTGGGGAGGCCATTCTTGGCCACTGCTAGAGCTATCATAGACATAGAGGAAGGAGAATTAACTCTTAGAATGCATGATAAGAGTGTCACTCTGAAGGTATTACCAGAGGCACAATTTAGCAAGGAGAAGAAAGACTGTATGAAAATTGACAAGGGAGAATCACAGTTGAAGGAAGAAAATGACAAAGAGAGTCACAGCAACATCCCAAGGCTAAGGATTGTGCAGACTGATGAAGAGGCCCAAGAGGATATTGGAGTATTAGCCACTGAGAAGAGAGGTCCCCAAGGGAAGCCTACGGCCAGAAAAGAAAGATCAACAAAAGGAAAGATGAAACGGAGAAACAAAACAAAAAGGGGTTGGAAGAACAGGAAGATCCCAACAGAGGGGCTTTCCAAAGGTGACAAAGTGCAACTGATATATCAACAGCTGGGGGCAAACCAACAAACTGAGGACTACTACACTGTCAGCAACATACTCTCATTAGAGCATGCTGAAATTGAACACCAGGGAACAAAGAAGAGGATCACAGTCAGGGGAGACAAATTGAGGCTCTACAAGCACCAACCACCATAAAAGAAAAGCCTCAATGTCAAGCTAATGACAATAAAAGAGCGCTCCATGGGAGGCAACCCATGATTTAAGATTCATGTCATTTTAAATTCAATAAGTTATGATCATTTGAGCATGAATTCTTTTCTCTTTTCATGAACATGTCCATTGACTGCATGCACTATTTTGAAACATATGCTGAGAATTCTAAGTTTGGTGTGCCTTCAAGCACACTAAACCAACGTTACAAATAATTCTGTTTTGCAAGCTTAGAGTGTCTTGACAAAGCATATGGCCAAACACTAAAGTTTGGTGTCCACATAGCTTCATGAAAATTAGAAATTCATGCATCAATAATCATACAATTGTTGTTTTCCAAAATCTTATAAATGAAAAAAAAAATTTCTTATTCGGTAATGAAGGCATCAATTGTGATGTACCCTTTGACAAGAAACAAGTTTGGTGTTCATCAAACTTTGATGCACCAATTTAGGGACACAATTGACCCTTCATGAAAAAAAAAAAGAGAGAAAAAGAAAATTAGGATGAAAGCAATTCTTATAAACATTTAACTAAGAGTGACATTGGGATTTCACTAATTGGAGGAAGAGACACAATTTCTTCATACATGACCAAACATTAAGTTTGGTGTCCTCCAAAGATGAGTCACGGTTCAATTGGATATAAGAATTGATGATTCATATAATATTAATAAAAGGAATACTCTTGCCACAGTTGGACAAAACTAATGTATGTTGTGATGACTAGGTGGTCAAAGAATCTTCAATGAAAGAGACAAGACAAAGGAAAGCATAGCATGAGGACAAAATCTCATCACATGCTTCGAAAAAGAAATCTGCCACTCCTTGAGAATGATCACGGCAAAGGCAAGTGAAGAAGCAAGCTTTGTCTTCATTCATCCTTACATGCACACCTTTGATCCCCATAGTGTCTAGTTGCATCTTAGCCTATCATTGCTCAAACGTACCACCTCAAGCCATGCACATGACCGAATCACTCCAACCTTGGAAACTTCATTCCCTTCATCACTCCTCAACATAACAAGCTCGGTTCAACATTTCTCTTGCTTTAAACTCCAACCATTTAAACTTCCCTTCATCATTTCTTGTCATAGCAAGTTCGGTCTCAATCTCTTCTTGCTCTAAACACACATCAAATTCTCCAACATTCTTCACACTCCCTCTAACCTCACAAAACTCAACCAACCAAGTGATCATGGCCTCTTCCTCAAGAACCAAACGAAGAAAAGGGAAAGATCCCATGGTGGAGGAAGACACACATGAATATGACCAATAGAGATTCAAGTCTTGGTACCATCAAATGCAAATTGAATGGATGAACGAGAAAAAGATCTATCCTGAAATTCCACTCTTGTTGCCGGATGATGGATGCCAAGAAATGAAGGACAAAATTCGAAAGAGGAGGTGGGAGGAACTTGCATCACCAGCCACCCGAATCAATGCCAATATCATAAGAGAGTTCTATGCAAATGTCTCAAGGCTTGACATGCGTGAGCCCCCAACGTACAAGAGCTATGTGCGGGGGGTGGAAGTAGACTTTAGCTCAGATGCAATCAAGAAAGTCTTGGGACTAAAGTCAGTCCGCTTTAGTGAACCGGGATACCAACAAAGATTGAATGAAGATCAAGATTATGATGAGATTGCGAGAGATATTTGTATGGAGAACTCAGAGTGGGAAGGAGATGACAAGAACAAATATAAGTATCTGAAGAGATGTAACCTCACTCCGGAAGCAAAAGGATGGTATGAGTTGATGAAAAGATCAATTCTGGGCACAGTGAACACCTCAAAAGTTAACAGGGAAAGAGCCGTGATGTTGCATTGCATCATTGTGGGAGGAGAGATAAGAGTTCATGAAATCCTTGCAAAAGACATTCAAAAGCTGGCTGAGAAGAATTTGGCCGGATCTTGGATGTACTATCCGAGTACCATTTGGAGGTTGTGTGCAAAGGCTAAAGTTCCAATGGAAGAGGAGAATCCAATGTGGTTAAGCCAAGGCATGCCTATAACCATTGAAAGAATGATGATGCCCCCTGAAGCACATCAAGGCCGAAGACCACATGGAAGAAGGGAAAGAGAGGAACCAATGGAGGGAGAAGAATTACAAGAGGAAGAAGAGCCACAAGAGGAGGAGGAACAGCAACACACTCCTCTACATAACAATCTGGACATGGCTCAAATGCAGGAAGCAATTGGAAGAATATCACAACAGTACATGAGAATTCAAGAAAGGCAAGAGGAATATCATTCACTCTACATGAAAAACCAACAAGCACAAGAAGAACGGGAGCTAAGAATGATGAACAAACAAAGTGAATTCGAGTCAAGATTCCTTGTGATGCAAGAAGAACATGCTTTTCAATCTCATGAATCATTTGGAAAGTTGGAACAAATGCAAGCTGAAAATTTGAGGGCTCTCAAAGAGTTCACAACACTCCAAGATGCAAGGTATGAAGTACAAGCCGATTACAACATCAATAGCCAAATCAAACTAAACTATATTGGAGAACATTTGCACAAAATGGATCCGGCTTTCCCAACTTTTGATGAATTTTTCAAAAAGAGAAGTGAGGTAGAGGTAAGCAATGCTATGAGACTTGAAGATAGAGTAGAGGAAGCAATGAATAGAGCTGGGTTCTGGCGGGATCAACAGACAACAGACATGGACACAGGGAGCACCAGCAACCAGGTGTATGAAAGAAGAAAGAAAAAGCATGACAAATAAAAGGTGGACTTGATCCATATTCAACACTAAGAAAGCATGCATTGTGTCTATTTTAAGTGGTCCTTGCATCTTTAAGTAGTTGTCATAATTAATAGTCTTTGCATTTTGTTTGTTTCTCTTAGAATAAGTAAGCTAGTCTATGTGTGTGCTTGTGTGTTTACTTTCACTTAACAAAAAGCATGCTTTGTCCCCTGCATTTTCAATTCAATAAAAGAAATGTTTGAATGTGAAGTGAGATAGTTTTCTGTTAGATAGAAGTAGAATAAAAGTAAGTGGTGGTATGTGTGTGATTGTATAATAGCTCACCTTTAATGAATAAGAACACTAGGATGTCTCCTCTTAAGTAGAAAGTAGCTACTGTCTATGAATCTCAATTAAAAAAAAATCCTTGGTTAAAAAGAAAAACAAAAAGAAAGAAAAAAAGGGAGAAAAAGAAATAGCCAAGAAGTGGCAGAACAAAAGAAAAACAAAAAGAAACAAAGCTGGACACCAATAGCTTGAACCTTAGAATATATGCCTGTGGTGTCTTTGTATTAGGATCTGCTTGGATTATTAAGCTCTTTGGAGTGGATCAACACTTGATGACTTGGGTTAACTAACCCGGGATCATCAGCTGAAAGTCCACTATCAAGAGCAACCTAACTACAAGGCATTTAGCAGCCCAAAGAGGTGCTGGGCATCAATGTTCTAAGAAGGAATGTGAGCCAAGTGTCTATAGTGAATAATGTGTCAAGTATAAAGAAAAGGAAATGAACTTGCTACACATGACACTCAATTAAAGCTTATGAACAAAGTAATAGCCAAGGATAAAGGAATAATGAGAAGTCATAGCAGTATGTTGCTTGAAGCTTGAAGGAGACTTTCTAGGCCTAGGAGTCAATAAGAAGTGAGTATTTACATAGCCACACAAAATCCCATGAACTATCAATAATACTCTGCTAGCATGAACATCCTCTTCCATTTCATCCTTTCTTCTCAATAAATCTTTTCTTGCTTGGGGACAAGCAAGCTTTAAGTTTGGTGTTGTGATGACAAGTCATCTTAGCCTAGTTTCACTAGTCTTTTTCTTTTGTTTTCACTTGAATTGTGCACTTTCTTGAGCTACAAGTAAGCTAATATGGGTAAATTTTCATGCTTCCTTTGATTTAATCAACCATGTATGAATTCATGCTATGTCATGAGGTTTTATGCTATAATTGTCACATATTACGATAAAATGAATATCTCATGATTTTAAGCATAGCTTTGATGTGTTTGGTTGATTAATGATAGGTGAAGAAAGCTTGGAGAAAGGTTGAAGCAAGAAGGAATGGCTAGGAGTAAAGAGAGGACAATGGAATAAGTGAAAATGAACCAGGAAGCAAAAAGCTAGAGTAAAAGTTAGCCTCAAACTTTTGCACAAACTTTTGGGTGAAAAGTTAGCCCCAACGTCAGCCCCTAACTTTTGGGCTAACGTTGGCACATGAAAGTTACTCCCTGGGCACCAAAAGTTTGCGCCAACGTTAGCCCCTAACTTTGTGGCTAACGTTGGCATGAGAAAAACACTCCCTGGGCACCAAAAGTTTGTGCCAACGTTAGCCCCTAACTTTGTGGCTAACGTTGGCATGAGAAAAACACTCCCTGGCCACCAAAAGTTTGCGCCAATGTTAGCCTCTAACTTTTGGGCTAACGTTGGCACATGAACAATACAAAGGGGGAGCAAGAGTTTGCGCCAACGTTAGCCTCTAACTTCTGGGCTAACGTTGGCGCCATAAGTACACATAAGGAGGCCAACGTTGGAGCAAAAGTTAGACCCCTAACTTTTGCCCCAACGTGGATAGCAGCAAAGCATGGAGGCTGATAGTAAAAGTTAGAGTAAAAGTTAGCCTCAAACTTTTACTCAAACTTTTGCAAAACTCCAACCCGGTTCAATTGGTTCACTTTGGTTCCTCTCCAAACTCCAAGAGCAATCAACCAAGGCCTCTCTCAACCCAATTCCACCAAGAGCAAAGGCCCAACTCAAGGCTTGAAGATCATTTGAAGAAAGTGTATAAATAGGATAGAATTCAAGTTTTTGGGAAGCTTCCCTTTTAGTTTTTCAGAATAGCTTTCTTTTAAATTTGGCTTAGAGCTCACTTTTACATTTCTTAGCATTGTTGTTTTAATTCAAGAGAATTTGGGAGGAGAATTTATCTCTCTTCTTCCTTGTTCTTGCCCAGCATTCTTTACATTTCTTGTCTTGGATCTTGGGTGGAGAATTGAAGAAATTCTGTTTCAATCTCACCTTGGGATCTTGTTTAATTTTCTGCTTAATTGAATTTCAGTTTCGGTCACTTGCTTCTTCATCTACTTTCTTTGCAATCTACAATCTCTTTTGCATTTGTTCTTGTTGGATCTGGGAAGGCACTGAGATCTAGACTTGGTTTTCTAGTCTCTTGGGTCCTGAGATTCGGATTTCCCATTTCCCACTCCCTATTTACTGTTTTCATGCTTATTTACATTTCTGTTTTGAGATCCGGTTTGATTCAAGACATCCTTTACTTCTCTGTTTGTTGCAATTTACTTTTCCTTGTTTAATTCCTGCAAATCCAACTCCCAATTCCCTTTACAAATCAAGCAATTTACATTTCTTGCGTTCTAAGTTTCTGCCATTTAATTTCTTGTTCTTTAAGATTCAGCACTTTAAATTCCAGTTCTCTTTAATTTCATGCCAATTACTCATTCCCTTTTACTTTCTATGCAATTTAAATTCTGCAAATCACAAATCTCTCAACCAAATCTTGATTCGCTTGACTAAATCAACCACTAAACTAAAATTGCTCAATCCTTCAATCCCTGTGGGATCGACCTCACTCCCGTGAGTTATTATTACTTGATGCGACCCGGTGCACTTGCCGGTTAGATTTGGGTGTTTTGGAGAAATTCGTTTCTTCGCAAAAATATCCCATCATGTTTTTGGCGCCGTTGCCGGGGATTGATTAGATTGACAATGATTAAGTGAGGTGGTGATCTAGATCTAGCATTTTTTTCTTTTTATTTTCTGTTCTTTTAATTTTCAATTAACCCACTAACTGTTTGAATTTTTGCTTAAGCTAACTAAAACTTCATTCTAGCAATAGATTGAAGTGTCACTAGTTTGTGTGTTTCTTATGTTCTGCTTGTATGTCAGGTACAAGAAGAAATACACCCATCTTTCATGAACAAGACGAAAGAACTCTTAGAAGGTTAAGAAGAGCTGAAAGAGGGAAAAATATTGTTGGAGAAGAGGAATCAGAAGAAGAATTCCAAGATATGGAGGAACATTCAACCAATCCACCAGGTGGAGCAGACAACAACAATAACAATCCACCCCAGAGGAGAGTTCTGGCCTCCTATACCTTTGCAAATGCTAGACATTATGGAAGCAGCATTCTCACCCCTAATGTCAATGCAAATAACTTTGAATTAAAGCCACAACTCATTACATTGGTCCAAAACAACTGCTCGTTTGGGGGAGGACCACTGGAGGATCCAAATCAACATCTGTCTACCTTCTTAAGGATTTGTGACACTGTCAAGTCCAATGGCGTGAATCCTGAGACCTACAAGCTTCTGCTGTTCCCGTTCTCATTAAGGGACAAGGCCGCACAATGGCTTGAAACTTTTCCTCAAGGAAGCATCACTAGCTGGGATGATTTGGTGACTAAATTTCTAGCCAAATTCTATCCACCTCAAAGGGTTAACAGGCTGAAAACCGAGGTACAAACATTCACACAATTGGATGCTGAAAATCTGTATGAAGCATGGGAGAGATACAAGGCTCTGCTGAGGAAATGTCCACCAGAAATGTTCACTGAGTGGGACAAGCTACAGAACTTCTATGAAGGACTCACCCTAAAGGCTCAAGAATCACTTGACCACTCAGCTGGAGGTTCCTTGCAACTCATGAAAACTGCAGAGGAAGCTCAAAATCTCATTGATATGGTGGCTAACAACCAATATTTCTTTGCTCATCAAAGAAACCGCCAACCATCACAAAGAAGAGGAGTAATGGATCTAGAAGGAGTGGACTCAATCTTGGCTCAAAATAAGATGATGCAGCAGCAAATTCAACAACAATTTGAGCAAATGGCCAAGAGGATTGATAGTCTCCAAGTTGCAGCAGTTAACACTAGCCAACCATTAACCACATGGGGACAGAGTGAAGAAACTCAAGAAGAACAACAACAAGAGCAAGTACAGTATATGCACAACCAAGGACCAAATGAAGTGTATGGTGATACATACAATCCATCCTGGAAGAACCACCCAAACCTCAGATGGGGAGATAATCATACCCAAAACCAACAACCATGGCAGAGGAACTCAAACCAAAATAACCCAAGAAGCAACCAAAACCACAACCAGCAGCAGACCAACTAAAACCCCTACAGAAAACCTCAAAACAACTACCCCAACCCCAACCAGTACCAATCCAATAACCAACCCACCAACCAAAATGCCTATCATCCACCACCCACATCTCATAACCCACCTCAAGTATCACCTGAAGCCCAGAGAATCACTAACTTGGAGGCCGTGATAGACAAAATGTTGAAACACCAGGAAATGGTAACCAAGAATCAGGAAGCATCCCTGAAAAGCCTAGAGAGACAGATGGGGCAAATCTCCAAGCAGATTTCTCTTGAGAGACCTTCAAGCTCACTGCCAAGTGACACAATCCCAAATCCTAAGGAAGAATGCAAGGCAATACAATTAAGGAGTGGGAGAACATTGATAAGCAATAATGACACTACTAAAAAGCAAGTAGAGAGCAGCAAAAGACCAATAGAAGAGGAGCAGCCAACACACACAGAGGAAGCCAATGACGATGATGCAATGGCAAGCAAGGAAGCCTCAAAGCAAACTCAAGCAAAGGAGGAACAACCAAAAATTCCAAAAAAAGGGAATGAAGCAGTTGAAAAGCCAACCAAGAATCAAAAGCAACAAGTAGAGAAAACCTTTGTACCTCCACTGCCATATCCCCAGAGGTTCAACAAAGAAACCAAGGACCAGCATTTTCACAAGTTCCGTGAAACTTTCAAAAAACTAGAAATCAATATTCCTTTTGCTGAAGCACTTGAGCAAATGCCTCTGTATGCCAAGTTTTTGAAGGAGCTTATCAACAAGAAAAGAAATTGGGATGAGAAAGAAACCATACTGCTCACTGAGGAATGCAGGGCTTTGATTCAAAAAGGGTTTCCCCCTAAGCTTGAAGATCCAGGGAGCTTTTTGCTACCTTGCACCATTGGGGAATTAACCATCACTAAAGCAATGTGCGATCTAGGAGCAAGTATCAACTTAATACCATCCTCCTTGGTAAAAAAGCTGCATATAAAGGAAGTTAAACCAGTACAAATATCTCTAGAGCTAGTAGATAAGTCAACAGTATACCCCAGGGGTATGATTGAAAACCTGCTGGTCAAGGTGGACAACTTCATATACCCTGCAGATTTTGTGGTTCTAGATTCAGAAGGGGATGATGGTGATTCTATTATTCTGGGGAGGCCATTCTTGGCCACTGCTAGAGCTATCATAGACATAGAGGAAGGAGAATTAACTCTTAGAATGCATGATAAAAGTGTCACTCTGAAGGTATTACCAGAGGCACAATTTAGCAAGGAGAAGAAAGACTGTATGAAAATTGACAAGGGAGAATCACAGTTGAAGGAAGAAAATGACAAAGAGAGTCACAGCAACATCCCAAGGCTAAGGATTGTGCAGACTGATGAAGAGGCCCAAGAGGATATTGGAGTATTAGCCACTGAGAAGAGAGGTCCCCAAGGGAAGCCTACGGCCAGAAAAGAAAGATCAACAAAAGGAAAGATGAAACGGAGAAACAAAACAAAAAGGGGTTGGAAGAACAGGAAGATCCCAACAGAGGGGCTTTCCAAAGGTGACAAAGTGCAACTAATATATCAACAGTTGGGGGCAAACCAACAAACTGAGGACTACTACACTGTCAGCAACATACTCTCATTAGAGCATGCTGAAATTGAACTCCAGGGAACAAAGAAGAGGATCACAGTCAGGGGAGACAAATTGAGGCTCTACAAGCACCAACCACCATAAAAGAAAAGCCTCAATGTCAAGCTAATGACAATAAAAGAGCGCTCCATGGGAGGCAACCCATGATTTAAGATTCATGTCATTTTAAATTCAATAAGTTATGATCATTTGAGCATGAATTCTTTTCTCTTTTCATGAACATGTCCATTGACTGCATGCACTGTTTTGAAACATATGCTGAGAATTCTAAGTTTGGTGTGCCTTCAAGCACACTAAACCAACGTTACAAATAATTCTGTTTTGCAAGCTTAGAGTGTCTTGACAAAGCATATGGCCAAACACTAAAGTTTGGTGTCCACATAGCTTCATGAAAATTAGAAATTCATGCATCAATAATCATACAATTGTTGTTTTCCAAAATCTTATAAATGAAAAAAAAAATTTCTTATTCGGTAATGAAGGCATCAATTGTGATGTACCCTTTGACAAGAAACAAGTTTGGTGTTCATCAAACTTTGATGCACCAATTTAGGGACACAATTGACCCTTCATGAAAAAAAAAAGAGAGAAAAAGAAAATTAGGTTGAAAGCAATTCTTATAAACATTTAACTAAGAGTGACATTGGGATTTCACTAATTGGAGGAAGAGACACAATTTCTTCATACATGACCAAACATTAAGTTTGGTGTCCTCCAAAGATGAGTCACGGTTCAATTGGATATAAGAATTGATGATTCATATAATATTAATAAAAGGAATACTCTTGCCACAGTTGGACAAAACTAATGTATGTTGTGATGACTAGGTGGTCAAAGAATCTTCAATGAAAGAGACAAGACAAAGGAAAGCATAGCATGAGGACAAAATCTCATCACATGCTTCGAAAAAGAAATCTGCCACTCCTTGAGAATGATCACGGCAAAGGTAAGTGAAGAAGCAAGCTTTGTCTTCATTCATCCTTACATGCACACCTTTGATCCCCATAGTGTCTAGTTGCATCTTAGCCTTTCATTGCTCAAACGTACCACCTCAAGCCATGCACATGACCGAATCACTCCAACCTTGGAAACTTCATTCCCTTCATCACTCCTCAACATAACAAGCTCGGTTCAACATTTCTCTTGCTTTAAACTCCAACCATTTAAACTTCCCTTCATAATTTCTTGTCATAGCAAGTTCGGTCTCAATCTCTTCTTGCTCCAAACACACATCAAATTCTCCAACATTCTTCACACTCCCTCTAACCTCACAAAACTCAACCAACCAAGTGATCATGGCCTCTTCCTCAAGAACCAAACGAAGAAAAGGGAAAGATCCCATGGTGGAGGAAGACACACATGAATATGACCAATAGAGATTCAAGTCTTGGTACCATCAAATGCAAATTGAATGGATGAACGAGAAAAAGATCTATCCTGAAATTCCACTCTTGTTGCCGGATGATAGATGCCAAGAAATGAAGGACAAAATTCGAAAGAGGAGGTGGGAGGAACTTGCATCACCAGCCACCCGAATCAATGCCAATATCATAAGAGAGTTCTATGCAAATGTCTCAAGGCTTGACATGCGTGAGCCCCCAATGTACAAGAGCTATGTGCGGGGGGTGAAAGTAGACTTTAGCTCGGATGCAATCAAGAAAGTCTTGGGACTAAAGTCAGTCCGCTTTAGTGAACCGGGATACCAACAAAGATTGAATGAAGATCAGGATTATGATGAGATTGCGAGAGATATTTGTATGGAGTACTCAGAGTGGGAAGGAGATGACAAGAACAAATATAAGTATCTGAAGAGATGTAACCTCACCCCGGAAGCAAAAGGATGGTATGAGTTGATGAAAAGATCAATTCTGGGCACAGTGAACACCTCAGAAGTTAACAGGGAGAGAGCCGTGATGTTGCATTGCATCATTGTGGGAGGAGAGATAAGAGTTCATGAAATCCTTGCAAAAGACATTCAAAAGCTGGCTGAGAAGAATTCGGCCGGATCTTGGTTGTACTATCCGAGTACCATTTGGAGGTTGTGTGCAAAGGCTAAAGTTCCAATGGAAGAGGAGAATCCAATGTGGTTAAGCCAAGGCATGCCTATAACCATTGAAAGAATGATGATGCCCCCTGAAGCACATCAAGGCCGAAGACCACATGAAAGAAGGGAAAGAGAGGAACCAATGGAGGGAGAAGAATTACAAGAGGAAGAAGAGCCACAAGAGGAGGAGGAATAGCAGCACACTCCTCTACATAACAATCTGGACATGGCTCAAATGCAGGAAGCAATTGGAAGATTATCACAACAGTACATGAGAATTCAAGAACGGCAAGAGGAATATCATTCACTATACATGAAAAACCAACAAGCACAAGAAGAACGGGAGCTAAGAATGATGAACAAACAAAGTGAATTCGAGTCAAGATTCCTTGTGATGCAAGAAGAACATGCTTTTCAATCTCATGAATCATTTGGAAAGTTGGAACAAATGCAAGCTGAAAATTTGAGGGCTCTCAAAGAGTTCACAACACTCCAAGATGCAAGGTATGAAGTACAAGCCGATTACAACATCAATAGCCAAATCAAACTAAACTATATTGGAGACATTTGCACAACATGGATCCGGCTTTCCCAACTTTTGATGAATTTTTCAAAAAGAGAAGTGAGGTAGAGGTAAGCAATGCTATGAGACTTGAAGATAGAGTAGAGGAAGCAATGAATAGAGCTGGGTTCTGGCGGGATCAACAGACAACAGACATGGACACAGGGAACACCAGCAACCAGGTGTATGAAAGAAGAAAGAAAAAGCATGACAAATAAAAGGTGGACTTGATCCTTATTCAACACTAAGAAAGCATGCATTGTGTCTGTTTTAAGTGGTCCTTGCATCTTTAAGTAGTTGTCATAATTAATAGTCTTTGCATTTTGTTTGTTTCTCTTAGAATAAGTAAGCTAGTCTATGTGTGTGCTTGTGTGTTTACTTTCACTTAACAAAAAGCATGCTTTGTCCCCTGCATTTTCAATTCAATAAAAGAAATGTTTGAATGTGAAGTGAGATAGTTCTCTGTTAGATAGAAGTAGAATAAAAGTAAGTGGTGGTATGTGTGTGATTGTATAATAGCTCACCTTTAATGAATAAGAACACTAGGATGTCTCCTCTTAAGTAGAAAGTAGCTACTGTCTATGAATCTCAATTAAAAAAAAAAATCCTTGGTTAAAAAGAAAAACAAAAAGAAAGAAAAAAAGGGAGAAAAAGAAATAGCCAAGAAGTGGCAGAACAAAAGAAAAACAAAAAGAAACAAAGCTGGACACCAATAGCTTGAACCTTAGAATATATGCCTGTGGTGTCTTTGTATTAGGATCTGCTTGGATTATTAAGCTCTTTGGAGTGCATCAACACTTGATGACTTGGGTTAACTAACCCGGGATCATCAGCTGAAAGTCCACTATCAAGAGCAACCTAACTACAAGGCATTTAGCAGCCCAAGGAGGTGCTGGGCATCAATGTTCTAAGAAGGAATGTGAGCCAAGTGTCTATAGTGAATAATGTGTCAAGTATAAAGAAAACGAAATGAACTTGCTACACATGACACTCAATTAAAGCTTATGAACAAAGTAATAGCCAAGGATAAAGGAATAATGAGAAGTCATAGCAGTATGTTGCTTGAAGCTTGAAGGAGACTTTCTAGGCCTAGGAGTCAATAAGAAGTGAGTATTTACATAGCCATACAAAATCCCATGAACTATCAATAATACTCTGCTAGCATGAACATCCTCTTCCATTTCATCCTTTCTTCTCAATAAATCTTTTCTTGCTTGGGGACAAGCAAGCTTTAAGTTTGGTGTTGTGATGACAAGTCATCTTAGCCTAGTTTCACTAGTCTTTTTCTTTTGTTTTCACTTGAATTGTGCACTTTCTTGAGCTACAAGTAAGCCAATATGGGTAAATTTTCATGCTTCCTTTGATTTAATCAACCATGTATGAATTCATGCTATGTCATGAGGTTTTATGCTATAATTGTCACATATTACGATAAAATGAATATCTCATGATTTTAAGCATAGCTTTGATGTGTTTGGTTGATTAATGATAGGTGAAGAAAGCTTGGAGAAAGGTTGAAGCAAGAAGGAATGGCTAGGAGTAAAGAGAGGACAATGGAATAAGTGAAAATGAACCAGGAAGCAAAAAGCTAGAGTAAAAGTTAGCCTCAAACTTTTGCACAAACTTTTGGGTGAAAAGTTAGCCCCAACGTTAGCCCCTAACTTTTGGGCTAACGTTGGCACATGAAAGTTACTCCCTGGGCACCAAAAGTTTGCGCCAACGTTAGCCCCTAACTTTGTGGCTAACGTTGGCATGAGAAAAACACTCCCTGGGCACCAAAAGTTTGCGCCAACGTTAGCCCCTAACTTTGTGGCTAACGTTGGCATGAGAAAAACACTCCCTGGCCACCAAAAGTTTGCGCCAACGTTAGCCTCTAACTTTTGGGCTAACGTTGGCACATGAACAATACAAAGGGGGAGCAAGAGTTTGCGCCAACGTTAGCCTCTAACTTCTGGGCTAACGTTGGCGCCATAAGTACACATAAGGAGGCCAACGTTGGAGCAAAAGTTAGACCCCTAACTTTTGCCCCAACGTGGATAGCAGCAAAGCATGGAGGCTGATAGTAAAAGTTAGAGTAAAAGTTAGCCTCAAACTTTTACTCAAACTTTTGCAAAACTCCAACCCGGTTCAATTGGTTCACTTTGGTTCCTCTCCAAACTCCAAGAGCAATCAAGCAAGGCCTCTCTCAACCCAATTCCACCAAGAGCAAAGGCCCAACTCAAGGCTTGAAGATCATTTGAAGAAAGTGTATAAATAGGATAGAATTCAAGTTTTTGGGAAGCTTCCCTTTTAGTTTTTCAGAATAGCTTTCTTTTAAATTTGGCTTAGAGCTCACTTTTACATTTCTTAGCATTGTTGTTTTAATTCAAGAGAATTTGGGAGGAGAATTGATCTCTCTTCTTCCTTGTTCTTGCCCAGCATTCTTTACATTTCTTGTCTTGGATCTTGGGTGGAGAATTGAAGAAATTCTGTTTCAATCTCACCTTGGGATCTTGTTTAATTTTCTTCTTAATTGAATTTCAGTTTCGGTCACTTGCTTCTTCATCTACTTTCTTTGCAATCTACAATCTCTATTGCATTTGTTCTTGTTGGATCTGGGAATGCACTGAGATCTAGACTTGGTTTTCTAGTCTCTTGGGTCCTGAGATTCGGATTTCCCATTTCCCGCTCCCTGTTTACTATTTTCATGCTTATTTACATTTCTGTTTTGAGATCCGGTTTGATTCAAGACATCCTTTACTTCTCTGTTTGTTGCAATTTACTTTTCCTTGTTTAATTCCTGCAAATCCAACTCCCAATTCCCTTTACAATTCAAGCAATTTACATTTCTTGCGTTCTAAGTTTCTGCCATTTAATTTCTTGTTCTTTAAGATTCAGCACTTTAAATTCCAGTTCTCTTTAATTTCATGCCAATTACTCATTCCCTTTTACTTTCTATGCAATTTAAATTCTGCAAATCACAAATCTCTCAACCAAATCTTGATTCGCTTGACTAAATCAACCACTAAACTAAAATTGCTCAATCCTTCAATCCCTGTGGGATCGACCTCACTCCCGTGAGTTATTATTACTTGATGCGACCCGGTGCACTTGCCGGTTAGATTTGGGTGTTTTGGAGAAATTCGTTTCTTCACAAAAATATCCCATCAATCATCCATAAAAACCTCCATACAGTCCTCAATAAGATCATAGAAGAGACTCATCATGCACCTCTTGAAAGTAGCTGGTGCATTGCACAAGCCAAAGGGCATTCTCTTGTAGCATAAGTCCCAAAAGGACATGTAAAAGTGGTCTTTTCCTAATCCTCAGGAGCTATATGAATCTGGAAATAACCTGTGTAACCATCTAAAAAATAATAATGCGATTTACTTGACAGACGATTGACGTCGGGATTTCTACCAGTAAAGAGATTCATAGAAACAATTGCGTTGTACATATAGTCTCTAAACCGACAAAAATCCCTTTGTACAAATGTTTTGGGTGTCACAAGTAACTGCGAGGAAGTATGTTCTTATTATTGGCTATAATGGTTGTAATCGGGGTTTAGAAGATGAGAAGCAAGTAATTTAAATGACAAGTAAAGTGAATGGCAATTAAAATAAATAAATACTGTAAAGCAGACTTTTGGCAAGGTAAGAGAAGTTGGAGGTCCAACGTAGTTACCTCTCTCAACTATAATGAAAGTTGAATCTAAACTCCACTTGGTCAACCTTTACTAGGGCAAAGAAAAGTCAGGGGACTAATTAAATTGACCTTTGAATCCTATTTATTTCCTAAGAAAAGGTTGGGATTTCTTAAGTCAGCTCAATTATCAAGATAACGATTATCAGTTATGTTGAGTTTAATAACTGTTGAGTTACTGAATTCTTAACCAGGGCCAAAAGGGGAAAAAGTAAAATTGCTGGAATAATAAAAATATCCTTAGATGGGAAGCAATGGTAATTTGAATCAAAGAGAACAATCATAAACTGAAAATACCTCAATTATTATTAATTCAAATAACAGTCTGTAACATGGAAGAATTCATAGATTCAATTATAAAGATAAATAGCCAACTCAGATACTGAAATAAATAAATAAAGTGAAAGGAAAGTTTAAAACAAAGAAATATAAAACCTGGATTGAGAGTCACTCTTAAAACAAGAAGAAATCCTAAATCCTAAGAGAGAGAGAGAGAAGATCTCCCTCTCAACTAAATCTAAATCATTGAAAAATAAAATATGCGAGCTCTCATTGAATGGGTGCATTCCCACACTTTATAACCTCTGGTCTATGCTGTCTGTACTTGGATCTGGGCTAAAAAGGGCTTCAGAAATCGCTGGGGGCGCATTCTATAAATTCTGATACGTGGCCTCTGTCACGCGTCCGCGTGGGTCACGTGGTCGCGTCATTAGGAGCTTTTCCTTGCCACGTGGTCGCGTCAGTCATGTGACCACGTCATGCACGTTCTGCTTATGTCGCGCGGTCGCGTCAGTCATACGGCCGCGTCGCTACATCTTCGCTTCTGGCACGCGATCGCGTCATCCATGCGATCGCGTGGACACCAGTTTCCTTAAAGCTTTGTTTTGCCTTCTCCTTCCATTTTTGTATGTTTCCTTTTCCATCCTTTAAGTCATTCTGCCTTAGAAAATCTGAAACTACTCAACACACTAATCACGGCATTGAATGGAAATAAAGGTAATTAAATTAATTAATTTTTAAAGCTTAGGAAACATGTTTTTCACAATATGACATAATAAGGAAGGGAAAGTAAAACCATGCAATTAATGTGAATAAAGCAGGTGAAGGATTATATAAATCACTCAAATTAAGCACAAAAGAACTCATGAAATATGGGTTTATCAACCTCCCCACACTTAAATACTAGCATGTCCTCATGCTAAATCCAAGGTAAATAATTAAGGTTAAAGTGATGGAATGTCATGCAATGCAACCTAATTTAAATGCAACTACCTAATTGAATGATGCATCATGCAACTCTAATTTATTCACTCATATATAAAGCTTACATGTAGTCAAGTTAATTCACATTCTCAAGGAGTCATGTATATATATAGCCAACCCTTAAATAATAAAGTAATTTAGCAAATGAGATGGGAAAGAAAACATTGTACAAACTTGCAAAACAATTAGTAAATTTAAGCATTGATATATGTTGATGAGTTATTGAACCCTCACTGGATTTTGTGTTTACTCTCTAGTCACTCAGTGTTTATTGGGTTTATTCACTCTATTTTTCTTTTTTATTCTTACTTTCTATAACTTTGTTCTTCATCTAACCAATCAACAATTATAGAATATAGTCATACCAAAAAGCCATGAGGTCTTTAATTGAGGTTGTAATGGGGCCAAGGTAAAGGTAAGGATATATGTATAGGGTTAAGTGAGCTAATAAGTGAATCCTTAATTAGACTAAGATCTCACCTAACATACATATTTAGCAAGATAAAACTTCTTTACCTATTCTCCCATATTATCCCACTTATTGCTACATGCTCATGTTTCACTTTTTATTTTTATTCCATGTGCATTGTTTTTATTTTGCATTAGGAAATTTCTTTTGTATCCCCTTTTATTTAGATGATGAAAAATAACTCTTTTTTTAATGCACATGGTAATTGAATCACTTAGATTTTCTCATGAGCATGCTTCCCAAATTTTATTTTATTCCTTTTAACTTCTCTACCTTTTGTTTCTATCATCCATGTTCCCAAAAGGTTTCCCACATTTAACTCTATTCATGATTTTCTATCTTAAGCTAACCAAGGATTTACTTGGGATTTTCTTTTGTTTTTCTGCTTAAGGCTAGTAATTTGGCTAAATAGAATAAAGGGGTTTTAAAAGGCTCAAGGGGGCTAACAAGGGTGATGTAAAAGGTAGGCTAATTTGGGGTAAGTGAGCTAAAATCAAATGATGGCCTCAATCATTCTCTTGGTATGTATCTATTCTATATTCTATAATTGGACATATAGATTAAAGCAAAGGAAAGAACATCAGAATAAAAAGAAATGAAACACACTGAAATGAAATTATGGTTTGATTGCAACCATACAATTAAGCTCAAGACTCACAGGCTGTGTGTTCTCTAACTCAAGCATCATATATCATTTATATATTGTATGCAGGTTTAGTTAAAAATTCCCATTATTCTCATAAAAAAAATTATTTAGGGTAGCTTTTAAAGTTTTAATGTTCCTCCTTGATGAAATGTTGTCAGCTTAACTACATCATGTAATGCTATATATAAGGTTTGTGGATTTAAATCTGGTATGTTCAATTTCCTAGCTTACTTCTTTTTTATATTTTTCTATTTAAACTATACTATCTTATGCTAAAAAAAGGGTAAACTATACTAATTAATCCACTAATAAATCAGAATTGCAAACTAAACTAAATAACTAAAATAAACTAAATGGCTAAAATATGAACTAAAGATGCAAAATGCAGAAAATAGAGTAAAAATACATAAAAGCAATGTATAAGTACTCAGAAAATAACAGTAAAAGAAAAAGAGAAAAATACAGAAAAATATCCAAAATAAAAGAAAAAAGATATAGTAGTTCACCAAAATAAACGCCAGAGATGGCAACCTCCCTACACTTAAAAGGAAGCATCGTCCCCGATGCTCAATCAAGCCGGGTGTGAAGGAGTGTCATCACTGGGAGGGATGGTAGCTGGAGTCTCAGTGGTGGTGGTGGGCTGAGGGTCTGACTGCTGTGGAGGAGGTGCTGACTGGATTGGGATCTCAAGATCCGCAGCCTCAATCTGATGTGGGACCGCTGCCTGTGGTGCGGCTGGTACTGCCTCCTGGGGATGGGTCTCTGCCTCGGGTGCATCCGCCTTTTCCTCAGATGCCTTAGACGGTGTGTCGGGCTCAGAGGGATGTCACCGGATCGTATTATCAGCTTTAGGTGATCATAGCATCGCTTGTTGCGACGCTCTATCTGGTCAAGTCGTCGGAACAAGCGGTGCACCAGATGATAGACGGGATCTGTGGTAGGTAGAGGCGCAGTGGTGGTAGCAGGGGTAGGTGGTGCAGCAGTGGGGGAAGAGGGTACAGCAGACGGTGGGGCTGTCGCATCAGTAGCAGTGAATGGTGGTGGTCTGTGGCCCAAGGCTAAGAAGTTCCGGCTGTGCCAAATGATCTTCCTGCAATCCGCCGCTGGTGGTCTCTCATCGGCATCCTCCCATGGCACGTCAGCTCGACGGCCAAGCTGTGTAACTAGATATGGAAAAGGGAGGGTGCCTCGGACGTAGACCCTGGCCATATAGTGCCGAATGAAACGTGGCAGATAAAGGTCCTTACCCTTTAGCACACACTAAAGGAGGGTGATCATAGCAGCCGGGATCTCCGTCTCGTGAGTACTCGGCATCACATAATTACTCAAGATCTGATGCCATAACCGAGCCTCATCGTTTAAGTATGCTCTCTTGATCCCTCTAGGCATGGTAGTGTCCTAACCCATCTCCCAAGGAACTGTTGGGTCGAGAGCTATCCGTGCCTTCACAGCATCCCAATCAAACTGCATCTGGCGCATGTCCTCCTCAGCCTTTGAATAACCATCAGGCTGATCGGACTTGGCTGGGAGCCGGAGAATGTCCTCTAAGGCCTCCTCAGTGACCAGAATTTATTTTCCTCTCAGGTTCACTGCATCTAGGGTAGTGAGATAGTATTTGCAGTAGAATTCCCGTACCCAAGATGAATTGACCTCTGTCAGTGTTCTTTCCAGAAAGAACCAGCCCCTTTGCTTGATTTGCTCAGTGGTGTACTGCTGGAGTGCTTTCGGAATCTTCAGAGTTCGTTCCAGGTATAGATTTCTAGAGTTTGCAAAAGTCGGGTACTTTAGCTCACAGTACCGGTTTGCAAATTTTATAGGATCATTCGCAGGGAGCAGCTGGTCAGCTTTTTCCTACTGTGTGAAGTTCTTCTCCCGCCATGAAGAATCGTGCATTAGAGCAATGATGGACTGGGAGGAATCTCCTCTCTTGCGCTTGCCAGTAGCCTTGCCTTTTCCTTTCCTTTGTGATGCACACATCCTGAAAAACAGAAAACCAGTATATGGATAAAATAGGAAAGCAAATAGGTAATTAAACAAAGGAAACTCAAAGCGGTGAGGGAGAAATAGAATAAGGAAAATGAGTAAATGAAATGTGATTGAATTTATGTTAAATGGAAAAATAATCAATATGCCATGGTGAGAAAGTTTGAGGGAAGTGAAAATAATCAGAAAAGAGATTAAAAGGGTTAGTATGGTTAGAATTTGAACAAGAAATTAGTAAATTAAAATTAGTGAGTTAGTAAAGTGCGGGTTAAAGTAGGTGGCATAGAAAAATTCCATATAACAAGGATTCACAGGTAAGAATAGAAGTACTCATAATCGAACAAGGAAAACAGGGTGATGCTGATTCGAATAGAAATAAAGAAAGCAAAAATTGGAATCAGTGAATCACAAATGCAGTTTATGAACCAGGAAATCAAAGAGGATAAGAAAGTCTGCCATAGCATTCATGAAATGTTTTGGGTAAAGCAGAATAAAACAGAGTTCAGAAATGCCAAACCAAAACAAGAATGAAAACAATTTACAAAAAATTTGGGCAGCATTCCGGCTAAAATTGGATTGTCCCGGAAAATAAACAGCAATCATAGCAGTTCATATGAATTAAAAATGTGCTGCATTTACCAGTAATGAATAGAAACAGGAAAATTTAGAGTAACAATCAGCAATTGCAAGAAATCACAGCATATGAACGAGGTCACAAGAACAGCAGAATTGCAGTTATGATAAAACATAAACAGGAACAGTGCAAGTAAACAGACCTAGATCCACTAACCAGAGCATAAGCTAACTAACAACCTAAAAATCCACTACAGCATGCATATCTATCTATCCTAATGATGAACAGAAACGGAAAAAAGTACAAAAAAACGACGAACGGATAAAAGGGGATTGCGTTTTGCGGAACCTGGTAGGCGGGAAGGGTGGAACGGGGAAGAAGGTGGCTGCGACGGCGTCCGGCGCGGTGGCGGGGCACGGCATCGCGGTGGTGGCTGAGGGGGGCAGTGGCGGAGAGGGTTTAGGGGTGGTGATAGAAGAAGTGGGGTTGCGGGTGGGTGGCGGAGAGGGGGGGCGCGGCTGGATGGCCAGCGATGGTGGGCGGTGATCGCGGAGGGCAGTGGTGGAGAGGGGAGGAGAGAGGAAGAAGGGAGAAGAAGGGAGGGGAGGGGGTTGCGGCGGCGGCGTCCGGCGTGGCGGCGGCGTCTGGGTGGTGGCGCGGTGGCGGCTGGGTGGTGCTGGAGGAAGAAGGAGGAAGAAGAAGCAGAGAGGGAGAAGAGGGTTGGGGGTAGGGGGGCTGCGCGACTGATCGGGTTCGTGTGGCTGGGGGGTTATATTTTCGAATCCACGCGGCCGCGTGGGGCACGCGGTCGCGTGGTTTGGGTGAAAATGGGAGTGACGCGATCGCGTGGGGCGCGTGATCGATTGAAAGGGGGGAAAGAAGGGTGACGCGATCACGTGGGTCGCGCGATAGCGTCGCTGGAATTCGTGCTAAACGCGCGACTCCAGCACCGTTTTAGCGCAACTCTCTGTCTCCTTTTGGGGTGATGTGCAATCCATGCGACGCGATCGCGTCGCTCACGCGGTCGCGTGGGATTGGTATTGTGCAAGTGACGCGATCGCATGGGGCATGCGATCGCGTGGGCCAATTTGTGCGAAACGCACAAGGACCGCACGATTCCAGCCTAACTTTCTATTCGTTGGATCCTTATGCCGATATATATATTACGCGGCCGCATGGGTCACGCGGTCGCGCGGGTGGTGTTTTTCGCAATATGACGCGATCGCATGGGGCATGCGGTCGCGTCGTGCACCTTCTTTTTTTTTATGCATGAAAAATGCAGAATGCAATGATTAACATGAATGCTATGCTTGATTCCAGGTTTAATAAATTAAAATGAAAAAGGAAAAATGAAAGCAATTAACAAGAAATAAATTGAAAAAGAAGTGACCATACCATGGTGGGTTGTCTCCCACCTAGCACTTTTAGTTAAAGTCCTTAAGTTGGACATTGGAGGAGTATCCTGTTATGGTGGTTTATGTTTAAATTCGTCTAAAAATCTCCACCAGTGCTTGGAAAGCCAATAGCCTCCAGGGTCCCAAACTAAGCATGCAAAGCTTCTGAGCAGCTCCAAACAGATTTTCAGGCTCCCGGGACTACGAATGTCAGGATAGAGTCCAGGAGTCCAAGCCTTGCTTTTAAATCCGCCTCCGTCTTGATCTCCATGTTTCCATTCGGGCGGGTTAAAAAGTAGAATCTCACCTTGGTGACCAAACGTTTTCCGTGATCCATGTAATTGAGCATGATACCAATCCGTGTACTTCGAGGTGAAGCGTGGAACCTTATTGAACCTTGTGCACCAGCTCTGAGTACGAGCCATTTCTCTCTTACTCTTAAAGCCGTAGAGAGCTCTAAACTGGCCATCTGTTTCAAGCAAACCATATTCAAGTGAATAAGTAAAGTTATAAGTTAAGGATTGTACCCACTTGAAGCTTGTATTAGGTGGTAATGGCCTTGGGATAGGTGTTTTTGGTGGTTCTGCAAGTTCTGTTTCCTTGTGCTCTTCTGTGAATTCCTCCACTTCTTTACAGAGATCTTCAATTGTATCTGTGTCCTGGTCAAAGTCTTTTGTGTCTTCCTCAACACTTGAGTCATAGATTGGAGGTTGAGAGAAATCTACCTCCCCATCATCTTCATATTCACTTGGGGAAGATTCTTCGATCTCAGAGAGTTAGACTTGTGGATGCAAGTTCATCACTAAGAGAGTTAGACTTGTGACTATCATTATCGAGGGAATTTGTTTCTTGGATTATTCCGTCTGATTCTTCATAAATGACTTGCCTTGGAGAAATATCCTCCTTAGCATCAGCTGTAGTCTCCTTGACGGTGTTTTCCTCAATTCTGGATTCCCATGGAGGTTCAGCATCTCCTAGATCTTCAACCAACTCTTCTTCTTGAACAAAGACAGCTTCTTCTAATTGTTCTAGTACAAATTCATTCTCTGTCTTGTCCACTGGAGTTTCTGGTAGCTCCTTCATGATCTGCTCTTCATTGGGCTGTCCACATGGGCTGTGGCTAATCCTTGTGTATTTGAGCGCCTAGAAGCCCATTGAATTATCACTTGCTCCAGTTGTTGAATGGTTGTTTGAAATTTAATTACTGTTTCCCTTAGGCGATCCTCTGCTTCTCGGGTTGCTGGACTTGGACATCATACAAAGGAAAGTGGTGGTGGTTGGGAACGATCGGATTGGTATTGGGGTAAGGAAGGATCATATGGTGGCGAATGGTGAAGAGAAGCTTGTGAGTGTGGTGGTTTGAGGTTATGTTGAAAGGATGGTTTATATGCACGGGGTGGGGCTTGTTGGTAGTTACATGGTTGTCCACCATGTCTTTCAGCTGGGTTTGCACTGTAGAATGGTCTTTGTCCAGGATATCTCGGAGGGTGTTACTCCCAAGAGGGTTGATTAGATCCTCTTAGTTCCATCCATCCTTGATTGGTCTGACCTTGATGCACATTCCTGCTGTAACCTCTATTTCCTTTAACAACATTAGAACCATACTCAAAGCGAGAGGGATGAGAGTTCATAGTAGCAATTAAAGATAAAAAGGAAAAACAAAAATAAATAAACAAGCAAAAGAAAAATATTTACAATAACCAATAATAAGGCACACATTAGCAGTTCCCCGGCAATGGCACCATTTTGACGTCGGGATTTCTACTAGTAAAGAGATTCATAGAAATAGTTGTGTTGTAGATATAGTCTCTAAACCGACAAAAATCCCTTCGTACAAACGTTTTAGGTGTCACAAGTAACAAACCCCTTTAGAAATTGTTAACCGAGTATTCAAACCGCGGGTCGTCTTCTCAAGGAACTGCGAGGAAGTATGTTCTTATTATTGGCTATAAAGGTTGTAATCGGGGTTTAGAAGATGAGAAGCAAGTAATTTAAATGACAAGTAAAGTAAATGGCAATTAAAATAAATAAATACTGTAAAGCAGACTTTTGGCAAGGTAAGAAAAGTTGGAGGTCCAACGTAGTTATCTCTCTCAACTATAATGAAAGTTGAATCTAAACTCCACTTGGTCAACCTTTACTAGGGCAAAGGAAAGTCAGGGGACTAATTAAATTGACCTTTGAATCCTATTTATTTCCTAAGAAAAGGTTGGGATTACTTAAGTCAGCTCAATTAGCAAGATAACGATTATCAGTTATGTTGAGTTTAATAACTGTTGAGTTACTGAATTCTTAACCAGGGCCAAAAGGGGAAAAAGTAAAATTGCTGGAATAATAAAAATATCCTTAGATGGGAAGCAATGGTAACTTGAATCAAAGAGAACAATCATAAACTGAAAATACCTCAATTATTATTAATTCAAATAACAGTCTGTAACATGGAAGAATTCATAGATTCAATTATAAAGATAAATAGCCAACCCAGATACTGAAATAAATAAGTAAAGTGAAAGGGAAGTTTAAAACAAAGAAGTATAAAACCTTGATTGAGAGTCACTCTTAAAATAAGAAGAAATCCTAAATCCTAAGAGAGAGAGAGAGAAGATCGCCCTCTCAACTAAATCTAAATCATTGAAAAATAAAATATGCGAGCTCTCTTTGAATGGGTGCATTCCCACACTTTATAACCTCTGGTATATGCTGTCTGTACTTGGATCTGGGCCAAAAAGGGCTTCAGAAATCGCTGGGGGCGCATTCTATAAATTCTGATATGTGGCCTCTGTCACGCGTCCGCGTGGGTCACGCGGTCGCGTCATTAGGAGCTTTTCCTTGCCACGCGGTCGCGTCAGTCATGCGGCCGCGTCGCTGCATCTTCGCTTGTGGCACGCGATCGCGTCATCCATGCGATCGCGTGGACACCAGTTTCCTTAAAGCTCCATTTTGCCTTCTCCTTCCATTTTTGTATGTTTCCTTTTCCATCCTTTAAGTCATTCTGCCTTAGAAAATCTGAAACTACTCAACACACTAATCACGGCATTGAATAGAAATAAAGGTAATTAAATTAATTAATTTTTAAAGCTTAGGAATCATGTTTTTCACAATATGACATAATAAGGAAGGGAAAGTAAAACCATGCAATTAATGTGAATAAGCAGGTGAAGGATTGGATAAATCACTCAAATTAAGCACAAAAGAACTCATGAAATATGGGTTTATCAGCGATCCAGCATTTGATCAATGAATGAGAGAGGATAGTGATCCTTACGGGTTGCTTGGTTGAGGCGTCTGTAATCAATGCAGACCCTCCAGGCGTTCTGAACTTTGGTTGTCAGGAGCTCTCCATGCTCATTCTTCACTGTAGTGACTCCAGACTTCTTTGGCACCACTTGTACTGGGCTTACCCATTTACTGTCTGAGATGGGATAGATGATGTCTGCCTCTAGTAGTCTGGTCACTTCCTTTTTGACAACCTCTAGGATAGTGGGGTTCAGTCTTCTCTGGGGTTGACGGACAGGTCTTGCTCCTTCTTCTAAAAATATCCTATGCTCACAGACTTGAGGATTGATGCCTACTATGTCTGCCAAATTCCAACCAATTGGCTTCTTGTGCCTCCTCAGCACACCAAGTAGCTGCTCTTCCTATTGAGAAGTGAGTTCCCTTGCAATGATAACCAGAAACTTATCCCCGTCTTCAAGGTAAGCATATTTGAGGTGTGGAAGAAGGGGTTTTAATTCTAACTTCTGATCATGTTCAGGCTCTGGGTTGTCTGGAGCTGGTAACAGTGGTAAGGCACTGTCATTGTCCTCTGAGAGTGTCCCCACACTTGGACCTTGTCCTGTGTGCTTCTCTTCAAATTCCTCCTGGTGAACTTCAGCCACGGTGTCATCTATAATGTCACACTTGAGGATAGAGTGATCTTCTGGAGGATGCTTCATAACTCCATTCAGATTGAAGATCACTACTCGGCCATCTATTTAAAAAGAGTATGTTCCTGAAAAAGCATCTAATTTAAACTTTGAGGTCTTCAGGAATTGTCTTCCGAGTAGGATTGATGATGGCTTGTCTGAGTCATTTTGGGGTATTTCCAGGATATAAAAATCAGTGGGGAACGTGAGTCCCTTAATGCCTACTAGTACATCTTCAGCAACTCCAACCACGGTAATAATGCTTTTATCTGCTAACACAAAATGAGCTGCCGACCTTTTTAAGGGAGGAAGCCTCAAAACGTCATATATAGACAAAGGCATTATACTTACACATGCTCCTAAATCACACATGCATTCAGAAATTATCACACCATCAATAGTACAATTAACTATACAAGGACCTGGGTCACTACACTTTTCAGGTAAACCTCCCATTAAAGCAGATATGGAACTTCCTAAAGGAATAGTTTCTAATTCATTAATTTTGTCCTTATGTATACATAAATCTTTTAGAAACTTAGCATACTTAGGTACCTGTTGAATAACATCAAATAGAGGAACAGTTACCTCAACCTTTTTGAATATCTCTACAATTTTTGGATCAGGTTCCAGCTGCTTCCTGGGCTTCCTTGCAAGTTGTGGAAATGGAATGGGAGTGGCATTTTCTGCAGTGTCTGCGCCTTTTAGTGCTTCCTCCTATGGTTGCACTTCTTCTTCTTCAGCCACGTCCTGTATGTCCTCTTCTTCTTCAACATCTTCTATTTCCACTACCTCTTCAGCTGAGGCATGTTCTGGTGGGTTTGGCTCCTCCTGGTTCCTCTCCTGCAGTGTGGTTCCAGACCTCAGGGTGATGGCATTAATACCATCCTTGGGATTGGGTAATGGTTGAGAGGGAATCCCACTGGAGCTTAAAGGTTGATTATTGGAGTTATTCATTGATCCTATATGGGAGACAAGAGCCTGCAAAATAGCGGTGAGACCATTCAGAGTGGCATTAATGTTGTTTTCCATGGTCTGCTATCTCCGATCAATAGATTATAGTAAGTCATCATCGGCAGATACAGAAGGATGGGTAAATTGAGAGGTCTGCTGTTGGGTATTCTGTGGTCCTTGGGATTGCCTTAGGTGAGGTGCTCTGTAAGGCTGATTCTGATTCTGCTGCCTGTTATTGTTGTTATTCCATCTCTGATTTCCCTGATTATCTCTGCCTCCTCTGTTGTTGTTGTCCCTCCAATTCTGGTTAGAATTGTCTTGCCATCCGTGGTTGTAATTGCCACCTTGATTGTACCCTTGGTTGGGGCGGTCATAGATGTTATGTGTGTCTGCCACGGTGTTGTCTTCCTGCTGGAGCTGCGAACATTCATCAGTATAGTGGCTATAATCAGCGCAGATTCCGCAAACTCTTTGTGGGACTAACTGTTGGTTTTGCTGTGCTGGAGAGGGTTGAGCTTGCTGAACTTGTTGTTGGTTCAATTGCATCTGCTTCAGCAAGTTGGTCATTTCACAGATACACTGAGTTAGAGCAGTAGTCTCTCTGCTAGAGGATACTTCTTCAACGGATTTTGAACGGCCTTGTTTCTTCCTGTGATTCCTAGTAGATTCAGCTAAGTCACTAATCAATTGCCATGCCTTATCAGTGGTCTTGTACTTTTTCATAGACCCATTACTAGCACTTTCCAATGTGGTCTTATCTTGGGGCCTCATTCCCTGTGTGACATAACCGAGTAATACTATCTTGTCAATCATATCGTAGGGGCAAGCTTCCAGAAGATTATTGAAGCGCTCCCAGTACTCATAAAGTGTTTCAGAATCATCCTGAATAATCATGGAAATATCTTTCCTCAGTTTATCAGTAACTTCAGCTGGAAAGAACTTTTCCATGAATTCTCTTCTCAGTGTATCCCAGTTGGATACAATTGCTGCTGGTTGAGTGTAATACCACTCTCTTGCCTTCCCCTCAAGAGAAAACGGGAAAGCTTTCAGCAAAATTGAAGTTTCATCTGCACCATCACGCTTAACAGTAGAACAAGTTGCCTGAAAATCTCTCAGGTGCTTGATAGGCTCTTGAGCAGGTAAGCCATGAAACTTGGGCATCAAATTGAGCAGTACGGTCTTTATTTCAAAGTCTGTAGCTACCGTTGGGTGATGCGCTTGAAATAGTTGCATTGTAAAATCAGAGGCTCCAGCCTCCTGGATAGTAACTCTCCTGGCTGCTGCCATGTTACCTGCGCGTGAAACAACCAAATCAGTAGAACGGGGGCTGGTTTCTTTCTCAAGTGACATTTCAGATCCGCCCTCAGAGAGGACTAACCGACGCCGAGCTTGCCTTATTCATGAAATAGTTCTTTCAATCTCAGGATCGAATATTAGCAAGCTTGGGTCAGGAAGCGAACGTGTCATCTAACGAAAGAAACAAGCAGCTCATAGTAGCAAAATAAAATAAAATACAAATAAATAAATTCCAATTAATAACTTTAGCACTCTATTGCAACTCCCCGGCAACGGTGCCAAAAATTGATGCGGGCGGAAATTGGCGAGTTAAGAATGATTATAAAATATGCGTTGCAAGTAAAGTTCTCAACCAACCAGAAATCCGCTCATCAATTTAGAAGGGTGTCACAGAAATTAAAATCAAAATACTGGGAGTATGAGTCCCAGGTCGTCTCCCAACGAGTTGCAGAAAGGTGTGCTATTTTATTAATCAGATGTTTTCAAAAAGGTTTGAGTTGAATGGCAGAAAATTAAATTAGAGAATTTATATAAATCTAAATAAAAGCCTTGACTGGGAGTTGATTAGCTGGAAGCCCTATTCTTGTTGCAGTACTCTCAAGATTAATTGATAATTGGGGGTTATTCTGTTTAATTGTCCCTCACTAAGTAAGGGAAAGTTAAACAAGTTGGAATGCTATCTCTATCCACAAGTCCCAATCCGCTCTTGGGAGGATTGGTGTTAGTGACTAGAGAGCAATCCAACAATAAACCCAACTACAATCTTTCTCTTGAGCATCCCAACTTCAAGGGTTTCTTTCAATCAACTCCCCATCAAGTTAGGGAACTACTCGCTCATTGTAAATGAAGAATTCATAACATAAGAAAGGGAATTAAAGAAAGACATATAAATAATGATCAAAGGATTAATTAAAAATAAAAGTAATTTTTGTATTGATAAATGCTAAAATAATCCAATGGTAAAATTAAGTAAATTAAGGAACATGGAAGAGTAAGAGACAAGTAAAGAGAACGAACTAGAATGTCGAAGTCTTGATGAGGCAATAACTCTTCTCAATATCCCATTGCAAAAACAATGAAAAATAACGAATCCTAAAAACCATGAATGTGTAGAGAGAAAAACGTAGAGGAGAGGGAAACTAGATCTAAAAACTAAAACTATGCGGAATGAATGTTGTTGTTGGTTTCTGCATGTTCTCTGGCTTTAGTCTGCTTTTCTGGGCCGAAAACTGGGTCAAAATAAGGCCCAAAATCGCCCCCAGCGATTCTGCAGATTATGCAGATCGCGCATGTCACGAGGTCGCGTCATCCATACGGCCGCGTCGCTTGTTCTATTCCATACCGCGCGGTCGCGTCATCCATGCGGCCGCGTCGCTGCGATTTCCTTTCTTTCACGCGGTCGCGTGATCCATGCGGCCGCGTCGCTTCTCGCTGGTCATCTCCTCAATTTCTTGTGTTCTTTCTATTTTTGCAAGCTTCCTTTCCAATCTCCAACTCATTCATGCCCTATAAAGCCTGAAACACTTAACACACAGATCACGGCATCGAATGGAATAAAGGAGAAATAGAATATATAATTAAAAGTCTCTAGGAAGCAAGTTTTCAATCATGCAATAACTTTAGGAAGGAATTATAAATGCATGCTTATTTAATGAATAAGTGGGTAAAGATCATGATAAAACCACAGAATTAAACACAATATAAACCATAAAATAGTGGTTTATCAGTCTTCTTACAAGTTTACTTGTCTTTTATTGTATGATTTAGATTAGTGGAATTTGATTTATTTGTCTTGGAGAATTTATTTACTTTTGACCAAGTAGGTAGAAACATTTTTGCATTTGGTTGCATTCATATAGATAGGTTGCATTTCATATTAATCTACCATTCCTCTTCATCTTTATAGCTTCTCTTGAGCTTAGCATGAGGACATGCTAATGTTTAAGTGTGGGGAGGTTGATAAACCACTATTTCATGGTTTATCTTGTGCTCAATTGAGTGGTTTTTATCAACTCTTTACCCACTTATTCATACTATTTGGATGGTTTTACATTTGCCTTCCTAATTATGTGCTTTGATTGAAAACATGCTTCTTTGGCCTTAAGTTCCCTATGTTTAATCTTCTCTTATTACCATTAGATGCCTTGATATGTGTGTTAAGTGATTTCAGAGATTACAGGGCAGGAATGGCTCAGAGGATGGAAAGGAAGCATGCAAAAAGTGGAAGGAATACAAGAAGTTGGAGAAACTGCTAAGCTGTCCAGCCTGACCTCTTCGCACTCAAACGGCTATAACTTTAGCTACAGAGGTCCAAACGATGCGGTTCTAGTTGCGTTAGAAAGCTAACGTCCGGGGCTTCGATTTCATATATAATATGCCATAGTTGCCCTGATGCTAGGCAACGCGAACGCGTGCTCCATGTGGACGCGTCACAGTTCCGAAAATCAGCATGGCAGATTTCTTCTCCAGTGATTTCTGGGCTGTTTTCGACCCAGTTTGCGGCCCAGAAAACACAAATTAGAGGCTATAAAGTGGGAGAATCCATTCATTCATAAGAATAAGCTTTCATATTCACAATTTTAGGATTAGATGTAGTTTTTAGAGGGAGAGGTTCTCTCCTCTCTCTTAGGATTTAGAATTAAGATTCATTTCACTTTATGAATATTTCATCTTCTGCAATCATAGGTTCAATGTTCCTTTTTATTTATTTTTCCAATTAAATTTATGAACTTTTCCATGTTATGATTTTAATATTTTGTTTAATATAATTGAGGTATTTCAGAATTATGATTGCTTTCTTTTATTTATATAAATAATTTAGATTTTTCCCTTTTGGCTTTGGTTGAGTCATTCAAGACACTTGAGTTATCAAACTCATTGTTGATTGAAAATTGGAATTCTTCAAGAATTAATTCGAGTTCCAATAACTCTAACTTTTCCCAAGGAAAAACTAGGACCTGAGGAATAAAAATTAATTCATCCACTTAACTTACCTTCATAGTTAGAGGTTAACAAAGTGGGAGAAAAATCCAATTCTCATTACAATTGATAAGGATAACCATGATAGGACTTTCAGTTTTCGTACCTTGCCAAGAGTCTATTTTATAGTTATTTATTTATTTTATTATTCTTATCATTCAACATACTGCTTCCTTACTTTCAAAATCCCAATTTACAAACTCATAACCAATAATAAGAACATACCTCCCTGCAATTCCTTGAGAAGACGACCCAAGGTTTAAATACTTCGGTTATCAATTTATTTAGGGGTTTGTTACTTGTGACAACCAAAACATTTGTAAGAAAGGTTGATTGCTTGGTTTAGTAACTATACTTGCAACGAGAGTTTACTATAACTTCTAAACCATCAATCTTCAGTTCTTTCAGTTCTCATGCTCAAAATCAAGCCCAAAAGTCTTAAAATGGTGTTATAGAAGCTTATAATCTTGTTGGGAAGGTGAATTAATTGAAAACAAAGTTAAAATTTGAGAAACAGGGCGTGTGCGTGCGCACGCCCAGAAGAAGTTTTAAAAAGTGTGCGTATGCATAGAGGTGTGCGTACGCACAGGTACCAAAATTCATAATGTCTGTTCGCGTGCACAACCTGTGCTAGCGCCCTCAATAGACTAGCCTTCCCAACGTGTGCGTGCGCACAGTGCTGTGTGTACGCACAGGTTGCAAATCCTCATTGGTATGTGTGCGCACAAAAATTCTAGTTTATATGCCACAAAAATCCTAATTACCCAAATATAAGAGGATTATATGTCACGTATCCCATTAAGTCCAGATAATTAGAAATTTAGAGAATTTGTTTTCAAGCTGTTGTTCAAGTAAAGAGCTTTTCCAAGTTATACAAGAACTCAATTTGAACCAAGGTCATACTTCTGTTCCACCCAGATTCATAAAATAAAGAACGAAAACAATTCATGAATCATAAATCAGTACATGAATTAAAATAGAAAAGTAATAGTATCAATCCATAGAATAGTCAGAGCTCCTAACCTTAACAATGGAGGTTTAGTTGCTCATGATGTAGAGAGAAAAACTAGGATTCATAAAACTGTAACGTGCAGAATGAGGTAAGAGAGAAGAGAAAAAACCGAAGGGCTGATTCTTTTCCCTTTTATATCTAATCCTAATTAATGAAAATTATATTTTCTAAAACTAAAATAATATATTTTCCTATTTATGAATAAAATAAAATTTCAATCAAAATAAATCTGGCTTCATTCGTAGCTTTTCTTGAATGCTTGGGGACCACTTGGATGTTAGGATCCACGCTGAACTTGAAAAATCTCAAGTTCAGCGTGGGATAAGCAGAGGCGTCCTTATTGAGTTCCATTGAGTCCACGCTGAACTTAGAAATTTCCAAGTTAAGCGTGGAGGAGGCAGTGACAATTCCACGCTTTTCCTTTGAAGCCACGCTGAACTTGGAAAATTCTAAGTTCAGCGTGGGATAGTACATGGTTCTCCTTTAGTGCGTGGATTCCACGCTGAACTTGGAAAATCCCAAGTTCAGCGTGGACAAGGCCGAATTGACTGGATGGAAGGTTAGTGCTCCATGTTGAACTTGGAAAATTCCAAGTTCAGCGTGGAGTAGACAGCATCAATTCTTCATTTTCACCATTCTCTAGCCTTGGCTTAAGCTTTGCGAAATTCGTCCAAAATGCTACCTGAAATAAACATAATTGCACACGACTCAAAGTAGCATTCAAAGTGGCTAAAGTATATTAAATCTTGATTAAACTTAGCAATTAAAGTGCAAATTCACTAGGAAAAGACAGAGTAGATGCTCACACATCACAACACCAAACTTGAATTGTTGCTTGTCCTCAAGCAACCAAAATTAGTACATGATTAAGATGTGAATTTGCATGAGAAGTGGGAGTTTAGTTATGCTCAAGTCTATTCTTAAAATGGGGTTTATTCATTGTAACTCTAAGCAGTTTTGGCATCTCACTTTCCTTTGAATTAGAGGAATGTCAGTGTCATTCGGAATTAGAATTTGGATCATATTATGAATTCTCTGGTCTTTATATTCTAGTTTAATCCTTGAACACAGCAAATTTACTTAAATTTTCTTTTCTTTGGTGCTTTGCACCTTAAGCCTAGCCGTGACTTTAAATGTTCTGTCTCAAGGGTTAATTGACACAAGAACACCACAAGCACTTAACTGGGGAACTCTCTTCAAGTTCTAATTTTTTTTCAGTTACTCCCAGACAGTGGTGCTCAAAGCCTTTGGCATACTCTGCTAAATGCATTTGGTCTCGACTCTAAATTTTCTGTCTAAAGGGTTACTTGACACAAGAACACCTCAAGGATATGACTTGGGAAACAACTCTTTGAGCTTTTAATCATGTCTGACCTCCTTAGTCATTGATGGTCAGAGCCTTGAACCTTGCTTTTATTTTTCTTTTGCTCTTTCTTTTGCTTCAAGGATTAAGCTTTCACTAATTTTAGAGAAGTCATAATAGTTCTCTAAATTCTTGTTCCTTATACATCAACATCCCTTGATTCAAATTCAAATATGCACTGTTCATGTCACTCATCCAAAATCACAAATAACACCACCACATTTAAGTAAATAAGACTAATCTTAAATATAAACTCACTCTTTTCATGCATTACATCACTTTTTTTTCAAGCTCAATGAACAATACATAAGACACCCTTTTTCAGTATAAAAAAAATCAAATAACAAAATAAATAGCAAATTAACTAGAACCTAGGAATTGAAATAAGAACTGATCATGCAATAGCAAAATAAACAGAAAATAGGAACCTAATCATAAAAGAATAGCAAAATAATAATGAAGATGAAAGGGAACTGAGCCACCTCAATCTCCCCGATGGGGATCTCTCTCCTTGGGCTGAACTCCGTAAGGTCCTCTCAGACAGCTGTAATCCTACCTCAGCTGTTGAATCTCCTGCTGCTGAGCACGCTGATCCGCTCTAATCTCATCGAGGGATGTATAGAGATGCTTCCATTGGCTATTCTATGTAGCTCTCATCTCATCAACAGACGCCATGTACTGCTCCCAGTGACTGTCATTGGCCACCCTCATCTGCTCCATGGATGCTGCAAGCTGCTACCAATACTCCTGTGGTGGATTATATTGTCCCTGAGGTAGTGGCTACTCTTTTTTATCTCCTTTTTCAGCTCCTTCTTCAGCTTGTTCTCTGGGGAGCCTCCGATGTTCCCTTGTCTGTTCTAGCTGCATCTTTGTGATGGGCTTCTCGCTCGGGATAGGGAAGTCATTCTTTATCTTCACACTAGCAGTGTCACAGAGAAGGAAGATGAGATGTGGGAAGCCCAATCTAACATTATCCTTGGAGTTGGTGGCGACGTGGTAAATCTGATCAGCAATAACATTCGCCACCTCCACTGGCTCTCCCTGCAGAATACAATGAATCATGATGGCCCGTTCCACAGAACACTCGAACCAGTTTCTCGTGCGCATGATGGACCTGTGAATAGAATGGTGTCATCCTCTAGCCAGAGGTGTCAGGTCACCGACTCTGATGTGGCCCGCTCTTCCTTCTGCTCCCAGTCTTCACTGGATACCTGGAATGCAAATGTCTGCGACTACTTGCTCTAGTCGCTAATCTCTCTCCACCCTCTCACTGTAAGACTCAGGTGAGGGCATAGTCTGTGGTATCTGAAGGATCTGTCTGATTGCTTCTGGCATGAAGTCAATGACTCTTTCCCTTATAAAAGTTCTATGGTCCCTTGCATTAACTCCAGACACATCCTTGTAGGTAATCCACAGGTTTCCGTAAAATTCTTTAACCATCAACTGTCCTGCCTGTGGGTGTGGATTGCACAAAAGTTGCCATCCTCTTCTCTGAATCTCACATGAAATTTCCAGGAACTCATCTGTTTGGAGCTTAAATGGTACCTCCGGTAGAACCGGCCTCTTACCAGTGATCTCATAGAAGTGCTCTTCATGCAACTTAGAGCGGAAGCGGCATGAATCATGTGAACCGGTGGCCGATTCCTTTCCTTTTTGCTTCTTGGAAGGCTGGGTGATCTTTGGTGCCATAGAAATAAACCAAGGAAAACAGTGGAGCAGCAACACCAAACTTAAAATCATTGCTCGTCCTCGAGAAAAATAAAGAAATACAAAGGGGGAGAAGAAAGAGATGCAGAAATTGAAATAACAAAAAATAAAAACTAATTCTAAAATTTATTTTTCAGTTCTTTTTCTGTTTTTTTTTTTTTTTTTTTGGAAACAAATAAAGTGAAAAACAAAAGAAATAGGGAGAAAGGTGGGCAGAGGGGGGTTACGGCTGGGTTGGGGTAGAAGGGCTGTTGGGGTTTAAGAGGGAGGGGACGGTTGTTGTGTTTCCTGGGTTGAAGAAAGGAGCGATATGGGTATTTGGTTTGTGGTGTGGGTGGTGAATGGTGGTTAAAGATCATAGGTATAGATGGAGACAGAGGGTTAAGTGAGAGTAGTGAATGAGAAGGGAGAAAGTAGTGTTGTGTTGTGGGTTTAAGTGAGGAAGAGAAGGTACGTTATATAGGAATGGAGAAATGGTGAATGGATTGAATTGAATTTGGAAGGTAGGATTAATTAATTGGGGTCAAAGGGGGGGGGGTCACGGTTCAGGTAGTTTGGGGAAAGAAAGAGGGAAGGGTTGCAGGAGTGGGGGTTCACGGGTTTGTCTTGAAGGATGGAAAGAATATGTTGGGAAGGGGATATGGGGATTTGAAGGAGGGGTGCAGGGGTACGGGCAAGAGGGGAAGAGAATCAGGAGCATGGGATTTAGTGAAAGGCTATAGGGAATGGGGGTAGCTGGAAAAGGGGAGGAATCAATCAGAGGTGGCATGAGATTTGGTGTGATTTGGTGGGATTGTGAATGAATATACACCAAATTCACTATGCCCACGCTGAACTTGAAAGGGAGCAAGTTCAGCGCTGCAGGTTCCACGTGTACGCCTCCATTCCACGCTGAACTTGGTACAGCTCAAGTTCAGCGTGGGTTCACACGTTTTTTTTTTAATTTTCCACTCAGTCCCTTTTTTTTCTTTTTTCTTTTTATTTATTTTATTTTATTTTATATTTTTTGAATTTTCCACTCAGCCCTTCTTTTTTTTTAATTTTTCACGGTGAACTTGGGAGTAGCCAAGTTCAGCGTGGACCTTCCTGAAGCAACTCCCAATTGATACTCATATCACACGCTAAACTTGAGATATTCCAAGTTCAGCGTGGGTCTTCGTACCTTGCACGCTAAGTACGTCGTTCTTCACGCTGAACTTGGAATTTTCCAAGTTCAGCGTGGGTCTTCAACCAAAAACACGCCAGTTACGTCGTATGCCACGATGAACTTGGAAACTCCAAGTTCAGCGTGGATCTTGTCTCTCAAACACGCTGTTTACGTCGTATGCCATGATGAACTTGGAATTCTCCAAGTTCAGCATGGACTTGGCACAAGCACTCACCCAAGTTGCACGCACACTCCACGTTGAACTTGGAAAATTCCAAGTTCAGCTTGGAGCTGGCAGAATTGACCATCTCCAGAGTGTTCAAAAATTCTTCTAAGTGTTCGGTTCCCGTTCTAAAAAAATTTCTGCATGATCAAAACACACGTCAAACAACGGAAAATAGTAAAAACTCAATAAAATTTTAAACAAATAATATAATCAATGCAATAAAAAAAACTAAGGATACAAAATCATCGGGTTGCCTCCCGACAAGCGCTTCTTTAACGTCACTAGCTTGACGGCCAGTTCTGCTAATTCAGCAGATGAGCGGATCTCTGGCGATCAATCTCACCTCCAAGATAGTGCTTCAACCTCTGGCCATTCACTGTAAACTTCCTGTCAGAATTCTCTTCCTGTATTTCCACATGAACATATGGTGAAGCTCTGGTAACCACAAACGATCCTGACCACCAGGATTTCCACTTCCCGAGAAAGAGTTTGAGCCTTGAATTATACAGAAGCATTTTCTGACCTAGCTCAAAAACTCTAATGGAAATTTTCTTGTCATGCCATATCTTGGTTCTCTCCTTATAGAGCTTAGCATTCTCATAGGTTGAATATCTAAATTCATCAAGCTCATTCAACTGAAGCATTCTTTTAATTTCTACAGCCTCTGCATGAAGGTTCGGATACCTGATTGCCCAGTAAGCTTTATGCTCCAGCTCAACTAGCAAGTGACAGGCTTTGCTATAGACCAACTGATAGGGGACCATGCCAATAGGAGTCTTGTAGGCTCTTTGGTAAGCCCAGAGAGCATCATCAAGCTTTCTAGACCAGTCCTTTCTTAAAACATTGATGGTCGTCTCTAGAATTTGCTTGAGTTCCCTGTTGGAAACCTCAACCTATCCACTTGTCTGAGGGTGATAGGGGGTTCCGACTTTATGACGGACTCCATATCTCTGCAGGAGTGAGTCTAGCCGTCTGTTACAGAAGTGACTTCCACCATCACTAATGAGTGTCCATGGGACATCGAACCGGCTGAAAATATATCTCTGAAGAAAGCTCATTACCACTTTGGCATCATTGGTGGGCAGAGCCACAACTTCCACCCACTTGGATACATAATCAACTACCACCAGAATATACTTGTTTGAATGTGAGGGTGGAAAAGGTCCCATGAAATCAATACCCCATACATCAAAGAACTCAACCTCAAGAATCCCCTGCTATGGCATCTCATGGTTGGCAGGAAGATTCTGAGCTCTTTCACACCTATCACAGTGCTTCACAAATTCTCTTACATCTCTGAAGAGAGTTGGCCAGTAAAACCCGCTCTGAATGACTTTTGTAGCTGTCCTTTCACCACCAAAGTGGCCTCCATAGTCAGAACCATGACAGTGCCAAAGAATTTACTGTGTTTTTTCATCTGTAACACATCTCCGGATTATACCATCTGAACATCTTTTAAAAAGGTACGGCTCCTCCCAAATGTAGTCAATAGCTTCTTTACTTGTTGCCTACTGTACTCCTTTAGAATAAAATTCATGGCCTTGTAGTTGCAATGTCCGCGAACCATGGAGCCTACTGGATGAGGAACAATTGTTCATCTGAAAATGTCTCAGTCATAGCTGTGGGTGGTTGTACTCCTTTTTCAGGCTCTATTTTGGAAAGATGGTCAGTTACTTGATTTTCTGACCCTTTTCTGTCCTTTATCTCAATGTCAAACTCCTAGAGGAGCAACACCCATCTGATTAATCTTGGTTTAGAGTCCTGTTTGGTTAGAAGGTACTTCAAAGCAGCATGATCAGTATAAACAATAACCTTAGAACCAATTAAATAGGACCTAAACTTATCAACAACATACACAATAGCTAATAATTCTTTCTCTGTAGTTGTGTAATTCTTTTGAGCATCATTTAACACACGGCTAGCATAGTAAATGACATGTACAAGCTTGCCATGCCTATGTCCTAAAACAGCTCCTATAGGAAAATCACTAGCATCACACATCAATTCAAATGGTAAGTCCCAGTCAGGGGGAGCTATAATAGGAGCAGAGGTAAGATTTGCTTTCAGAGTTTCAAAAGCATGTAGGCATTCAGCATCAAACACAAAAGGAACATCAACAACCAATAGGTTGCTTAGTGGCTTAGCAATTTTTGAAAAATCCTTTATAAATCTTCTATAAAATCCTGCATGACCCAAGAAACTCCTGACTGCCTTAACATTAGCTGGTGGTGGTAATTTTTCAATTACTCTACCTTTACTCTATCAACCTCAATCCTCTTACTTGAAATCCGATGTCCAAGGACAATACCTTCTGTAACCATAAAATTAAAATTTTCCCAATTTAAAACAACATTTGATTCTTGACACTATTTTAAGACCAGAGATAAATGCTTAAGACATGATTTAAAAGAATTACCAAAAACAGAAAAGTCATCTATAAATACCTCAATAAACTTTTCAACCATATCAAAAAAAAATTGAAAGCATACACCTTTCAAAAATTGCTGGAGCATTACAAAGTCCAAATTGCATACTCCTATAAGCAAATACTCCAAAAGGGCATGTGAATACTGTCTTCTCTTGATCTTGAGGGTCCACTATAATTTGATTATATCTAGAATATCCATTTAGAAAACAATAAAAAGCATGACCAACTAACCTCTCAAGCATCTGATCAATGAAAGGCAGGGGGAAGTGATCCTTCCTTCTAGCAGTATTGAGCCTCCTGTAGTCCATACACATTCTCCATCCTGTGACGGTCCTAGTAGGAATAAGCTCGTTCTTTTCATTCTTGACCACTGTCATCCCTCCTTTCTTGGGAACTACCTGTACAGGACTTACCCAAGGACTATCAGAAATAGGGTAAATAATACCTGCTTCCCATAATTTTATTACCTCTTTTTGGACTACCTCTTTCATAGTTGGATTGAGTCTCCTTTGTGGTTGCACAACTGGTTTAGCATCATCTTCAAGAAGGATCTTGTGCATACACTTGGTTGGACTAATCCCCTTTAAATCACTAATGGTCCACCCAAGAGCTGTTTTATGGCTCCTGAGTACTAAAATAAGTGCCTCTTCCTCTTCAGGCTTCAGGGAAGAGCTAATAATAACAAGATATGAATTATTTTCTCCCAAGAACACGTATTTTAGAGAAGGAGGCAAAGGTTTGAGCTCAAGCTTGGGGATTTCCTCCTCCTTTATTGGCGTGTTCATCAGCTCCTTTTGGGGTGGTGAATCATCAACTTCAACTAATTTATACTCAGAAATAGGATCCGGAACATCATCAAGTACCGCAACTTCCAGTACTTCTTGAACAAGTGGTTCAACAACATCAATTCTCATAAATCCTTCAGAATCATTAGGGTGCTTGAGAGCTTCAAAAACATTAAGGACCACTTGTTCTTCATTTACCCTCAGGGTTAATTCACCCTTTTTCACATCAATCCGAGCTCTTCCTATAGCTAAAAAGGGTCTACCAAGAATAATAGAGGATTTTACATCCTCTTCCATGTCTAATATAACAAAATCAGCAGGAAAAATAAATGGCCCTACTTTCACAAGTAAATCCTCAACAACACCTACATGTAATTTAATAGAAAGATCAGCAAGTTGAAGAGAAATACGAGTGGGTTTTACCTCCTCAATTTTAAGTTTTTTCATCATTAAAAGTGGCATGAGATTGATGCTAGCTCCAAGATCACATAAAAGCTCTCTGAATGGTGACATCTCCAATGGTGCAAGGAATCACAAAGCTCCCTGGATCCTGCATTTTCTCAAGAAGTTTATGTTGAATAATAGCACTGCATTCCTTGGTTAACACCATAGTTTTTTGCTCCTTCCAATTCCTCTTGTTAGTCAACAATTCTTTCATAAATTTAGCATAAAGAGGCATTTGCTCAAGAGCCTCTGCAAAAGGAATGTTGATCTGCAGCTTCTTGAAGACTTCTAAAAATTTAGAAAATTGCTTATTTTTGGAAGCCTTCTGAAGCCTCTGAAGATATGGCATTTTGGGCTTGTATTCAGGAGCCTTTGGCAATGTAGGATAAGTGTCAAGAGAGTCAGGGAATGGGTTATCTGCATGCTTTGGAGGGGCGTGCTGATGAGTCCATATTTGATGGTATATTTTGACTCAATTTGGATGGATTCTAGCACATGAACTCATACTTAAACACCAAAATAGCATACTTTTGTATTTTATCCCCAATTTGATCCTAAATGTGAAAACATGCGATTTTGTGCTTGAAATGAGCAATTTAATTCCACTCTTATTCTATTTGATGCCATGACATGTTCGTTGAGTGATTTCAGGCCTTAGAGGCAAGAATGGATAGCCAAAAGTGGAAGAAAGCATGTACAAGGGAGAAAACATGAAGAAAACATGGAAAAGCACATACAGCAAGGTGTGCGTGCGCACAAGCAAACGTGCGTATGCACAAGACCGATTCAGCCAAGTTTGCATGAGTGCGTGCGCACAAGTACCTGTGCGTACGCACAGGAGGAAATTTAGCCAAGTGTGCAGACGCACGCATCTGTGCATCCGCATAGGTCCCTGCAGATGATTTCATTAATGAAACGCGTGCTGTGCATTTTCTGAGGGCTTTTGGCACAAAATTTTGAAGGCTTGGAGCTGAATTTAGATGCTATATGAAGGGGATATCAACACACATGAAGTTATGAGGACTTAGACTTTATTTTCCATAGTTTTATATAGTAGAAGTAGGAGTAGGAGTAGAGTAGAATTGATCTCCTAGGGTTTATGCAATTTTTATGTAGCATTTTATAGCAAGCCTTTATCTTGGATGTTGATTAACTCTTTTGTAAGTGCTCTTTAATTTCTCTTTAATTACATTGTCTTTATTTTCAATTCCTCTTGGTTCAAGTGCTTTGTTCATATTTCCAATTTTGTGTTACTTGGAGTTTTGATTGATGAATTTAATGTTTCATGCTTTCTTTATGCTTGTTTGGATGTTTATTGTTGATATTGTTGATAGCTTGGTTATAGTTTTCATTTTCCTTTACAATTTCCCATGCTTTACTTTCATGCACTCAAGGTGTTTGTGAAAATGCCAACCATAGAATTTGAGTAGATTTTCCCACCTTAGCTTGTGGGTTGAGTTCCTAGGATACTAGAGTCATAATGTCCGACATTTAGTGGTAATTCTTGAGTAGTTAGTTGACTCTTGTTTCCATTGACACTAGCCTTTTATCAACTAGTTTGGTAAGTTGGCTAGGACTTATGGGTTAAGGTCAATTATACTTGCTTGACTTACTCCTCGATGGTTGGGGTTGACTAGGCGAGATTGACTCATGATAATTTCATAGTTGTGGTTATGGCGATGATAGGATTCCTTGGATCCTCATTCCCAAGTCAAAGCTTTTATTGCATTTATAGCATTTTCACTAGTTTTGATCTCACTTACTTCTTACTTGCATTAATTGACAATTTTGCTCATTCCTTAGATTCCTTCTTGGTTATTTGGTTGTTTTCGCTAATATTTAGGTGTTTGCTTTCTTATTTTATTAATGTCTTTTGCTTTTATTTTCTATTTTCTCTATGAGTTATCACCCTTGTTGCATGGAGCTTGGTTGTGAGTATTTTGTAGGGTATGATGAATTCAAATTGGGATTGCTTTATGGTGTGGGAGAATCAATTTAGGGAGGAACCAATTGTGTATGAGCAACACTCATGGTAAACACCTCCCTCATGCTACAACGAGCCAAACTCTCCCCTATATGAATATCAAACCCAAGGATATGAGAGATACCCCCTACACAACCCTCAACCACCAAACCTTCAAGCACCATACCACACACCTCCATGGAACCAAAATGTCTATACACCTTGCAACCAACCATATGAACCACGACATCCTTATACACCACCTCAATATCCCTACCCACATGACACACCTCCCACATGTACAACATTTCTCCCAACTTTTGAACCTTCTCTTCCACCCCAATATGAAGTTTTCCAACCCTTGCCCCAAGAAGAACAAGACCTTCAAGAATTTTTCCAAGAGAAAAAAGGGTTCCGAAGGAATCAAGGGGAGTTCATGGCCACCATAGCCGAAGCGGTGCACCGCTTGACCTTGCTACACTCAAGCAATCAAGACACTCCCCTTGAGGAATGTGGAGGAGCAACGAAGAAGTGTAGTAAGGAGGAGAACATGGAACCTCCAAGGGAAAGAAGAAGAGCTAGAACAAGAGTCGTAAAAAGAGGAGGAAGGTAGAACTAGTGAACCGAAAGAGGTAAATAGAGAATTGCGAGAGCTTGATCAAGAAGTAGATTGCATCATCAATGATTTTTTGTCCACCTTGGTCAACCCCCTCAATGATCTTGAGGAGCCTTCCACTCTTGAGTTTGAGAGGGATACGGAAGAGCTTGAAAAGGATGGTGAGGAAGAGGTGATCACCCAAGAAGTGGAAGCAATTGTGCAAGAGCTTAATAGGATAACTCCACTCCAAGGACAAATTGAGTGGGTAACAATTTCCTCCATGAGCTTCATAGGCCCATATAATTCGCTCTCTTGGAAATGGATTATCAACTCAAGGTGCTTCTTGGAGTGTTAAATGGTGAAGGATTGGGTGTTGGTAGCCAAAGGAGTTCAAGGTATAAGTGGTGCAAGATTCAATTGGGAGGAGTACAAGGTTCAATTGGGTGCTTCAAAGGTGGTTGGGAAGGTTGTTCATCCAAGGACACAAGTGAAAGTCAACAAGAGGGTGATAGAGGAACCAAAGTGTGGGATCCGGGCATACATCTTTATAACCAACATTTATGGACTCCAATGTCTTGCTTGAGGTTGCTTGGGAGCTTAATGCACTTCGTTTGGAATCCCGGAGGATTCTTGAAGAACAAACATGGGTGGCAACTCAAGGATGAGTGGAAGCATAAGCCACCATGACATAAGCTTCACTCAAAAGTCCAACTTGAGGACTTAAAACCAAAGTGCTAGGTGGGAGACACCCCACCATGGTAATATCCTTTCAACTCTTCCTTCTTTTAGTTTTGTTTATTGAATTTTGTCTCTTTAATCAGCTTAGTTTGATTGCATTCTAGGTTTAAATTAGTTGCATTTTATGTTTGATTATGTGTATTTGATGAATGATATGTTTTGGGCTTGAAAAACTTTGATTGATATCATGGTTGGTGCCTTAAAGGCTTTAAAAATGTTGCAGAAACAGAGTTCTGTGCGTGCGCATAACCTTGTGCGTATGCACACTCCCCCTGTTTTTCCCCACCTGTGCGGGCGCACTGACGTTAGGATTTTTGCCAGTAAAGAATTTTATAAAAACAGTCGCGTTGTAGGTATAGTTTCTAAACCAACAGAAATCCCTTCGTACAAACGTTTTGGTTGTCACAAGTAACAAACCCCTTTAAAATTGATAACCGAGTATTTAAACCTCGGGTCGTCTTCTCAAGGAACTGCAAGGAAGTATGTTCTTATTATTGGTTATGAAGATTGTAAATTGGGGTTTTTAAGATGAGGAACAAGTAATTTAAATTGCAATTGAAATAAATAAAAGACTGTAAAGTAAATAAATAACTGTAAAATAAACTTTTGGCAAGGGATGAGAAATTAGAAGTCCTATCCTAGTTATCCTTATCAATGATAATGAAGATTGAATCTTAATTCCACTCAGTTAGTCTTTACTTAAAGTAAAGAAAGGTCAAGTGACTAATTAGTTTGATCTTCAAATCCTATTTATTTCCTAAGAAAAGATTGGGATTATTGAAGTTCAATTCAATTAGCAAAGATAACAATTATCAATCATGTTTGAGTTTGATAACTCCTGAGTTACTGATTTCTTAACCAAGACCAAAAGGGAGAATTCTAAATTAAATTAAAAGCATTCATGTAAATAAAGCAAAGCAAAGTTAAATCTGAAAATACCTCAAATTGCATTAATAAAAGAAATCAAATCTAACATGAATATTCATAAATTAATTAGGAAAATAAATAAAAGGAACATTGAACCTGTGATAAAGTTGAAATCCTAATCCTAATCCTAATCCTAAGAGAGAGGAGAGAACCTCTCTCTCTAAAAACTACATCTAAAACTAAAATTGTGAATTATGAAAAGCATAATTATGAATGGATGCATTCCCCCACTTTATAGCCTCTAATCTGTGTGTTCTGGGCTGAAAACTGGGTCAAAAACAGCCCAAAAATCGCCCCCTGCGATTTCTGTTACGTTCAGGTCGCGGGAAAGTGACACGGAGGCGTCGTCCACGCGTCCGCGCGGATTGAAGTTCGCAGATGCGATGTGGGCGCGTCATTCACGCGTTCGCGTCACCTAACGTTGGGGCAGCTACAGCAAATTATATATCAAATCGAAGCCCCGGACGTTAGCTTTCCAATGCAACTAGAACTGCATCATTTGGACCTCTGTAGCTAAAGTTATAGCCGTTTGAGTGCGAAGAGGTCAGGCTGGACAGCTTAGCAATTTCTCCAACTTCTTGTATTCCTTCCACTTTTGCATGCTTCCTTTCCATCCTCTGAGCCATTCCTGCCCTGTAATTTCTGAAATCACTTAACACACATATCAAGGCATCTAATGGTAATAAGAGAGGATTAAACATAGGGAACTTAAGGCCAAAGAAGCATGTTTTTAATCATAGCACAAAATCAGGAAGGAAAACATAAAGCATGTGATTAGTATGAATAAATGGGTAAAGAGTTGATAAAAACCACTCAATTAAGCATAAGATAAACCATAAAATAGTGGTTTATCACGCACATTAGTGTGCGTTCGCACACCCAGTGTCGCACGCTCTATTCGCAGCGCTCACACTCTTTTTGCACGCGCACCCCACCACATTTGCATTTTGTGCGTACGCACACCCACTCGTGCGTACGCACACATGGTCAATTTACCCCTTTAAAAAAAAGGTGTTCTATGCATGCGCATGGGCATGTGCACATGCACACATCTTTAGACCCTTCTACCAGCAGCGCTCACACGTCCTGTGCGTCTGAACGCCCCCGAATTTTGCTGGTGTGCGTACGCACGAGTCACGGTCTGGGCAATAATGAGGAAGGATGCCCTATTCTTCACGCCTCATCCCTTTTCTTCTTTCCTTCTTTCTTCTTCTACCCCCTCATCCCACCCAGCCCCTTCTTCTGGCGACCACCACCGTCGCCGTCCGACCACCACCATTGCCGTCCGACCACCGCCGGAACCACCACCTCTCTCTCTTCTCTTTTCTTCTTCTTTCTTCTTCTCTCTTCTTTCTTTCTTCTTTTTCTTCTTTCTTTCTTCTCTTTTCTGGAGAAACTCCGTCGCCGTGAGCCTCGTAGTGGTTAACACAAGTGCCACTGTTGCCTATCCCTTTCTTTTCTATTTTTCATCTCTTTAATTTTCTTATTTTAATCTTCTTTGTTATATTTAGTTGCTTACTTAATTTCAGTTTTCTTAGTTTAACTTTGGCTATTTAGCTTATGTTTTGCTTAATGCTTTGCTTGTTTGTTGATTGAAAGTGTTCAATTTTTCAATTATGGGTTGTTGAAGTTTGAATTTTGGGTTGAAATTGATGCATATGTGCATTACACTTCATGTGTTTGTTTAAATGCCTAGATGAACTTTTTATTTAATGCATGTGTTGTCGCGACCATATGTGTTAGACTATATCGTTGTTTGGCATTTTATTTAAGAATTGTGCACCGTTGAATGGTTATATTTTCAACAACGTACTTGTTGTTTAATGCTTTGAGTTGCTAGCACCAAATTGACTTAGAAATTGACTTTTTGACCTTTATTTGGTGTAATTGTTAACAAGTACATATTGAATTTAGTGAATTGAATGGAACTGCTTGTTTATCACGATTTTTAAGTCAATATAATCACATCACAAGGTATTCGCTCCTTGTTAATGCTTTGCATTTGTTTGAGTTGACTTGACTTAATTCTTATAAAGACTTACCACTTTTTGTAGCAAGCACCTTCCCATGTGATTAGTTGATTATTCTTAAGGATGAAAAGGTAGTTCTCTTCAGCGTTGCATTGGTAATTGTTTGTTGTGCTATTTTATATCAATTTGCTCTTTCACTTGCACAACTGATGAGCGGATAATTTATACCCTTTTTGGCATTATTTTTACATAGTTTTTAGTATGATTTAGTTACTTTTCATTATATTTTTATTAGTTTTTATTCAAAAATCAAATTTCTGGAATTTACTATGAGTTTGTGTACTTTTCTGGGATTTCAGGTATTTTATGGCTGAAATTGAGGGACCTGAGCAAAAATCTGATTCAGAGGCTAAAAAAGGAATGTAGATGCTGTTGGATTTTGACCCTCCTGCACTCGAAGTGGATTTTCTGGAGCTACAAAAACCCAATTGGTGCACTCTCAATTGCGTTGGAAAGTAGACATCTTGGGCTTTCCAGCAATATATAATAGTTCATACTTTGCCTGAGATTTTATGGCCCAAACTCGCGTTCAAAGCCAGCCTAAAACTTTCTGGCATAAAACGCCAGAACTGGCATAATTCTTGGCATTAAACACCCATTTTGGCACCCAGGGTAGCGTTTGACTCCAACCTTGGGCATATGCACGTGAAAGCTTGAAAGCTCAGCCCAAACACGCACCAAGTGGGTCCCAAAACTGGATTTCTGCACTATCTACACTTAGTTACTTATTTTCTGTAAACCTAAGTTACTAGTTTCGTATAAAAACTACTTTTACAGATTCAGTTTACATATTATGACATTTTACACTTCATATTGTATCTTCTACAGCATGAGCCTCTAAACCCCATAGGTAGGGGTGAGGAACTCTGCTGTGTTTCAATGGATTAATGCAATTACTACTGTTTTCTATTCAATCACGCTTGATTCTATTCTAAGATACTCACTCGTACTTCAATATAGAGAATATGATGATTCGTGACACTCATCATTATCCTCAAACCTATGAACACGTACCTGACAACCACTCCCGTTCTATCTGAGTTCAACGTAGTCATTGGGCGACAGCTTGAGTGCGTATCTCTTGGGTTTCTAATCCACGGACCGAGTCCGGAGGTTAGAACCTTGGTGGTAGAGGCTAGAACCAATTGGCAGCATTCCTGGGATCTGGAAAGTCTAAACCTTGTCTGTGGTATTTCGAGTAGGATCTGGGAAGGGATGACTATGATGAGATTCAAACTCATGAATGTTGGGCGCAGTGACAGTGTGCAAAAGGATAAAGAGATCCTTTTCTGACACTAGTGAGAACCGACATATGATTAGCCGTGCGGTAGCTGTACCTGGTATTTTTCATCCGAGATGAGAAATCCGACAGTTGACTAGTCGTGCAAAGATCGTACCTGGTATTTTTCATCCGAGAGGATCATACAGCTTGCCATTGAAGGAAGCCATGCGTGTTTGGAGAAGAAGATAGTAGGAAAGCAGAGATTCAGATGACAGAGCATCTCCGGAACCTCAACCTATTCCTCATTACTGAATCACAAGTACCATTTATTTCATGTTATTTACTTTTCATAAACAAAATCAATTTTATCATTAATCTCCTGACTAAAATTTACAAAATAACCATAGCTTGCTTCAAGCCGACAATCTCCGTGGGATCGACCCTTATCCACGTAAGGTATTACTTGGACGACCTAGTGCACTTGCTGGTTAGTTGTGCAGAGTTGTGAAAAGTGAATCACAATTTCGTGCACCAAGTTTTTGGCGCCGTTGCCGGGGATTGTTCGAGTTTGGACAACTGACGGTTTATTTTGTTTCTTAGATTAGGAATAATTTATCTTTTTGGTTTAGAATCACTAAAATTGCGTCTTCTAATATTATTTTTGGTTAAAATTTCAAAATCCTTGTTTTCCTTTTTCTAGATTTTTTTTCCAAAATTTTCTATATAAATAAATAAAAACCAATAAACTAATAATTGAGTCTTGTGTTTGAGTTTAGTTTCATGTTTTAAGTTTGGTGTCAATTGCATGTTTTTATTTTTCTTCATATTTTTAATTATATGTTCCTTGTTCTTTCTTAATCTTCAAGTTGTTATTGTTTATTTTCCTTGTTTGATCTTTAGTTTTTCTTGTTTTGTGTCTTTCCTTGTTTTTCTTGTGCAATTTCGAATTATTAGTGTCCAAAGTATAAAAATTTATAAGTTTGGTGTCCTTTGTGTTTTTTTTCTCCTAAAGATTTCCAAAAAAATTGTTCTTAGTGTTCATCTTGACATTCAAAGTTTTCCTGTTTGTTTTCTTTGTTTTGATCTAAAAATTTTAAGTTTGGTGTCTTTTGGTGTTTACCTTCAAATTTTTGAAAATTACTCTTCCTAAAACTAAAATTTTTTATGTTTTATGTCTTTTACTTCTTTTTCTCTTTCCTCATTAAATTCAAAAAAAAATTATATCTTTTACTTTAATTACTCATCATTTTCGAATTACCTAGGTTGACTTAGTCAAAATTTTTTAAAATTTGGTAGTTTCTTGTTAGTCAAGTTAGAATTTCAATTTTAAAATATATCTTTTTAAATCTTTTTCAATTTTTTTTATATTTTTTGAAAATCCTTTATAAAATTTTTCAAAACCTTTTTCTTTTCTTATTTATAATTTTTGAATTACTTGTCCCATTTTATTGTTTTGATTGAAAAATTTTAAGTTTGGTGTTTCCTTGTTGAGAAAGTTTCAATCTTCAATTTTTAAAATCATATCTTTTTCAAATCTTTTTTTTACTTATTTATTTTTACAAGTATCTTTAATTTTAAGTCATATCTTTTTCAAAACTCCCTAACCACTTTCTCTCTCTCCAATTTTCGAAAACCATATCCAAATTTTTCAAATCTTTTTAATTAATTAGCCATTTTAGTATTCGAATTTTTTTATTTATTTTAATTTATTTTATTTTATTTCTTTTTCTTTTAGTTTTCGAAACTTATTTTCTAGTTTCCAATTATTTTATTTTATTTCCTTTTTATTCGATTTATCCTTAATTAAATTAAAAAAAACAAAAATATATTTTATTTGCAATCCACATTATCTCCCTTTCCTCATCATGGACCTAAGTGGAAATAAACAGTCCAGAAGGACTCTGGGGTCATATGCTAACCCCACTAATGCTACCTATGGGAGTAGTATCTATATACTCCCCATCAGAGCTAGCAGTTTTGAGCTAAATCCTCAGCTCATTATCATGGTGCAGTAAAATTGCCAGTATTCCGGTCTTCCATAGGAAGAACCTACTGAGTTTCTGGCACAGTTCCTACAAATTACTGACAAAGTACATGATAAGGAAGTAGATCAGGATGTCTATAGATTATTACTGTTTCCATTTTCTGTAAAAGATCAAGCTAAGAGGTGGTTAAATAACCAACCTACAGCAAGCATAAGAACATGGAAACAGTTGTCAGACAAATTTCTGAATTAGTATTTCCCTCCAAAAAGGATGACACAGCTAAGGCTGGACATCCAAGGCTTTAAACAAGAGGATAATGAATCTCTATATAATGCCTAGGAGAGGTACAGAGGGATGCTAAGGAAATGCCCCTCTGAAATGTTTTCAGAATAGGTGCAGTTAGACATCTTCTACTACAAGCTTACAAAAAAGGCCCAGATGTCTCTAGACCACTCAGCTCGTGGATCTATACACATGAGAAAGACAATTAAAGAGGCTCAAGAGCTCATTGATACAGTTGCTAGAAATCAATATCTATACTTAAGTAGTGGGTCCTCCATGAAAGAAGAAGCTAAAGCAGTATCCACTGAACTTAGTCCTCAAGAACATGTTGTTGAACTCAATCAGCAATTGCTTATTATAACAAAATAGTTCACAGAATTCAAAGAGATGCTGCAAGAAACCAAATATGCTAACCAGAATATGGAAAAACAATTAAATCAAATAAGACAACAGTTATCTAAATAGATAACAGAAGAATGCCAAGCTGTTCAATTAAAGAGTTGGAAGACATTGAATGTCTCAACTCAAGGCAGCAGAAAGCCAAGAAAGGAACAACTGAAAGAGGATAACTAAGCCATTGCCCAGTTGCCCTCTAAGGACATTAAGAGCCCAGACAGGAATGATTCTGGCGTTCAAACGCCAGAAAAGGGAGAAAAATTGGCGTTAAACGCCCAATGGGTAGCCAAATCTGGCGTTTAAACGCAAGAAAAGGGTGGCAATCTAGTGTTAAACGCCCAAAAAGCACCCAATCCTGGCGTTCAAATGCCAATAGGGGATTAGACACATGCAAGTGCTGATAACAACCTCCTTAGGCAGGTTTCTCCAACCCCTTCTACAGGAAATAAACCTGCAGCAACTAAGGTTGAAGAATATAAAGCTAAGAAGCCTTATCCTCAGAAACTCCGCCAAGCGGAACAGGATAAACAATTTGCCCACTTTGCAGACTATCTCAGGACTCTTAAAATAAATATTCTGTTTGTAGAAGCACTTGAGCAAATACCCTCTTATGCTAAGTTCATGAAAGAAATCTTAAGTCATAAGAAGGATTGGAGAGAAACTGAAAAAGTTTTCCTCACTAAAGAATGTTGTGTAGTCATTCTGAAAAGCTTACCAGAGAAGCTTAAAGATCCCGAAAGCTTTATAATACCATGCACATTAGAGGGTGCTTGTACCAAGGCAGCTCTATGTGATCTTGGAGCAAGTATCAACCTAATACCTGCATCCACTATCAAAATGCTTGGTTTGACTGATGAAATTAAACCAACCCGGATATGCCTCCAACTTGCTGATGGCTCCATTAAGATCCTATCAGGCGTAATTGAGGACATGATTGTCAATGTTGGGCCGTTTCCCTTTCCCACTGACTTTGAAGTGCTGGAAATGGAGGAGCACAAGAGTGCAACTCTCATTCTAGGAAGACCTTTCCTAACAATTGGACGAACCCTCATTGACGTCTAAAGAGGGGAGATAACCCTGAGAGTCAATGAGGATGAGTTCAAGTTGAATGCTGTCAAAGCCATGCAGCATCCAGACACACCAAAAGACTGCATGAGTGCTGATATTATTGACTCCCTGTGGAAGAAGTCAATATGACTGAGAGTATCGAATCAGAGCTAGAGGACATTTTTAAAGATGTTCAGCTTTATCTAGAGGAATCAGAGAAAATAGAAGAACCTCTAAAAACTCCTCAGGAAGAGGAGAAGCCTCCTAAACCTGAGTTCAAACCACTACCACCATCCCTGAAATATGCATTTCTAAGAGAAGATGACACTTTTCCAGTAATCATAAGCTCTACTTTAGAGCCACAAGAAGAGAAAGCACTAATTCAGGTGCTAAGTACACACAAGACAGCTCTTGGGTGGTCTATAAGTGATCTTAAGGGAATTAGCCTAGCCAGATGCATGCACAAGATCCTATTGAAGGATGATGCTAAGCCAATGGTTCAACCACAGAGGCGACTGAATCCAGCCATGAAGGAGGTGGTGCAAAAAGAGGTCACTAAGTTACTAGAGGTAGGGATTATTTATCCTATTTCTGATAGCCCATGAGTGAGCCCTGTCCAAGTTGTCCCCAAGAAGGGAGGCATGACAGTGGTTCATAATGAAAAGAATGAACTGGTTCCTACAAGAACAGTTACAGGGTAGCGTATATGTATTGACTACAGAAGACTCAATACAGCCACCAAAAAGGATCATTTTCCTTTACCATTCATAGACCAAATGCTAGAGAGACTAGCAGGTCATGAATACTACTACTTTTTGGATGGCTATTCAGATTACAACCAAATTGCAGAGAAAACAGCAATTCACATGTCCTTCTGGAGTATTTGCCTACAGAAGGATGCCATTTGGTCTGTGCAATGCACCTGCAACCTTTCAGAGGTGCACGCTCTCTATCTTCTCTGATATGGTGGAGAAATTTCTAGAAGTCTTCATGGATGACTTGTCAGTATTTGCAGACTCATTCAGCTCCTGTCTTGACCATCTAGCACTTGTTCTGAAAAGGTGCCAATAGACTAACCTGGTTTTAAAATGGAAAAAATATCACTTTACGGTGACCGAAGGAATTGTCCTTGGGCACAAAATTTCAAACAAGGGAATAGAGGTGGATCAAGCTAAGGTAGAGGAAATTCAAAAATTACCACCACCTGCCAATGTTAAGGCAATCAGAAGCTTTCTGGGGCATGCAGGATTCTATAGGAGGTTTATAAAGGATTTTTCAAAAGTTGCAAAACCTCTGAGCAATCTGCTAGCTGCTGACACACCATTTGTATTTGATACAGAGTGTCTGCAGGCGTTTGAGACTCTGAAAGCCAAACTGGTCACAGCACCAATCATTTTTGCACCAAACTAGACATTACCATTCGAACTAATGTGTGATGCCAGTGACCACGCCTTTGGTGCATTATTGGGACAGGGGCATAATAAGCTTCTGCACATCATTTACTATGCTAGTCGTGTTTTGAATGACGCACAGAAGAATTACACAACCACGGAAAAGGAGTTGCTTGCAGTGGTTTATGCCATTGATAAGTTCAGATCTTATTTAGTGGGATCAAAAGTGATTGTGTACACTGACCATGCTACTCTAAAATATCTCCTCACAAAGTAGAATTCAAAACCTAGACTCATAAGATGGGTGTTGCTTCTGCAAGAGTTTGATATAGAAATAAGAGACAGAAAAGGGACAAAGAACTAGGTAGCAGGGGCGTCCCTCCCTCCTACTGAGATCTCTGAAACCTTTTCGGATGAGCAACTCTTTACCATTCAGGAATTACCATGGTTTACAAACATTGCAAACTATAAAGCTGTGAGATTCATACCCAAAGAATACAGTAAGCAACAAATGAAAAAATTGATTTCTGATGCAAAGTACTACTTATGGGATGAACTATATCTCTTTAAGAGGTGTGCAGACGGAGTAATTCGCAGATGTGTGCCTAGAGAAGAGGCACAGAAGATCCTATGGCATTGCCATAGATCACAATATGGAGGACACTTTGGAGGTGAGCGAACAACCACAAAGGTTCTCCAATGTGGTTTCTACTGGCCTACTTTCTATAGAGACTCCCGAGAGTTTATACGTAACTGTGACAGTTACCAGAGATCTGGTAATCTGCCTCACGGTTATGCCATGCCTCAGCAAGGGATCCTAAAGATAGAGCTGTTTGATGTATAGGGTATTGACTTCATGGGGCCTTTCCCACCATCATACTCAAACACTTATATTCTAGTGGCAGTAGACTATGTATCTAAATGGGTAGAGGCAATTATAACACCCACTAATGATACTAAGACAGTGATGAAGTTCCTCTAGAAGCATATCTTCAGCAGGTTCGGTGTCCCTAGGATATTGATCAGTGATGGAGGCACTAATTTTTGCAATAAATAGCTTGACTCTGCTCTGGTCCGATATGGAACTAACCATAAAATGGCCACTCCATATCATCCACAGACAAATGGGCAGGCTGAAGTCTCAAATAGAGAACTTAAACAAATCCTGGAATGGACTGTAAGTACCCGTAGAAAGGATTGGGCAAGAAGTCTGGATGATGCTCTGTGGGCATACAGAACATCATTCAAGACTCCTATAGGGACCTCTCCATACCAGCTTGTGTATGGAAAAGCCTGTCATCTACCAGTGGAATTGGAACACAAGGCCTACTGGGAAACCAGGTTCCTATACCTTGATGCTAAGATAGCTGGAGAGAAAAGATTACTCCAGTTGAATGAGTTGGAGGAGTTCAGATTCAATACTTTCGAAAATGCTAAAATTTATAAAGAGAAAGCAAAAGGATGGCAAGACAAAAGGCTGTCATCTAGATTCTTTGAGACAGGACAGAAGGTCCAGCTGTTTAACACTAGGCTCAGATTATTCCCTTGGAAATTAAAATCTCGGTGGAGGGGACCATATATGATTACAAGTGTGTCACCATATGGTTATGTAGAGCTTTAAGATATTAATTCCGACAAAAAGTTCATTGTTAATGGACAGAGAATCAAACATTATCTTGAAGGCAATATTGAGCAAGAATGCTCAAAACTGAGACTAAATTAAAAAAAAGCTCAGTAAAAGTCCAGCTAAAGATAGTAAAGAAGCGCTTACTAGGAGGCAACCCAGCCATTTTAAAAAATTAGATGTTTATAACAATTATATAAGTTTATTTAATTTTGTTCCTAATGTTAGCTAATGCATTTTAGTGAATAAGTCAGGAAAATGGAGGTTCAAGATATAAAGCAGAGAAATCACAGAGAAAAAAGGCTCACTGGCATTAAAACGCCAATAAAGAGGCAATTTAGGCATTAAATGCCAGAATGGCTACCATTCTGGGCGATTAATGCCAGTAAAGGTATCATTCTGGGCGTTAAACGCCAGAATGGGCAGTATTTTGGGTGTTTAACGCCAGAAATGGCAGCATTCTGGGCGTTCAGAAAAATGCCCAGTGAAGAAGGAAGGCGTTAAACGCCCAAAATGGCAACCAGATGGGCGTTAAACGCCAGAACAGCTAGGGGAGAGGTAATTTCGTTTATAATTCAATTTTTTTCGAATTTTCATGTTTTAAATCAAAATTTTCTGCATCCAAACATTACAAACAATCATTTTTTAATTTCCATTCACAAAAATTTATAATCTTATAAATTCTTTTTAATTCTTTTTCAATTATTTTCAATTCTTTTTCAAAAACTCATTCATATTTCCAATTTCTTTTCAAATATTTTTAACTCATTCATATTATCTTTTATTTCTTAGATGCCTAAACAAAAATTCAGATCTAACTTCCTCATAACTTTTTCATATGTCTTAAATTTTAAAAACAATCTTCTCTTTTTCATATCATGTTTATCTTTTATCAATCATATCTTACAAATCATATCTTTTTCTAAAAATTTCGAACCCGTTCCCTCCCTCCCCTTTATTTATACATTCGGCCACCCCCTTCACTCCATCATTCGAATCCTTCTCTCCATCTATTCATCTTCTTTCTTTTTATTTTGCTTGAGGACAAGTGAATCTCTAAGTTTGGTGTGATTTTCGTGATCACTGAGCTAAAACAAACCAATCTCATGGCACCCAAAGGAAGACAAACCGCTTCAAGAGACAAGAAAGAAAGCAATCCAAAACCACATTGGATGCATGAGAACTTCTGCACCAAAGAACATGCAGACCATTATCTCAAAATTGTGTGTAGAAGAGCAGTGATCCCGAAAGTTAAGTTCAATCTAAAAGAAGATGAATACCTGGAGATCCAAGAGCAGATTCGAAACATCTGGGAAGTCCTGGCTAATCTTGAGATACATGTTGGAAGAAACATGTTCTCAAACTTCCTCAACTACAAGATGATCCAGAGTCCTTTAACAGGAGAATGGCCAAGGATAAAAGGCTAGATCAAGTTATAGAGGACATATGCATCCCTGGAACCAAGTGGATTACCAATTCAAAAGGTGTCCCTAACCATTTAAAGAGAGGAGATCTCAAGCCAGTTGCTAGAGGGTGGCTGGACTTCATTGGGCGTTCTATACTCCCAACCAGCAACCGATCTGAAGTCACTGTCAAGAGGGCAGTAATGATCCATTGCATTATGCTGGGAAAGGAGGTAGAGATTCATCAACTGATCCCTGTTGAGATTTACATGTTTGCAAACAAGGAATCCACTGAGGCCAAATTGCCCTACCCAAGCTTGATTAGTCTGCTATGTAAAGATGCGGGGGTAAAGATGGGTGTGGATGAATTTATCACAGTTGAACACCCAATCACCAAAAAAATTATGGATGGACCTCAACCTCATCAAGAGGGGGTGCATGAGCTCCTCCCAGAAATTCCTCAATTTGACTACTGGGCCCACTTAGAAGCATCTGTCACCAAGCTGCAAGAAGCTGTGAATCAACTCAAAGAAGAACAGCAAAATCAAAACAGCATGCTCTGCAAAATGCTCATAGAACAAGAGAAATAAGGGCGTGAGATACAGGAGCTAAAGCATCAAAAGCTGTCTCTTGAAGAGTTGGACGTCCCACAGATTGAAGGAGCACCTACCCCTCAAAATCAAGGTTGTTGAGTCCTAACTCTGTGATAACTTTTATTATTAGAAACCTATTTTAAGAGTTACATAAGCATTAGTATTAGAGTCATTTATTTTTATGTCTTTAATTTCCTTTCTTTTATTATTATTTGTCTGCTTTTATGTTTATTTTATGTCTTATTTTTATTCCATGATCAATAAAGTTTAAAGTCTATGTCTTAAAGCTATGAATGATTCCATGAATCCCTCACCTTTATTAAATGAACAATATTTTTAATTGCAAAAGAACAAGAAGTACATAATTTCGAAAATCATCTTGGAAATATTTTAATTATTTTGATGTGGTGGTAATACTTTTTGTTTTCTGAATGAATGCTTGAACAGTGCATATTTTTTATAGTGAAGTTTATGAATGCTAAAATTGTTGGCTCCTGAAAGAATAATGAAAAAAGGAGAAATTTTTTTGATAATCTAAAAAAGTAAAACAAAATTGATTTTTGAAGCAAGAAAAAGCAGTGAAAAGCTTGCAGAAAAAAAAAGAGAAAAAAAGTGGCAAAAAAAAATAAAGAAAAAGCAAGCAGAAAAAGCTACTAACCCTTTAAACTAAAAGGCAAGGGTAAAAAAGGATCCAAGGCTTTGAGCATTAATGGATAAGAGGGCCCAAAGGAATAAAATTCTGGCCTAAGCGGCTAAATCAAGTTGTCCTTAACCATGTGGTTGTCCTCTAATTGGGGATTCTAGCAAAGCTGAGTCACAATCTGAAAAGGTTCACCCAGTTATATGTCTGTGGCATTTATGTATCCGGTGGTAATACTGGAAAACAAAATGTTTAGGGTCATGGCCAAGACTCAAAAAGTAGTTGTGTTCAAGAATCAATGTACTGAACTAGGAGAATCAATGACACTATCTGAATTCTGAGTTCCTATGGATGCCAATCATTCTGAACTTCACAGGATAAAGTCAAATGCCAAAACTATTCAGAAGCAAGGAGTTACTAGTCCCGCTCATCTAATAGAAACTAATCTTCATTGATATTTTTGAAACTTATTGCATATTCTCTTCTTTTTATCTTATTTAGTTTTTAGTTGCTTGGGGACAAGCAACAATTTAAGTTTGGTGTTGTGATGAGCGGATAATTTATACCCTTTTTGGCATTGTTTTTACATAGTTTTTAGTATGATTTAGTTACTTTTCATTATATTTTTATTAGTTTTTATTCAAAAATTATATTTCTGAAATTTACTATGAGTTTGTGTTTTTTTTTGTCATTTCAGGTATTTTCTGGCTGAAATTGAGGGACTTGAGCAAAAATCTGATTCAGAGGCTGAAAAAGGACTGCAGATGCTATTGGATTCTGACCCTCCTGCACTCGAAGTGGTTTTTCTAGAGCTACAGAAGCCCATTTGGCACACTCTCAATTGCGTTGAAAATTAGACATCTTGGGCTTTTCAGAAATATATAATTGCCCATACTTTACCCGAAATTTGATGGCCCAAACGGGCGTTCAAAGCCAGCCTAAAACTTTCTGGCGTAAAATGCCAGAACTGGCATAATTCTTGGCGTTAAACGACCATTTTGGCACCCAGGGTGGCATTTAACTCCAACCTTGGACATATGCACGTGAAAGCTTGAAAGCTCAACCCAGAAACGCACCAAGTGGGTCCCAGAAGTATATTTCTGCACTATCTGCACTAAGTTACTCATTTTTTGTAAACCTAAGTTACTAGTTTAGTATAAAAACTACTTTTAAAGATTCAGTTTACATCTTATGACATTTTACACTTCATATTGTATCTTCTACAGCATGAGCCTCTAAACCCCATAGGTGAGGGTGAGGAGCTCTGCTGTGTTTCAATAGATTAATGCAATTACTACTGTTTTCTATTCAATCATGCTTGATTCTATTCTAAGATACTCACCCGTACTTCAATATAGAGAATATGATGATCCGTGACACTCATCATTATCCTCAAACCTATGAATGCGTGCCTAACAACCATTCCCGTTCTATCTGAGCTCAACGTAGTCATTGGGCGACAGCTTGAGTGCGTATCTCTTGGGTTTCTAATCCACGGACCGAGTCCGGAGGTTAGAACCTTCGTGGTAAAGGCTAGAACCAATTGGCAGCATTCTTGGGATCCTAAAAGTCTAAACCTTGTCTGTGGTATTCTGAGTAGGATCTGGGAAGGGATGACTGTGACGAGCTTCAAACTCACGAATGTTGGGCGCAGTGACAGTCTGCAAAAGGATAGAGAGATCCTATTCCGACGCTAGTGAGAACCGACAGATGATTAGCCGTGCGGTAGCTGTACCTGGTATTTTTTATCCGAGACGAGAAATCCGATAGTTGACTAGCCGTGCAGAGATCATACCTGGTATTTTTCATCCGAGAGGATCATACAGCTTGCCATTGAAGGAAGCCATGCGTGTTTGGAGAAGAAGACAGTAGGAAAGCAGAGATTCAGATGACAGAGCATCTCCGGAACCTCAACCTGTTCCTCATTACTGAATCACAAGTACCATTTATTTCATGTTATTTACTTTTCATATACAAAATCAATTTTATCATTAATCTCCTGACTAAGATTTACAAAATAACCATAACTTGCTTCAAGCCGACAATCTCCGTGGGATCAGCCCTTACTCACGTAAGGTATTACTTGGACGACCCAGTGCACTTGCTGGTTAGTCGTGCGGAGTTGTGAAAAGTGAATCAGAATTTCGTGCACCAACAACCTCAATATCCAATAATTCTACATTCAATTCACTCTTGTTGTAGTTGCCTAAGTTTGCTTATCCTTAATTAAGGCTCATTCATTGCTTGCATCTTAGGCCATTTAGTTGAGGAACTCATGCTTAGTTTTTCATTGTGTGGATGCCACTTTAACCGGCCATTGTGTGTATTCCACACCACTATACAACTTCCTCAATTAAATGCTTAATTGCTCCCTCCTTTACCTTTTTGTGCTACTTGCCCATGGGTTCTAATAATACTTTATTCATTCTTTTCGAAGACGAGACATAAAGGCAAGGAGCCGAGGGAGGAGGAGGACACTGAGGATGGAGATGCCAATAATGCGTTGGACATTGGTGATTTCCACACAACCCAAGCCCCCGCATCCGCCAACCGAAGGTGGAGCTCTTGAGAGCCATTCTCCCCGGATTGTGTTTGTGCACGGAGGACCGTGCAACGCTTAAGTGTGGGGAGGATTCACCATTTTGGGGCGTAAACTTTCTTTTCCCGAACATTTTCCACTTTATTTTTTGTTTTCTTTTATTATGTTACTTGTAGATATTTGGAGTGTTTTTTGATTGTTGCATTGCATTTTCTTCATACTTTATATCTATTTCATTTTGCATCTTTTGCATGATATATATTTTATAGATAGAAGTTGTGATTGGATGATGTGAATAGTATAGTACCTAGTTCAATCTTGTCCTAATTGTTCATGTTAGTTTTTGCATTGTTAAAAATTAGGAAGAGAACTAGGGAAGTTTTTGAAATTTCATCCATCACATCATATCATACATATAGGAAAAAACTTTGGTGAAAAATAATAAATTTTCAAGAATTTTGTTTCAAAGGCATTCTATTGAATTGATTGAGAAAATTGTTTTCAAACTTGCTTGAATGATTTCTTTATGGAATATAGAAGAGTAAAGAACAAATACCTTGTGAGTTTTTGAGCTATATTGAGTGGTTACATATTTTAACCACTAATTTTATTCACTGTGTGATATATCTCTTCTATGATTGTGATCTTAGTTTTGCTTGATTCTTCATTTCCAACGATTGATGTTTTGAATTGCATTTAGCATGATTGAGGCCATCTTTGCATAACTCACTCACCCATATGGACTACCCTTTTACATCTACCATTGTTAACCCCTTTGAGGCTTGTTGACCCCGTTGTTTGTAATATCACCACATTACAACCTTAAGCCAAAAATAATGAATTAACCTTGGATTGTATCCTTGATTAGCTTACGTTGAGGAATGTGTATCATTCAAGTGAGGGGGGATTCTGGGAAACATTGGTAGTGAATGAAAATATTTATTTTGGGTATTTTATTGAAAATTTTGGAAAATGGGTGCATTCATGTATGAGCTATTGAACTATATGCATAAAAAAATCCTGAAAAAGGGATGAAGGTTGTCCCTAAGAAAAGAAAAGTGAATAAGGAATGCATATGTGAATTTGAATGAAAGAGCATACATGAATGTTTGGAAAAAAGTGAGAAGGGGAAGCTAGGTTGCATATATTAGTGATTTGATTGATATAGGTTGAGTGTGATACTTAAACTAATCAATGATTCAATTTAATTTAGTCCACTTGACCATATCTATCCCACCTTGACCCTAACCCCAGTATAACCTTAATAAGTCCTCATGATAATTGCATTCATGCATCTATGGTTGTTGATTGTTAGATGAAAAATAAATCCTTGAAAGCATTATTAGAGGAGACTTGAGTGAATTGACCCTAAACACTGAGCGTTGAGAGTGTATACATACCTAGTGAGGGTTCAATTACTCAACTATATGTTTCCATAACTCTTATTATGTATTCTTGCAAGTTGCTTCATTTTGATGTCTTGAATCAATTCTTTAGATTTTGGTTGCAATGGATTATCTCCTCGCTTTGCCCTGTTTATCTATACTTGCTTGGGAATTTGTTTGTTTGTTTTCACCAAACCAATAGGATACTATAGATAGATACATAAGCATATATAGTAAATAGTATACTTGCATGCATTTAGATAGTTGCATTTAATAAGTTAATTACCCCTTTTGATCATTTTCCTTGTTGGTTTAGCATGAGAACATGCTATTGTTTAAGTGTGGGGGAATTGATGAGTCCATATTTGATGGTATATTTTGACTCAATTTGAATGGATTCTACACATGAGCTCACACTTAAACACCAAAATAGCATACTTTTGTGTTTTATCCCCAATTTGATCCTAAATGTGAAAACATGCAATTTTGTGCTTGAAATAAGCAATTTAATTCCACTCTTATTCCATTTGATGCCATGAAATGTTCGTTGAGTGATTTCAGGTCTTAGAGGCAATAATGGATAGCCAAAAGTGGAAGAAAGCATGTACAAGAGAGAAAACATAAAGAAAACAAGGAAAAGCACATACAGCAAGGTGTGCGTGCGTACGCACAAGATCGATTCAGCCAAGTGTGCAGACGCACAAGCCAGCGTGCGTACGCACAAGGGAAATTTGCATGTGTGCGTGTGCACAAGTACCTGTGCGTACGCACAGGAGGAAATTCAGCCAAGTGTGCAGACGCACGCATCTGTGCATCCGCACAGGTCCCTGCACATGATTTCATTAATGAAACGCGTGCTGTGCATTTTCTGAGGGCTTTTAGCCCAATTTTGAAGGCTTAGAGCTGAATTTGGATGCTATATGAAGGAGATATCAACACACATGAAGGCATGAGGACTTGGACTTTATTTTCCATAGTTTCATATAGTAGGAGTAGGAGTAGGAGTAGAGTAGAATTTCTCTACTAGGGTTTATGAAATTTTTATGTAGCATTTTATAGCAAGCCTTTATCTTGGATGTTGATCAACTCTTTTGTAAGCGCTCTTTAATTTCTCTTTATTTTCAATTCCTCTTGGTTCAAGTGCTTTGTTTATATATCCAATTTTGTGTTACTTGGAGTTTTGATTGATGAATTAAATGTTTCATGCTTTCTTTATGCTTATTTGGATGTTTATTGTTGATAGCTTGGTTATAGTTTTCATTTCCCTTTACAATTTCCCATGCTTTACTTTCATGTACTCAAGGTGTTTGTGAAAATCCCAACCTTAGAATTTGAGTAGATTTTCCCACCTTGGCTTGTGGGTTGAGTTCCTAAGATACTAGAGTCATAATGTCTGACATTTAGTGGTAATTCTTGAGTAGTTAGTTGACTTTTGTTTCCATTAACGCTAGCCTTTTATCAACTAGTTTGGTAAGTTGGCTAGGACTTATGGATTAAGATCAATTATGCTTGCTTGACTTACTCCTCGATGGTTGGGGTTGACTAGGCGAGATTGAGTCATGATAATTACCATAGTTGTGGTTATGGCGATGATAGGATTCCTTGGATCCTCATTCCCAAGTCAAGGCTTTTATTGCATTTATAGCATTTTCACTAGTTTTGATCTCACTTACTTCTTACTTGCATTAATTGATAATTTTGCTCATTCCTTAGTTCTTTTATTGTTTAGTTCTTTTAATCTTTCATTCTTTAATTGCAAAACCCCTTTTTGCCTCCACAACCGAAAGAGAAACATTCCAATTGCGTCCTACGAAAAACGACCCGAGGTTGAAGTACTCTTGATCTCGGTTATTTCGTATTGAATTTATTATTTGATCTTGGGAATTAATTGTTGGTCTAGACTGTTGATGTGTATTTTTTGGAAAATGAATTCCAAACACACAAATCTAACCGGCAAGTGTACCGGGTCGCATCAAGTAATAATAACTCACGTGAGTGAGGTCGATCCCACAGGGATTGAAGGATTGAGCAATTTTAGTTTAGTGGTTGATTTAGTCAAGCGAATCAAGATTTGGTTGAGTGATTTGTAATTGACTGAAACTAAATTGCATGAAAATTAAAGGGAGAGGGGTAGATTGCAGAAAATTTAAGAGCAAGGAAAGTAAATAAGCTAAATCTTAAAGAACAAGTAATGTAAATTGCAGAAACTTAGATTGCAAGAAATGTAAATGGCTGAATCTTAAAGTGCAAGAAATGTAAATTACTTGAATTATAAATGGAATTGGGAAGTGGATTTGCAGGAATTTAACAAGGAAAAATAAAATTCAACAAACAGAAATGTAAAAGATGGATTCAATTAAAGCGGATCTCAAATGACAATGAAAATAAGCTTGGTGTAGCAACGAAACAAAGAAATTGAAATTGAAAGATGTAGATCTCAGGACTCAAGAGACTAGGTAACCAAGGCTAGATCTCAATGCCTTCCTAGATCCAAATTGAGAATTCAATTGCAAGAAAAGTAAAGATCCAGCAGTAGAAAAAAAGAAGTGAAATCGTAAATTCTCAATGATGCAGTAAAACAAAATAGAGAGAGATCTCAAGATGAGATTGAGACAGAATTTTCTCAATTCTTCAACCCAAGATTCAAGACAAGTGTAAATGAAATTGAAAACAAGAAAACTAAGAGGAAGAGAATTCAATTCTCCTTGCCCAAGACTCAGAATCTCAAAATAACTTCTAACCAAAAGCTCTCCCAAAATCACTCAGCAAAACTAAGAAAAAGCTCTCTAAAAACTTAAATTCTGAGCTATTTATACACTCTCTTCAAATGATCTTCAAGCCTTGAATTGGGCCTTTGCTCTTGATGGAATTGGGTTGACAAAAGCCTCTGTTGATTGCTCTTGGAGTTAGAGAGAAACCCACTTGTGAACCGGGCCATGAACCATTAAAGCTTGAGTCAAAGTTTGAGGCAAACTTTGACTCAAGCTTTTCATATCAGCTTGCCTCCCTTTGCTATCATCCATGTTTGAGCCAAAGTTTGAGGTCAAACTTTGAGCCAAACGTGGATCCTCCCTTGCATGCCTCTTGGCCAACGTTTGCCTAAAAGCTTGAGGCAAATGTTGGCGCAAGCTTTTGCTCCCTGGGTGTGTTTGTTGTGGCGCCAACGTTTGCCTAAAAGCTTGAGGTCAAATGTTGGCGCAAGCTTTTGCTCCCTGGGTATGTTTGTTGTGGCACCAACGTTTGCCTAAAAGCTTGAGGTCAAACATTGGCGCAAGCTTTTGCTCCCTCCAGGGTGTAGTCAAGCTCCTCCTAAAGTTTGAGCTAAAGTTTGAGGCAAGCTTTGGCTCAAGCTTTTTGTTTTCTCTTGCTCTTTGCCATTCCTTCTTTCTTCAACCTTCTTCAAAGCTCTTTTCACCTATCATCAATCAATCAAAGACATCAAAGCTATGCTCAAAATCATGAGATTGTTATTCTTTCATAATATATGACAATTATAACACAAAATCTCATGAAAATGCATTAATTTATCCATGGTTGATTGAATCAAAGGAAACATGAAATTCTACCCAATTGGCTTACTTATGGCTCAAGAAAATGCATAAAATCTATTGAAAACAAAAGAAAAAGGCTAGTGAAACTAGGCTAAGATGACTTGTCATCACAACACCAAACTTAAAGCTTGCTTGTCCCCAAGCAAGAAAAGGATTATGCTCAAAGGTTCTTTTAACTAGAATGGATTTGAAGAAATACATGTACTGTCCTGTGAGTGAAGTGATTAAGAAACAGTGGGGTGAACTCTAAATTATATGCTCATGCAAGGGCTTCAGTGCTTACTAGTCCCTACATCTTGGAAGTCTTAGGTCTTAGGACTTTTATCCAAATGATATCATGGAGATCTCTCTATAGGTAATCACCTTGAAGCAGCTTATAGTTCTTGTGCTTTGGCCTTGACTCTAAGTGTCATGTCTCAAAGCGGCTCTTTAGATAAGCTTTCAATCAATACTCCTAAACCAGTTGGTTTTAAGGTATTAGGTGTTAAAGCACCCCTAAGGATTTACTTACTCAAGCCTCTCTCTTTGACACAATTCGACCACAAGCATTTACTAGGATAACAACTCTTTGAGTTCTTGTTTCTTTCTTCTTTTCTGCCTAGTAATTGATGCTCAGAGCTTTGGGCCATGTTCTTTTTGTTTTTGTATTTTCTTTATTTTCTTTTGTTTTGTTTGCTGCTTCTTAGATCAATAAATGTTTGAGAATCTCCACAACACTTCTTTGAACTCTATGTCCCGCCTATGAGCTCCTATGCAAGTTTTCATAAGCATGCAACCTCAATACATATTCATACAACTAGAACCACCACTTCTCCTAATTTTTTGCTTGCCTCAAAATTGTTTAATTCCTCAATTCTTCTTTTCAAAGAACTTTCATGTGATTCATTTTTGAAATATTGAGTGCAAACAAGTTTTGGAGAGTATAGTGTTGTAAATGATCAAGCATCTTGATTATTGAATTGTAGAAAAACTATACTAGACAGAAGGACAAATAGGGGTATAATATCACTTTCAATCACAGCAATATCTGATAATGAACAATACAACCTTTTGGAGTTTACTTGCTGTCCTCTTCCTCATCATCATTGCTGGTCTTCACATTCCTCTTTCACCTCTTTGATTGATGATGCTAAATCTTCCCAAAAGTTTGTATGGTACTCTGCACTGATATTGAAAGTTGCTTGTTCCCCAAGCACTTAGAAACAATGGTTAGCGTGCATGATTTATTTGTGGCCCTTTGAACTTACTTTGGTGTGGGAACACCAAACTTAGTACCTTGCCAATGGTTCTCATGCATCAGATTAACCATGTGTGAAATTCTTTTTTTCTTTTTCAAAAGCAATACAACTGAAAACTTAGGAAACAGCAGAATAGTTAACTAGTTTATCTAAATGCTTGAAGCTAGCATTATGCAGAAGGTGAGAATATGTTTTATGATGGGATTTTGGTGGAACACCAAACTTAGAATCCTTCATTCTCCCTTATATTGTTTTGGTGTGCAACACCAAACTTAGCTTCTTGCAATATAGATAAAGCTAATTAACCTTTTTATTAAAATAGCTATAAAAAGAAAACTACCTCAGGTTGGGTTGCCTCCCAACAAAGCGCTTCTTTATTGTCACTAGCTTGACATCTTTCATCTTCTGATCATGGAAGCTGAGGCTTCTGTTGCCTTTGGTTTCCTCCTCTTACTGTGGGCTTCCTTTCCTCTGTTTCTTTTTGTGGAATTCCTCTGTGGTGTCTTTCTTTGATGATTATTTCCTTTTCCATAGCCTTCTCACTTTCCTCCATAACTGCTTTCCCTTTCAACCCAGCAGCTTTTTCGCTGTTCTTTGGGTCATCTTCAGTGGCCCTTAGGGATATATTTGCCCTCCTCTCGCCCATTTCTGCAAGGTGCTTAGCCAGTTGTTCCATTTGCCTCTCAATTCTTCTGAGTGAGGCTTCTTGGTTCCTGCTTATCATCTCTTGATTTTTCCTTATTTCTTCCTGCTCTATTGTTGTTATTTCTTGAACTTTCATGAACCTCTCCATCATCATTTCTAGAACATAAAGTCTTTGGAAGTTTAGAATTGGTCGTGGCTGTGTCAATGGTGGTGGTTGAAGAGAGTCATTTTGGGCGAGTGGTGAGGTAGGATGGGGTTGGAAGTGTGTGTATTGGGGTAGTGCATGATGATTGTTGTTGTGGGGGTGGTTTTTATGCTGGTTTTTGAAGTTGGGATTGTTGCAGTTGAAGTCCCTTGGTCTTTGATTTTGGTTTTCAACCCCCTCCAGTTGGACTGAGTTCTCCAGGGTGGGCTATACACATCATTCTGAGACCTGTGTTGGAATATGCTAGAGGAACTGTTTGGAGAATGTGATTGCTCATAACTTTGTTGCTCATGGTTAATTGCTCCAAAACCTTGTTCAGCTTGATTCCACCCGTAAGAGTTTTGAATTAGGTTGTATGCATGTACTACAGTAGTTCTCAGCTTATTGATTTTTCTGACCATCATGTCTAGTTGTAGAGTCTGCTGATGTATCTGCTTGTTTTGGTTCATGACTGCACGAATACCTTCAATTTCCTTCTCTTGTGTGAATGGTTGCAATCCTGCCTCTGGTTTAATAGTTCTCTGAGGTGGCTTCAACTTGACTAGGAGTTCACTCATTAGTTCTTCCCATCCGATGATGCTTCCTTGTGGGAAAGCTTCAAACCATTGAGCAACATCGTTCATGGTGATGAGTGGGTGCTCCAAATTGTGGGTTGCATTATCATCTAAGGTGGGGATATTACTCCCCTGCTTACTGGAATTCGCTGAGTTCCCCTCCATGATCTGCACAATCACAAACTGTCCAAATGAAGATTGAATATATTCATGCCCAATATGTGATCAGAAAATTTGCTGACACAATGTATCAAACAGTTGATAGGCTTGAAAGATTAATAAAAGAAAATTTCTTCTCTCGTATATTCAACAAGCAAAAGCATAAGAATCACACAAAGCCAAAGAAACCAGGAGAACTTCAATCTATTGCTAGAATGAAGTTTTAGTTAGCTTAAGCAAAAATTCAAACAGTTAGTGGGTTAGTCAAAAATTAAAGAAACAGAAAAGAAAAAGTGCTTGATCTAGATCTCCACTGCACTTAATCATTGTCAATCTATTTCAATCCCCGGCAATGGCGCCAAAAACTTGATGTGTATTTTTGGAAATCGAATTCCAAACACACAAATCTAACCGGCAAGTGTACCGGGTCGCATCAAGTAATAATAACTCACGTGAGTGAGGTCGATCCAACAGGGATTGAAGGATTGAGCAATTTTAGTTTAGTGGTTAATTTAGTCAAGCGAATCAAGATTTGGTTGAGTGATTTGTAATTGACTGAAACTAAATTGCATGAAAATTAAAGGGAGAGGGGTAGATTGCAGAAAATTTAAGAGCAAAGAAAGTGAATAAGCTAAATCTTAAAGAACAAGTAATGTAAATTGCAGAAACTTAGATTGCAAGAAATGTAAATGGCTAAATCTTAAAGTGCAAGAAGTGTAAATTACTTGAATTATAAAGGGAATTGGGAAGTGGATTTGCAGGAATTTAACAAGGAAAAGTAAAATTCAACAAATAGAAATGTAAAAGATGGATTCAATTAAACCGGATCTCAAATGACAATGAAAATAAGCTTGGTGTAGCAACGAAACAAGGAAATTGAAATTGAAAGATGTAGATCTCAGGACTCAAGAGACTAGGTAACCAAGGCTAGATCTCAATGCCTTCCTAGATCCAAATTTAGAATTCAATTGCAAGAAAAGTAAAGATCCAGTAGTAGAAAAAAAGAAGTGAAATCGCAAATTCTCAATGATGCAGTAAATCAAAACAGAGAGAGATCTCAAGATGAGATTGAGACAGAATTTCCTCAATTCTTCAACCCAAGATTCAAGATAAGTGTAAATGAAATTGAAAACAAGAAAACTAAGAGGAAGAGAATTCAATTCTCCTTCCCCAAGACTCAGAATCTCAAAATAACTTCTAACCAAAAGCTCTCCCAAAATCACTCAGCAAAACTAAAACGGAAAAAGCTCTCTGAAAACTTAAATTCTGAGCTATTTATACACTCTCTTCAAATGATCTTCAAGCCTTAAATTGGGCCTTTGCTCTTGATGAAATTGGGTTGACAAAAGCCTCTGTTGATTGCTCTTGGAGTTGGAGAGAAACACCCTTTTGAACCGGGACATGAACCATTAAAGCTTGAGTCAAAGTTTGAGGCAAACTTTGACTCAAGCTTTTCATATCAGCTTGCCTTCCTTTGCTGTCATCCACGTTTGAGCCAAAGTTTGAGGTCAAACTTTGAGCCAAACGTGGATCTTCCCTTGCATGCCTCTTGGCCAACGTTTGCCTAAAAGCTTGAGGCTAACGTTGGCGCAAGCTTTTGCTCCCTAGGTGTGTTTGTTGTGGCGCCAACTTTTGCCTAAAAGCTTGAGGTCAAACGTTGGCGCAAGCTTTTGCTCCCTGGGTGTGTTTGTTGTGGCGCCAACGTTTGCCTAAAAGCTTGAGGTCAAACGTTGGTGCAAGCTTTTGCTCCCTCTAGGGTGTAGTCAAGCTCCTCCTAAAGTTTGAGCGAAAGTTTAAGGCAAGCTTTGGCTCAAGCTTTTTATTCTCTCTTGCTCTTTGCCATTCCTTCTTTCTTCAACCTTCTTCAAAGCTCTTTTCACCTATCATCAATCAATCAAAGACATCAAAGCTATGCTCAAAATCATGAGATTGTTATTCTTTCATAATATATGACAATTATAACACAAAATCTCATGAAAATGCATTAATTTATCCATGGTTGATTGAATCAAAGGAAACATAAAATTCTACCCAATTGGCTTACTTATGGCTCAAGAAAATGCATAAAATCTATTGAAAACAAAAGAAAAAGGCTAGTGAAACTAGGCTAAGATGACTTGTCATCACAACACCAAACTTAAAGCTTGCTTGTCCCCAAGCAAGAAAAGGATTATGCTCAAAGGTTCTTTTAACTAGAATGGATTTGAAGAATTACATGTACTGTCCTGTGAGTGAAGTGATTAAGAAACAGTGGGGTGAACTCTAAATTATATGCTCATGCAAGGGCTTCAGTGCTTACTAGTCCCTACATCTTGGAAGTCTTAGGTCTTAGGACTTTTATCCAAATGATATCATGGAGATCTCTCTATAGGTAATCACCTTGAAGCAGCTTATAGTTCTTGAGGTGCGTTCTGAGTGTTGACAGCTGAAACTTGCATTCCACTCAACTATTGAGTAAGTAGATTTATTTGCTGAGACATAAGCTTGTTCTGAGCAAGAAGAGCATTAACAGCTTCTACTTCCAACACGCCTCTCTTCTGAGAGGTCTCAGAGTGCAAAGGATTTCTGTTGGAGGAATATAAGTATTGGTTGTTAGCAACCAACTCAATAAACTCAATAGTCTCCCCTAGTGTCTTTTTCATGTGCAAAGAACCACCTGCAGAATTATCCAAGTGCATCTTGGACATTTCACATAAACCCTCATAAAAGACATCTAGCTGAGTCCATCTAGAGAACATGTCCGGAGGGCATTGCCTAGTCAGTAGCTTGAATCTCTCCCAAGCTTCATAAAGGGTCACACCCTCTTTCTGTCTGAAAGTCTGAACCCCCATGATGAATCCACATTTTATGGTATTTATTTGCTCTATTTGGGTGGATTTCATTGACTTTTCTTGCACTTATCCATTGAAATAGCATATTTTTCTGAATTCTTTCCTAATTGGGCTTAATTGTGAAAAATATGCTTTTCATACTTAAATTGCCAATTTTAATTCACTTTTCTCCCATTCGATGCCTTGATATATTTGCTTGAGTGATTTAAGATTTTGAAGGCAAGAATGGCTTGAGAAAGTGGAAGGAAAGCATACAAAGTGGAAGAGTTCAAGAGATGAAGGATTTGGAAAGCTGTCCATTGATAAACCCAAATTTTGTGGTTTATATTATGTAGAATTTGGGAGGTTTTATCAGTATTTCTCACACTTATTCACAAGAAATTCATGGTTTTGTATTCACTTCCTAATATTGCTCCATGATGAAAAACATGCTTGTTTTGCTTTAAAATTGCCATACTTTAATCCTCTTCTATTGCCATTTGATGCCGTGATGTATTTGTTGAGTGATTTCAGGAATTATAGGGTAGGAATGGCCTAGAAGAGAGAAAGGAAGCATGTACAAAAGGGAGGAACATGAAGATTTAAGTTTTTTTGGGAAAAGCAGCATTGGCGCGCACGCGCATTCCACGCGCACGCGTGGATGAAGATGGCTGGAAGCGGAGCGCAAGGATGGATGCATCCGCATGGATCAGAAGATTCCTATCGACGCGCACACGTGGATCACAAAAGTAATCGGCGCGCACGCACGCATGGCGCGCACGCGCGGGAAGCTGCACGTGACCTTATTAAAGGAAATCGTGCCTGGCGATTTCTGAGGCTCCTGAGGCCCAATTTCAAGCTGTTTCTGCATGGAAAAGACCCAAGGATGCTAGGGGAAAAGGGGGGATCATTCTTTTTACACTAAGACACAATTTTAGCTAGTTTTTGGTTCTTTTGTTCTTCTAGAGAGAGAAACCCTTGTTCCTCTCTAGATCTAGTTTTAATTTGATCTTCCCTTATTGAATTGTGAATTGGATTTTGTTAATTACTAGTTTTGATAGTCAAATTTGAATTCCTTAGTATAATTTTGCTTAGATCTTGTGTTATTTTTATGAATTCTTGTCAATTGTCATTTTATACCCATTTTATGAATGTTCTGAATCTTGAGTTGTTGATGTTGCATTGATGATTTCTATGATTAATTGTATTATTTGGATGATTGTATGTTGATAATTGTTAGTGGGTACTTGTTGATTTCAATTTAATTGCTATTTTGAACATGTCTTTTGTTAATGCTTACCAAGTGTTTGATGAATTGTTTACCTTGATTATGGAGTAGTTCTTTTCACTCTTGGCCTAGGCTAAGGGAATTGGGTAAACTTGAGTCATTGGGTCTAATGGATTTGATGATTTGGGAGCCCTTAGTGGTCAATTTGATAACCATTGATGCTAACCTTCTATTAAGTCAATTAGTAGTGAGGTTAGAACTTATGGATTGATGTTGACCAAACCATTTGACGTACTTCAAGTATAGAAGTAGACTTAATGAGTTTGGTTCCTCATAATTATCAAGATATGGTTATTAGACAAGGATGGTGACCCCAATTCCCATGCCTAGCCAAGAATTGCTTTTATTATTCATATTTGAAAACCCAAAATTCTTAATTATTGCCTTAGTTATAGTTGCTTGTTTAGTTTAGAATAGAATTATATTGGGTGTTACTTGTTAGTTTGGAATTGCTCATGTATTGCTTAGTTGTTTGAATTAATTTCTTGCATTTTAAGATTGCTTGATTGTTAAGATTCCCATTTTATTTTCTTGCTCATGACTTGCAACCCCAGAATTCTAACCAATATTGAAGCACATGTTTGCCCATTCCTTGTGAGACGACCCGAGGTTTGAATACTTCGGTTATTTCTATTGGGGTTGAACTTGTGACAACCAAATCCCTCTCTAAATTTGATCCTCGAGGCTTGTTGTTGGTAGAGCTATACTTGCAACGCAACTTTATTGAGAAAATCTTTACCAACAATAGTTCCTTGACAACCATCAAAATTTTGGCACCGTTGCTGGGGAATGGTTGCAACATATGCCTTGATATTGGTTATGTGAATATGTGAATATTGTAGATAGTTTAATTGCTTTCAATACTTAGCTATAGTTTAGAATTCTTTTACTTTTCTGCTATGACTCTCAAGTTTGATGAAATTCTAGCTTAGCCGATTTTGATCCCGAGATTGAAAGAACTTTGTTACATACTCGGCAAGCTAGACGGCGGTTGGACTATACGGCTAGTACTTCGGCCTCTCTTGAGGAACATACCGAATCACTAGGCAGTACCGAGAGTGACTTGGAGTCCGCTACTTCCTATTCTTCTGTTGGCACTAATAATACATCTTTACATCCTACAGGAGAGCCACACATGACGGAGCCACGGCGGATCACTTTGCATGAGCAAGGAGCTCCGGACATCATACTTCAACCGTTGCAAGCAAGGTATCCTAACCTTGATCCAAACTTTAAATTGAAGAGTAGCTTGATAAATCTACTTCCTAAGTATCATGGGTTGCCGGGTCAAGACCCCATCCGACATCTAAAGGATTTTCAAGTTGCTTGTTCTACGACTCAAAGGCATGGAGCCGATGAGGTGGCTATCATGGTTTTTGCCTTCCCTTTTTCTCTTGAAAGGCAAGCAAAAACATGGTTTTATTCGCTACCGGATGAGATTGTGACTAATTGGGATTTCTTGAGAAGAGAGTTTCTAGATAAATTCTTCCCACCGAAAAAGACCGACTACATCCGGAAGGAGATTTTGGGCATAATGCAAAGAGACCAAGAGAGTTTGTATGAGTATTGGTCTTAGTTCAAGAGGCTATTGGAATCTTGTCCACACCATGGAATGAACACTCACTTGCTCATTAGCTACTTCACCGGAGGTCTTTGTGTGGAAGATAGAAGACTGCTTACCGCCTCTAGCGATGGTTCCCTTTCGAAAAATAAGACGGAGGGAGAAGCTTGGAATTTGATAAAGGATGTTGCTAAAGCTACACAACATACAAGGGTGAGAAGTAATCCTCTTAAGGGTGTGGTAGAACCATCCCCTTCCGAATCAAGTCTAACCAAAGCACTTGGAGATATGACTACCATCCTTACCCAAATACAAAAAGATCAAAAGGAATACTACTCCATCCAAGCCATCCAAGCCCCACCTCCGGTTGCTCAACTTGAAGGCCCTCCTAGGATTTGTGGTTTGTGCTCTAACACCACACATTACACCGATCAATGCCATTAAATCCAAGAGGAACATGCTCTTGTAGTAGCCAATGTGAATTATAACAACCGTCTACCCTATCCTTCTCAAGGCCAAAATAATTACCCTCAAGGTGGTAATCAACATCAATAGTGGAGAGATAATGCACAAGGAAGCAATCAAAACCAAAGATGGAATAACTCTTCTTCTCATCACAACAATAACCAATCTTCATCCCAATACCACCATAACAACACCAACTACCAAGCCAACCAAAACCAAAACAACTACACCAAGTACCAAGCACTACACCATAGACAACAATCCAACCAAACTCCTCCATCTTCCAACAATCAAGTTGATAAGCTTAGAGCCGCCATGGAGAAACGAGATGAGAGCAACAAGGCTCAATTTGATGCCTTGGGCGCTCAATTGGCTAACCTCACCAACATGCTTTCAAAGATGACCATGCCAAAATAACCATCAACTCCCAACAACAACACTAACCAACCCTCAAGCTCTTCTAACCTTCCATCCCAACCCCAACCAAACCCAAAGGGCGGTTTCAACGCCATCACTCTACGGTCAGGGACTACGTTGGAGGAGATACCTCCAAGGGTCATGGGAGACATTCATGAGGAAGAAGTGGTTGTTGAAGCTCCACATGAAGAAGAGGTGGTAGACAAAAGGCATGAGGAAGAAGGAGTAAATCTCAAGGAACCCAAGAGAAAAGCTATAGTGGATGAGTCCATTCCTATTCCATTCCCTTCCATGGTGAAGAAGGCAAAGAAAACACCAGAGTTTGATTTGCACATGCTTCAAGTGTTCAAGAAGGTTGAGGTAACCATACCCCTTCTTGATGCTATTCAACAAATTCCAAAGTATGCAAAATTTTTGAAAGACTTGTGTACACACAAAGATAGGATAGGAGAATTGGAGACATTATCCTTGGGTAGTTCAATTTCTTCCTTGATAGAACCTATTCCAAAGAAATGTTGTGACCCTGGACCCTGTTTGGTGTTTTGTTGTATTGGTGGACGCACTTTTCATGATTTTATGTGTGACTTGGGAGCTTGTGTAAGCATCATGCCACTTTCTATCTATGTGCGGTTGAATTTAGCTACATTAAAGAAGTCGGCGGCGAGGTTTGCCTTAGCCGATAAAAGTGTGATCACGGTGATGGGAATAGCAGAAGATGTACTTGTGGCGATCAAGGATTTGGTTTTTCTGGTTGACTTTTACATCCTTGAAATGCCTCCAACAGAAAATAGAAACTCCTCTTCCGTTCTACTTGGTAGACCCTTCCTCAAGACCTCTAAATTTAAGTTAGATGCCTTCACCGGCACATATTCCTTTGAGGTTGGAGACAAGACTATCAAGTTCAATTTAGAAGAAGCCATGAAACACCCTCCTGAAGAACATTCCGTGCTCCGATGTGATGTAATTGATGAAGTGGTAGCGGAAGTGCAAGAAGAAGACCACAACAAGTTATACTACCCTATTGTTGAGGAGACGAATGACCAAGAGGATGAACATAAGAAAATTGTCAAGAATGAACTCCATGAGATTGATGAAAAGGAACCTCAACTTGAGGTAAAAAGTGAAGTGAAGCTCCTTCCATCTCATTTGAGGTATGCTTTCTTAGAGGACAATCAAAGGTTTTCAGTCATTATTGCTAGTGAGCTTTCAAGTGAAGAAGAAGAAAAGCTCCTAGGTGTTCTAAGAAAGTACAAGAAAGCAATAGGATGGAGCCTAGCGGATATTGTGGGAATTGACCCCCGCAAGTGCATGCATAGGATATTTTTCCAAGATGGAGCTAGGCCGGTTAGGCAACTGCAAAGGAGGCTCAATCCAACCATCCTCGATGTAGTGAAGAAATAGGTCACCAGATTACTAGATGCGGATATCATATACCCCATCTCCGACAGTGAGTGGGTGAGCCCGATCCAGGTTGTTCCCAAGAAGTCGGGCATCACAACGGTCAAGAAGGACGACGGTGAAATGGTCACTAAAAGAATACAAAATGCGTGGCGAGTATGTATTGATTACAGAAGATTGAACGCCGCTACACGGAAGGACCATTACCCCTTGCCCTTCATCGATCAGATGTTAGACCGTTTGGCAGGTAAATCTCACTACTACTTTCTTGATGGATTTATTGGCTACTTCCAGATTCATATTGCTCCTGAAGATCAGGAGAATACCATGTTTACTTGTCCGTTTGGCACCTTTGCCTATAAAAGGATCCCATTTGGACTATGTAATGCACCCGCTACTTTTCAGCGGTGCATGACGAGTGTCTTCCCCGATCTAATGGAGAATTGTCTGGAAGTCTTTATGGATGACTTCAGCGGTTATGGTACTTCATTTGATTGTTGCTTGGAGAACTTGGCCAAGGTCTTAGCTAGATGTGTTGACACTAACCTTGTCTTAAATTTTGAAAAATGCCACTTCATGGTACGACAAGGTATAGTGTTAGGACATGTAGTATCTCATGAAGGCATTTCTGTAGACCCAGCCAAGGTCGATGTTATCACCACTTTACCTCACCCCTCATCTGTGAGGGAGGTCCGCTCGTTTTTGGGACATGCAGGATTCTATAGGCGCTTTATCAAGGATTTCAGCAAGATTGTTTTGCCATTGTCGCGCCTACTCCAAAAAGATGTGGATTTTGTGTTTGACAGTGAATGTGTGAAAGCTTTTGAAGAGCTAAGGAGAGTTCTTACCACGGCACCGATTGTGCGAGGCCCCAACTGGACGTTGCCATTTGAGATAATGTGCGATGCATCAAACCATGTTGTAGGTGCCACGCTTGCACAGCATGATGGTAAACTCCCTTATGTCATTGCTTACTCTTCTAAAACATTGGATGCAGTACAATCCAACTATACCACTACTGAAAAAGAACTCCTAGCTATTGTTCATGCTTTAGATAAATTCAAATCTTATTTGCTAGGATTAAAGATAGTGGTATACACGGATCATGCAGCTTTAAAGTACTTATTGACAAAGAATGAGTCAAAGCATAGACTCATACGTTGGATCTTGCTTTTGCAAGAATTCGACATTGAGATTAGGGACCGGAGTGGATCTCAAAACCTGGTTGCGGATCATTTAAGTCGCATTGAGAATTTGAAATTTAATCCATTTTCGATCAATGACTCATTCCCATTGGATAGTTTGCATGCTGTGTCGGATAGCTTTCCTTGGATTGCCCCAATGGCAAACTACTTGGTTGCGAAAATCTTCCCTCCCACTTTTTCGAAAAACCAAAGGGATAAGTTGAGGAGTGATTCCAAATACTATATTTGGGATGACCCTTACTTGTGGAAGAGAGGCATGGACCAAGTAATTCGAAGATGTGTCCCGGAGTCTGAAATCTAACCTATTCTTGAAGCTTGTCATTCGTCCGAATGTGGCGGCCACTTTGGCCTACAAAGGACCGCTAAAAAGGTGTTGGATTGTGGATTCTGGTGGCCAACCTTGTTCAAGGATGCTAACCGGTTATGTGTGTCTTGTCATCAGTGTCAAAATTCGGGAAATACATCCCAAACGGATGAAATGCCTCAGCAACCTATGTTGTTCTGCGAGATATTTGATGTATGGGGCATTGACTTTATGGGACCGTTTCCCAACTCTAGTGGGTATCTGTATATTCTGTTAGCGGTTGACTACGTGTCAAAGTGGGTAGAGGCTATACCTACCTGCCTTGACGACGCCAATACCGTTGTTTCTTTTATTAGGAATCACATTGTATGCCGTTATGGGTCACCACGAGCAATTGTGAACGACCAAGGATCCCACTTTTGTAACAGGAAGGTAGAAGCATTGCTCAAGCGCTACGGAGTATCGCATAAGGTTGCTACTGCTTATCATCTGCAAACAAATGGACAAGAAAAAGTGTCCAACCGGGAAATTAAGAGAATTTTAGAGAAAGTGGTCAATCCGCAAAGGAAGGATTGGAGCCTCTGGTTAGGAGATGCACTATGGGGATATAGAACGATCTACAAGACTCTGATAGGGATGAGTCCCTTCCGGATTGTCTATGGTAAGGCATGCCCTCTTCCGATGGAGATTGAGCATCGAGCCTATTGGGCGGTAAAGTAGTGCAACATGGATTTAGCCAAGGCGGGTGAAGCTAGGAAGTTACAACTAGAGGAGATTTAGTGTTTGAGGAATGAGTCATATGAGAATGCCTGGATTTACAAAGAAAAGACTAAAGCATTCCATGACCATTACATCTGGAAGAAAGATTTTCAAGAAGGTGATGACGTCCTCCTCTACAACTCAAGGCTTCGATTCATGCCTGGCAAACTCCGTTCTAGATGGGAAGGACCTTTCAAGGTAAAAGAGATAAAGCCCTATGGAGTGGTGGAGTTGTTTGATCCCAAGAGTGAAGCAAGTTTCGAAGTGAATGGACATAGAGTGAAGAAGTATCATGGCTACAAGCCTCCAAAGGAGCTAGAGGTGTACCTATTGGAGGATGCACAAAGGAGAGAGGAAGCTTAAGAAAGGGACCGTCCAACTTAAGGACGTTAAAGAAAAGTGTTTGGTGGGAGGCACCCCACCGTGGTAAGATCTTCTTTGTTTATACCATCTTGTTTGTAACCTTAAATTCTTGTGATTTTGTGAATTCTTGATGATTGATTGATTGCATAGGAATGCTAGTTTTATCCTTCTTGTGAATAGATAGGATGTTCATAAAGTTTTCATCATTTTGGTATGGATGAATTGTTGAAGTAGGGAGAATGGTATGTTTTGGATAGTGCATAGAATTGTGAAGTATTCTCCTTGACTACTAGCTTAAGCACCTACTAAGAATGTATTAGAATAGGTCTTATTATGTTATGAAAAAAAAAAGAGAAAAAGGAAAAATGGGCACCGACGGGCCAGCGCACCATGCGCGCGCGCGCCGGTGGTGCAATTCTAACTCTTGGGCCAAATACCCGAGAGTTATGCCCACTTCGTTCCCAACTCGCGCCAGGCACTCACGTGTCCACGTACTTGCCGCCTGCGCGCACCATTGCAATTCACTCATCGACGCGCAAGCACACTGTGCGTGCGCACGCCGATGGCAATATCTAAACTCTCTGGTACAAAATCCAGAGAGTTGTGCCACACTTGTGCCAATCCTGTGCCAAAATTGACGCGTCCGTGCGCTGTGCACGTCCGCGCCAGTCGTGAAATCCCTCAAGCACGCGCCTGCACATTGTGCGCGCCCGCGCGCCTGTGCCATTCACCAACTCTGGTACAAAATCCAGAGACTCATGCCAACTTTGTGCCAGTCCTGTGCCAAAGGCACAACTGACCTCGCGCGTGCGCGCCACTGCCGCACACGAGTCCCTTGCTAAAACCCTCACCGACGTGCCAGTGCATTGTGCGCGAGCGCCGGTTGCACGAATCAGTTTTAAAACTGTGCCCCCTGTCTTTCTCACCCCCTTTCTTTTCTTAATCATTTTTCTTCCTCCATCACACCCCCTTCTCTTCTTCTCCTTCCATAACCCACCACCACCATCTCTGGCCACTCACCGGTGACAACCATCTCTTCCGGTGGCACTACATCTCCCCTACTTCTTTCTTATCTCCACAAAAGAAAAATTCAACTTTGTTCTTTTACACTTCTCAAGGTTCTAATTCTTCCATTTCTTTTCTTTCATTTTCTTTGCATCATTTCTCTTAGTTGGATTCTTTTTGTTGCTTTACCTAGTTTCTCTTTCAGTTACATGATTATATTACTCACTTTTGCTTGCTTACTTTTCCTTTTTCCTTATTTTTCCATGGATGTTGAATTTGAGTTTAAATTGCTTTAATAGATCTTTTGTCATTTTTCCCTTACCTTTGCCAATATGTGATGTTTATGTGATGATTGATGTTTTATTTTGGGTGTTATATTGTTTGAGTATCTCATATTTGCTCGTTGCTTGACGATTGCACACCAAGTGTTCGAGGAAATGCATTAATGCCATTTTGGTTTCTTTTAATAATGTACTTTCAATTGGATGTTTCCCCTCATTCACTTGTTGTCTTCTATACGCATTGAGTCCACTTTGCTTGCCAATTAGATACTCATTGAACATGACTTGCTCTTTGTTATGGATGCTTGAGATTACACTTTTCATGCCATTTTGCATGCTTCACTTCCTCTTGCATCCCATGTCAAGTGTTGTGACCCATGCTTTACTATCCTTCACTTGTATGTTTTTGTTAAAATGATTCTTTGGGTTTAATGTCTTCCTATTTCCCTTCCTTTCTCAGGATGGTCACCAAGAAAGGCAAGGAGAAAGATCCAAGGAAACCGGCCACAAAGAGAGCACCCCAAAGATCAACTTCTAAGGCGCACTCTTCATTAGGAGCCAAATCCCTATCCAAGAAGGCTAAGATACCCGCTCCTATTGATGAGAAAGAAAAGAGCAAACCAGCAAAAGATTCTTCAAGGTTCCCCAACCGCTTCTGTGAACTTATGTTCCCTTCCATAACTGTGAGGAACTATCATCCTGAGCATCTACTTGCTCTGCCGGACAAGGTTGCTCCTTATATTCTACCCCGCATTGAACAGCGAGGATGGGAGTTTCTTTTGAGGAAACCAAGGGAGATCAACCTCTCTTGGGTGGAAGAATTCTACACTAACTACCATCTCTCCTCCCTTCAATCGGTGTACATGCACTGGAAGCAAGTCTCAGTTTCAGAAGAGGCTATTCAGCAAGTGCTTAATGTCCTACCGGTATCAAGTGACATGGATGGCTACTAAGAAGTCTTACGTCAGCGACAGAAGTTTGGATTTGATTGGGACTCGATCCTCCGAGTCATTGCTGAGCTGAAGACATTTTGGACCCAAGGTCGACTCTGGATGAGGCCCAAAAGCATTGACGCTCGCTTCCTCACTGTAGAAGCTAGAGCTTGGGCCTAAATCCTATCCCACTATGTGCTACCTAGCACCCACAAGTCGTCCTTCACGGCGAATCTCGCCCTGCTTGTTTGATGTGTTCTCACGGAAAGGCCAGTGAACATTCCGTTTCTTGTCAAGCAAGCGATGAGTCAAGTTCACGCTTGGGGTAATTTGCCATTTCCAGCATTGGTATCTGATTTAGTTGCTGCTGCGGGTGTTCCTTGGGAAGCCAAGGACAGGAAGATTATAGTTCCGGCTAAGGGCGATACTGTCCCAAGAGGAAAATACTTACATCTTCCCATGAACAATCTAAGCCTTGACATAGCCCTTCCATCTACTATCCCTTCCACTTCATCATCACCACCACAGCAAAGATCAACATTTCAAAGGATAGAAGATCTACACCGGAAACTTGATAGATATGAGTGGCGCAATCAACGCCGATACACTTACATCAAGAAGCTTCTGCGTTGTGTTACCCCTAGCATGGAGGAACCCGAAATATTCACATCCACCTCAAACCCAAGTGATGGGAGCTCTGAAGAAGAGGATAGTGACGGTTCCTATCCCGATCGCCCTTTGTGCATTGTTCGTAGCACAGAGGACCGTGCTAATTTTTAAGTGTGGGGAGGTCGTTCGACCGATCTCCATGCGTAACAATCTCTTCCTTTCAATACCCATGGATTTATCTTTTGCTTAGTAGTTAGTACATAGTTAGTACATTGCATGTGTAGTTAGTTTTGCTTGTAAATACTCCTTGCATGATAGCTAGTTTCTATAGAGTTACTTGGTCATAACAATAACTTCTTTACCGAGAAACTGTGTTTTGGGGTACCCTACCAACTTTGAAAAAAAAAATTTTACAGCAAACTTGCTTTAAGATTGTATTTTGGAACATAGTGATTGAGCTAAGAACACAAGCATGTAAGTTTTGACCCTATTGCATGGTTACATCTTCTAACCATTATTTTCCATTCTTGTGTGCATATCTCTCTCTCTATGATTATGATCCTTGCTTTGTCTGATTCTATATGTCCATTACTTTGTGTATGAATGCATTTACATGATTGAGGCCATCATTTCAATAGTCACTTTTCCCAAATGGACTTAATGTAACAACCCCGATTTTCGAGTACGCGAGATCTTTTCTGAAAGTACGAATTTCTCCGGAATATCAGTAAGGGGAAAACCTTTGATATATCATCAAGAATCTCAATCCTCATTGTCATGATGTCATCTTTAAGTTAGAACCTTTCCCGAGGCAAGTTCGATGATGCAGTCGCGAAGAACCTAGTTTTTGAACCGTATCGGTTAGGAGTTTTAATTCGGTTTTTCGTAAATAGTCTCAGTTTGAAAAACCGGACACGATTTATGAGAGAAGAGAGATAATAGGATGACATTATCATTATATTAGTATTAGAAGCTTCTTGAATAATATTATAAGGTTACCTGGTCAGTTTTGGTTAAAAATAGAAAACCGGTTTAACCGGGTTCACAATTTACTGGTGCAGCTTAGCACCAGCACTCTCTGATGACTTTAGCAATGATAAGGCCTCATTATACATGTTTTATTCTCATAATAAATATGTTACTAGTGTCATTTATGCTAGTAGCTCAGAAAATAATTTTTAGAGATGTTTTCACAAGTGTTCCGATACACCTAGTTTTAGTAGTTATACATCTGAGATATTTTAATATTATTTTAATCCACCTCCAAGCCAACCAATCACAACTCACCCTACACCCCCAAAACCCCCAAGGCTGGCTCATTTTCACTTTGTGGCCGAAAATAGGTAGAGAGAAAAAGAGAGAAAAGTTCTTAGTTCCAAATCTTCAAAGCTTGATTTCTGCTGAACTAAAACTCAAATCAAAATTCCAATCCGACCAAAATGATCCTCTCTTCTTTCTCTACATGATTATATGACTTATCAAGGCTGGGATCAAGGTGAGTTGGCTGCACCATCTCTCTTTTGATTCAGTTTCAAGGAAATATGCTTAAATATGTGTTTTCTTGATGTGATTTAGGAGGAAAAAGTGCTTAAGGATCACCTGAAAGTTTGATTGAATTAGGAGCAGCAAGACCAGGTAGGGTGCCACGAAATTAATCTTGATTATTTGTTTTTGAGATGTGTGAATGTTGTATAATTTGGCTGTGCTAAAAATTGGCTGCATATATGATTGATTCTTGGTGAAAATTTGGTGAAATTTTGATGAAATTTGATGAAATTCAAGCTTTAAAGTTCATGTTCTTGGGCAGATGGAAAAACGAAACCCTAAGCTTAAATTGAGGTTCAATTTGTGTTGAAATCATGTAGAAAAGATGGGGTTTTAGTGGCTGCTAATTTATTATGAATTATAGTAAAAATCGGTTGCTGAAAAGACTGAAAAACGGGTAAAAACAGAGAAAGAATCTGAGGAATTTATGAAGAACATGAAGAACACTTTGAGTGTGGTGAAGAACAATGAAGAACACCTTTTTGATTCAAAAAAGGGCAAGGAAGTAATTATTTTGGTGTTTGAGGGGTTATTTGGTAATTACTAAAAGTTAGGGTGGTAAAAGTAGAAATATTAAAAGTTATGGGTGGTAAAAAGTGAATTTTAAAGGTTAAAGGTTAAAGTAAAGTTAATTTTCGAAAATATATTAATAAAATAATAAATAATAATAAAATATTAAATAATAATATTTAATTAAAAATAATATTTTAATAAAAATAATAAATTAATGCGAAAAAGTCAGTTTTCTGTAAAAGCTTTAGAAAGACGACTTTAAGTGCAGAATCTCATAATTACCTTCATAAAACACTTAGGGAGTGGTAAGAACATATTAGTGACGCAAAGATAAATAAAAGATAAAAGTTTAAGAAAAAATAAAAATCGAAGAAAAAGTCTGTAAAATTTTAATGACAGAAAAACAGACAGAGACTAGCAAACAAACTAGGGCAACATAGTTAGTCTTTGAGTTGCGACTAGGGTTAGGTATTATATGAAAAGTTAAATTGTTTCAGTATAGACTTAATGAACCTATACTTGGGACATGCTAACTATTCATACCGAAATTTACATAAGCTTTAAATACACAGATTAAACAGAAAAATCAGAGCAGGGTAAAGAGACTAAGAGCAGAAGGCTTATTGAAAGGTTAATTGTTGTTTGAGGCAACCCAAGAGATATTGTTTGCTTATTTGTTGCTGAATGCAACCTAAGAGATAATATTTATTATCTGTTGCTTTAAGCAACCCAAGAGTTTCTGTAGGGAAACCTGGATACCTACAGCAATTTTCCGTTCCCAAGAGTATATTTCCTGCGAGTAGAAAGCAGAGGCTGTCTCAATAGAGCTGCTAATAATTATATGCGCATTTATTTGAACGAAAGATCGTATCCGGGAAATCGTGAACTCGTGACCGGATAAATGTCGGGAATGCAGGTGCTAACCGACACATGAGCTCATGGCCTGTACTAGGGCTAGACATACATCATTCTTGTCTGCGCATCATTCTCTGTTGCTTTCCTTCTTGTGAGTGAACTATTTCTTTATGTTTGTCTGCTTGAGTGTTATGTCTGTGCTTTATTCCCTTGTGTTCTTCTGTTTGTGTTCTGTTTTCTGTTTTCCTATCTATTTTAACTATTGTTTACTACTTTATTGTATTCTAATATCAATCTGCTAATCGGAATCAAATAAATGAACGTAACTAATAACCCCGACCCTACTAAGAACTCCCCAGTTCTTACCCCTTCTCTCCCTTCCTTCCCCCTCAGATGGAGACGGGCGTGATCTTCTATGAGTTCGAGGACCCTTACGTCTACGAGGATCCGGTACATCACAGTTACTTCGTTATGGGTTTGGAGCCTCGTATTAGACGATATGCGTTACCTAATCGAGCTTTTCAACATCCTCTGTCTAGCCCGCATTTTGACCCCGATGCTCCTTACGACTTTCCCTTATCCTGGTTACATCCTGACGCACCTGTACATCCTGTTCCTGATGATCCTGAGCACCCTATACCAGCCCAACCTTTGAATGAGGCGGTACCTGAGCCTATCATTCCTGATGACCCTGAGTTAGCTGATGACTACGTACCTGTGATACCACCAGAGTGGGATTTTCCCCCTGAGCCGATCCCCGACTTTCCACAGCCTGATGAGCCGGCACCACCAGACGGTGGGGTAGCTCCTATATACGCGAACGAACGTGTGCTCGCGAATGGTTTTGTACATAGTGACAGCAGTGTTTCTGGTGGATCTGAGGGTATAGCTGTAGCTGCGGATGATGAGGAGGAGGAGGATCCTGAGATAGAGATAGAGCAGGATGAGGAGATGGACGAGCCTCACGGCGATTCTCCGAACGGCCATGTGTAGATATAGCTTGACTGCGGAAGGGGCATTCTTTTGATGACACTCTAGTCTGACATTATCTGTTAGTTAGTCTCTCACTTGTGTTAGTACACCCGAGATCTAGGAGCTATATAGTGGTTAGGCTAGCCTGGGTGCCAGTTTAGTGGCTTTTTGTATGGGCCAGGCCCTGGGAGTGTCGTGTATATATTAGATACGTAGGATGACGAGGATGTAAACTAACTTGATCTTGTGTAAACGCTGCATGTTTTGTTATAGTGTACATGATGTATATTATCAGTTGTGTTTCTATCTTTCTTTATGCCGCTTTTCTATTACTCTCAATGTATGCTTGTTTATTTTACCTTGTTATCCGCAACGATACGATATAATTAAAAATTACCCGTAAAGTTGGCATCGCTCTAACAAGGAACAGGCTCATATAGTAAATAATAGTTAATAATTAAGAGGGATAAGTTGTAACACTTAGCTTCTTGTATGACCATGGCATACTGGGAGTTGGGTCGTTACAAGTTGGTATCAGAGCAGTTCGTTCCCAATAGAGCCTGGGGAGTGGACTGACTATGCTTCATTGCATACTCTGTTGTGTGTCTCATGCTTATAGGATATCTATGTGATATGTGTTGCATGATTGCCTCTGTGTTTTCATTCTGGGAGTGTTGACACTTGACTTGAAGTGTTAAGACTGATCACCTTAATAATGATTGTTTGGTGTGAACAGGACCACAATGGGTTCACGGAGAGGAGGCGTACGGGAAGGAATTCCTAATGTTAACTACGAGAGGGAGTAGGAGACGTTTATGACTACCATGATTGCTGTGGCTGAGGCAGTGCGTGAGGCTGCAGTAGCAGCGGCTAGGGCTGTTGATCGTCTTGGAGTGAGAAACGGAAATGAGAATGAGCATGGAGAAGATAGTGGAAATGATGAGAATAACTTGGGGCATCTTGAAAGACCTATGACCCTTGCGACTTTTCTGAAAGTTAAACCGCCTAAGTTTAAAGGTACACTCGTTGCGACTGATGCTGACAACTGGTTTCGAGCTATCGAACGATCACTGCGAGCGCAGCATGTTCCGGAAGGCCAACACGTGGAGTTTGCTACTTATATGCTGTAAGGAGAAGCTGAGCATTGGTGGCAGGGGATACAGCGACTGTTGCAACAAGGTGAAGGCAATATTCCTTGGAATATTTTTAAGGATGAATTTTATAAGAAGTATTTTTCGAGGGCAGCTCGTGATGCTAAGGAGATGGAACTTATGCAGCTGAAACAGGGTAACACAACTGTTGCAGAATATGCCCGTAAGTTTGATGACTTGTGCCGTTTCTCCAAGATCTGTCAAGGGAATCCTGCTGACTTTGAAGAATGGAAGTGTTTGAAGTTTGAAGGGGGCCTTCGTGAGGATCTGATGAGTTCAGTAGTTCCATTGGAGATACGAGATTTTGCTGAGCTGGTTAATAAGTGCAAGTTAGTGGAAGAATGTGCTAAGAAGGTAATTGCCTCTAAAGCAAGTCGTCAAGGATTTCCACCAAGGAACTACAATAATTATAATTGACAACCACGAAGGACAAACTTCAAGACACCTGGTGTGCCACAGCGAAGAAACCCACAGGCTGGTAACATCCCTGCTCGCCCTACGGGTGGAAACGGAGGTAGACCAAGGCAGGATAATGGTAAACGACCCCAACAGGCACAGGTGAATACTACATGTAGGCAGTGTGGGAAAGATCATGGTAATAGACCCTACTTGTTTGGGACATCCAAGTGTTATATTTGTAATGAACCAGGACATATGGCTAAGAATTGCCCGAAGAGGTTTACTCGGAATCCAGCGCAAACCCAGGAACAAGGTCGAGTGTTTGCCATGACTGCTAATGATGCTATGCAATCAGACGCCCTGATCCAAGGTTAGTGTTACGTCAAGAATCGATTTCTTACTGTACTGTATGATTCGGGTGCATCGCATTCCTTTATTTCTTTAACTGTTGCTCGTGAGTTGGGACTAGATTTCTCTGAGTTGAACTTTGATCTAATTGTCCATACACCTACATCCCAAAATGCTTTGACTAGTTTAGTGTGCCTACAAGTACCATTCACTATTAGGAACAGAACTTTTATACATGATCTAATCTGTTTGCCTCTATGTGGTTTAGAAGTTATTCTAGGGTTAGATTGGTTATCTAAGTATCATGTTTTCCTTGATTTCTATGAAAGAACTGCTGTTATTCTGTCTGATAGTTTAGATATTAAACCATTTCTATCTCATACTTTATATCTGAATTCTATAAGAGTTACATTAGACGGGAGTGATTGTGAGGGGTACGTTCTGTTAACGGCTAGCTCGAATGATAGTGAACTAAGCTTAGAACAAATCTGAGTGGTGAAGGAATTTCCTGATGTTTTCCCGGACGACATACCTGAGTTTCCTCCTCAGCGAGAGATAGAATTCAGCATTGAACTAGTACCTGGAACTGGACCGATTTCCATAGCACCTACCGGATGTCACCATTGGAACTTGCAGAGTTGAAGAAGCAGTTGGATGAGCTACTTGGAAAGAAATTTATTCGTCCCAGTGCATCACCTTGGGGAGCTCCAGTATTGCTAGTAAAGAAGAAGGATGGTGGAATGTGACTTTGCGTGGATTACCGGCAGTTAAATAAAGTCACCATCAAGAACAAGTATCCACTTCCACGGATAGATGATTTAATGGACCAGTTGAAAGGTGCAACTGTGTTCTCGAAGATTGATTTGCGATCGGGCTATCACCAGATTCGAGTGAAAGAGTCGGATATACCGAAGATTGCATTTAGAACTCGATATGGTCACTATGAGTATACGGTTATGTCGTTTGGACTAACTAATGCTCCTGCGATTTTCATGGATTACATGAATCGTATTTTTTGTCCGTACCTTGATCAGTTCGTAGTAGTTTTCATAGACGATATTCTCATCTATTCGAAGACAGAAAGAGAGCATGAAGAGCATCTAAGAACTGTATTGCAGATACTAAGGACTCGGAAGTTATATGCTAAACTATCAAAGTGCGAGTTCTAGACAGAGAAGGTGGCATTTTTGGGACACGTTATATCACAGAGAGGAATTGCAGTAGATCATTCAAAAATTAAAGCAGTAGTGCAATGGGAACCACCTACGACCGTTACAGAAGTTCGGAGTTTTCTCGGACTAGCTGGATATTACCGGAGGTTTATTAAAGGGTTTTCTCAGATAACCTTACCTCTGACTAGCCTTACACGAAAGGAAGTTCCATTCGTTTGGACGGCTGAGTGTGATAGAAGTTTCAAGATGCTTAAGGAAAAGTTAACAACTGCACCTGTATTAGTACTACCCGACCCACAGAAACCTTTTGAAGTATACTGTGACGCTTCTCATAAAGGACTTGGATGTGTGCTGATGCAAGACAAAAATGTGGTGGCTTATGCTTCCCGGCAGCTGAGACCTCATGAACGAAATTATCCGACGCATGACTTGGAGTTGGCTGCAGTAGTGTTTGCTCTGAAGATCTGGAGGCACTATTTGTATGGCGCTCAACTAGAAGTTTTCTCTGACCACAAAAGTATAAAGTATATCTTTGACCAGAAGGATCTAAATATGCGACAGCGAAGGTGGATGGAGTTCCTGAAGGACTATGATTTTAAGTTAAGTTATCACCCAGAAAAAGCGAACGTGGTGGCAGACGCCTTGAGCAGGAAGAATTTGAGTATCTCTTGGATGATGATAAAGGAAGAGAAGCTACTTGCGAAATTTGAGGACCTTAAGTTGGCTATGACTGAGACGTCAAGTGGAGTCTGTTTGGCCCAATTGCATATAACACCAGATTTTAAGATTAGGATTCAGCAAGCACAAGCACAGGATTCAGAAATGATGACGATGCTGAGATGGATGAAAGTAGAGGAACCAGAAGCTGTAAGACTAGATCGTAGCAGTCTCTGGAGATACAAGAACAGAATTTGTGTGCCTTGCACTGGAGATTTGCGGCAAAGGATTCTTGCAGAAGCCCATCAAAGTAGATTCTCTATGCATCCTGGAGTAACAAAGATGTATCAAAATTTGAAACAAATGTTCTGGTGGCCGGGCTTGAAGAAAGAGGTAGCTGATTATGTCTCAAAATGTTTAACCTGCCAGAAGGTGAAGGTGGAACACCAGAAATCGTCAGGAACCCTGCAACCCTTAGAAATACCACAATGGAAATGGGAGCAGATCACTATGGATTTTGTCACGGGATTGCCAAGGACCTCAACTGGACACAATGCCATTTGGGTAATTGTGGACAGGTTGACGAAGTCAGTGCACTTCCTTCCGATTCGAGTTGACTATACATTAGAAAGGCTGGCACGGATATATATTCAAGAAATCGTACGATTACACGGAATACCTTCGTCAATTGTTTCAGATCGAGATCCGAGGTTTACTTCCAGATTCTGGGGAGCTTTCCAGAGAGCGTTGGGAACAGAATTGCATATGAGTACAGCATACCATCCTCAGACAGACGGACAATCAGAGCGGACAATCCAGACATTGGAAGACATGCTAAGATCTTGTGTGATGGATAACCAAGGCAGTTGGGATAGGTATTTGCCATTGGTCGAGTTCTTCTACAACAACAGTTACCAACAAAGTATCGGGATGGCACCATATGAAGGTCTCTACGGAAGAAGGTATCAGACACCATTGTGTTGGAATGACGACGGAGAAGCTAGTGTCTTAGGTCCAGACTTAGTGCAAGAAACTACTGAAAAGGTAAAGGGGATTCGCCAGAAGATCTAGACAGCACAGAGCCGTCAAAAGAGCTATGCCGATAATAGACGTAGACCCTTAGAGTTTAGTGAGGGAGACCATGTCTTTCTTAAAGTAACCCTGACTAATGGAATAGGTAGAGCCCTTAAGACTAAAAAGCTTAACCCTCGATACATAGGACCTTTTCAAATACTTAAAAGAGTCGGACTAGTAGCTTATCAAGTAGCCCTTCCTCCATATCTGTCAAACCTTCATGATGTTTTTCATGTCTCGCAACTTAAGAAATATATTCCCGGACAGTACAGTTACGAAACGATTTGACATATCAAGAATCACCAGTTCAGATCGTAGAAAGAGGTGATAAGCAGCTAAGTGGCAAAACTGTTCACTTAGTCAAAGTAGCTTGGGGACAAAGAGGAGAAGAAGAGCACACTTGGGAACTGGAAGATAAGATGAAAGCCGATTACCCGCATTTATTCTCAGGTAACTGAAATTTTGAGGGCAAAATGTTCTCTTAGGAGGGTAGAATGTAACAACCCCGATTTTCGAGTACGCGAGATCTTTTCTGAAAGTACGAATTTCTCCGGAAGATCAGTAAGGGGAAAACCTTTGATATATCATCAAGAATCTCAATCCTCATTGTCATTATGTCATCTTTAAGTTAGAACCTTTCCCGATGCAAGCTCGATGATGCAGTCGCGAAGAACCTAGTTTTTGAACCGTATCGGTTAGGAGTTTTAATTCGGTTTTTCGTAAATAGTCTCAGTTTGACAAACCGGACACGATTTATGAGAGAAGAGAGATAATAGGATGACATTATCATTATATTAGTATTAGAAGCTTCTTGAATAATATTATAAGGTTACCTGGTCAGTTTTGGTTAAAAATAGAAAACCGGTTTAACCGGGTTCACAATTTACTGGTGCAGCTTAGCACCAGCACTCTCTGATGACTTTAGAAATGCTAAGGCCTAATTATACATGTTTTATTCTCATAATAAATATGTTACTAGTGTCATTTATGCTAGTAGCTCAGAAAATAATTTTTAGAGATGTTTTCACAAGTGTTCCGATACACCTAGTTTTAGTAGTTATACATCTGAGATATTTTAATATTATTTTAATCCACCTCCAAGCCAACCAATCACAACTCACCTTACACCCCCAAAACTCCCAAGGCTGGCTCATTTTCACTTTGTGGCCGAAAATAGGTTGAGAGAAAAAGAGAGAAAAGTTCTTAGTTCCAAATCTTCAAAGCTTGATTTCTGCTGAACTAAAACTCAAATCAAAATTCCAATCCGACCAAAATGATCCTCTCTTCTTTCTCTACATGATTATATGACTTATCAAGGCTGGGATCCAGGTGAGTTGGCTGCACCATCTCTCTTTTGATTCAGTTTCAAGGAAACATGCTTAAATATGTGTTTTCTTGATGTGATTTAGGAGGAAAAAGTGCTTAAGGACCACCTGAAAGTTTGATTGAATTAGGAGCAGCAAGACCAGGTAGGGTGCCACGAAATTAATCTTGATTATTTGTGTTTGAGATGTGTGAATGTTGTATAATTTGGCTGTGTTAAAAATTGGTTGCATATATGATTGATTCTTGGTGAAAATTTGGTGAAATTTTGATGAAATTTGATGAAATTCAAGCTTTAAAGTTCATGTTCTTGGGCAGCTGGAAAAACGAAACCCTAAGCTTAAATTGAGGTTCAATTTATGTTGAAATCATGTAGAAAAGACGGGGTTTTAGTGGCTGCTAATTTATTATGAATTATAGTAAAAATTGGTTGCTGAAAAGACTGAAAAACGGGTAAAGAACACTTTATGAAGAACATGAAGAACACTTTGAGTGTGTTGAAGAAATATGAAGAACATCTTTTTGATTCATAAAAGGGCAAGGAAGTAATTATTTTGGTGTTTGAGGGGTTATTTGGTAATTACTGAAAGTTAGGGTGGTAAAAGTAGAAATATTAAAATTTACGGGTGATAAAAAGTGAATTTTAAAGGTTAAAGGTTAAAGTAAAGTTAATTTTCGAAAATATATTAATAAAATAATAAATAATAATAAAATATTAAATAATAATATTTAATTAAAAATAATATTTTAATAAAATAATAAAATAATGCGAAAAAGGCAGTTTTCTGTAAAAGCTTTAGAAAGACAACTTTTGGTGCAGAATCTCATAATTACCTTCATAAAACACGTAGGGAGTGGTAAGAACATATTAGTGAGGCAAAGATAAATAAAAGATAAAAGTTTAAGAAAAAATAAAAATCGAAGAAAAAGTCTGTAAGATTTTAATGACAGAAAAACAGACAGAGACTAGCAAACAAACTAGGGCAACATAGTTAGTCTTTGAGTTGTGACTAGGGTTAGGTATTATATGAAAAGTTAAATTGTTTCAGTATAGACTTAATGAACCTATACTTGGGACATGCTAACTATTCATACCGAAATTTACATAACTTTAAATACACAGATTAAACAGAGAAATCAGAGCAGGGTAAAGAGACTAAGAGCAGAAGGCTTATTGAAAGGTTAATTGTTGTTTGAGGCAACCCAAGAGATATTGTTTGCTTATTCGTTGCTGAATGCAACCTAAGAGATAATATTTATTATATGTTGCTTTAAGCAACCCAAGAGTTTCTGTAGGGAAACTTGGATACCTACAGCAATTTTCCGTTCCCAAGAGTATATTTCCTACGAGTAGAAAGCAGAGGCTGTCTCAATAGAGCTGCTAATAATTATATGCGCATTTATTTGAACGGAAGATCGTATCCGGGAAATCGTGAACTCGTGACCGGATAAATGTCGGGAATGCAGGTGCTAACCGACACATGAGCTCATGGCCTGTACTAGGGCTAGACATACATCATTCTTGTCTGCGCATCATTCTCTGTTGCTTTCCTTCTTGTGAGTGAACTATTTCTTTATGTTTGTCTGCTTGAGTGTTATGTCTGTGCTTTATTCCCTTGTGTTCTTCTGTTTGTGTTCTGTTTTCTGTTTTCCTATCTATTTTAACTACTGTTTACTACTTTATTGTATTCTAATATCTATCTACTAATCGGAATCATATAAATGAACGTAACTAATAACCCTGACCCTACTAAGAACTCCCCAGTTCTTACCCCTTCTCTCCCTTCCTTCCCCCTCAGATGGAGACGGGCGTGATCTTCTATGAGTTCGAGTACCCTTACGTCTACGAGGATCCGGTACAACACAGTTACTTCATTATGGGTTTGGAGCCTCGCATTAGATGATATGCGTTACCTAATCAAGCTTTTCAACATCCTCTATCTAGCCTGCATTTTGACCCCGATGCTCCTTACGACTTTCCCTTATCCTGGTTACATCCTGACGCACCTGTACATCCTGTTCCTGATGATCCTGAGCACCCTATACCAGCCCAACCTTTGAATGAGGCGGTACCTGAGCCTATCATTCCTGATGAGCCTGAGTTAGCTGATGACTACGTACCTGTGATACCACCAGAGTGGGATTTTCCCCCTGAGCCGATCCCCGACTTTCCACAGCCTGATGAGCCAGCACCACCAGACGGTGGGGTAGCTCCTATATACGCGAACGGACCTGTGCTCGCGAATGGTTTTGTACATAGTGACAGCAGTGTTCCTGGTGGATCTGAGGGTATAGCTGTAGCTGCGAATGATGAGGAGGAGGAGGATCCTGAGATAGAGATAGAGCAGGATGAGGAGATGGACGAGCCTCACGGCGATTCTCCGAACGGCCATGTGTAGATATAGCTTGACTGCGGAAGGGGCATTCTTTTGATGACACTCTAGTCTGACATTATCTGTTAGTTAGTCTCTCACTTGTGTTAGTACACCCGAGAGCTAGGAGCTATATAGTGGTTAGGCTAGCCTGGGTGCCAGTTTAGTGGCTTTTTGTATGGGCCAGGCCCTGGGAGTGTCGTGTATATATTAGATACGTAGGATGACGAGGATGTAAACTGACTTGATCTTGTGTAAACGTTGCATGTTTTGTTATAGTGTACATGATGTATATTATCAGTTGTGTTTCTATGTTTCTTTATGCCGCTTTTTTATTACTCTCAATGTATGCTTGTTTATTTTACCTTGTTATCCGCAACGATACGATATAATTAAAAATTACCCGTAAAATTGGCATCGCTCTAACAAGGAACAGGCTCATATAGTAAATAATAGTTAATAATTAAGAGGGATAAGTTAGTAACACTTAGCTTCTTGTATGACCATGGCATACTGGGAGTTGGGTCGTTACACTTAACCCTTTTATCTACCATTGCTAACCAATTTTGAGCCCATAATAAACCCTTTTTGTTCTTAAATAGAGCACATCAACAACCCTAAGCGAAAAATCATGAATGTCCCTAAATTTGGATCCTTGATTAGCTTAGGTAAGTTAGGATGTGTGTCATTCAATTAGGAGGGTATACTTGGGAAATTTGGGTAGATATATAGGTGTATAATTGTAGTGTAATTAAAATTTTAGGATTTGGGAACATGCTCATGTATTAAATGATTGAACTATATGCATTGAAAGTTTTGTACACAAGACCCCAAGAAAAAGGGATCATAAAAAAAAAAAACAACAAAGCAATAAAAGGGGACAAGGAAACCCTAGGATAAAGTGATGAAGAAAACAATGCATATGGAATGTGAATTGAAAAGAATGCATGAGTATGAAAAAGGTGAAACTCAAGGGTAGCTAGATAGTGCATTATAGTTGTATAGGTTGTTCTATGTGTCTAGTGGGATCCTAGGTTAATCAAAGACCCAAAATTTAAGCTCACTTGGACATATACATCCTTACCTTCAACCTAGCCCCATTACAACCCATGAATAAGACCTCATGATACTTGTAAGCATGCATTAAGTGATTTTTGATTGTTAGATGAAAGACAAATCTTGGAAAGCATGATTAGGAGAAGATTGAGTGACGAACCCTATACACTTGAGCGAATAGAGCGGATACACTTCCGGTGAGGGTTCGATGCTCAATTCTTTGTTCCCGGCTTTCACAAGAGTTCATTTAGCAAGTTATATGCACCCCTTAGTGATGTTGAATTTTGTAGGATTCATGAGCTACATACTATTTCCACCCCATATGTTCACATGTGTACTTGGAGGATAGATTTTCCCTTGACCAAGTAGGTAGATGATTTTACATTTGTTGCATGCATCTACTTAGGTAGTTTGCATTTCATAAACCCTTTCTCACCATGACCTTTGGTCTTTTTATTTTTAAGCATGAAGACATGCTTGGTTTAAGTGTGGGGAGCTTTGATAATCCCCAATTTTGTGGTTTATATTGTGTAGAATTTGGGGGTTTTTGTCAGTATTTCTCACACTTATTCACAAGAAATGCATGGTTTTGTGTTTACTTCCTAATATTGCTCCATGATGAAAAACATGCTTATTTTGCTTTAAAATTGCCATATTTTAATCCCCTTCTATTGCCATTCGATGCCGTGATGTATTTGTTGAGTGATTTCAGGAATTATAGGGTAGGAATGGCTTAGAAGAGAGAAAGGAAGCATATACAAAAGGGAGTAACATGAAGATTTGAGTTTTTTTAGGAAAAGCAGCATTGGCGCGCACGCGCACCCCACGCGCACGCGTGGATGAGGATGGCTGGAAGCGGCGCGCAAGGATGGCCGCATCCGCGCGGATCAAAAGATTCCTATCAACGCGCACGCGCACTTGGCGCGCACGCGTGGATCACAAAAGTAATCGGCGCGCACCAGCGGGAAGTTGCACGTGACCTCATTAAAGGAAATCGTGCCTGGCAATTTCTGAGGCTCATGAGGCCCAATTTCAAGCTGTTTCTGCATGGAAAAGACCCAAGGATGCTCGGGGGAAAAGCGGGGATCATTCATTTTACACTAAGACACAATTTTAGCTAGTTTTTGGTTCTTTTGTTCTTCTAGAGAGAGAAACCCTTGTTCCTCTCTAGATCTAGTTTTAATTTGATCTTCCCTTGTTGAATTGTGAATTGGATTTTGTTAATTACTAGTTTTGATAGTCAAATTTGAATTCCTTAGTATAATTTTGCTTAGATCTTGTGTTAGTTTTATGAATTCTTGTCAATTGTCATTTTATACCCATTTTATGAATGTTGTGAATCTTGACTTGTTGATGTTGCATTGATGATTTCTATGATTAATTGTGTTGTTTGGATGATTGTATGTTGATAATTGTTAGTGGGTACTTGTTGATTTCAATTTAATTGCTATTTTGAACATGTCTTTTGTTAATGCTTACCAAGTGTTTGATGAATTGTTTACCTTGATTATGGAGTAGTTCTTTTCACTCTTGGCCTAGGCTAAGGGAATTGGGTAAACTTGTGTCATTGGGTCTAATGGATTTGATGATTTGGGAGCCCTTAGTGGTCAATTTGATAACCATTGATGCTAACCTTCAATTAAGTCAATTAGTAGTGAGGTTAGAACTTATGGGTTGATGTTGACCAAACCATTTGACGTACTTCAAGTATAGAAGTAGACTTAATGAGTTTGGTTCCTCATAATTGTCAAGATATGGTTATTAGACAAGGATGGTGACCCCAATTCCCATGCCTATCCAAGAGTTGCTTTTGTTATTCATATTTGAAAACCCGAAATTCTTAATTACTTGCCTTAGTTATAGTTGCTTGTTTAGTTTCGAATAGAATTATATTGGGTGTTACTTGTTAGTTTGGAATTGCTCATGTCTTGCTTAGTTGTTTGAATTAATTTCTTACATTTTAAGATTGCTTTCTTGTTAAGATTCCCATTTTATTTTCTTGCTCATGACTTGCAACCCTGGAATTCTAACCAATATTCTAGCACATGTTTGCCCATTCCTTGTGAGACGAACCGAGGTTTGAATACTTCGGTTATTTCTATTGGGGTTGAACTTGTGACAACCAAATCCCTCTCTAAATTTGATCCTCGAGGCTTGTTGTTGGTAGAGCTATACTTGCAACGCAAATTTGTTGAGAAAATCTTTACTGACAATAGTTCCTTGACAACCATCAACCATCCTGACCTCTCGATACTAAATTGGTCATAACTTGAGTTACAGAGGTCCAGATGAGGCGGTTCCAGCGACATTGGAAAGCTAACGTCTGGGGCTTCAAACTGATATGCAATTTGTTATAGTGGACATAAGTCTAAGTGTGCATACACACAGGTACTTGTGCATCCGCACAGGTCCCTGCACGTGACCTCATTAATTACAACTCGCTGGCAGCGATTTTTGGGCCCCCAAAATCCAATCCAACTCATTTATGAAGCTATTTCAAGCCAAATTGAAGCTTGGAGAAGGGGGGTAATTAGGGTTAGCTTTCATCAAGTTTTAGTGTAGTTCTCTAGAGAGAGAAGCCTTCCCTCTCTCTAGAATTAGGGTTCTTTACTTTAATTTCTTGCAATTTCTACTTTTAATTCTTGTTTTCATTTACTTTTCCTTGTCATTTATTGTTATTGCATCTTTATCTTCTTTATTTATCTTGTATTTCTTTTATTTTACTATTTTTATGTTATGAACACTCTATGTTAATTTTACTTTCAATTAATGCAATTTATGTTTTATGTTCATTTATTACAATGCTTGGTTGTTATTGTTATTTTCTTGCTTTGGTAGCTTTAGAATTTATTTTAATGCAATTTAATATTATTTTATTTTCATGCACACCAAGTGTTTGATAAAATGCTTGGCTTATTTTTTGTTAGTTTTTCTTAACTCTTGGCTTGGAATTGTTGACTTTGGTGACCCTTGAGTCATTGATGTCCATTCTTGTTTGATATACTAGAGTAGTTAGTTGATTTGGTCTCTATTGACTCTATGTGACCCTTAGTGTTGACATAAGACTTATGGATTGAAATTAACTATGCCTATTTGACTTATCTTCGATGTAAGGTTGACTAAGTAGGATTAACTCTTCATAATCATCATGTGTTTGTGGTCAATGTCTAGGATAGGTAACCTTAGCTCTCAATTACTTGCCGAGATGTTTTCTTGCATTTGAAGTTTCCTTTCCTTGCATTTAATTGCTTTGACCTTTATTGCTTTGATGTTTAAATTCTTGCATGTTTAGTTTTCACACTCTTGGTTGAGAAATTGGATGTTTGGGTGGAATTGAGTTGTGGATGTCCATTACGCATTATGTGAGAATAGTTAATTGGTTTAGTTTCCATTGACGCTAGTCTTTCACTAAGTAATTAGTGAGTTGAATAGGACTTATGGATTGAGATCAATTACACTCTTTTGACTAATTCTCAAGGAGGATTGACTAATTTGAATTGATTCCACACAATTGCCATGTTTGTAGTCCACAACTAGGATAGGAAACCTAGATTCCCTAATTCTTGCCAAGAGTTGCCATTTACTTTCCTTGCATATTTATTGCTCCCTTGCTATTTACATTTCTTTCTCTCTTGCTTTCATTCCCAATTCCCCATGCTTTCTCCTTCATAGCTAATAATTGTACATTTCATTGCAACTCCTAGGGAAGACGATCCGAGGTTTAATTACTCTCGGTTTATATGTTTTGAATTTATTATTTGATCTTGATAATTCATTGTTGGTTTGGACTATGCTACCGACGACTTGGTTCTTATTTTGATCGATTCCGAACCATGCAAGAATTCTCATTGTCAAATTTGGCACCGTTGCCAGGGAGTTGCAATGGTGTATATTTTTGGCTATTGTGCATATGTGAATATTGTAAATAGCTTGCTTTTTGGTTGATTGTACATATGTTGCTTGCTTGTTTTTGGCTTTTGTGAATATGTTAGTATGTGATGCCAGGGCATTTTGGCCAGTTTCACTGACCTTTTCTTTACTATTTTTAGGGTAGTTTCATGCATTTCCTTGGGAAATAAGCTAGTTTTGGGTAGATATTCACTTACATCTTGATTCAAGCATACATTGTGCACTTTACATGATTTCATGAGGATTTTGCATGAATTTAATGACAACTTGGATGTTGCATTTCCCATGACTTGGACTAGAACTTTGATGCACTTTATTGCTTGATTTCAGGACAAAGGAAGTAAAGAAGAACCACATTAGTGGCTACGTTAGTTACACTAACGTTAACACTAATGTGGAATGGGAGTAACTTGCAAAGTTAATGTGAAAAGTAATTGCCAATAACGCTCTCGAAGCCATCATTGCCCACATTAAGAGTCACATTAACTAAGTTAACGTGAACTCTAACGTGGAAGAAAGGAAATGGAGCCAATGTTAGTGACACTTAACATTATCACTAACGTTGGACCAAGCTCATAAGTGGCCACGTTAGTTGCCACGTTAACTTAGTTAACGTGGCTTCTAACGTTAAGAAGTAAAGGGGAAGCCAACGTTAGTGACATTCAACTTTGTCACTAACGTTGGCCAAGTCACAATAAGCCACGTTAACTCCCACGTTAACCTAGTTAACGTGGAAGTTAACGTGAAGAAGGGAGGAGATCACCAACGTTAGTGACACCTAATATTGTCAATAACGTCGGAATGAGCCCACACAAGCCACTATGAGCCATGTTAACTCCCACGTTAACTTAGTTAACGTGGAAGCTAATGTGGATAAGGGAATGATGAGCCAACGTCAGTGACACTCAACTTTGTCACTAACGTTGGAGATGGCTAGCATGGCCACGTTAGAAGCCACGTTAACCTAGTTAACGTGGACTCTAATGTGATAAATAGGGGCACATTGGAACGTTAGTGACAATGGTAAGTGTCACTAACGTTCTCGAAGGTTGGCAAGCCCACGTTAAAAGAGCCACGTTAACTAAGTTAACGTGGACTCTAACGTAGGGAAGGGGGAGATTCCTCAACGTTATTGGGAAAGGTAAGTCCCAATAACGTGTGCGAAGGACAAAGAGGCAACGTTAGTGGCAACGTTTGTGCCACTGACGTTGAAGTTAACGTGGCTCTTACTTTGGTGAGGAACGTTAGTGAAAAAGGTGATTGTCACTAACTTTCTCGAACCCACATTTCCACTTAAACGTTAACACCATTAACGTCCTGAGCTAAAGTCTCTGCCCACTTCACACTTTCTCTCTACAAACAAAGCTAAGCCCAATGAAGAAGAGAACTGCTTCAAACTCAAGATCCAAAGGCCCATACCCAAGACTTGAAGAATCAACTAGAAGAACAGAAGAGTAGTATATATAGGAGTAGCTTTGAATTATTTTGGGCGTTGAAAATTATAGGGAGCCTCTTGGCATAGAACTACTCTCTGTATTTTACTTTCTCTGCACTTCTATTTTCATGATGTATTCTCCATCTTTGTTTTCATTATCCAGAGCTATGAACAACTAAACCCCTTTCATTGGGTTAGGGAGCTCTGTTGTAATTTGATGGATCAATACTAGTTTTCATTATTCTTCTTCTATCTTTTCTCTTGATTTTACTTGAAAGCTTTCGATCTTCATCCAATTGGGTAGTTATCTTGGAAAAGAAGCTATTCAAACTTGGATCTCTTCTGAACCTTGAAAGAGGAATGAAGAGATCATGCTAGAAATGCTTTCTCATGCTGGACCAAATTGGGTTTGGATGGATATGTGACTATAATCCTCTCAACACTTGATTTGGGAAATGCATGTGGTATAATCAGTGACCATACTTCATCTCTTCTCATGAGCAATTGACCAAGGAATTGGCTATTGATCAAGATTTGAGAGATTGGATTACAAGAAATTATAATTCGATCACTTAAGATTGCCAAGGAGATCAATGAGTGCATTCGATCACTTAACATCTCCTGAGCCCAATGAACTCCCCATTTCTGATCTTACCCATTCTCTTTAATTTCTGTTATTTACTTTTATGAGCAATTCCCCCATTCCCATTTACAATTCTGCAATTTACTTTCAGTCATTTACTTTCAGTTCTTTAATTCTAGCATTTACTTTTTCTGTCATTTACCTTCCCGCCATTTTATTTTCTGCAATTCTCAACTCAAATTCTGGATTCGCTCAACTAGAACATTCCTCTAATTAAAGTTGCTTGATCAATCAATCCCTGTGGGATTCGACCTCACTCTATTGTGAGTTTTTACTTGACGACAAATTCGGTACACTTTCCGAAGGAAATTTGTTATGAGACAAGTTTTCCGTGCATCAAGTTTATGGCGCCTTTACCGGGGATTGATTGTGCATCAACAATGACTAAATCGGAGGATAACTAGATTGAGAATTTTATTTTTGTTTGATTTAATTTTCTGTTTGAGTCATTTACTTTCTGTTTTAGTTAATCTCTTCCCTTCCCCCTACTTTTTCTTTGTTATTTACATTTCATTTCACTAACCCACTAACTGTTTGATATATTGCATCACTCACACTAACAGTCATTCTGACAGAAATACTTTCTGCATCTATTTTCCTTGCTTGTACTTGTTGGTTGTATGACAGGGAGAAGAAGCGGGGCTTCAACTTCCTTTGATTCTGAACCGGAGAGGACCTTTCTTAGATTAAGGAGGGAAGCAAGAGAAAAACGTGTAGTTGGTACTGAGGAAGAGGAGGAATACTTTGAGGAATACTTTGAACCAAACATGGAAGAAAACATGGAAAACCATCATGAAGAAGAGGCTCACAACCATGGCGGAGGAGGTCGAGCAAATCATGCTGGGGAGGATAGAAGAGTTTTAGGCTCTTACATCAATCCAAACCCAGGAAACTATGGAAGTAGCATTCAAAAGCCAACCATCCATGCCAACAATTTTGAACTGAAGCCACAGCTCATCACCCTTGTTCAGAACAACTGTTCGTTCGGAGGGAGTGTCCAAGAGGACCCCAATCAACATCTAACCACCTTCCTTAGAATATGTGACACAGTAAAGTCTAATGGTGTTCATCCTGACGCCTATAGACTGCTCTTATTTCCATTCTCACTCAAGGATAAGGCAGCCAAGTGGCTGGAGTCTTTCCCGAAGGAGAGCTTGATAACTTGGAAAGATATGGTGAACAAATTCTTAGCAAGATTCTACCCCCCTCAACGAATCAATAGGCTGAGAGCTGAGGTCCAAACTTTCAGGAAACAAGATGGTGAGACTCTGTATGAAGCATGGGAGAGGTTTAAAGACCTAACAAGGAGGTGCCCACCAGATATGTTCAACAAATGGGTGCAGTTGCACATTTTCTATGAAGGGCTCTCTTATGAGTCAAAGAAGGCAGTAGACCATTCATCCGGAGGATCTTTGAACAAGAAGAAGACCATTGAGGAAGCCATAGATGTCATTGAAACTGTAGCAGAGAATGACTACTTCTATGCTTCCGAAAGAGGGAACACTAGAGGAGTGATGGAGCTAAACAATGTAGATGCTCTGTTGGCTCAGAACAAGCTCATTACCCAGCAGCTGGCTGACTTAACCAAGAAAATGGAGAGGAACCAAGTAGCAGCAATCTCCACTTCATCAACAATCCAAGAAGGAGTGAATGAAGAAGCAGAGGGAAGTCAGGAGCAAGCCAACTACATTGGAAATTCACTTAGGCAAAACCAGGATCCATACTCCAAGACCTACAACCCTGGATGGAGGAATCACCCAAACTTTGGGTGGGGAAATCAACAAGACCAAAGCCTTGATCAAAGACGCCAAAATCCCAACAATGCAGCCCACCAACACTTCACATCTAGACCATATCAACACCCCCATAACAACACCTCTCCACATCCATATCAAAACCAAACTAACTTACCTCATCCGTCCACCTCTAATCCCGATCTACAATCATTTGATGACAGACTCTCAAGGATTGAGAATCTACTTGAAGGCATAGGCAAAGAGATTCAAGATAACAAGGTGTTCAAGGAGGAAGTGCGAGCCAATTTCAAGAACCAGGGAGACACAATCAAGAGATTGGAATCTCAAGTGGGGTATCTCTCTGAGCAAATTTCTAAACCCACAGATGGATTCCTAAGTGACATAGAGAAGAATCCAAGAGGTGAAACAAAGAAAGTACGATGGGAAGATTGCAAGATGGTCACTATAAGTGATAAGGAGACTGAGGACAAGCTAAGCAATCTGTCAGAACAACCTGAAGAGACCTCAGTAGAGAAGAAGGAAAAAGATCATCAAGAACCAGAAATCTCAAAGCAATAGCTGCTGAGACTCTATGCACCTTTTCCCCAACTGCTCAATGGTGCTGTGGAGAAGAGAATATACTTAAGGTTTCTAGATTTGTTTGCATCTCTGCATGTCAACATACCATTCATCAAGACTATTCAACAAATGCCTGCATAAATCAAGTATATGAAAGAGCTGCTTCACAGGAAAAGCTCACTCAAGGGAGGCCAAACTATAGTGATGAACAAGGAGTGCAGTGCCCTCATTCAACTACAGTTTCCTACAAAAAGAAAAGATCCAGGGAGTTTTCATGTCCCTTGTGCCATAGGAGAAACAATGTTTAATAAAGCACTCTGCGATTTGGGAGCAAGCATCAACTTAATACCCTTATCCCTGGTGAAGAGGCTGAAGATCAATGAGATAATGCCCACAGATGAAGTCATCAGGCTGGCAGACATAACTCAAAAACAAGCAATAGGAGTGGTGGAAAATGTGTTGGTAAAGGTTGGGAAATACTTTCTTCCCACGGACTTTGTCATCCTGGACATGGAAGAGAGTCACACTCACCCAATCATATTGGGAAGACCATTCCTAGCTACAGCCAGAGCACTCATAGATGTGGAGCGAGGGGAGCTAATATTAAGGATCCATGATGAACGACTCAGCTTTAATGTCTTCAAACTCTCACAAGAAGTAGACCAAGAGAACAAAGAACCAAGCAAAGATCATGATGAGATGTTGAAAGAGGAAGCAAGCATTGAAGCACAACCAGCCCACCTGGGAAAGCCCTTGGTTGATGAACAAGGAAATAAGCAGTTGTCACAGCTCAAGGAAAAGCTGGAGGAACCTAAACCACCAGAGACATGTGAAGACAACAACAAAATTCCCTTAGAAGAAGAAGCCACAAAGAGCAAGGCAACCTCAAAAGGGACAAGAAGAAGGTACCAAGGGGGTGGAGGAACAAGAAGATCCCTACGGAAGACTTCTCTCCAGGGGATAAAGTGATCTCAGCTTACTTCCTAGATATCCCCACTAATCTCCCTACTGTACCATCTCAGTTACCTAAGGTCTTCACTATCAACAGAGTTCTCTCCTTGGAACATGTAGAGATCATTGATACAACTAATGGATATAAGTCCAAAGCAAGAGGGGAGGACTTGAAGCATTACCAACCACCCTGAAGAGGGAGAAACGTCAAGCTAGTGATGCTAAAGAAGCGCTTCATGGGAGGCAACCCAAGGTTTAATATGCTTTAAAGAAAATAGTGAATAAGTCAATATTCATGAATTCTAACCCAAACTTAACAAACACTTGGTAAAATCCTTATATTGCAGTATATAGTGAAGAACAAGTTTGGTGTTCAAAGCGTGCCAAGAAAGCATGAATGCAACTGAGAGCATGGTAGTCTTGGAGCTTTGAACAGAACTTTTCATCACAGTACTCCAAACTAAGTTTGGTGTCACCCCATGGTGCCACCAATGTGCATATGAGGATACTCAGTTAGTTAGTTAGTTGGAATTCATGAATAAACAATCTAATCTTTTCTTTTTTTTTTATTATTTTGGCCGTAAAGTTTAAATACTTTTTCGGACATTAATTTTTTCTTATTTTATAGGGAAAAGGAGAGGAGCATTGAAAGAGATTGATTGGACAATTGAATGAGAAAGGCTCGGCCACTTCATGAAGACGGACTACACACTTGTCTCAAGAAGGAATGCATTGGAAAATGTTGCCATGCAACATTGAAGAAAGGAGACTCTTGAAGACCGAATCAATATCTCTCATAAAGTGATGATCCTTGTCCTTTCTTCATGCACAACCCCAACCGTCCATCAAGCAACCATTCCATCAATCCACACCCTCCATGCACTCACAATCTCTCTATATAAGTGAGTCCTAGTGCATACTTACCCCTCACACTCAAATTCCCACTCTCCACACTTCACACTTTCGGCGTCCAAAACCTCTTCATCACACCTCATCCTAACCAACCAAATTCTTCATCCATCCTTACCTTCCAATCCCCTCACACAGCAACTCAAATTTATGGCATCATCAAGCTCCAAGAGGCAAAAAAGAAAGGAACCAATGGAGAGCATTCCATTCGATGAGAAGAGATTCAAAACTGCCTTCCATGAACGAGAATTTGAGCGGATCAAGCTCAAAAAGATATTTCCCGAGTTAACCTTCCAATTCAATGAAGACGAATGCCCACAGATTCGGGAGAAAATTGAAAAAAGAGGGTGGCAAAGGCTCACTAATCCAGACGGGAAGATTAATGGAAACCTCATCAAAGAGTTCTACGCAAATGTGGTGAGAGAAGACAAAACCAGGGCTCCAACCTTCAAAAGTTATGTAAGAGGAAAGGAGGTGGACTTCAGCGCAAATGCTATAACAAGAGCTCTTCACCTGAAATCACCACATTTTGATGAGCCCAGTTATCATGCAAGAATAAGTAAAAGCCAAGACAACGATGAGCTCACTGAGATTGTGACTGACATCTGTGCTATAGCAGCTGACTGGGAGAGGTATGGAGATGGGAGACCCCGGTTCATCAAAAGGGGAGACCTTAGCCCGGAAGCCAAGGGTTGGTTTGAACTCGTAAGGAGGTCTATCCTCCCGGCTGCAAATAATTTAGAGGTCAATATTAATCGAGCAACTATGGTACATTTCCTAGTACAAGGTGGAGAAATCAATGTGCATGAACTTATAGCTGAAGGAATTCAAGATTCAGCTGAGAAGCTTGAATCAGGTGCCAGACTTTGGTACCCTAGCACCATTTTCAGATTGTGCAAAAAGGCCAAGGTGGTCTTTGAGGATAGCAATCCAGACTGGGTGAACCCTGGGAGGCTAATGACAATCCAGCGTATGGTCTATACTACACCTGCTCAGCAACAAAGAAGGCCACAAATAGGAAAACTAAAAGCAAATGAAGGAGCTCACCAAGAGGAGTCTCATCAGGAAGAATATCAACAAGAAGAGCATCCTTACCCAGCCGACTTGAATATGAATCACCTTTTAAAAGCCATTGAAGATTTGGGGATGAGACATATGGAAGGACAAGAGCAAATACTAAACCTTCAGTCCAACTGGATGAGCCAACAAGAAGAGTGGCAGAAACAACAAATGGAGCAGCAACAGGAACAATACTCCCAGCTCACTCAAGACATCCACCAAGTTACTGAGAGGCAAGAACGTTAAGATAAGCATTTGCAGGAACTCAATCAGCGGCAAATAGCTCAGATGAAAGCATTCAATGAGTTCACTGTACTTAATGAAGGACGGCAACTACATAGGGAGGAGTTCAACGTAAACACTCAAGCCAAGTTGAACTACATGTCTAGTAATATGCATCATCTACACTATGCCATCCCTACATATGATGAGGTCTAAAAAGGTTTTGTAGAACAAGAAAAGAGAAAGGTGAAACAGCAGAAGGAAACACTCAAGAAGAAGATGGAAGATGGTGGTTTCTGGAAGAAGCTGATTGGAAAAAGCAAAGGGAGTGGGAGTACGAGCACTCAAGAGGGACACAAGGAGGACAAGCAAGGAGGAGAGCATGGGCAACCACATGAGTAAAAGGTGGTGGAATTCCTTCTTTGGTCCATCTTTTTCTATGCTTTAAATAAGGAAGGTCTTGTATGAAATAGAACTTGCTTCCATGTTAGTTTATTTTTTTTTTATTTTGTCTTTAAGTTTTGTGTTGAAGAGGTCTATGCTTGCTAGTCTTTATGTCACTGCATCATTACTTTGCTTACTTGTATGTTTGTCCCTTTAAATCAAATGAAAGGAGAATGAGTGTTTTAAAAGACCAGAGAGGAGTTCATACTATGGAGTAAGTTCATGAGTTTATGGTGTGGTCATAAGTTAGCTAAGTTGGTTCAACCACAAGGTGGGAGGACAACTATCTGTCATGAATACTATGCTTGAGGAACACCCCATGAGACTAGCTAAATAAGAAGATCCTAATAAGAAAAAGGGAAAGAACAATAAAGGTTGAAAAATAAAAGAGAAAGAGTAAGCAATAAGGCTAGGCACCAATGGTTTTAATCTTGAGGCATGTGTCTGTGGTGCTCCTGTGTGAGGGATCTACTTGGATGAATAAGCTCTTAGGGGTGCCTTATCACTTGGTAACTTGGGTTAACTAACTCGGGATTATCAGCTGAAAGTCCACTATCAAGAGTAACCCTCACTACAGAGCATTTAGTAACCCAAAGAGGTGCTGGACACCAAGGTCTCAAGAAAAGAAAATAAATAAACTATATGCCTATGGTGTGTATGTATGGGGGAGAGACTTGAGCAAGTAAGTCCTTAGGGGTGCTTCAACACCTAGCACCTTGAACCAACTGGTTCGGGAGTGTTGGCTGAAAGCTTACTTTAAAGAGTTGCCCCCTTACAGAGCACTTAGCCTAAGAACACAAACAAGCCTTGAAATGACAACAAAAGGATCAATGAATAAAAGTCTCATGGGATGCAATCACAGTGAGTATTCTAGGACATGATAAAGGTCTGAAAGACAGGAATGAACCTAAGTTGCTATGCATGAAACCACCATAAAACCAGGGACATGACTTCCACAAGAATGACTCATTTCTCTTGGCATTCCATTCATCATTCTCTTGTTCCAGTACTTGCTTAGGGACAAGCAAGCTTTAAGTTTGGTGTTGTGATGCCAGGGCATTTTGGCCAGTTTCACTGACCTTTTCTTTACTATTTTTAGGGTAGTTTCATGCATTTCCTTAGGAAATAAGCTAGTTTTGGGTAGATATTCACTTACATCTTGATTCAAGCATACATTGTGCACTTTACATTATTTCATGAGGATTTTGCATGAATTTAATGACAAATTGGATGTTGCATTTCCCATGACTTGGATTAGAACTATGATGCACTTTATTGCTTGATTTCAGGACAAAAGAAGCAAAGAAGAACCACATTAGTGACTACGTTAGTTACACTAACGTTAACACTAACGTGGAATGGGAGTAACTTGCAAAGTTAATGAGAAAAGTAATTGCCAATAACGCTCTCGAAGCCATAGTTGCCCACGTTAAGAGTCACGTTAACTAAGTTAACGTGAACTCTAATGTGGAAGAAAGGAAATGGAGCCAACGTTAGTGACACTTAACATTATCACTAACGTTGGACCAAGCTCATAAGTGGCCACGTCAGTTGCCACGTTAACTTAGTTAACGTGGCTTCTAACATTAAGAAGTAAAGGGGAAGCCAACGTTAGTGACATTCAACTTTGTCACTAACGTTGGCCAAGTCACAATAAGCCACGTTAACTCCCACGTTAACTTAGTTAACGTGGAAGTTAATGTGAAGAAGGGAGGAGATCGCCAACGTTAGTGACACCTAACATTGTCACTAACGTTGGAATGAGCCCACACAAGCCACTATGAGCCACGTTAACTCCCACGTTAACTTAGTTAACGTGGAAGCTAACGTGGATAAGGGAATGATGAGCCAACGTTAGTGACACTCAACTTTGTCACTAACGTTGGAGATGGCTAGCATGGCCACGTTAACCTAGTTAACGTGGACTCTAACGTGAGAAATAGGGGCACATTGGAACGTTAGTGACAATGGTAAGTGTCACTAACGTTCTCGAAGGTTGGCAAGCCCACGTTAAAAGAGCCACGTTAACTAACTTAACGTGGACTCTAACGTAGGGAAGGGGGAGATTCCTCAACGTTATTGGGAAAGGTAAGTCCCAATAACGTGTGTGAAGGACAAAAAGGCAACGTTAGTGGCAACGTTTGTGCCACTAACGTTGAAGTTAACGTGGCTCTTACTTTGGTGAGGAACGTTAGTGAAAAAGGTGATTGTCACTAACATTCTCGAACCCACATTTCCACTTAAACGTTAACACCACTAACGTCCCGAGCTAAAGTCTCTGCCCACTTCACACTTTCTCTCTGCAAACAAAGCTAAGCCCAATGAAGAAGAGAACTGCTTCAAACTCAAGATCCAAGGGCCCATACCCAGGACTTGAAGAATCAACTAGAAGAATAGAAGAGTAGTATATATAGGAGTAGCTTTGAATTATTTTGGGGGTTGGAAATTATAGGGAGCCTCTTGGCATAGAACTACTCTCTGTATTTTACTTTCTCTGCACTTCTAATTTGATGGATCAATACTAGTTTTCATTATTCTTCTTCTATCTTTTCTCTTGATTTTACTTGAAAGCTTTCGATCTTCATCCAACTGGGTAGTTATCTTGGAAAAGAAGCTATTCAAACTTGGATCTCTTCTGAACCTTGAAAGAGGAATGAAGAGATCAAGCTAGAAATGCTTTCTCATGCTGGACCAAATTGGGTTTGGATGGATATGTGACTATAATCCTCTCAACACTTGATTTGGGAAATGTATGTGGTATAATCAGTGACCATACTTCATCTCTTCTTATGAGCAATTGACCAAGGAATTGGCTATTGATCAAGATTTGAGAGATTGGATTACAAGAAATTGTAATTCGATCACTTAAGATTGCCAAGGAGATCAATGAGTGCATTGATTGAGGAAGAGATGAAAATGAAATTGATCTGGAGAATACAATATCTCCTGAGCCCAATGAACTCCCCATTTCTGATCTTACTCATTCTCTTTAATTTCTGTTATTTACTTTTATGAGCAATTCCCCCATTCCCATTTACAATTCTGCAATTTACTTTCAGTCATTTACTTTTAGTTCTTTAATTCTAGAATTTACTTTTTCTGTCATTTACCTTCCCGCCATTTTATTTTCTGCAATTCTCAACTCAAATTCTGGATTCGCTCAACTAGAACATTCCTCTAATTAAAGTTGCTTGATCAATCAATCCCTGTTGGATTTGACCTCACTCTATTGTGAGTTTTTACTTGACGACAAATTCGGTACACTTGCCAAAGAAAATTTGTTATGAGACAAGTTTTCCGTGCATCAATATGTGAATACCTTGCTTTTCTTTTCTTGTTGGGAGCTCATAGCTTGTTGGACACTCCACCAAAGCTTGGTGCAATCAATGGAAAGTTTAGAGATCCAAGCATTGTTAAAGCTTCTCAATAAAGTCCAACTTAAGGACTCTAAATAGAAGTGCTAGGTGGGAGACACCCCACTATGGTAACACCTTTCTAACCCTCTCTTTGTACATAGCTTCAATTTATTGCATTTTGTCTCTGTTGATAGCTTAGGATTAGTTTAATTTCAATCTTAATTTGCTTAGATTTTAGTTTAGATCATGTGTTTTTGATGAATAACATGTTTTGGGGTTGAAAAACTATTTTGATGAATAACATGAATAACTAGTTTGGTGCCTTAGAGCAGTAAAATTTTTTGGTAAAAACAGAGCATGTGCGTGCACACACACCTGTGCCTACGCACACAACCCCGATTTTCGCATTCTGTGTGTGCGCACCCTCTTGTGCACGCGCACACTAGCTTACACTCCTTCTGCTAGGAGCGTTCACACTGCTCGTGCGTCTGCATCCCCCATCCTTTTGCCACTGTGCGTGCGCACAGACCTATGTGCGTACGCACAGACGGCGTGATAGCTGGCAATTTCGACGCTTCAGTTTCAAAAAAAAAAATTTGTGTTCTGTGCGTGCGCACAGCCTGGTGTGTACGCTTACCTCTTAATCCCTTCTCTGTTCAGAGCGCTTGCACACACTTGTGCGTCCGCTCACCCTCCACTTCTTTACCTTCTCTGCATACGCACATCCCTGTGTGTGCGCACACGTCTTAATTCCTCTTCTGCTAGGAGCGTTCGCACACTCTGTGCGGACGCACACCTCCCTTGTTTCACCTAGTGTGCGTACGCACACATACCTGTGCGTACGCACGCCCCTGTTTTCTCACCTTTACACTTCTTTTCTTCTCTTCTCTCTACTTCTTCTCTCCTTCTTTCTTCCACCCCTTTCTTCTCTTACTTTTGGCCTCTTCTCTACTTGCTTTCGTTTGTTTTTTTTTTTTTGCATTTTCTTTTTATTTTAGTTATTATATTAGTTTTGGTTTAGTTGCTTGTTAATTAAATAAGTTGCAAGTGTTTAATTGATGTTGATGAGGTTGCTTCATGCTTAAATTTTGGCTCAATTTGTGATGGATATGTGCACTAAGCATCGAGTCTTTGTTGGAATGCCTAGATAAATTGTGAGTTTGATTCATATGTTGTCGCGACCATATGTGTTAGACTATATCCTTCTTTGGCATCTTAATCATGAATTGTGCACTTTTATCTTAGTGAATTGAGTTGAACTATTTAGTCATCATGGTTCTTAAAGTGAATATAATCGCATAACAAGGTATTTGTTCCTTGTTAATGCTTTGCATTTTTTTTAGTCGACTTGACTTGATTCCTATCAAGACTTGTCACTTTCTGTAACAAGCACCTTATACATGTGATTAATTCATTATTTCTAAGGATGAATGTAACGACCCAATTTTCAATATGTTTAGATCATATCGAAAACTGAGCGCTACCAATTTGTCTTCCTAATTATTATCTATTATTTATCATATGAGCCTGATTCGTTGTTAAACGCGTAGTTAATTTGCGTGGTGTATATATATTGAAAACGTTTGGATTAATAGACAGAATCATTTATAATCAATTTACAAGTAATAACAGATAAAACAATTATAAACAACCACACAAAAATACATCACAAGCAGTTGACAACATTCGGTGATTCAGCCTTTATTAGCATATAGACTGTTAGTTAGAACACCCCTACATATAGCTAAATAATATCTATATACATATATATACATACAACATCCCAGGTCTTGACCTGTTCAAGAGGTCCCTAAGCTGGCACCTAGGCTAGCCTATACTCTATACTCACCTAGTCCTTCTAAACTACTAAAGCGAGGGAAAGTACGTTCTAGGTCTTCAAAACTCAAGTCAAGTGGAACGTCATCAAAAGATAAAACATCATCTGCTACTCTTCTGCACGATCAGACTTTTCCACAGGACATCTCTCTGGTACCTCATGAAGTAGCCACACAATAGGAATCTCGTACACAGGATTTAGGTTAAAGTGCGCATACGAACGAGGTGCAGACGTTGGCTGGTCTCACAGTATATTCATATAATCAGAGAACGATATTCACCCTAGACTCAGAAGACTGCCTAGAGTGGAATCCCTTTTGCGTACAATCGTCAGCAAACTACGAAAAGAAACTCTTACTTCCATCTGAAGGGGAAAGGGAGAGAGAAGGGGTAAGAACTGGGGAGTTCTTAGTAGGGTCGGGGTTATTAGTTACGTTCATTTATTTGGGGTCGATTAGTAGACGAATAACATAATATAGCGAAGCAGTATACAGAAGGTAAAGATAGAAAGAGAAAGTAGAGACAACAGAAAGCAGAACACAAACAAAAGAATACAAGAAAATAAAGCACAGAAATAGCATACGAGCAGACAAACATAAAAAAGTAGATCACACACAGAAAGGAATGCAACAGAGAATGATGCACAGACAAGAATGATGCATGTCTAGCCCTAGCGCAGGTCATGAGCTCATATGTCGGTTAGCACCTGCATTCCCGACATTTATCCAGTCACGAGTTCACGATTTCCCAGATACGATTTTCCATTCAAATAAATGCGCATATAATTATTAGCAGCTCTATTGAGACAGCCTCTGCTTTCTACTCGCAGGAAATATACTCTTGGGAACGGAAAATTACTCTTGGGTTGCCTTAGGGCAACAGATAAATAAACAAACATCTCTTGGGTTGTATTAAGCAACATATATATATATATATATATATATATATATATATATATATCTCTCTTGGGTTGCATTAAGCAACAAATATATATAATATCTCTTTATTATATTACTCTTCTCTTTATATCTCTTTACTCTGTTCTGGTTTCTCTTTTCTCTGTATCTCTTTACTCTGTTTTAATTACTCTGTTCTCTGTATCTCTTTTCTCTTCTCTGATTACTCTTTTCATCTATATCTATATTACTCTTTTTCTCTTTATCTCTTTACTTTACTCTTATTACTCTGTTTTCTGTGTTTCTCTACTCTGCTCTGATTTCTCTGCTTAACGTATGTATTTAAAGTTTATGTAAATTTCGGTATGAATAGTTCGCCTGTCCCAAGTATAGGTTCATTAAGTCTATACTGAAACAGTTTAATTTTTCATATAATACCTAACCCTAGTCGCAACTCAAGGACTAACTATGTTGCCCTAGGTCGTTCACTAATTTCTGTCTGTTTTTCTGTTATAAAAACCTTACAGACTTTTCTTTAGTTTTTATCTTTTCTTCAAATTCTTATCTTTCTTTTATCTTTGCCTCACTAATATGTTCTTACCACTCCCTAAGTGTTTTATGAAGGTAGTTATGAGATTCTGCGCTTAAAGTTGTCTTTCTAAAGCTTTTACAGAAAACTGCCTTTTCCGTAATTTCGGGGCGTAAATCTCTCTTTCTCAACACCTTGCACTTAGTATTATATAGTAGTTATGCATATTTTGATATTTTGCTCTTAATTTTGGCTTGTACATATGTTCTTTTTGGTTTTTAGTCTTGATTGTGATTTGGGATGATGTGATGATTGCACCTAAGTTTGATTTCCTATACACTTGCTATTTTGGTTTAATTGAAATTAGGAAATAAACTTAGGATTTTTGACATTTTCCATCCAATCACATAATATATACATATATAGAATAAATGCTAGTCAATTTAATGAAATTTCCAAGAAACTTACTCTTTATATAGGGCATTGAAATTTAAGTTGAATTGAGTTGAAATTTTTTTGAAACATGCATGATTTATACGTTGTGGAATATGATTTTTGAGTTAAGGAACATACAACTTGTGAGTTTTTTAGCCTTATTGTATGGTTACATCGTTGGACCATTTATTTCATTCTTGTGTGTTGCTCTTCTCTATGATTGCAATCTTTGGTTTGTTAAATTCTATATATCCATTGTTTAATGTATATTTATGCATTTATGTGATTGAGGCCATCACTTTTTTATGGCTCACTTAACCCAAATAGCCTACCATTTCATTTACCTTTGTTTGCCACTTTGAGCCTTTTTAATCCCTTTGTTCTTTATTTTCCTACATCATTAACCTTAAGCGAAAAATAATGAAACGCCCTTTATTTGAATCTTTGAGTAGCTTAAGTTAGTGAGAGTGTGTGATGTTTAAGTGTGGATAAAATATGGTAACTTTGGTTGATGAATAGGTGTCTTATTCTTGTTGAAAAATCTTAGAAATTTGGGGTGCATACTCATGTAATACTATAGAAACTATATGCATTGATGAGTTGGTATATATTATGTTCTTGAAAAAAAAAAAGAGAAAAAAGAAAAAAGAGAAATAATGAAAAGGAGACAAAATTACCCCAATGAGAAATTCAATAAGAGTCAATGCATATGTGATGAATTCAATTAAAATGCATGAGTGTGTATATATGTAAAAGTGAGGTTTTGGGTAGCTAAGTTTTATATTATAATTGTATGGGGTATGTATGTGTTAGTGAGAACTTAGACTAATCAAAGATTCAAATGCAAGCTCACCTAGCCATATATACATCCTTACCTTTAACCTTAGCCCCATTAAAACCTTGAAAAGACCTCATGATTTTTGCATATGTACATTAAATTTGTGTTGATTGGTTAGATGAAGAACAAACTTTAGAAAGCATGATTAGAGGAGAATTGAGTGAATTGACCCTAAACAGTTGAGTGACTATAGTAAGCTTTTGAGGTGGGAAAAATTTTGTCAGAAATCTAGTGACAACCTTGTCCCAAGTATGCAGACTCTCCTTGGGTTGAGAATGTAACCACAGTTTCGCTCTATCCCTCATAGCAAATGGGAAGAGCATGAGTTTGTACACCTCAGAATTCACTCTATTGGTCTTCACAATATCACAAATCTGCAGAAAATCAGAAATAAATTGATTTGGGTCTTCCTGAGGAAGTCCATGATACTGGCAATTTTGTTGCACAAGAGTGACAAGCTGAGGCTTCAGTTCAAAATTGTTTGCAGCTATGGGAGGCACCACAATACTTTTTCCATAAAGATATGCATTAGGAGCAGTGTAAGAGCCAAGCACTCTTCTAGGTTCCTCGTTCCTATTCAGATTTTCCATATTGGCATTAGCAGCATTTATTATGATCCATGTTAGACTCTGCAGCCTTGTACAGTCTTGCTTGTTGTAAACGCCGACTAAAAGTCCTTTCAGGTTCAGGATCAAAGTCTAATAGAGGTTCCTTGCCCCTGTTCCTGCTCATAAATAGACAGAAGACAAGAAAACATGGAACACTCTATGTCAGAGTGCAGAGAATTCCCAGTGAGGTACCCTGTGCAAAGAAATAAAATAAAAATACTAAATAAATAAAACAGAAAAAAATTCGAAAATGATAACTGGAATTAGACAAAAAAAATTTGAAAATTAACAGGGAAAATAAATAGGAAAAGTAAACTAAAATTAACTAGGTGACACCAAACTTAATTTCAGAAATTAAGGAAAAATATTAGTGCTATTTATTTATTTATTTATTTATTTCGCAAATACTAAAGCAAAGTTTAAATAAAATTAAAACTAAAGTGCCTAATCTAAGCAATCAAACAACTAATAGTTGTTAATCACTATCAATCCCCGGCAACAGCGCCAAAAACTTGGTACGAAATTTCTAACCCACAAACTAACCGGCATGTGCACTGGGTCGTACTAAGTAGTACCTCAAGTGAATGAGGGTCGATTCCACGAGGATTGATGGACTAAGCAATAATGGTTAAGTGATTTACTTAGTTAGACTAACAGAAAATGGTGTTTGAGAATTCAAAAGCATTAAATAGTAAATTTAGTAAATCAGAGAGCAAGAAGTAAACGGTTTGTGAAATATATGGAGAAAACAGTTAAGGCTTCAGAGTTATCTATTTTCCGAATTGATTTTTCTTACTAACTATTTTAATCATGCAAGATTTAATTCATGGCAAATATATGTGACTAAACCCTAATTCCTTAGACCTTTTTAGTCTCCTCTAAAATTCATCAACCACCAATTCCTTGGTCACTTAATTCCAATTAGAGGGTGAAGTTCAATTCTAGTTTATATGCCACAAAAATCCTAATTACCCAAATATAAGAGGATTATATATCACGTATCCTGTTAAGTCCAAATAATTAGAAATTTAGGATAATTTGTTTTCAAGCTGTTGTTCAAGTAAAGAGCTTTTCCAAGTTATACAAAAACTCAATTAAAACCAAGGTCATACTTCCGTTCCACCCAGATTCATAAAATAAAGAACGAAAACAATTCTTGAATCATAAATCAGTACATAAATTAAAATAGAAAAGTAATAGTATCAATCCATACAATAGTCAGACCTCCTAACCTTAACAGTGGAGGTTTAGTTGCTCATGATGCAGAGAGAAAAACTAGGATTCGTAAAACTGTAAAGTGCGGAATGAGGTAAGAGAGAAGAGAAAAAACCGAAGGCCTGATTCTTTTCCGTTTTATATCTAATCTTAATTAATGAAAATTATATTTTATAAAACAAAACTAATATCTTTTCCTATTTATAAATAAAATAAAATTTCAATCAAAATAAATCTGGCTTCATTCGCAGCTTTTCTTGAATGCTTGGGGACCACTTGGTTGTTAGGATCCACGCTGAACTTGAGATAGCAGAGGCGTCCTTATTGAGTTCCATTGAGTCCACGCTGAACTTAGAAATTTCCAAGTTCAGCGTCGAGGAGGCAGTGACAATTCCACGCTTTTCCTTTGAATCCACGCTGAACTTGGAAAATTCCAAGTTCAGCGTGGGATAGTACATGGTTCTCCTGTAGTGCGTGGATTCCACGCTGAACATGGAAAATCCCAAGTTTAGCGTGAACAAGGCTGAATTGACTGGATGGAGGGTTAGTGCTCCACGTTGAACTTGGAAAATTCCAAGTTCATCGTGGAGTGGACAGCATCAATTCTTCGTTTTCTCCATTCTCTAGCCTTGGCTTAAGCTCTGCGAAATTCGTCCAAAACCTGAAACAAACAGAATTGCACACGACTCAAAGTAGCATTCAAAGTGGCTAAAATATATTAAATCTTAATTAAACTTAGCAATTCAAGAGCAAATTCACTAGGAAAAGATAGAGTAGATGCTCACGCATTACGCACAAGGCTGTGCATGCGCACATACCAGAAATCATAAAATTCTGCAACTTTGTAAAATTTCAGATTTTCAACACCAATCTTTGTATGATCATAACTCCCTCTACAAAAGTCCAAATTTTACAAACTTTATATCGATTTCAAGAGTTTTCAATGGACTTTAATTACAAAAAAATTTCAACAATTTTTGAAAACTGAGGCATAAGTTATGATCAAATAAAGTTCACCAAAAACCAATTTTCACCAAAAGTTTACAATTTCCCCAATTTCTTATCATACACAATCAAACCATACCCAAACCATTCAAAACTCCATTTTTCATCAAAATTAACCCTTTATGTCATATTACACCAATCTTACCACATTTTCCTTCACATTCATTATTCTCAACCTCAACATCAACTATATATCACTTATGATCAATCCACATTCAAATTTACCATCCACATTACCATTTCATCCACCTCAATATCACATTTCTCATAACAAACCACTTTTCAAATCCACACAATCATTCAACATCATCATATCATTATCAATCATAATAATTGAGCTCAAAATTCATCAACTCATCATAAATTATCATACATCATCATTCAACAAATCAACAATTATTTTAATTCAATCCTATCCTATATGCCACTAGCCTAAGTGTCCATGAATATTATATACTACATAGAAAAAATGAAACCATACCTTGGCCAATTACCAATATGTCCTTAACCCCAAAATGAGCACAAGCAAGCCTTCAATCACTATCTAAGCCACCAAGAACTTCCAACAAGCACCAACAATCACCAACAAGCTCCAATATCCAAGCTAATACCACATATATTACATAAATCAAGACCTAGTACTCAAAATTAGTCATTCCTACAAGGGTTCATGAGAATCTTACCTCATCCACTGGAATTTGGGCTAGAACCCAACATTTTCTCACTAAGGAGTAGCACCTAAACAACCAAAACACAAGGTTTTCTCAAGAGTATCACTCATCAAACTCGAAATCATAGGGCAGCAGAAGGGAAGAAGAATTTTGAGAAACTTACTACAAGGCTTAGATAGAGTTGACGGGCTCGGCAAGAGCTTCGCGTAGCCACTGACGGTATGCAAATAGGAGTACCATAGCTCGAGATATCGCGAAATGAAGCGATGTGTGAATAGTGTCTCTTCTCCCTTCTCCCTCTTCTCTCAATTTTCTGGTGTGTGTGTGCTTAATGAAGGTGGAATGCTGAAAGGTGTTCATTAATGAGCCCTTATATATGTTGGGCTTGGGCCAAACTTGGGCCCTATCCAATCCGTTAGCGGTTTTAGCCCGCTTGGCCCATCTTCGGGCCAAAACTTTAAAATTAACACCCGGTTTTTAACTTCTAATATCTTTCTAAGGTTTTTGACTGTTTTCACTTTTCTCGTGTGGTACCAGGAAGACTTGAACCGGTTCAACCGGTTTGCGGTTTTTCACAATTTTATGCAGAAAACACATTTTTTGACTCAGAAAGACCTACTGAGTCCAAAAATGATATTTAAATCCTCAAATTCTCACTCTAACTTTTCAGAACCATATTTGGGCAATATTAATCACTTGACTAACTGGTTGATTAGTTGCGGTTCTTACAGTTTGTCTAGCATAATTTTTTCCCACGCGTAGGCTTGAGCCACACGTACGCGTCACCTTCTATTTCGCTTCCCACGCCTACGCGTCACTTACCATTTCTGCCACTCACGCGTGCGCGTGACCTTTCGCGTACGCGTTACCCCCTGTCCTGTTTTACACACTCTTCTTTTCTTTTCTTCTCTCCATTTCTTTTCTTCTTTTCTCTTCTCTTCTCCTCTTACCTTCTTTCAACCATCATCCACCACATTCAATCACCATCCTCCATCATCTTCATTACTTAGTTAGATAGTTATTTAGTTAGTTGTTTAGTTAGTTAGTTAGTTGGTTTAATTTTCTATTTTTGGTGATAAGTGTTGGATTATCGATTTGATTTGCTATTTTTTATGCTGAAATTATTTATTGTTGGATTTCTTTGTTGAGGTCATAATTTGTTGCTTGGTATTGAATTTTTCTTCTTTTCTACTTTTACATACCAAGTACTTGTGAATTGCCTTCAAAGTATTCTAAATATTTTGAATTGTCTGTTTTAGCTACCATGTGATTTAAATTCTTTCACTATGACTAGGCAATTTCTTGATAATGGATGATGTGCATTTATCTTAATGCATTGTGTTGTTTGATCATATGCATCCATATTACTTTTCGCTTAAATACAATGTTATGCTTATGCCTTAATGATATGTGGACCCTTAATTGTTTAACTATGTGCTCTTCACATACTTGAAACTATTCATTTTGGCATCATGCTTCAATTGTAAAATCAGATTGTGAACTCACCTAGGGACATCTTTTTGAAATTCTTAAGCTATATGGACCATGCTTACTATGTGATTGATTTTTACTTCTATCTCTCTTTTCCTAAGTTGCATAGCAACCATGTGTCCCACGTCATGTCAATTAGGGGATGCAAACAAACTTCAATATGTGTCATTATTTGATGTGTGAGTTCTATATTTCATTTGATTCATTGAATTCTCTTGCACATCAACCAATGTCCATTCTTCATCCATTTCACATTTGCTTGATTCTTGTTTGAGTACTTGCATGCTTTTTCATTACTTGTTTGTTTACCTTAATCTACAAGTTTCTTTTAAAGTATCTCAAGCATAATAGAATGAGTGAAGTGCATACTTCTTTTGTGTAATTGTGACATATCTCTCTAAGCTAGTGTGTGTGTTCTAACCCGCATGCAACTTAGAATTCACACACTTGTTTTCATTAATGTCACAAACTGATTTACTCACTTCATTCTAGTGATCATCACCTCATTCCAAAAATTTATGCTTCCTTGCTTTTGCACTTACTCGTCTTACTATTGTGTTTTCTATCTTTTAGGATGACCTACCATAAGCAAGCAAAAAAGGGAGACAGAAGAAAGAACATGCAGCAGCCGGTTGATCTACCAGCTGAAGGTGGCAATCTGTGAAGTTACCGTACCCCCTTGCTCATCTTCAAATTCACTGAGGACGGTGCAAAATTTTAAATGTGGAGAGGTCGTCAGATTAATCGGCCGATTTTTTTGGGATGACCAACCATAAGCAAGCAAAAAAGGGAAGCAGAAGAGAGAACATGAAGTAGCCGGTTGATCCACCAGCTGAAGGTAGCAATCCGTAAAGTCACCGTACCCCCTTGCTCATCTTCAAATGCACCGAGGATGGTGCAAACTTTTAAGTGTGGGGAGGTCGTCCGACCAATCGGCCGATTTTTTTGGGTAACAATATCTAACCTAAACACTTTCACATTGCATTTTTCCTTCTTTTTCTATTACTAGGTATTTTAGAATTTTTAGCTGTATTTTCTTGGGTTGCATATATATATAATAAGTTTAGTCAAAATAACGATATTTTCTAAGGAATTTATCTATAGGACACCCCAATTGATTTGAGTAAAAAAATTTTTTGTCTTTGTACCTTCTTGAGTTATATATTGTGGAACATGTTTTTAAGTTAAGAACACATAAGCTTGTGAGTTTTGAGTCTAATTGTGTGGTTGAATCAATAAACAACCTTAACGCTTGCCTCTTCCCGAGGTGGTGTTACAATTTTCAACCCAGAGCAAGTGGAGACAGAACTCAACCCTTGCGTCTTACCTAGAGTCTCAAACCATTAGTTGGAGTAAGTGGACAATGCCACTACATCTTCTCCGGTGTCTCAAATCCTTATCCGGAGCAAGTGGACAATGGCATTGCATCTTTCCCAGTGTCTTTTTATCAAATAAGTCAAACTCGAAACATAAACCTTTTCTTGATAAATCAAATTCAAACATAATACTTTTCTCGATAAAACTCAAAACATAATCATCTCTTTAATAATTCAAAATCATCTAATACCATTCTTAAAGCTTTTGAAAATTCATTTTGACCCCCAAATTTTTTAGAAATTACACAAATCAACTAATTTTTTTTCTAAAAATTCTTTTTTAACTCATAATTTCTTTTATTTAACTTTCAGCCCAAAACACTTTCTTAGTTATATTTTGCCCACAAAATAATCAAAATATGAGGGTTTTGTGTTTTTCAAAGAACCAAATTAAACTCATAAAAATTTCATCAACATTACTTGATTTTTAACTAGTTTTTCAACAGTTTCAATAACCAATTTTTCACAGCTTTTAATTTAATTTTGCAACCTGATGAAGAGGATTTATGCCGATTCGAAATTCACAAAATAACTTCCATTGCAAGTATAGTCCAAACCAGCAATAGATCCTTACATCAAAGTTTAAATATGGAATTGTCACAATTCAAAACAAATATAAACAGGGAGTTTTAATTCCTGGGTCGTTCTCCCTAGGAATTGCAATGAAGTGCTCAATTATTTGCTATGAGGGAATGGGTGTTTGATGGCAAGAGGCAAGAAATATAAATAGCAAGGAATTAAAAAAACAAACAATAACTAAATATCAAAAGTAATCAAACCTAAGGCAATTAATAAGAAGAAAGGAAAATTTAAGTGCTAAGAAACCTCTTGGCAAGGGTTGAGAGTTAAGGTTACCTATCCTAGCCATTTACCACAAACATAGATGATTATGAAGAGTTAATCCTTCTTAGTCAACCCTATCATCGAGGATAAGTCCAATAGGCATAATTGATCTCAATCCACAAGTTCTAGCCTACTCATTAATTATCTTAGTGAAAGACTAGCGTTAGCAGAAACCAAATCAACTAACTACCCTAATATATCAATCAAGAATGGACATCAATTTCTCAAGGTCACCTAGGTCCTCAATTCCAAGCCAAGAGTGTGAAAAAGTACACTAAAACTAACCCAAGCATTTTGTCAAACACTTGGTATGCATAAAGAGAAAAGCATATTAAATTGCAATAAAAATAAATTCTAAAGCTACCAAGTGCAAGATAACAATAATAACAACTCAATTGAATGACAATTAACAAAGAAACATCAAATTGCATTAAATGGAAATTGAAATTAACAAGAGTGTTCATAAACTAAAAAGTGACATAAAAGAGAAATTAACAAGAAGAACTAAGAGAATTAAGACAATTGAGCAAGGAAAAGTAAATGAAACTACACTAAAACAAGAATCAAAGAGAGAAATTGAAGAAAAATTAAACTAACCCTAAATTCTAGAGAGAAGGGGGAGCTTCTCTCTCTAGAAAATACCCTAAATCATGATACTAAAACTAAAACTAATTGCTCCCCATTTCATTCTTCTTTAATTTGGCTTGAAATAGCTTCAGAAGTGAGTTGGATTGGACTTGAAAAGTCCTGAAATTGCCCCCAGCATGTTGCAATTAATGAACTCACGTGACAAGGGTCACACATATGCGTTGCCTGACGAAATCCTCTTTCACGCATACACGTCGCATGGATGGTGCGCGAAATTTAACTCGCACAACTGAACTGGCAAGTGCACCGGGTCGTCCAAGTAATACCTCAGGTGAGTGAGGGTTAAATCCCATGAGGATTACCGGATTGAGCAAGCTGTGGTTATCCTGCAGATCTTAGTCAGGCGAATAGAAACAAGATTTGATTATTGTAAACGCATAAACGAATAATAACAAGAATGATAAATAGATATGATAGAGACAATGATGAGATGTCAGTTAAGGCTTCAGAGTTACTTCCTCTTTTGGACTAACACGTCATACTCACTACTCCAACGATGAATGATTCCTTCAATGGAAAGGCTGTAAGTGATTAAGCCATGGGTCGTGGTCATTAATCTCCTCAGGTCCAGACCAAATATCTAAAAGGACTAGATCAATCTGGGAAAGGGTGAAGCGTGCGCAAGTCAATCCCTTTGTTGATCCTACTCAAAATGCCATAGACAAGGTCCGATCTTCCAGATCAAAGACTGCTGCTCTTATGGTTCTAGCCCTTAGAGCCACAGGAACCTCAATTGCCCCCCTAACTAATGAGGTTATATGTCACATACCCCGATTACTCCAGATAATTCTGTTAGAACCCGTGATGCATCCTCAAGCTGTAGCTCAATACTATCCGGGTCAGGACTCGTAAGGAACTCATGTAGAATCGAGATTCATAAGGACGAAGAATGACAATGCATCATAGAATAGAATCACACATTCATTGGAATAGAAAAGTAATTGTATTAATTCATAGGAATCAGCAGAGCTCCTAACCTTAACCTAGGAGGTTTAGTTTCTCATACGATACAGAGAATAATAAAAAAATTCAAAAGTGGTGAAGGAGAGATCCTCAACAATGGTGATCTCTTTTCTATATATACTAACCTAAACCTAAAGAAACATTAATAGTAATTGAAAATTACAAAATGATATAAGCTAAGATAAAGGTGCGAAAATCCACTTATGGACCACTTGATGAGTCTTTGAGTTGAGCTTAGTATCCAACTTGATGAAGTGGGCATTGAACGCCCACTATGGGGTACGATTGCTTCTCCTTCACTTCCTTTGTGGCGTTGAATGCCAGGCTTGGGTGTTCAACGCCCACCTTGGTCCTCTTGGGGCGTTGAACGCCCCATAGAGAGTAGTTTGGGCGTTCAAAGCCCATTTTAGCCTGTCCAATCGGAAGAAAAGTATAGCCCATTTTATAATGCTGGAAAGCCCTAGACGGTAGATTTCAAATGCCATTGAGAAAGCGTTATTTGAATCTCTGTAGCTCCACAAATGCTCGTTTGAATGCACGGAGATCATATTCTGACAACATCTACTATGCTTTCCTTTCCTCTAAATCAAACTTTGCCAAAACTCTGCCAAATTCACTCAAAATTTACCTAAAATCATAGAAAAACATAAAAGCTCAAAGTAGCATCCAAAAGGTGAATTTTTTATTAAAACCTACTAAAACATAGTAAAACATGACAAAGCATACTGAAAACACTAAGAAAATGATGCCAAAAAGCGTATAAAATATCCACTTATCAGAACACCAAACTTAAACTGTTGCTTGTCCTCAAGAAACCATAATAAGTAGGACTAAAAAAAAGATGGGAAAAATACAAGTCTCAAAGTTTTCCATGAAGCTCAGTTCCAATTACAGAGTGGAGCTAACAGTTCTTTACTTCTGAACAGTTTTGGCATCTCACTTTTTTTTGAAGTTCAGAGGCATTGGCATCTCTCAGGATTGGAATCTGGATGATATTATTGGTTATCTTCTTTAAGACCTTCCTTATTCTTGAACACAGCTTCCTTTTTGGTGCTTTGCATCTTTTTGAGCTTAGCCGTGACTCTAAGCATTATGTTTTTCCGTATTACCACAGGATACATAAACGCCACAAGCACTTGACTGGGGGAACCCTTAGGATCTTAAATTCCCAGACAGTGGTGCCCAAAGTTCTTAAGCGTACTATTTTGCTTTGGATCATTTCTTTAACTGCTTGGTCTCAAGCTTTTTACTTGACACCTTCACTGTAACTCCAAGAGCCAATGCCCTCAACTTCAAGACCATTATGCACAGTTAATTCATGCATTCAGAGAGTAAACACTAGGCCACCACTTTTGGATTAGAATGAATGTTGTACAATCAACTCAAGAAATTTTGTATTTTACTGCTTCTTTTTAATATAAAAGACATTTTATTTAAATTTAATAGAATGACAAGTAGAATATCTCATACTCAATCGACATAAAGGAAAAATAAAAAACAAGAAAAACAAAAACAAAAATTCTACTAGTGATCATCTAAACTTAAATATGAAAAAAAGGAATTAGAATAGGCACAGAATAGGAATGAAACTCAACCACCTTAATTTTGGTGGTCATTGCCTTCTTCGGGAGCTACTTTTTGGCGTTTCTGCTCTTCTTCTGCACGCCCATGCCTCTCATGTTCTTCCAATAGCTTCTGTAACATGCAAGACCGGTTCTTTTGTTCTTCTCTTAACTTTTCCATAGTAGATTGCAACTGCTTGATGGATGCTGCCAATTGAGTCCAGTATTCAATTGAAGGAGTGCGCTGCTCTTGAGGTGGCTCAGGCGTCTTCCTCTTAGGAGGGTCAACTGGTTGCTGAGTCTTGTCTGGTCCTGGTCCTCTAGTACTTTTCATACTCTCCTTGGTAATTGGATTGTCTACTGGGATACCAGTGTCTCTGTCAATCACGACTTCTGCCTCATTACAAGGCGAGAGACAAGGTTTGGGAAATCAAGCTTGGCTTGGGTTGAGGTCTTATTTGCGAACTTGTATAGCTCACAAGGGATTATTTGGTGAACTTCCACCTCATTATCCAACATGATGCAATGGATCATCACAGCTCTCCTTAAAGTAACTTCAGAACGGTTGCTAGTGTGGAGTATGGAACGTCCAATGAACTCCAGCCATCCTCTAGCACCTGGCTTGAGATCCATTCTTCTCAGCTGGTTTTGTTTGCCTTTCTTATCATTGATCCACTTGGATCCTAGCAAACATATGTCCTTAAGGACTTGATCTAGCCTTGGTTTGGCTAGTACTCTCCTATTAAAGGAGTCAGGGTCATGCTTTTGTGGGGGTAATATGAAAATTTCCCTCACCTTATCGAGATTAAAATACAGAGTCTGTCCTCGGACCATGGTACGCCATGTATAAAATCCTTGTCCCTCTTTCTTTTGTTTATTTGTCATCCATGGATTTGCAAAAAACTCATGGATGCATACTATTCCAACATTGGTTGTGGGGTTGGCCAGAACTTCCTAACCTCTCTTTTGAATTTCGGGTATTCATCTTCTTTTAAATCAAACTTGACTTCCAGAATCATAATCTTTTTGCACATTACTTCATAATAATGTTCTTCATGAAGCTTGAGTAGAACCTGTAAGGTTTGTATGCAGGTGTTGGTGGTGCATCTTCTTTCTTGTTTCTTGATGTGGATCTTCCACTTCTTGGAGCCATGGATTGTGAATAACTGAAAGAGCAACGCTCTTGCCACACTAGACTTAAAAGCTTTGCTCATCCCGAGTAAAATGGAGAGAGAGAATTGGCATAGGAGAGGGGAAGAGAGGCGTGAGGGAGAAGGTGGAATTCTAATAATGAGGAAGAGGGAGGGAGGGTGGGTCTTTATAAAAGGAAAAAGATAATTAAATTGAATTTGCAAGATATGATAAAAAGATATGATTAGAAATTAAATTAAATGAAGAAAGATTAAAATAAATATTTGAAAAAGATTTGAAAAAGATTGTGGAGAGAGATGGTATACATAAAGAAAAGATTTAAAAGATAGGAAAAATATTTGAAAAATAATTGAATTTTGATTTGAAAAGATGAGATTGGAAGTTAAGTTGTGGAAAAGATATGATTTAATTTCAAATAAATTTAAAAAGATAGTGATTTAAAGAGAAGATTGTTGAAAAGATATGGTTTTGAAAAAGATATGGTTTGACCAAGTCAACCCCTCCTTCCCTTCCTTGGAATTCGAATGGATGGCTGATGAGCGGATATTTTATATACTTTTTGGCATCATTTTCATATAGTTTTTGTTATGTTTTGTTTATGTTTTATTATATTTTCATAAGTTTTAGTGCAAAATTCATATTTTTGGATTCTACTTTGAGTTGTTGTGTTTTATGATGGTTTCAGGAATTTTCTAGCTAAAATTGAGGAGTTTTGGCAAAGTCTGATTCAGAGACAGAGAAAAGACTGTAGATGCTGTTAGATTCTAACCTTCATGCACTCGAAAGAAGTCCAAATGGCGCGCTCTCAATGACTACGGAAAGTGAACATCCAGGGCTTTCCAGAAATATATAATAGTCTATAGTTTGCTTTGGAAATAAAGGCCCAAAACTGGCGTTCAACGCCAGCCACCAACCCTAGTCCTGGCGTTCAACGCCCAAAAGGGAGCAGCTGGCATCCAACGCCCATTCAGGACTCCAAAGCTGGCGTTGGATGCCCAAAAGGGAGCACTAGCTCGTGGCTTCACGCAAGCGGGACCAGAAAGTGGATTTTCGCACTATAGGACTAGTTATCATATTTCTGTAATTCTTAGTTATTAGCAGATTAGTATATATAGGAGAAGATCACCCTTGTTTAGGGGTTCCGCCAATATCCTTCTTCCCCCACTTTATTTTCAAACACTATTCTCTATATAGTATGAGTCACTAAACTCCTAGATTAAGGTTAGGAGCTCTGTTGTTTCTTATGGATTAATAATATCACTATTCTATTTCAATCTATGCTTGATTCTATTCTAAGATGTATCTTCGTTCTTCATCCTAACGGATTGGGAGTGTAACTTGATGCTCATCCCTATTCACATTGGTTCTTGCGAGTCCTTGACGGGACAGTATTGAACCACAAGCTTGATTATACATCTCTTATGGACGACTAATCCAAGACTTCGTTGGGGACTTCTCGAGACATCAGTTCAGCCGAGGTACCGGGCGACTAGGGCCTTTGTGGTATAGACTAGAACCAAGACGCAGCATTCTCTGATTCAAAAGATTCGACCTTGTCTGTGGCGCTTTGAGTAGCATCACCAAGCGAATGGACTGCAGGAGCTTCACCCCTGTTCAGATTGGATGACCGCTAGCCCGGTGTTTGATCTGAAGAAGAGGAGATTAATGACCGTTGACCTGACGTTAATCATTTACATCCTGCCATTGAATGAATCAATCAAAAGTTGGAGTAGAGGGTGAGAAAAGTTAATCCAAAAGGAAGAAGCATTTCCAAAGCCTCAACTGTTCTCATACCATTGATTTCACACCTATCTAGTAACGTTTTATGTAATTATCTGTTTTATGAATTTTCTCGTGACAACTACATTTTCTATCCGCCTGACTAAGATCTGCAAGGTAACCATTGCTTGCTCAAACCAACAATCTCCGTGGGATCGACCCTCACTCACCTGAGGTATTACTTGGATGACCCGGTGCACTTGCCGGTCTATCTGTGCGAAACTTGTGGAGTTAGTTTTGTGCACCAAGGTTTTTGGTGCTTTTGCCGGGGATTGTTCGGATTTGACAAACTACCGGATTATCTTGTTGCTTAGATAAGGTACTTTTAACTTCTGTTTTAGAGTCTTTTGTTTTCTTTTTCAAGAACTTTTTTCAAAAATCCATCTTTTTTTTGTCTTCTGTTTGAGTCTAGTGTCAGTTCTTAAGTTTGGTGTCCCTTGTGTGTTCTTTATTGTCTTTGAATTTTTGAATTGTTCTTGAGTGTTCTTCTTAGTATTCAAGTTGTTCTTATTTCTTTTCTTGTTTTAATCTTAAAATTTTTAAGTTTGGTGTCTTTTGGTATTTTTCTTTTTAAATTTCGAAAAATTAGTGTCTTTTGATCTAAAAATTTTAAGTTTGGTATCTTTTGGTTGTTTTTCTCTTTCCTAATTAATTCGAAAAAAATCAAAACAATATATCTTTTATCTTTTCTCAAAATTTCAAAAATCTTTCTTTCTTTTCTTATCTTAATTTAAAAATTTTTAAAGTTTTGTGTTTTCTTGTTAGTAAAATCAAATTTCAAATTTTGAATCTTATCTTTTTAAATATTTTCAAATCTTTATCTTATCTTTTTAACTTCCTTTAAAATTCAAAAAAATCTTATATTATCTTATTTCAAATTCAAATTTTAAAAACTCAATTTTAAAATTTCAAATTTCAAATTTCAAAATTAAATCTTTTTCAAAAAACAAATTTCAAATCTTTTTAAATCTTATTATCTTTTCAAGTCTTTTTCAAATTTTCACCATACCTTATATTTTTAACTTATTTTCAAATATTTATCTTATCTTATCTCAATTTCAAAATTCAAAATCAAATTTTTTTCAAATCTCCTATCTTATCTTATTTTCAAATCTTTCTTAGTTAGTTATTTGTTTTCTTTTCCCTCTTTTTCAAAACTTCCTAACTAATTTCTCTCTCTTCTATTTTCGAAAACTTCTCATCTCTTTCTCTCTCTTCTTTTTCAAAAATCACACTCAAGTTTTCAAATCTTTTTAGTTGAATTAATAAATAAAATAAAAACAAAAATACTTTAATTCTAGTTTCTCTTTTCACTTCTTAAATTTTTGAATTTTTCTATTCTTTTATTCGAATTCTTCATCTCATTCCCCTATCTTCATTCATCTTTCTTCTTCATAGCTCACAAGAAGTTCTCTATTCCTTGACATAGAAAGTTTAATTCTCTTTCTTTCTTGTTTTCTTTTCTTGTTTATGAGCAGTAACAGAGATAAAGAACCTCTCTTTGATCCTGATCCTAAACCTGAGACGACCCTAAGAAAGCGTTTGCAACAAATTAAAGTACAACACTTTAGAAGAGACCTCACAGAACTTTTCGAACAAGAAACTGAAAATACAAACAGAATAATGGAAGCCAATCAGAATATTGGAGGAGATGCAAGGAAGGTTCTTGGTGACTTCACTTCACCAACTTCTGACTTCTATGGAAGATGTATCTCCATACCTGCCATCAGAGCAAATAACTTTGAGCTTAAGCCTCAGTTAGTCTTTTTAATGCAACAGAATTGCAAATTTCATGGACTTCCACTGGAAGATCCACATCAATTCTTATCTGATTCTTGCAAATCTGTGGTACTGTTAAGACCAATGGAGTGGATCCTGAAGTCTACAGACTTATGCTTTTCTCCTTTGCTGTCAGAGACAGAGTTAGGATATGGTTGGATTCTCAACCTAAGGAAAGCCTAGACTCTTGGAAAAAGTTGGTCAATACTTTCTTGGCCAAGTTCTTTCCACCTCAGAAAATGAGCAAGCTCAGGGTGGAAGTTCAAACCTTCAGATAAAAAGAGGGTGAATCCCTCTATGAAGCTTGGGAAAGATACAAGCAACTAATAAGGAGATGTCCTCCTGACATGCTCTCAAAATGGACTATCCTATGAATCTTCTATGACGGCCTATCTGAGATGTCCAAAATGTCTTTGGACCATTCTGTTGGTGGATCACTCCACTTGAAGAAAACACCTGAAGAAGCACCGGAACTCATTGAAATGGTTGTAAACAACTAATTCATGTACACTTCTGAAAGAAATCCTGTGAACAATGGGTTAGCTCAGAAGAAAGGAGTCCTAGAATTTGACACTCTGAATGCCATATTGGCTCAGAATAAGATCTTGACCCAACAAGTCAATATGATCTCTCAGCATTTGACTAGAGTGCAAGCTATAGCTGGCAGCACTCAAGACACCTCCTATGATGGAGATGCCTATGATCCAGATCAACCCATGATAGAAGAGGTGAATTACATGGGAGAACCCTATGGAAACACCTACAACTCCTCATGGGGAATCATCCTAACCTTTCATGGAAAGATCAACAGAAGCCTCAGCAAGGCTACAACAATAATCATGGTGGAAGAAACCAGAATAGGTTCAACAACAGACCACGATTCCCATCTTCTCAGCAACAGATGGAGACTTCTAAGTAGAGCTTCTCTGACTTAGCAACTATAGTCTCTGAACTCTCTAAGACCACTCACAATTTCATAACAGAAACTAAGTCCTCCATCAGAAATTTGGAGGTACAAGTTGGTCAGCTGAGTAAGAGAATCCCTGAGCCCCTCCTAACACTCTCCCAAGTAACACTAAAATAAAACCAAGAGAAATGTGCAAGGCCATCACTGTAGAAGTTGAGGCCGAATCTGAAGGAGATATTTTGGCGTGGAATGCTAGTAAGGAAGTCCTTGGGCGTTCAATGCTCAAAGAAGAACCATCATTAGCATTGAACGCCAGTACGGGAGTTCTTACTAAGCGTTCAACGCCCACGGAAGCACCATTACTGGCGTTGAATGTCAGTAACGAAGGGCTTACTGGGTGTTCAATGCCCAAAGGGACACAAAAGCTGGCGTTGAACGCCAGTAACGAGGGAGCTGGGCATTCAACGCCCACTAAAGACTTTCCTATTGAAAAATTGATGGCAACTAAGGCTCATGAGGAAACTATAAAAGTTCCATTGAATGCCTTGTTGCAAATCATGGATTATGAGGATCACTCCTCCTCTGATGAGGAAGAGAAAACTAGGAAAGAGCAAGTTGCTTGGTACCTAGGAGTCCTCATGAAGCTAAATGCCAAGTTATTTAGAACATAGACATTGGAGGAAGAACCTTTAATGCTCACCAAGAAACTCAATGCCTTGATTCTTTACACAATAGGCACCATTACCTTTGAGAAAGCTCTGTGTGACCTAGGGTCAAGCATAACCTCATGCCACTCTCTGTAATGGAGAGGCTGAAAATCTTTGAGGTACATGTCAATGAAAAAGCATATGGTCTGGTAGAGGATGTCTTAGTAAAGGTTGAGGACCTTTACATCCCTGCAGATTTTATAACCTTGGATACTGGGGAAAACAAGGATGAATCCATCATCCTTAGAAGACCTTTCCTAGCCACTGCCAATGTCATTATTGATGTATCAAAGGAAGAGCTGAATCTACAGTTTTGGGAGGACCACATCTTGTTCAAGATGCCTAACCCTAACTCTCCCTTTGACAAAAGAGAGACAGTTGTACAATACCTAGTGTTCCAACCCCCTCTCTTAGTGCAAAGCTATACAGAGCCTCTAGACACCAATTCTAAGTTTGGTGTCAGGCAGTCGTCATCAAGCATTGGGAATAAAGGTACTAAGAAGAAAGTACCTAAAGGCTGGAAGGACAAATAGATCTCCACTGAAGGCCTCTCACCTGGCATGAGAGTTGTCTTCACTAACAACCCAGTCATTCCACACACAGTGAACAAGATCCTGTCTCTAGAACTTGTGGAGCTCATCCATGAGAGCACAGGCAAGAAGTTCACTATAACAGGCAAAATTCTGAGCCTCGATCCATCTCCGTAAGGAGCTAACCGTCAAGCTAGTGACGTTAAAGAAGCGCTTGTTGGGAGGCAACCCATCAATAATTAATGTTTTCTTATTTTTCTTTAAGTTTGTTTAAGTTATATCAGTATTTCATATTTGTTTCTTTAAGTTTGTAATCATGTGCAGTAGTTAGAAAGAACAAAACTAGAAACATTCAGAACTGGAAACAAATGTTTGTGATCATGTGCAGTAGTTTGTGATCATGTGCACAAATGTGTGCGTACGCACACTTTGCTGAATTTTTACTTGTGTGTGCACACAGAGAGTTGTGCATGCGCACGCATGCTGATTTCCTTCTTGTGCGTATGCACTGGATGTTGTGCATACGCACACATGGCTATGTGCTTCTCCTTTGATTTCTTCATGTTTTCTCCCTATTACATGCTCCTCCTCCACTCTCATCAAGCCAATCTTACCTATTATACCTGAAATCACTCATCAAAACCATCAAGGCATCGAATGGGATGAAAGTGGAATAAAATTGGTTAAATTAAGCACAAAATAGCATGTTTTTAAAATTAGGCACAATTTAGGGAGAGAACACAAAAGCATGCTATTTAGATGAATAAATGTGGGTTTGTATGATGAAATCCACTTAAATCAAACCAAAATTCATCATCAAATATGGATTCATCAATTCTCCCACACTTAAATAATAGAATGTCCTCATGCTAATCACAATCAAAGGAGAAGGAAAAAAGGGTAAGCAACTTATTCAATGCAACTAACTACATGCAAGAAACTATGCTAAATGCTATCTATCTATATCTAAACTAGAGTCTCTACCAAAATTGGCAAAACAAACAATAGAATTCCAATCAATCCACAATAAATCCTTAGGGCTAAGTGACATCGCGATTTTTACCAGTAAAGAGATTCATAGAAACAGTTACGTTGTAGATATAGTCTCTAAACCGACAAAAATCCCTTCGTACAAATGTTTTGGGTGTCACAAGTAACAAACCCATTTAGAAATTGTTAACCGAGTATTCAAACCTCGGGTCGTCTTCTCAAGGAACTGCGAGGAAGTATATTCTTATTATTGGCTATAAAGGTTGTAATCGGGGTTTAGAAGATGAGAAGCAAGTAATTTAAATGACAAGTAAAGTAAATGGAAATTAAAATAAATAAATACTGTAAAGCAGACTTTTGGCAAGGTAAGAGAAGTTGGAGGTCTAACGTAGTTATCTCTCTCAACTATAATGAAAGTTGAATCTAAACTCCACTTGGTCAACCTTTACCAGGGCAAAGGAAAGTCAAGGGACTAATTAAATTGACCTTTGAATCCTATTTATTTCCTAAGAAAAGGTTGGGATTACTTAAGTTCAGCTCAATTAGCAAGATAACGATTATCAATTATGTCGAGTTTAATAACTGTTGAGTTACTGAATTCTTAACCAGGACCAAAAGGGAAAAAGTAAAATTGCTGGAATAATAAAAATTTCTTAGATGGGAAGCAATGGTAACTTAAATCAAAGAGAACAATCATAAACTGAAAATACCTAAAATATTATTAATTCAAATAACAGTCTGCAACATGGAAGAAATTCATAAATTCAATGATTAATTCAAGTGCTGGAATAAACAAAAGTAAAAGGAAGCTAAAACAAAGAAACGTAAAACCTGGATTGAGAGTCACTCTTAAAATAGAAGAAATCCTAAATCCTAAGAGAGAGAGAGAGAGAAGATCTCCCCCTCAACAAAATCCAAATCATTGAAAAATAAAATATACGAGCTCCCTCTTGAATGGGTGCATTCCCACAATTTATAACCTCTGGTCTATGCTATCTGTACTTGGATCTGGGCCAAAAAGGGCTTCAGAATTCGCTCGGGGCGTATTCTGTAAATTCTTATACGTGGCCTCTGTCACGCGTCCGTGTGGGTCACGCGGTCGCATCATTCGGAGCTTTTCCTTGCCACGCGGTCGCGTCAGTCATGCGACCGCGTCATGTGCGTTCTGCTTAAGGAGCGCGGTCGCATCAGTCATGCGGCCGCGTAGCTGCATCTTTGCTTCTGGCACGCGATCGTGTCGTCCATGCGGTCGCGTGGATACTAGTTTCCTTCAAAGCTCCGTTTTGCTTTCTCCTTCCATTTTGTATGTTTCCTTTTCCATCCTTTAAGTCATTCTGCCTTAGAGAATCTGAAACTACTCAACACACTGATCACGGCATCGAATGTAAATAAAGGTAATTAAAATAATTAATTTTTTTGAGCTTAGGAAACATGTTTTTCATTTACATCACATAATAAGGAAAGGAAAGTAAAACCATGCAATTAATGTGAATAAGTAGGTGAAGGATTGTATAAATCACTCAAATTAAGCACAAAAGAACTCATGAAATATGGGTTTATCAACCTTCCCACACTTAAACACTAGCATGTCCTCATGCTAAATCCAAGGTAAATAATTAAGGTTAAAGTGATGGAATGTCATGCAATGCAACCTAATTTAAATGCAACTACCTAAATGAATGATGCATCATGCAACTCTAAATTATTCACTCATATATAAAGATTACATGTAGTCAAGTTAATTCACATTCTCAAGGAGTCATGTATATATATAGCCAACCCTTAAATAATAAAGCATTTTAGCAAATGAGATGGGAAAGAAAACATTGTACAAACTTGCAAAATAATTAGTAAATTTAAGCATTGATATATGTTGATGAGTTATTGAACCCTCACTGGATTTTGTGTTTACTCTCTAGTCACTCAGTGTTTATTGGGTTTATTCACTCTATTTTTCTTTTTATTCTTAATTTCTATAGCTTTGTTCTTCATCTAACCAATCGACAATTATAGAATATAGTCATACCAAAAAGTCATGAGGTCTTTAATTGAGGTTGTAATGGGGTCAAGGTAAAGGTAAGGATTTATGTATAGGGTCAAGTGAGCTAATAAGTGAATCCTTAATTAGACTAAGATCTCACCTAACATACATATTTAGTAAAACAAAATCTCTTTACCTATTTTCCCATATTATCCCACTTATTGTTATATGCTCATGTTTCACTTTTTATTTTATTTTTATCCCATGTGCATTGTTTTTATTTTTGCATTGGGAAATTTCTTTTGTATCCCATTTTATTAAATGCTGAAAAATAATTTTTTTTTTCAAGGCACATGGCAATTAAATCACTTTGATTTTCTCATGAGCATGCTTCTCAAATTTATTTTATTTCCTTTAACTTCTCTACCCTTTTGTTTCTATCACCCATGTTCCCAAAAGGTTTCCCACATTTAACTCTATTCATGATTTTCTATCTTAAGCTAACCAAGGATTCACTTGGGATTTTCTTTTGTTTTCTGCTTAAGGCTAGTAATTTGGCTAAATAGAATAAAGGGGTTTTAAAAGGCTCAAGGAGGCTAGCAAGGGTGATGTAAAAGGTAGGCTAATTCGGGCTTGGAGGGGATATCACCGGATCGTATCATCAGCTTTAGGTGCTCATAGCGCCGCTTGTTGCGATGCTCCATCTAGTCAAGTCGTCGGAACAAGCGGTGCACCAGATGATTGACGGGCTCTGTGGCAGGTGGAGGTGCAGTGGTGGTAGCAGAGGTAGGTGGTGCAGCAGTGGAGGAAGAGGGTCCAGCAGACGGTGGGGCTGTCTCATCAATAGCAGTGAATGGTGGTGGTCTGTGGCCCAGGGCTAAGAAGTTTCGGCTGTGTGGAATGATCTTCCTGCAATCCGCCGCTGGTGGTCTCTCATCGGCAGCCTCCCATGGCACGTCAGCTCGACGGCCAAGCTGTGTAACTAGATACAGAAAAGGGAGGGTGCCTCAGATGTGGACCCTGGCCATATAGTGCCGAATGAAACGTGGCAGATAAAGGTCCTTACCCTCCAGCACACACCAAAGGAGGGTGATCATAGCAGCCGGGATCTCCGTCTCGTGAGTACTCGGCATCACATAATTACTCAAGATCTGGTGCCATAACCGAGCCTCATCACTTAAGTACGCTCTCTTGATCCCTCTAGGCATGGTAGTGTCCTGACCCATCTCCCAAGAAACTGTCGGGTCGAGAGCTATCTGTGCCTTAACGGCATCCCAATCAAACTGCATCTGACGCATGTCCTCCTCAGCCTTTGAATAACCATTAGGCTAATCGGACTTGGCTGGGAGCTGGAGAATGTCCTCTAAGGCCTCCTCAGTGACCAGAATTTGTTTTCCTCTCAGGTTCACTGCATCTAGGGTGGTGAGGTAGTAGTTGCAGTAGAATTCCCAAACCCAAGATGCGTTGACCTCTGTCAGTGTTCTCTCCAGAAAGAACCAGCCCCTTTGCTTGATTTGCTCAGTGGTGTACTGCTGGAGGGCTTCTGGAATCTTCAGAGTTCATTCCAGGTATAGATTTCTGGAGTTTGCAAAAGCCGGGTACTTCAGCTCACAGTACCGGTTTGCAAATTTTATAGGATCATGCGCAGGGAGCAGCTGGTCAGCTTTCTCCTGCTGTGTGAAGTTCTTCTCCCGCCATGAAGAATCGTGCATTAGAGCAATGATAGACTGGGAGGAATCTCCTTTCTTGCGCTTGCCAGTAGCCTTGCCTTTTCCTTTCCTTTGTGAAGCAGACATCCTGAAAAATAGAAAACCAGGATATGGATAAAATAGGAAAGCAAATAGGCAATTAAACAAAGGAAACTCAAAGCGGCAAGGGAAAAATAGAATAAGGAAAATGAGTAAATAAAATGTGATTGAATTTATGTTAAATGGAAAAATGATCAATATGCCATGGTGAGAAAGTTAGAGGGAAGTGAAAATAATCAGAAAAGAGATCAAAAGCGTTAGTATGGTTAGAATTTGAAAAAGAGATTAGTAAATTAAAATTAGTGAGTTGGTAAAGTGCGGGTTAAAGTAAGTGGCATAGAAAAATTCCATATAACAAGGATTCACAGGTAAGAATAGAAGAACTCATAATCGAACAAGGAAAACAGGGTGATGCTGATTCTAATAGAAATAAAGAAAGCAGAAATTGGAATCAGTGAATCACAAATGCAGTTTATGAACCAGGAAATCAAAGAGGATAAGAAAGTCTGCCATAGCATTCATGAAATGGTTTGGGTAAAGCAGAGGAAAACAGAGTTCAGAAATGCCAAACCAAAGCATGAATGAAAACAATTTACAAAAAATTTGGGCAGCATTCCGGCTAAAATTGGATTGTCCCGGAAAATAAACAGCAATCATAGCAGTTCATATGAATTAAAAACTTGCTGTAGTTACCTATAATTAATAGAAATAGGAAAATTCAGAGTAACAAGCTGCAAATGCAAGAAAGCATAGCATATGAACGAGGTCACAAGAACAGCAGAGTTGCAGTTATGATAAAACATAAACAGGAACAGTGCAAGTAAACAGACCTAGATCCACTAACCACAGCCTAAGCTACCTAACAACCTAAAAATCAACTATAGCATGCATATCTATCTATCCTAATGATGAACAAAAATGGGAAAAAAATTACAGAAAAATGACGAATGGATAAAAAAGGGGGTGCGTGTTGCGGAACCTGGAAAGCAAAATAAGCGGAACGGGGTAGAAACGGCTGGGTGGGGGTGGCGGTGATGTCCGGCGCGGTGGCAGGGCATGGCGGCGCGGTTGCGGCTGAGGGGGGCAGTGGAAGAGGGGGAATGGGGATAGGGTTTTAGGGAGAGTGATGGAGGAAGTGAGGGGGATTGCGGGTGGGTGACGGAGGGGGGGATGCGTGAGCATCTTCTCTATCTTTTCCTAGTGAATTTGCATCTAAATTGTTGAATTTAATTAAGAATTAATTATATTTTAGTCACTATGGATGCTATTTTGAGTTTTATACAATACTGTTTATTTTAGGTAGCATTTGGCAGAATTTGATGGAGTTTCTGCAGAGAAAGAGAAGAAGCCAAGGAGATGACCAGCGAATACCGACGCGGACGCATGGCTCACGCGACCGCGCGGAATAGAGGAAATCGCAATGACGCGATCGCATGCCTGACGCGATTGCGTGGACTAGAATCTGCACAAATGACGCGAACGCGTTGACGACGCGGACGCGTCACATGCGCCACATGCAGAAAATGCAGAAAAACGCTGGGGGCGATTTCTGGGCTGTTTTAACTCAATTTTCAGCCCAGAAAATACAGATTAAAAGCTGCAGAATGGACAGAACAAATGGTCCCCACCCATCAACTGAAGATCTGTTAATTAATTCAAATTTAAATTTGAATCTTAAATTAGGAAAAGATATTATTTTAAGTTTAATTTTAAATATTAGATTTTAAATTTATTAGGATTAGTTATAAAAATGGATCTGATGCCATCAGATTGGAAGGGGGTACATTTGGACCTGAATCCTTATTTTCTCTTTTCCATGAGCAACTAAACCTCCACTGTTAAGGTTAGGAGCTCTGTCTATTTCTATGGGTTAATTTTATTGCTTTTACTATTTTAATTTATGTATGGATTTATAATTTAAGAATTGTTTTTGTTCTTTATTTTATGAATTTGGGTGGAACGGAAGTATGATCCTCTTTCTATTTGAGTTCTAGTAAAACTTGGAAAAGCTCTTTACCTGAACAACAGTTTGAAAACTATTTCTCCTAAATTTTAATTATCTGAATTTAATAGAATACGTGACATATAATCCTTTTACCTCTTGGATAATTAGAGTTTTTGTGGCATATAAACTAGAAATTGATTATCACCCCCTAATTGGAATTAATTGACCAACGAATTGGTAGTTAATGAATTTTAGAGGAGACTAGGAAGGTCTAAGGAATTAGGGTCTAGTCACATACAGTTTGCCATAAATTAAATCCTGCATAATTAAATTAGTTAGTAAGAAAAGTTAATCCGGAAAAATAGATAACTCTGAAACCTTAACTATCTTCTCCATATTTTTTCCAAAGTATTTACTTGCCTTTCTTCAATATTTTTGATATTGTTTAATGTCCTTTATATTGCATCTTAGTGCATGAATTGTGAATCACACTTTTCACAACGCGTACCACTAACCAGCAAGTGCACTGGGTCGTCCAAGTAATACCTTACATGAGTAAGGGTCGAATCCTACAGAGATTGTTGGTTTGAAGCAATCTATGGTTATCTTGTAAATCTTAGTCAGTAAGTCACTTATATTAATCAGTTGAATCGCTAACAAACGAAAGAGCATGGATTAAAGGTTACTTGTTATGTAGTAATGGAGAATATGTTGGAGTTTTGGAGATGCTTTGTCTTCTGAATCTCTGCTTTTCTCTGTCTTCTAATTCACGCACGCACGTCCTTCTATGGCAAGCTGTATGTAGGGGGTCACCGTCGTCAGTGGCTACATCCCATCCTCTCAGTGAAGAATATGCTCAAATGCTCTGTCACAGCACGGCTAATCATCTGTCGGTTCTCGATCATACTGGAATAGAATTCTTCATCCTTTTGCGTCTGTCACTAACGCCCAGCACTCGCGAGTTTGAAGCTCGTCACAGTCATTCGATCATTGAATCCTACTCGGAATACCACAGACAAGGTTTAGACTTTCCGAATTCTCATGAATGCCGCCATCAGTTCTAGCTTATACCACGGAGATTCTGATTAAAGAATCTAAGAGATACTCATTCAATTGGATATAGAACGGAGGTGTTGTCAGGCACACGTTCATGGTTTGAGGAAGGTGATGAATGTCACGGATCATCACCTTCATCACAGTTAAGCGCGAATGAACATCTTAGATAGGAACAAGCATGTTTGAATGGAAAACAGAAATACTTGCATTAATTCATCGAGACACAGCAGAGCTCCTCACCCCCAACAATGGGGTTTAGAGACTCATGCCGTCAAAGAGTACAAAGTTTAGATCTAAAATGTCATGAGATGTAAAATAAGTCTCTAAAAGTTGTTTAAATACTAAACTAGTAGCCTAGGTTTACAAAAAATGAGTAAACTATGATGGATGATGCAGAGATCCACTTCTGGGGCCCACTTGGTGTGTGCTGGGCTGAGATTTAAGCAATTCATGTGCAGAGGCCATTTGTGGAGTTGAACGCCAGTTTTTGTGCCAGTTTGGGCGTTCAACTCCAGCTTTTGATCCTTTTCTGGCGCTGGACGCCAGAATTGGGCAAAGAACTGGTTGAAAGCCAGATTACGTCATCTATCCTTGTGCAAAGTTTGAACTATTAAATATTGCTGGAAAGCCCTGGATGTCTACTTTCCAACGCAATTGGAAGCATGCCATTTCGAGTTCTGTAGCTCCAGAAAATCCACTTTGAGTGCAGGGAGGTCAGAATCCAACAGCATCAGCAGTCCTTTTTCAGCCTGAATCAGATTTTTGCTCAGCTTCTTCAATTTCAGCCAGAAAAATACCTGAAATTACAGAAAAACACACAACTCATAGTAAAGTCCAGAAATATGAATTTTTCCTAAAAACTAATGGAAATAAACTAAAAACTAACTAAAACATACTAAAAACTATATGAAATTAACCCCAAAAAGCGTATAAAATATCCGCTCATCACAACACCAAACTTAAACTGTTGCTTGTCCTCAAGCAACTAGACAAATAAAATAGAAGACTAATAAGTTGAGAAGCAATAATATCTCAGAGTTTTTGAGTGAAGCTCAGATTCTAATTAGATGAGCGGGACTAGTAGCTTTTTGCTTCTGAACAGTTTTGGCATCTCACTTTATCCATTGAAGCTCAGAGTGATTGGCATCTATAGGAACTTAGAATTCAGATAGTGTTATTGATTCTCCTATTTCAGTGTGATGATTCTTGGACACAGCTATTTTATGAGTCTTGGCCGTGGCCCTAAGCACTTTGTTTTCCAGTATTACCACCGGATACATAAATGCCACAGACACATAATTGGGTGAACCTTTTAGATTGTGACTCAGCTTTGCTAAAGTCCCCAATTAGAGGTGTCCAGAGTTCTTAAGCACACTCTTCTTTTTGCCTTGGACCTTGACTTTAACCGCTCAGTCTCAAGTTTTCACTTGACACCTTCACGCCACAAGCACATGGTTAGGGACAGCTTGGTTTAGCCGCTTAGACCAGGATTTTATTCCTTTAGACCCTCCTATCCACTGATGCTCAAAGCCTTGGGATCCCTTTTATTTGCTCTTGCCTTTTAGTTTTAAGGGTTATTGGCTTTTTCTGCTTGCTTTTTCTCTCCTTTTTTTTTTTGCCTATTTTATTATATAATTTTTTTTTTCTGCAAGCTTTGTTCTTTGCTGCTTTTTCTTGCTTCAAGAATCATTTTTATGATTTTTCAGATTATCAATAACATGTCTCATGTTCATCATTCTTTCAAGAGCCAACATATTTAACAGTCTTAAACAACAAATTCAAAAGACATATGTACTGTTCAAGCATTCATTCAGAAGACAGAAAGCATTGCCACCACATTTAACTAATTAGAATTTCTCTTATTAAAACTCGAAATTTTATTGCCCCTTATTCAAAAGATCTACTACTTTATTCATGTTTGCTGATGATGAGAAAAATAAACTATAGCTTAATTGGAGATAAAATCAAAATAGATACTAATTACTACTATATGACTCCTAAGGTAAACTTCTATAAGGACACTGTCACAGAGTTAAGGCAGAAATTGGAAATTAACAACCTTTATTCTGGGGGAACGGGGGTTCCTCTGATCCTTGGGGTGCTTGGTCCTACAAGAGAAGACTTTTGGCACTTCATTTCCCTTAAGTCACGCCCTTGCTCCTCTTGTTCTTTAAACATATAGGTCAGCATTTGACTGTATTCAGATTGAGGGATCTCTAGGAGGAATTCCTGTGCTCTCTTCTTGATGGGATCATCCTGTGCTTGTTGTTTTTCCATTGATGCTTTGGTTATTGGCTTCTCAATTGAGATATACTCAGTTATTCCCATCCTCACTCCAGCGTCCTTGCAGAGCAGAGAAATCACGCTTGGATAAGCCAACCTGGCCTCTTTAGAATTTTTGTTAGCAATTTTGTAGAGTTCAACTGAAATCAACTGATGAACCTCCACTTCCTTTCCCATCATGATGCAATGGATCATCACTGCTCTTTTAACTGTGACTTCAGAATGGTTGCTAGTAGGCAACAGAGAATGCCCAATGAAGTCTAGCCATCCTCTGGCGACTGGTTTGAGATCCTCTCTCTTGAGTTGATTTGGGACACCCTTTGTGTTGGTGGTCCACCTGGCTCCAGGGATACATATGTCCTCTAGAATCTTATCCAGGTCAATGTCTGCTCTCATCATCCTCCTGTTGAAGGAGTCTGGATCGTCCTTTAGCTGAGGTAGCATTAAGATCTCTCTGATCTTGTCAGGGGTGGTATAAACAATATTTCCTCTGACCATGGTCCGAAATTCATAGAAGGCAGTTCCAGATAGTTTTTGCTTGTCAGTCTGCCACATATTAGCATAGAACTCTTGGACCATGTTCCTTCCTACTTTCGTTTCTGGATTAGCTAGGACTTCCCAGTTCCTGATTCGAATTTGCTCCTGGATCTCCGGATATTCATCTTTCAGATCGAATCTAACTTCCGGGATCACTGATCTCAGACCCATTATTTTAAGATAATGGTCTGAATGTTCTTTAGATAAGAACTTCCCTTGATTCCAAAGTGGTTTTGGAACGCTCTCTTTCTTGCCTCTTGGAGTGGGTTGTTTTCCTTTAGGAGCCATGATCTTAGTGATCTCGGATAAACACACCAAACTTAGAGGTTTGCTTGTCCTCAAGCAAAAGAAAAGAAAGGAGAGGGATAGAAGGAGAGCTAGGTGCAATTGTTGATGGAGGAGGAGGGAGGCCGAACCCAAATTTAAAGGGATGGGGCGGTGGGTTTTCGAAAAATTGGAAAAGATAAGATAAAAAGATTGAGTTGAAAAAGATAAGATAGAAGATATAGTTTAATTTTGAAGAGATATGATAGATTTTTGAAAAAGATAAATCTGAATTTTGAAAAAGATAATATGGAGATTTGAAAAAGATATGGATTAGTTGAAAAGATTTTAGAGTGAAAAAGATAGATTTGTTTTCAGAAAAGATTTGAAAAGAGTTGGATTGAATTTGGAAAGAGGGATTTTTTTAGAAATTGAGGATATTAGAAATCAGGGTTCTTAACATGTTCATGTAAAAATCATGCATTGAAACATAAAATTTGAAATTAGAATGGAAATACGTGTAGAAAAATGAGTTTGGCTCCTCCTTGCTATCTTGGCGTTTGAACGCCCAAACACTGCCTGTTTTGGGCGTTCAGCGCCCAAATGCTGCTCTCCTAGGTGTTCAACGCCCAACTGCTGCCATTACTGGCGTTCAATGCCCAGTGGGTGCCCCTTTCTGGCGTTGAACGCCCAGATTGCTACCATTACTAGCGTTCAACGCCCAGTGGATGCCCATTTTGGGCGTTGAACGCCCAAAATATACTTTTACTGGCGTTTTCTTGCCAGTGAGCTCTTTTTCTCTGTTTTGTGTGCCGAGGTCTTCTGTAAATGATTATTTACCTTGTTGTCAATGAACTCTATATAAACAAATAAAAATAAAAATAGAAATAGGGCAAAATGCTTAGAGGATTGTTGCCCCATGGCTGGGTTGCCTCCCAGCAAGCGCTTCTTTATTGTCTTTAGCTGGACCTTGCTGAGCTTTTAATCTAGCTTCAGCCTTGAGCATTCTTGCTCAATGTTGCCTTCAAGATAATGCTTGATTCTCTGTCCATTGACAATGAACTTCTTATCAGAATCAATATCTTGAAGCTCCACATAACCATATGGTGATACACTTGTAATCACGTATGGTCCCCTCCACCGGGATTTCAGTTTCCCGGGGAATAGCCTGAGTCTAGAGTTAAACAACAGGACCTTCTGTCCTGGTTCAAAGATTCTAGATGACAGCTTTCTGTCATGCCATTTTTTTGATTTTTCTTTATAAAGCTTGGCATTTTCGAAAGCTGTGAAACTGAATTCCTCTAGCTCATTTAGCTGGAGCAATCGTTTTTCTCCTGCTAATTTGGCATCAAAGTTTAGGAATCTGGTTGCCCAATAGGCCTTATGTTCCAGTTCCACAGGCAGGTGACATGCCTTACCATACACGAGTTGGTATGGAGATGTCCCTATGGGGTCTTAAATGTTGTCCTGTAAGCCCACAGAGCATCATCCAAGCTCCGTGCCCAATCCTTTCTACGGGTATTTACTGTCCGTTCCAGGATTCTCTTTAATTCTCTGTTAGAGACTTCAGCTTGCCCATTGGTTTGTGGATGATATGGAGTGGCCACCTTGTGGCGAATTCCATACCGAACCATGGCAGAGTAAAGCTGTTTATTGCAGAAGTGAGTGCCCCCATCACTGATTAGTACTCTAGTGACACCAAATCTGCTAAAGATATGTTTCTGGAGGAATTTCAGCACTGTCTTAGTATCATTGGTGGCTGTGGCAATGGCCTCAACCCATTTTGATACATAATCAACTGCCACCAGAATATAAGTGTTTGAGTATGATGGTGGGAAAGGTCCCATGAAGTCAATTCCCCATACGTCAAACAACTCAATCTCCAAGATTCCTTGTTGAGGCATGGCGTAACCATGAGGCAGATTGCCAGCTCTTTGGCAACTGTCACAGTTACGTACAAATTCTCGGGAATCTTTATAGAGTGTGGGCCAATAGAAGCCACATTGGAGGACCTTGTTGCTGTTCGCTCACCTCCGAAATGGCCTCCATATTGAGATCCATGGCAATGCCACAGGATCCTCTGTGCTTCTTCTCTAGGCATGCACCTACGGATTATTCCATCTGCACATCTCTTAAAGAGATAAGGTTCATCCCACAAGTAATACTTTGCATCAGTAATTAATTTCTTCTTTTGTATCCTGTTGTACTCTTTGGGTATGAACCTTGCAGCTTTATAGTTTGCAATATCGGCAAACCATGGTGCTTCCTGAATGGCAAATAAATGCTCATCAGGAAACGTCTCAGAGATCTCAGGAAAGGGGGGGGACGTCCCTTCCATTGGCTCTATCCGGGACAGATAATCAGCCACTTGGTTCTCTGTCCCTTTTCTGTCTCTTATTTCTATATCAAACTCTTGCAAAAGCAATACCCATCTGATGAGCCTGGGTTTTGAATCCTGCTTTGTGAGAAGATATTTAAGAGCAGCATGATCAGTATACACAATCACTTTTGATCCTACTAAGTATGATCTGAACTTGTCAATGGCGTAAACCACTACAAGTAATTCTTTTTCTGTGGTTGTGTAGTTTTTCTGGGCATCATTTAGAACGCGACTAGCATAATAAATGACATGCAGAAGCTTGTCATGCCTCTGTCCCAATACTGCACCAATGGCGTGATCACTGGCATCACACATTAGCTCAAATGGTAACGTCCAGTCTGCTGCAGAAATGACTGGTGCTGTGACCAGCTTAGCTTTTAGCGTTTCAAACGCCTGCAGGCACTCTGTGTTAAACACAAATGGTGTGTCAGCAGCTAGCAGATTGCTTAGAGGTTTTGCGATTTTTGAAAAATCCTTTATAAACCTCCTATAGAATCCTGCATGCCCCATAAAGCTTCTGATTGCCTTAACATTGGCAGGTGGTGGTAATTTTTCAATTACCTCTATTTTTGCTTGATCCACCTCTATTCCCTTGTTTGAGATTTTATGCCCAAGAAAGATTCCTTCAGTCACCATGAAGTGACACTTTTCCCAGTTTAAAACTAGGTTGGTCTCTTGGCATCTTTTCAGAACAAGTTTCAGGTGATCAAGACAGGAGCTGAATGAGTCTCCATATACTGAGAAGTCATCCATGAAGACTTCTAGAAATTTTTCCACCATATCAGAGAAAATAGAGAGCATGCATCTCTGGAAGGTTGCAGGCGCATTACACAGCCCAAATGGCATCCTTCTATAAGCAAACACTCTGGATGGACATGTGAATGCTGTTTTCTCTTGATCCTGGGGATCTACTGCAATCTGGTTATAGCCTGAGTAGCCATCTAAAAAGCAGTAATAATCATGACCTGCTAGTCTTTCTAGCATCTGGTCTATGAATGGTAAAGGAAAATGATCCTTTCTGGTGGCTGTATTGAGCCTTCTATAGTCAATACACATGCGCCACCCTATAACTGTTCTTGTAGGAACCAGTTCATTTTTTTCATTATGAATCACTGTCATTCCTCCCTTTTTTGGGACGACTTGAACAGGGCTCACCCAGGGGCTATCAGAAATAGGATAAATAATCCCAGCCTCCAGTAATTTTGTGACCTCTTTCTGCACCACTTCTTTCATGGCTGGATTTAGCCGCCTCTGTGGTTGAACCACTGGTTTGGCATTATCCTCCAATAAGATTTTGTGCATGCATCTAGCTGGGCTTATGCCCTTAAGGTCACCTATGGACCACCCAAGAGCTGTCTTGTGTGTCCTTATCACTTGAATAAGTGCCTCCTCTTTCTGTGAATTTAAAGCAGAGCTTATGATCACTGGAAAAGTGTCACCTTCTCCCAGAAACGCATATTTCAAGGATGGTGGTAATGGCTTGAGCTCGGGTTTAGGAGGTTTTTCTTCTTCCAGAAGAAATTTCAGAGGCTCTTTCATGTCCTCTGAATCCTCTAAATCAGGCTGAACATCTTTAAAGATATTTTCCAACTCTGATTCAAGACTCTCAGCCATGTTGATCTGTTCTACCAAACAATCAATAGGATCAACTTTCATGCAGTCTTTTTATGTGTCTGAATGCTGCATGGCTTTTGACAGCGTTCAACTTGAATTCATCATCATTGACTCTCAGGGTTATTTCTCCCTGTTGGACGTCAATGAGGGATCTTCCAGTTGCTAGGAAGGGTCTTCCTAGAATGAGAGTAGCACTCTTGTGCTCCTCCATTTCCAGCACAACAAAGTCAGTGGGAAAGGCGAATGGCCCAACTCTGACAATCATGTCTTCAATCACGCCTGATGGGTATTTAGTGGAACCATCAGCAAGTTGGAGACATATCCGGGTTGGTTTAACTTCTTCAGTTAAGCCAAGCTTCCTGATAGTGGATGCAAGTATTAGGTTGATGCTTGCCCCAAGATCGCATAAAGCTGTCTTGGTGCAATTACCTTCTAACATGCATGGTATCAGAAAGCTCCCAGGGTCTTTAAGCTTTTCAGGAAAGCTCTTCAGAATGACTGCACTGCATTCTTCAGTGAGGAGAACTCTTTTTGTTTCTCTCCAATCCTTCTTATGACTCAAGATCTCTTTCATGAACTTGGCATAAGAGGGTATTTGCTCAAGTGCTTCTGGAAATGGAATCTTTATTTCAAGAGTCCTGAGATAATCTGCAAAGCGAGCAAATTGCTTATCCTGCTCCTCTTTCCTGAGTTTTTGAGGATAAGGTATCTTGGCTTTATATTCTTCAACCTTAATTGCTGCAGGTTTATTGCCTACAGAAGTGGTTGAAGAAGCCTTTTTAGAGGGGTTGTTATCAACATTTGTGTGTGTCTGATCCCTCGCTGGCAATTGAGTGCCAGAGTTAGAAGCTGGAGTGACGTGAGAAGCCAACTCCTTGTCTTTTCCTGGCATTTGAACGCCAGAATTGTGCCCATTTTGGGCGTTCAGTGCCAGAACCTGCCCATTTTGGGCGTTCAACGGCAGATCCTTGCCCATTTCTGGCGTTGAACGCCAGTTCTGCTTTATTTCTGGCGTTGAACGCCAGTTTTGGCCATGGTCTGGGCGTTCAGCGCCAGCCTTCCACCAATTTTTTGACGTTTTAGCGCCAGAATTATTTTTCCCTGGGCTCTTACTATCCTCAGGTGAATTTTGGGTGGTTTGCTCATTTCTTAGCTTTTTGCTGCCTTGAGGTGGGGTATTTAATATTCTCCCACTTCTTAGTTGAACTGCTTGGCATTCTTCTGCTATTTGCCTTGACAGCTGCTGCTTTGTTTGCTTAAACTGTTCGTCCATATGTATATTAGCCATCCTTGTCTCTTGTAACCTGTCTTTAAATTCGGCTAGCTGCTTTGTTAGAAAGTCCATTTGCTAATTGAATTCAGCAGCTTGTTTTACAAGACTGAGTTCAGCAGTTACTGTTTTAACCTCTTCATTCATGGAAGGGCTGCTGCTTAGGTACAGATGCTGATTCCTGGCAACTGTATCAATGAGCTCTTGAGCCTCTTCAATTGTCTTTCTCATGTGGATAGATCCACCAGCTGAGTAATCTAGAGACATCTGAGCTCCTTCTGCAAGCCCATAGTAGAAAAAATATTTTTATTTATTTATTTATTAATTTATTTCAAAAATAAAATAAATCAAAATAAAATAAATAAAAATGAGTAAAAGATTTTCGAAAAAGTGAGGAGAAAGAGAGTGGTTAGGAGATTTTGAAAAAGATATGATGATTTTTGAAAAAGGTTTTAAATTTTGAAATAAAAATCTGAATTTTTTTTAAAGGAGAGAGAAAAACAATAAGATAACACAGGATTTAAAATTTTTAGATCTGAGGTTCCTTATTTTCGAAAATTTTGGGGGGGAAAACACCAAGGAACACCAAACTTAAAATTTTTAGAAAACCAAAATAAATTTTCGAAAAACAGAGAAAAATCAACAAGAAAACACCAAATTTAAAGTTTGGCACAGGATTTAATAGAAAAATTATTTTTGAAAAAGGTTTTAATAAGAGAATAAGGATTCTGAAATTTTTAACATGACAATAATATGAGACTCTAAAAAAAAGGGAGAAATTTTTCCTAATCTAAGCAACAAAATAATCCGTCAGTTGTTCAAACACGAACAATCCCCGGCAACGGCGCCAAAAACTTGGTGCACGAATTGTGAATCACACTTTTCACAACACGTACCACTAACCAGCAAGTGCACTGGGTCGTCCAAGTAATACCTTACGTGAGTAAGGGTCGAACACCACAGAGATTGTTGGTTTGAAGCAATCTATGGTTATCTTGTAAATCTTAGTCAGGAAGTCACTTATATTAATCAGTTGAATTGCTAACAAACAAAAGAGCATGGATTAAAGGTTACTTGTTATGTAGTAATGGAGAATATGTTGGAGTTTTGGAGATGCTTTGTCTTCTGAATCTCTGCTTTCCTCTGTCTTCTAATTCACGCACGCACATCCTTCTATGGCAAGCTGTATGTAGGGGGTCACCGTCGTCAGTGGCTACATCCCATCCTCTCAGTGAAGAATATGCTCACATGCTCTGTCACAGCACGGCTAATCATCTGTCGGTTCTCGATCATACTGGAATAGAATTCTTCATCCTTTTGCGTCTGTCACTAACGCCCAGCACTCGCGAGTTTGAAGCTCGTCACAATCATTCGATCATTGAATCCTACTCGGAATACCACAGACAAGGTTTAGACTTTCCGGATTCTCATGAATGCCGCCATCAGTTCTAGCTTATACCACAGAGATTCTGATTAAGGAATCTAAGAGATACTCATTCAATCGGATATAGAACGGAGGTGGTTGTCAGGCACACGTTCATGGTTTGAGGAAGGTGATGAATGTCACGGATCATCACCTTCATCACAGTTAAGCGCGAGTGAACATCTTAGATAGGAACAAGCATGTTTGAATGGAAAACAGAAATACTTGCATTAATTCATCGAGACACAGCAGAGCTCCTCAACCCCAACAATGGGGTTTAGAGACTCATGCCATCAAAGAGTACAAAGTTTAGATCTAAAATGTCATGAGATGTAAAATAAGTCTCTAAAAGTTGTTTAAATACTAAACTAGTAGCCTAGGTTTACAAAAAATGAGTAAACTATGATGGATGATGCAGAGATCCACTTCTGGGGCCCACTTGGTGTGTGTTGGGCTAAGATTTAAGAAATTCACGTGCAGAGGCCATTTGTGGAGTTGAACGCCAGTTTTTGTGCCAGTTTGGGCGTTCAACTCCAGCTTTTGATCCTTTTCTGGCGCTGGACGCCAGAATTGGGCAGAGAACTGGCATTGAACGCCATTTTACGTCATCTATCCTTGTGCAAAGTATGGACTATTATATATTGCTGGAAAGCCCTAGATGTCTACTTTCCAACGCAATTGGAAACATGCCATTTCGAGTTCTGTAGCTCCAGAAAATCCACTTTGAGTGCGGGGAGGTCAGAATCCAACAGCATCAGCAGTCCTTTTTCAGCCTGAATCAGATTTTTGCTCAACTTCTTCAATTTCAGCCAGAAAAATACCTAAAATTACAGAAAAACACACAACTCATAGTAAAGTCCAGAAATATTAATTTTTCCTAAAAACTAATGGAAATAAACTAAAAACTAACTAAAACATACTAAAAACTATATGAAATTAACCCCAAAAAGCGTATAAAATATCCGCTCATCGCATCTCAACACCAATTTTTGTTTGTCTAACTAAGCCTATCAAACACTATTGTTGCTTAGTCCATCAATCCTCGTGGGATCGACCCTTACCCACGTAAGGTATTACTTGGTACGACCCGGTGCACTTGCCGATAAGTAAGTGTGGTTGTAAAATACCGCATCAAGTTTTTGGCGCCGTTGCCGGGGATTGATTGTGATTGACAACTACTCGTTGTTTGATTGCTTATATTAGATAATTGTTTTTCTAATTAAGTTTATTAATTTTTATTTCTCATTTTTTTTCCTTTACTTTTTTTCTTGCTTTTCGTTTCCCTTCCCAGTCCCCGTGCTTTCTTTTTGTTTTACTTCCTTTTACTTTTAAATTTTTTTTCTTTCCAAATTCTCGTCCGTTTCGTATTTCCTTTCTTTTTTATTTTATTTCTTTTCAATTAATTCTTATTTTTTTTAAAAAAATTTTATTTTATTTTTGTCTTTAATTTCAAAAAAACAAAAAAAATTATTTTAGTATTAATATTTTTCTTTAATTCCTGAAATTAAGTTTGGTGTTACCAAGTTAATTTTATTTTAATTTTTCTGTTTATTTTTCTTTTTAAATTTTCAAATTTTTTTATTTATCTATTTAATATTTTTATTTTATTATTTTACACAGGTTACCTCACAGGGACTTCTCTGCACTCTGACGTAAAGAGTCCCATTTTTTCTTGTTTTCTGCTTGTGTATGCGCAGGAATAGAGACAAAGAACATCTCTTAGACTTTGATCCTGAACCTGAAAGAACTTTCAGGCGGCGTTTACAACAAGTAAGACTTTGCAAGACTGCAGAATCCACTATGGCAAATAATAACGCTAACGCCAACGTGGTAAATCCTAATGGGGATGATCAATAGAGGAGAGTGCTTGGCTCTTATTTTGCCCCTACTGCGGATCTTTATGGAAAAAGTATTGTGGTGCCTCCTATAACTGCAAACAACTTTGAGTTGAAGCCATAATTGGTCACCTTGGTGCAGCAAAACTGCTAGTATCATGGACTTCCTCATGAAGATCCAAATCAGTTCATATCTGATTTTCTGCAGATATGTGATACTGTGAAGACAAATAGAGTGAACCCAGAGGTGTACAAACTCATGCTTTTCCCATTTGCTCTGAGGGATAAAGCAAAGCTATGGCTAGATTCCCAATCGAAGGAGAGTCTGAATACATGGGAAAAAGTTGTCACGGAGTTTCTCACTAAATTTTTCCCACCAAAGAAGCTGACTAAGCTGAGGTTGGAGGTTCAGACTTTCAAGCAAAAGGATGGTGAAACTCTTTATGAAGCATGGGAGAGATACAAGCTACTGACTAGGCAATGCCCTCCGGACATGTTCTCCAAATGGACCCAACTGGATATCTTTTATGAAGGCTTAGGAGAGATGTCAAAGATGAGCCTAGACACTTCTGCAGGCGGTTCATTGCACAAGAAGAAGACACCAGAGGAGACTATTGAGCTGATTGAATTGGTTGCAAGCAACCAATATTTATACACATCTAACAGGAATCCTGTGAACTCTGAGGCCGCTCAGAAGAGAGGCGTATTGGAAGTAGAAGCTGTTAATGCTCTTCTTGCTCAGAACAAGCTTATGTCTCAGCAGATAAATCTACTTACTCAACAGATGGGTGGCATGCAAGTCTCAGCTATCAACACTCAAAATCCACCCCAAGATACCTCCTATGACATGACAGGTCACTTTATGCAAAATGATAATTATGATTATGCTCAACCCTCTTCTGAACAGGTGAATTACATGGGGAGTGGTCCTAGAAATCCCAACAATGATCCATATTCTAAGACATACAATCAGGGATGGAGGAATCACCCAAATTTTGGGTGGAGAGATCAACCTCAGAAACCTCAGAACTTCAACAATAGTTCTCAGGGCAGTTTTCAATAGAACAACTATAATAACCGCCAATTTCAGTCTCAGCAACAACAACCACCTCAGCAGTCAAATTTTAAATCCCAAGAAGATTCTAAATGGGAGATGATGATGAGTTTCATGCAAGAAACCAAAGCCTCTATTAGAAATTTGGAGGTGCAAATGGGTCAAATGAGCAAGCAATTACCTGAAAGGTCTCCAAATACATTTCCTGGTGATACAGTGGTGAACCCAAGAGAAGATTGCAAGGCCATTCAATTGAGAAGTGGTAAGGTAGCTGGTTCTGAGACTAAGGTCAATGAAGATCTAGTTGAAAAGGAAGCTCCAGAGGAGAAGAAGGAAGAAGCAGAGCACGCCCCTCCTAAACGTGCAGACAACCCATTTCCTGACTCTCTTGACACTTATCCCACCTTGCCAAAGGCCCCTGAATACAAGCCAAAAATGCCATATCCTAAGAGGCTTCAGAAGGCGTCCAAAGAAAAGTAATTCTCTAAATTTTTAGATGTCTTCAAGAAGCTGCAGATCAACATCCCTTTTGCAGAGGCTCTGGAGCAAGTGTCTCTCTATGCTAAATTTATGAAAGAGTTGTTGACACACAAGAGGAATTGGAAGGAGCAAGAAACCGTGGTGTTAACCAAGGAATGCAGTGCTATTATTCAACACACCCTTCCTAAGAAAATGCCAGACCCAGAGAGCTTTGTCATTCCTTGCACCATTGGAGAAGTCGGCATTCAGAGAGCTTTATGTGATCTTGGAGCTAGCATTAACCTCATGCCACTTTCAGTGATGAAAAAGCTTCAAATTGAGGAGGTAAAATCCACTCGTATTTCTCTTCAACTTGCTGATCTTTCTATCAAATTACCTGTGGGTGTTGTTGAAGATTTACTTGTGAAAGTAGGACCATTTATCTTCCCTGTTGATTTTGTTATATTAGACATGGAAGAGGAGGTAAAACCATCTATTATACTTGGTAGACCCTTTTTAGCTACAGGTAGAGCTCTGATTGATGTGCAAAAGGGTGAATTAACCCTGAGGGTCAATGAAGAACAGGTGGTCCTAAATGTTTTTGAAGCCCTCAAACACCCCAATGATTCTGAGGGGTGTATGAAAATAGATGTTATTGAACCACTTGTGCAAGAAGTACTGGAAACTGAGGTACTTGATGATGTTCTAGATCCTATTTCTGAGTGTGAATTAGTTGAAGTTGATGATTCACCACCCCAAAAGGAGCTGATGAACACGCTAATTAAGGTGGAGGAAGCCCCCAAGCTTGAGCTTAAACCCTTACCACCTTCTCTGAAATATGTGTTTTTGGGTGAAAATGATTCATATCCAGTGATTATTAGCTCTTCTCTGAAACCTGAAGAAGAGGAGGTGCTTATTTCAGTGCTCAGGAGCCATAAAACAGCTCTTGGGTGGACCATTAGTGACTTGAAGGGGATTAGTCTAACCAGGTGTATGCACAAGATCCTTCTTGAAGATGATGCTAAACCAGTTGTGCAACCACAAAGGAGACTCAATCCAACTATGAAAGAGGTGGTCCAAAAAGAGGTAATGAAATTATGGGAAGCAGGTATTATTTACCCTATTTCTGACAGCCCTTGGGTAAGTCCTGTACAGGTAGTTTCCCAAGAAAGGAGGGATGACAGTGATCAAGAATGAAAAGAATGAGCTTATTCCTACAAGAACAGTCACAGGATGGAGAATGTGCATAGATTACAGGAGGCTCAACACTGCTACAAGGAAGGATCATTTTCCCCTCCCCTTCATTGATCAGATGCTTGAGAGGTTAGCTGGTCATGCTTTTTATTATTTTCTAGATGGATATTCTGGATATAATCAAATTGTAGTGGACCCTCAAGATCAAGAGAAGACAGCATTCACATGCCCCTTTGGAGTATTTGCTTACAGGAGAATGCCATTTGGTCTTTGCAATGCTCCAGCAACTTTTCAGAGGTGTATGCTTTCAATTTTTTCTGATATGGTTGAAAAGTTTATTGAAATATTTATGGATGACTTTTCTGTTTTTGGTAATTCTTTTGCATCATGCCTTAAACATTTATCTCTTGTCTTGAAACGGTGTCAAGAATCAAACCTTGTTTTAAATTGGGACAAATGCCATTTTATAGTTACAGAAGGCATTGTTCTTGGACACCGGATTTCAAGTAAGGGAATTGAGGTTGACAGAGCAAAGGTAGAGGTAATTAAAAAATTACCACCACCAACTAATGTTAAGGCAATTAGGAGTTTCTTGGGTCATGCAGGATTTTATAGAAGATTTATAAAGGATTTTTCTAAAATTGCTAAACCATTGAGCAACCTGTTGGTTGTTGATGTTCCTTTTGTCTTTGATTCTGATTGTCTGCATGCTTTTGAAACTCTGAAAGCAAACCTTACTTCTGCTCCCATTATAGCTCCCCCTGACTGGGATTTACCATTTGAATTAATGTGTGATTCTAGTGATTTTGCTATAGGAGCTGTTTTAGGACAGAGGCATGGTAAGCTTGTACATGTCATTTATTATGCCAGTCGTGTGTTAAATGATGCTCAAAAGAATTACACAACTGCAGAAAAGGAATTATTAGCTGTTGTGTATGTTGTTGATAAGTTTAGGTCCTATTTACTTGGTTCTAAGGTTATTGTTTATACTGACCATGCTGCTTTGAAGTACCTTCTAACCAAACAGGATTCTAAACCAAGATTAATTAGATGGGTGTTGCTCCTTCAGGAGTTTGATATTGAAATAAAAGACAGGAAAGGGTCAGAAAATCAAGTAGCTGACCATCTCTCCAGAATTGAGCCTGAAGCAGGAGTGCAATCAACCACAGCTGTAACTGAGACATTTCCGGATGAGCAATTATTCCTCATTCAGCAGGCTCCATGGTTTGCAGACATTGCAAATTATAAGGCCATGAATTTTATCCCAGAGGAGTACAGTAGACAACAAGTGAAGAAGCTATTGACTGATGCAAAGTACTACATTTGGGAGGAACCATACCTTTTTAAAAGGTGTTCAGATGGAATTATCCGGAGGTGTGTCCCAGATGAAGAAAAACAGCAGACTTTTTGGCACTATCATGGTTCTGAATATGGAGGCCACTTTGGTGGTGAAAGGACAGCTACAAAGGTCCTTCAGAGTGGGTTTTACTGGCTGACTCTCTTCAGAGACTCAAGAGCATTTGTAAAGCACTGTGACAGATATGAAAAAGCAACGAATCTCCTTGCCAACCATGAAATGCCACAGCAGGGGATTCTTGAGGTTGAGTTGTTTGATGTGTGGGGTATTGATTTCATGGGACCTTTTCCACCCTCACATTCAAACAACTATATTTTAGTGGCAGTTGATTATGTGTCCAAGTGGGTGGAAGTTGTAGCTCTACCCACCAATGATGCCAAGGTAGTAATGAGCTTTCTTCAGAGATATATCTTTAGCTGGTTTGGTGTCCCAAGGACACTCATTAGTGATGGAGGAAGTCACTTCTGTAACAGACAGTTGGACTCTCTTCTGCATAGATATGGAGTCCGTCATAAGGTGGCAACCCCCTATCACCCTCAGACAAGTGGACAGGTTGAAGTTTCCAACAAGGAGCTTAAGAGGATTATGGAGAAGACCGTCAGTGTTTCAAGAAAGGACTGGTCTAGGAAGCTTGATGATGCTCTCTGGGCATACCGGACAGCATATAAGACTCCAATTGGCATGTCCCCGTATCAGTTGGTCTATGGCAAAGCCTGTTACTTGCCAGTGGAGCTGGAGCACAAGGCTTATTAGGCAATCAGGTACCTGAATCTTGATTCAGAAGCTGCAGGAATTAAGCGGATGCTTCAGTTGAATGAGCTTGCTGAATTCAGATATTCAGCCTATGAGAATGCCAAGCTCTATAAGGAGAGAACCAAGTTACTGCATGATAAGAAGATTGCCATCAGAGTCTTTGAGCCAGGACAAAGAGTGCTTCTGTATAATTCAAGGCTAAAATTCTTTCCCGGGAAGCTGAAATCCCGGTGGTCAGGACCGTTTGTGGTTACCAGAGCCTCGCCATATGGTCATGTGGAAATACAGGAAGAAAATTCTGATAGGAAATTTACAGTGAATGGCCAGAGGTTGAAGCACTATCTTGGAGGCGAGATTAACCGCCAGAGGTCCACTCATCTGCTGAACTAGCAGAACTGACCGTCAAGCTAGTGACGTTAAAGAAGCGTTTGTCGGGAGGCAACCCGATAATTTCGTATCCTTTGCCATTTTTCATAGTAGTTTTTCTTAGTTATTTTGTTTTTATTGATTTCTTACTAATTCTCTGATCATGCAGCTATGTTCTTCCAAGAACCGACTACCTCAAGCAAAAAAAAAAAAAAAAAAAAGCTACGCGATGCGACCGCATCAGCGACGCGTCCGCGTCGCAAGGGGAGAAGAGAAAAATAAGAATGAACAGAGAGTCACGTTGGAGCGTGGCTGGAGGAGTGCCAATGGCACAATTCTTCGCACGCGACCGCGTCGCCTACACGTCCGCGTCGTATGGGCGTAATGGCCTCCCACGGACCGCGTGACCCACGCGGCCGCGTGCCCTGATTTTCGATGTAAAACGAGTGCACAGCTGAAAGTTGTGCTAGAGTGGTGCTGGACTGGCGCTGGATGCGCAATTCCCTTCACGCGACCGCATGCCCCATGCGGCCGCGTCGTACCCCATTAACTGCCCTCTCGCGCGATCGCATGCCCCATGCGATCGCGTCACCCCAATTTTGGCAATTATATCAATTTGAACAGAGAGTTCTGCTAGCATGAGGCTGCACTCGCGCCAGAAGCACAAACTAGGTCACGCGACTGCGTGACCGACGCGATCGCATCAATCCGTATAAGAGCAATGCGTGCGACCGCGTGCCCCACGCGGCCGCGTCGCTTGCGCCGCCCAGTTTTCTTTCTCTCTCTCTTTCCCAATCCTACTTCTCTCTTATTCTCTTATCCTTTTATTCTTTTCTTTCATTTTAATATTTGTCTCTTCTATTTTCAGTCCTTCTTTGCTTGAGGACAAGCAAACCTTTAAGTTTGGTGTTGACGCTGCGTTTATAGGCTTTCTAGTACAAAAGGGAGGCGAATCATCTTCGCGAAGGAGCACAACCTGAAGAATAAAGCGACCGCTAGGATAATTAAGGTGGTTGAGTTCCTTTCATTTTTTATTCCTCCCCTCTTTTTCTATGTTATGTTCCCGTTTCCTGCTACTTTGTTTTGTTTATTGCATGATCCTTTATTAGTAGATTCATAGGTTATAATTTAATTTTTCTGTTAAATACTTTAATTCTAAAAGATGTTTCATGTACCACTCACTGAACTTGAATCTAAAAATAAAAGAAAAAGAACTGATGTATTGCATGAGAAATTGAGTTAATTTTAAAAATAGTCGGATTTACTTAAATGTGCTGGTATTTTCTGTGATTCTGAAAGCATGACATGAACAGTGCATATTTTTTTGATAGTGAAGTTTATGAATGTTAAAATTGTTGGCTCTTGAAAGAATGATGAAAAAGAGAAATGTTATTGATAATCTAAAAAAATCATAAAATTGATTCATGAAGCAAGAAAAAGCAGTGAAAACACAAGGCTTGCGAAAAAAAATTATAAAAAAAAAACAAGAAAAAGAAAAAGCAAGCAGAAAAAGCCAATAACCCTTTAAACTAAAAGGCAAAGGGTAAAAAGGATCCAAGACTTTGAGCATTAATGGATAGGAGGGCCCTAAAGAATAGAATCCTGGCCTAAGTGGCTAAATCAAGTTGTCCTTAACCATGTGCTTGTGGCGTGAAGGTGTCAAGTGAAAAGCTTGAGACTGAGCGGTTAAAGTCGTGGTCCAAAGCAAAAAGAGTGTGCTTAAGAACTCTGGGCACCTCTAACTGGGGACTCTAGCAAAGCTGAGTCACAATCTGAAAAGGTTCACCCAGTTATGTGTCTGTGGCATTTATGTATCCGGTGGTAATACTGGAAAATAAAATGCTTAAGGTCACAGCCAAGACTCATAAAGTAGCTGTGTTCAAGAATCAATAACATTATCTGAATTCTGAGTTCCTATGGATGCCAATCATTCTGAACTTCAAAGGATAAAGTGAGATGCCAAAACTGTTCAGGATTGCGGTTGTAAACCCCACTATAAGAAGAGACATGAGCTTAATCGAACTCTCATTCTCATGCAAATTCACATCCTAAGCTTATATTAGTTTTGGTTGCTTGAGGACAAGCAACAGTTAAGTTTGGTGTTGTGATGCATGAGCATCTTGTCTATCTTTTCCTAGTGAATTTGCATCTAAATTGTTGAATTTAATTAAGAATTAATTATATTTTAGTCACTATGGATGCTATTTTGAGTTTTGTACAATACTATTTATTTTAGGTAGCATTTGGCGGAATTTGATGGAGTTTCTGCAGAGAAAGAGAAGAAGCCAAGGAGATGACTGACGAATGGATTTTTGATGGTATAGAATTTCACAAATGAATTCTCGTTGCAAGTATAGTTTCTAAACCAATCAATAATCCTTTCATACAAAAAGTTGTTTGTCACTAGTACAAACCCCTAAAATTTATAAACTGAAGTATTGGACCTCGGGTCGTTCTCCCTAGGAATTACAATAAAGTGTCTTGTTATTGGTTATGAGTTATTTTGGGGTTTTGGATGAGAGGCATGAAAAGTAAATGGCAATGGAAATAAACTAACTACTATAAAAGCTCTTGGCAAGATATGAGAACTAGAAGTCCTATCCTAGTTATCCTTCTCAATGGTGATGAGAATTGTTCATTGCTACCACTTAGTTAACCCTTACTAATTAAAGGCAAGTCAAGTGGATGAATTGACTTGAGCCACAAGTCCTAGCCAACTCCCAAGGAAAGACTAGATTTAGTGCATTCCAAACCAATTAGCAATCTCTCCAATTATCAATCAACAAAGGAATTAGATGACTCAAGTGTCACTAATTACTCTACCATAGCCAAGAGGAACAAAATCTATACTAAAATCCAACCAAGCATTTCATCAAACACTTGGAAGGCACAAAAGAAAAGTATAGTCAATCACAACAAGAATGAGTTCTAATTACAATTGAATACAAAGGATCAACAACAACAACCAAGGAAATCACAATTATCATGAGTTACCTCAAATTGCATTATTAAAAGGAAATAAAGAGAACAAGAGTATCTCAACTACAAAACCTAGAAACAAAATAAGAGAAATTACAACAAGAGAATAGGAATAGAGAGAAGAACCAAAGAGTAGCAATCATCAATTGAAGGTAGAAGTAGAAGGAGACTTGAATTAAACCTAGAACTATGAGATCCTAATCTAACCCTAATTCCTAATCCTAATTCTAGAGAGAAGAGAGAGCTTCTCTCTCTAAACTCTAAACTAAAAGTGTAAAGTGGTGATAATGATGATGATCATGATTATGATGCCTTCCCCTTAATCCTTCCTCCTTTTATTCCTTTCCCTTAACAATTTGGCGCCAAAAATGGGTTCAGAAACCCTCTCAAATCGCCAGGCACGTGTTGCATTAGTGAGGTCATGTGCCCTCATCGACGCGTGCGCGCACGGTACGCGTGCGCGTCCCTGGCTAATTCTTCGATGCGCGCGCGAGCGCCTTGTGCGCGTGCGCGTGCATGGCTGACTTTGCTTCTTTGACTTTTTATGCTTCTCTCCACTTGTATGCTTCCTTCCTTGCTTCCTTTGATCCATGCCTAGCCTATTTCAATCCTGGAATTACTAGCAAACACATCAAGGCATCTTTATGGAATCAAAGAAGAATTAGAATTCATCAAGATAAGGCTTAAAAAGCATGTTTTTACACTTAAGCACAAATATGGGAGAGATAACAAAATCATGCTAATTCCTAGGCTAAATATGACAAAAGGTTATCAAAATACTCTAAATTCAATGCAAAACAAACTGTCAAATTGGGATTTGTCAACCTCCCCACACTTAAGCCTTAGCATGTCCTCATGCTAAAATAAGAAGGAACTAAGGGTTATGACATTTATTGAATGCAACTAAACTATATGAGTCCTATCTAAATGCAATTATCTAAAGCAATTGGAAATGCTTAGTTCAAACAAATCAATTCCCAAGAGAGCATGTGTAAGCACAAGAGCTAGGCAATAAGGACTAAGTCCAAACCACAATTGTATTGAATTGTCAAAAAGAGTTCAAACTTGCAAGAATATAGAGAATATGGGTGAACACATGTGATTGAACTTTTGAACCCTCACCGGATGTGTATCCGCTCTATTCACTCAAGTGTTTAAGGGTTAATTCACTCAATTCTCTTCTAATCATGTTTTCCCAAAATTTGATTTTCTTCTAACAATCAACACTTATTCAATGCATGCATACATTCATCATGAGGTCTTTTATTTAGGTTGTAATGGGGTTAGGGTCAAGGTAGGATCATTTATGGTCAAGTGGACTAGGAATTGAATCTTCGATTAGCATAGACTTTCCCACCTAACCTATTTAATGACCTATACAAATGCGAGCTATTCTAACTACCCATTTTTCACTTTTTTTTCTTACATACTCATGCATTTTCTTTTCATTTCACAACACTTATGCATTGATTCTTATTGAGCTTCACTTTGGGGCATTTTGTCCCCTTTATTGCTTTTCTCTTTTCTTTCTTTTTTTTTTTCTTTTTTTTTCTTTTTCTATATACATTTTTTCTTTTCTTTTCATCATCATTTTTTTTTTATATATATTTTTTTTCCTTTTTCTTCTTTCAAACTAAATACGAGAACATCAATGCATAAGGTCTCTACATTTAATCAATACATGAATATGTGCCCAAATCTTTAAACATAAAAGTGTACTGCCCCTTTTTATCCCATCCAATGTTCCCAAGCCTCACCAACTTTGAATAATAAAACACTCTCACTAGCCTAGGTCAATCAAAGATCCAAACAAGGACTTTTCATTGGTTTTCCGCCTTAGGCTTGTAATGTGCTAAAATAAGAATAAGTGGGTTGAGCATAGGCTCAAAATTGGCTAACAATGGGGAGTAAAAGGTTGGCTATTTGGGTAAGTGGTTAATGAAATAATGGCCTCAATCATATAAATGCACAAACAAAAGAAATAAACGGATATATAGAATCAAGCAAATCAAGGATCACAATCATGGAAAGAGAACAATTTCACACAAGAATGGAAAATAAATGGTTATAAAATGTAACCACATCAATAGGCTCAAGTCTCACAAGCTAGTGTTCTCAATTCAATACATGCTTCACAAGGTATGAAATTCAAGCAAGTTTCAAAAATTCTCTTTCAATCAATTGGGTTAATGCCCTATATTTAAACTTCTTGAAAAATCTCAATGTTTGACTAAGCATTGTTGTGATTGAAAAGTTCAAAAATTTTCTTAGTTCACCCTTTCCTTTTTCACTTAGAACCGATATATTATGCAAAAAGGGTGACTAAATAATTGCAATCCAAAGTATGATTTCTAATCACAACTACAAACTAAAAAACAAAGATAAACAAAATGTATAAAGAAGAATCCAACTAAAAGTACGGAATCTATCATCCAAAACATCTAAAAATATCCAAAAGCATCAAAATATCTAAAATCCAAAATAAGCAATAAAAGTATCCAAAGCAAACTAGAAATGCATCAAAATATATACAAAGATGTGCAAAATGAAATAACTAGGCCGAAAAGTTCACCGGTTCCCAAATAATGCTACCGGTGCCCTCCCCACACTTAAAACCAAGCATCGTCCTCGATGCTAAACCGGAGGATCAGTGGGAGGTACAACGATAGGCTCTGGCGCGGACTGTGGCTGTGGGACCGGCTCCTCCTGAGTCTGTGGTGGCTCTGTAGTGTCAGGGGCATCCTGCTGAACTGGTGCCTCCGCGTCCTCCTCCTGATGATCCTGCTCATCAGAGGTCGGGGAGTCTGGAAGCGGAGGTAACTCAGCGCCAAGGGAGATGAGTGCCTGATCCATCCGATCCAGTCGGCGTCTGACATGGAGCCTCTCGCGCTCCAAGAACCGAAACAGACGCTGAACCAGTAGGTAAGTGGGCTCGGGCGCTGAAGGAGGTGGGGCTGCTGGCAAAGAAGATGGTGTAGCTGCCTCGACTGTCGTTCTAGCTCGAGAACGGCGGCTGGTCGGGGGCCTCTCGTGCACCCACACACCCCAGGGAATAGTAACTTCCTTGTCGTCATCATCAGGAGGTGGTGGTGTAACGTCATTGTCCTCCCACGGGACATCAGCTAGCTCAGCTAAGCTAGTAACCAGTGTGGGAAACGGTAACAAGCCGCGAATATGAGCTCGCCACATGCTATGTCGAATCAGTCGGGGAAAATAGACTTCCTTCCCCTCCATAACACATCCAATCAGGACCAGCATATCCATCGGAATCTCCGAAAAGTGGGTGGTAGGGAAGACATAGTGGGCAAATATTTGTTGCCAAGTCCTAGCCTCCCTAGTCAGATGTGCAAACAGCATGCCCTTTGGCTTTGTGTTGCTTGAATCCATTACCCAAGTAGCATCTGGTGTAGCAATCACGCGCCTAAGTGCCTCATAGTCGAAAGTCATGGAGAGGAGAGCTACCTCTGCCTGCTGGTAGGCACAAGTCTCAGGAGTACCAACTCTGCAGAGCAGTGCATCCCTCAAGGCATCCTCAGTGATCATGATCTCTCTACCCCTCAAGAATACTGAATCCAAGCCCGGTCGGAAGAAATTGCAGTAAAATTCCATGACCCACGAGATGTTAATCCGTCCCAAGTCCCTATCGACGAAATCCAAGCCCAGCTCAGTAATACGGACGTTTATGGCACGCCTCACATCATTGGGAAGATTCAGCTTCTTCTCAATATTCAGATTCTTCTTTGCATAACGGGAAAGGCGTAGCTCGCAGTAGAGATTCGGAAATTTGGTTGGATCAGTGGACGGGAGTAACTGATTTTCTTTCTCCTCCTCATTCAGCGGGTTCCGAGCATAGTTAGCAGACGGTGGGGGTGTAGGGGTCTTGGAGCGCTTCCTTTTTTTGGAAGCAGAGGCTATGGCTTTTCCTCTATCCGACATCCTGAAAAATATGATAGAATATATAAAACATTTAGCATGTAACAAAGAAGGCATGTTCTGGATACAAATATCAAAGAGCAATCATGATGTTGCACTGAATATGCAAAAGTGAACAAGTAAACCAAAAAAAATGCAAGCTTCATTAAAGTCAACAACTCATATTCAAAAGGCAATAATATCATCATATAGTTGAAGGAATTTGTTAAAGATGGTTAAAGGTGAGTGGAAGTGAAAAGGGTAAAGAAGTTAGTAAGTTAAAAAAGTAGGTTAGTGATATGATGATATTTATGCGTAATGAAAAGAAAAGTTGTGGTTTATGTTCACGATGATCGATGCAAGTCCGGGAAGTCAAAAGGAAGTGGAAATTTGCCCAAAATTGAAATAAAGACCAAAGTGAAATTAATTTCCTTGAAAATCGGGCAGCATTCCGGCTTAAAATTGGACGTTCCCGGATAGCAAGTTAGCACAATTAGCATGGAAAACAACATCAATTAGGCAAAGCAGTGGTTGTATGACATTCAGTCGACAAGAAAAGCATAAAAACAGTCCAAAATCAGCAAACAACATTCAGAGAAACAGACAGCAAGTAAGCACATACGGAGCACTTATCAGGCCTAGAATCCTCTATCCAGCCCTAGCTACCTAACCGCAATTATTTCTATCTAACCTAACATGAAAAGTTCTAAGCCTAACTAACTAACATGCAATAGACTAACGAACAAAAACAGATTATTAAAAGAAAAACAGAAAGGTGTAAGTTGCATAGGAACCTGGGGGCAGAAGGGAGCTAGGAATGGAAAGGGAATTCGGGAGTAGGGCCACAGAATCAGAATTCGCGCCGCCGTCAACGGTGGCGGTTATGGCAGAGGAGCGGCGGCGAGAGTTGCTGTGGCGGCCGAGATGAAATGGGTGGGTGAGAGGGAGAGAGAGGTTGAGGGCGAGTTGCCGGCTGTGATGATGGCGCGGCGGCGGAGATGGTGGCGCGGTGGAAGTTTGAGAGACTGAGGGGAGGAGGGACGGTGAGAGGGGGGAGAGGAAGAGGAGGACAGAGGAGTAAGAGAGAAGAGGAGGGAGAAGAGGGGAAGGCAGTGATGGCGGCGGCGGCGATGGTGGCGGAGCGCTAGCCGGAGGTTGGTCGGTCAGGAGAGGAGGAAGGTGAAGAATGGTGGGAGAGGAAAATGGAACGTTAGAGGGAAAGGGGGTTGGGGTGTGCAAATGCGCTGGGGCTCGCGTCTCTGGGGTAAGTGAAAACTCGAGTCCACGCGCGCGCGCACCCTGCGCGTTCGCATGGATGGAGGGAATGGAAGAACGGCGCGGAAGCGTCATACGCGCAGGCGCGTATATGAAGGAGTCGGGATGGGTGCGGACGCGCAAGGCGCGCGTCGGCGCGGATGTGCTGGGCTGGAGGCTTAAAAGAGGCCCAGAGTTGGCACAACTCTCGGGTCCTTTGGCCCTGGTTGATGCTAATACGCATCGACGCGCACGCGCACTGGGCGCGTTCGCGTGAGATGCTTGATCTTATTGGATGGGTGCGGAGGCGTGAAGTACGCCAACGCGTGAACAGCGAGGGGTGCGGATGCGTACAGCGTGCGTTCGCGCGAGTTGAGTTGAGCTGGGGGCTTAAAAGAGGCCCAGATCCAGCGCAACTCTCTGGAAATTGGCCCAGAAGTTCCAGCAGCGGGTCGACGCGTACACGGCAGATGCGCGTACGCGTGCGTGTCCCTATAGCTTTATAGGCGCACACGCGTGTGGTGCGCGTCAGCGTGGAATGAATTGGGCTCGAGGCACAAGGCTGGCCTAAGAGAGGCCCAACTCTCTGGAAAATGGGTGATGATGCGGCCGCTCAGGGGCGCGTGTGCGTACGCTGTGCGCGCGCGTTCCCCCCTCCCTTTTTTTTTTTTTTTCAGAAAAAAAAAACTTGCTGGTTGCTCCCCGTAGTGTTCACAACTCTTATTCACTCAACCATCATACAATTCACAAAAATGCAATTTTTGGTATTATTCATCTACTACTAAACACAACATGCATGTGACTAAGCTAACAATTAAGTTGTACAAACAAATTTGTATGAAACATCTACCTACAATGGTAACTCGAATCACTTATTAAGTAAATTTAGAAGAGTGGAAAGAGTTTACCATGGTGGGGTGTCTCCCACCTAGCACTTTTAGTTTAAGTCCTTAAGTTGGACATTTTGAGATGCTTATTGTCATGGTGGCTTATGTTTGTACTCATCCTTGAATCTCCAAGGATCCTTGCTTCTCAATTGGTTGACAGAATTTCCAACCATATTCATCAAGCTCGGGCACAGTTCTACCCAAGATATGAGTCCCCATAGTTAGTCTTCATATAGCGAACCGGGATCCCATATCTTATCTTCACACCCATCTTCGATTTGATCTTCATACTTTTTCTTTCCGGGTGGTTGACATATAGAATTCTCTTTGACATACCAAACCTTCTGTTGAGACCCATGCAATGTGATATTCTTCCAATCATCGTTCCTATGCCTTGAAACGTTGACCTTAATGAGCCTAATTCCTAACTTGCAACCACTACACAACTTATTCTTGCTTTTAACTCCACAAAGAGCTCTAAGTTGTCCATCCGTTTCAATCAAACCATATTCAAGCGAGAAAGTGAAGCTTATGGATAAGAATTTTACCCACTTGAATGTTGTGTTGGATGGTGACTCGGGAAAGGAGACCTCCCCACACTTAGACAATGCAAGGTCTACTTCCTTGTGCTCTTCTTTAGTTGTTTCCACCTCTTCACAATTCTCTTCACTTTCAACGTCATCTTCTTTGTTACGTGGCTTGGTGTTATCTTCAAGAACTTCTTCTTGTTTAATGAGAGGCGATTCAACTTTGGATAGAAATTCATTGATGAACAAGGTCATCTCTTGATCAACCTCCTCATATTCTTCAATTTCAATATACACCATGCCAACGTTTTCCTCTTGGTAGCTCTCTTCCTCATTGCTCACCAAGGGTATGGGAGGTTGTGCACACTCTTTTATACTTTCAACTCTATGTCCAATGGGAGAGGATTCCATTGTAGAGAGAAATTCATCCATGATTGAATCCATTTCTTGATAAACCTCTTCCAAGTCTCCAACGATGATATGTCTTGGAGATTGCGTACCCTCCTTAACATCAATATCAAGCTTCTTGGAAGAGTTCTCCACTATGCTACATTCCCATGGACTTTCAACATCTCCGAGATCTTCAACCACTTCTCCCCTTTCTTCAATGATTATAGGTTCCTCTAGTTGCTCCAATTAAAAATTTGACTCCTCTTTCTCCACCGAATTTTCCAATTTCACCCTCATACTTTGCTCTTCTTTTGACTTTCCACATGTGGTCACGGAAGTACCTTGAGTATTCAAGCATTGGTGGGCTAAAGTGTGCACCACCTTGGTCAAATTGGTCACAAACTCAAGTGTATCCCGCTTCGTGGCTTCTTGTCCTTGGAGTAACAAAGTGAAAGGATCGTCTATTGGGGCTTGGGGTGAATAAGAAGGTTCATTATTTTGGAGGGAGGGTTGATGGTAGGAAGGTGGTTCTTCTTGGTAAAGGTATGGAGATGATGAGTATTGAGGTGGTTCTTGGGAGTAATCTTGATATGGTTGTGGTGATTCTAGAGGTTCTTGCTCATAATGGCCATAAAAATATGGTATGGATGATTGGTTATATGATGGATATGGATCATCGAGTGGTGCTTGTTGATGAAAGGCTTGTGAGAATGGTTGAGGTTCATGTTGAGGATGAGATTCATAGGCATATGATGGTGGTTGTTGAGTGTCACAAAAAGAACCATCATAGCCGCTAAGTTGGCATGCATTAGGATGGAAATTATACCTATAAGTATCCGGAGGTTGTTGCCAATAGGAGTGATCAATTCCTTGAGGCTCTTCCCATCTTTGTTGGTTCCATCCATGGTACATGTTGTCATTAAAGTCCACATTTCCTACAACGCACTTAGAACCAAACTCAAAGCCAAAGTGGTGAGAATTCAAAATGAGAGAACAAAATAAAACTAACAAAAATTAAGAAACAACAAAAGATAAACCTATTCACAATATTCACATATGTACAATAACCAATAACACAACACCATGGCAAATCCCCGGCAACGGCGCCATTTTGACGAATGGATTTTTGATGGTATAGAATTTCACAAATGAATTCTCGTTGCAAGTATAGTTTCTAAACCAATCACTAATCCTTTCATACAAAAAGTTGTTTGTCACTAGTACAAACCCCTAAAATTTATAAACCGAAGTATTGGACCTCGGGTCATTCTCCCTAGGAATTACAATAAAGTGTCTTGTTATTGGTTATGAGTTATTTTGGGGTTTTGGATGAGAGGCATGAAAAGTAAATGGCAATGGAAATAAACTAACTACTATAAAAGCTCTTAGCAAGATATGAGAACTAGAAGTCCTATCCTAGTTATCCTTCTCAATGGTGATGAGAATTGTTCATTGCTACCACTTAGTTAACCCTTACTAATTAAAGGCAAGTCAAGTGGATGAATTGACTTGAGCCACAAGTCCTAGCCAACTCCCAAGGAAAGACTAGATTTAGTGCATTCCAAACCAATTAGCAATCTCTCCAATTATCAATCAACAAAGGAATTAGATGACTCAAGTGTCACTAATTACTCTACCATAGCCAAGAGGAACAAAATCTATACTAAAATCCAACCAAGCATTTCATCAAACACTTGGAAGGCACAAAAGAAAAGTATAGTCAATCACAACAAGAATGAGTTCTAATTACAATTGAATACAAAGGATCAACAACAACAACCAAGGAAATCACAATTATCATGAATTACCTCAAATTGCATTATTAAAAGGAAATAAAGAGAACAAGAGTATCTCAACTACAAAACCTAGAAACAAAATAAGAGAAATTACAACAAGAGAATAGGAATAGAGAGAAGAACCAAAGAGTAGCAATCATCAATTGAAGGTAGAAGTAGAAGGAGACTTGAATTAAACCTAGAACTATGAGATCCTAATCTAACCCTAATTCCTAATCCTAATTCTAGAGAGAAGAGAGAGCTTCTCTCTCTAAACTCTAAACTAAAAGTGTAAAGTGGTGATAATGATGATGATCATGATTATGATGCCTTCCCCTTAATCCTTCCTCCTTTTATTCCTTTCCCTTAACAATTTGGCGCCAAAAATGGGTTCAGAAACCCTCTCAAATCGCCAGGCACGTGTTGCATTAGTGAGGTCATGTGCCCTCATCGACGCGTGCGCGCACGGTACGCGTGCGCGTCCCTGGCTAATTCTTCGATGCGCGTGCGAGCGCCTTGTGCGCGTGCGCGTGCATGGCTGACTTTGCTTCTTTGACTTTTTATGCTTCTCTCCACTTGTATGCTTCCTTCCTTGCTTCCTTTGATCCATGCCTAGCCTATTTCAATCCTGGAATTACTAGCAAACACATCAAGGCATCTTTATGGAATCAAAGAAGAATTAGAATTCATCAAGATATGGCTTAAAAAGCATGTTTTTACACTTAAGCACAAATATGGGAGAGATAACGAAATCATGCTAATTCCTAGGCTAAATGTGACAAAAGGTTATCAAAATACTCTAAATTCAATGCAAAACAAACCATCAAATTGGGATTTGTCAATGACCAGCGAATACCGACGCGGACGCATGGCTCACGCGACCGCGCGAAATGGAGGAAATAGCAATGACGCGATCGCGTGCCTGACGCGATCGCGTGGACTAGAATCTGCACAAATGACGCGAACGCGTAGACGACGCGGACGCGTTACATGCGCCACGTGCAGAAAATGCAGAAAAACGCTGGGGGCGATTTCTGGGCTGATTTAACTCAATTTTCAGCCCAGAAAACACAGATTAAAAGCTGCAGAATGGACAGAACAAGTGGTCCCCACCCATCAACTGAAGATCTGTTAATTAATTCAAATTTAAATTCAAATCTTAAATTAGGAAAAGATATTATTTTAAGTTTAATTTTAAATATTAGATTTTAAATTTATTAAGATTAGTTATAAAAAGGGATCTGATGCCATCAGATTGGAAGGGGGGTACATTTGGACCTGAATCATTATTTTCTCTTTTCCATGAGCAACTAAACCTCCACTGTTAAGGTTAGGAGCTCTGTCTATTTCTATGGGTTAATTTTATTGCTTTTACCATTTTAATTTATGTATGGATTTATAATTTAAGAATTGTTTTCGCTCTTTATTTTATGAATTTGGGTGGAACGGAAGTATGATCCTCTTTCTATTTGAGTTCTTGTAAAACTTGGAAAAGCTCTTTACTTGAACAACAGCTTGAAAACTATTTCTCCTAAATTTTAATTATCTGAATTTAATAGGATACGTGACATATAATCCTTTTACCTCTTGGATAATTAGAGTTTTTGTGGCATATAAACTAGAAATTGATTATCACCCCCTAATTGGAATTAATTGACCAAGGAATTGGCAGTTAATGAATTTTAGAGGAGACTAGGAAGGTCTAAGGAATTAGGGTCTAGTCACACATAGTTTGCCATAAATTAAATCCTGCATAATTAAATTAGTTAGTAAGAAAAGTTAATCCGGAAAAATAGATAACTCTGAAACCTTAACTATCTTCTCCATATTTTTTCCAAAGTATTTACTTGCCTTTCTTCAATATTTTTGATATTGTTTAATGTCCTTTATATTGCATCTCAACACCAATTTTTGTTTGTCTAACTAAGCCTATCAAACACTATTGTTGCTTAGTCCATCAATCCTCGTGGGATCGACCCTTACTCACGTAAGGTATTACTTGGTACGACCCAGTGCACTTGCCGGTAAGTAAGTGTGGTTGTAAAATACCGCATCAGGGGGCGCGGCTGGATGGCCGGCGGTGGTGGGCGGTGGTCACGGAAGGCAGTGGTGGAGAGGGGAGGAGAGAGGAAGAAGGGAGAAGAAGGGAGGGGAGGGGGTTGCGGCGGCGGTGTCTTGGACGGTAGCGGCGTCTGGGTGGTGGCGCGGTGGCGGCTGGGTGGTGCTGGAGAAAGAAGGATGAAGAAGGAGCAGAGAGGGAGAAGAGGGTTGGGGGTGGGAGGCTGCGCGACTGATAGGGTTCGCGTGGCTGGGGGGTTATACTTTCGAATCCACGCGGCCGCGTGGGGCACGCGGTCGCGTGGTTGTGGTGAAAATGGGAGTGACGCGATCGCGTGGGGCGCGCGATCGCATGAGAGGGGTGGAAGAGGTGTGACGCGATCGCATGGGTCGCGCGATCACGTCGCTGGAATTTGTGCTAAACGCACAACTCCAGCGCCGTTTTAGCGCAACTCTCTGTCTCCTTTTGGGGTGATGTGCAATCAATGCGACGCGATCGCGTCGCTTACGCGGTCGCGTGGGATTGGTATTGTGCAAGTGACGCGATCGCATGGGGCATGCGATCGCGTGGCCAATTTGTGCGAAATGCACAAGGGCGGCACGATTCCAGCCTAACTTTCTATTCGTTGGATCCTTACGCCGATATATATATCACGCGGCCGCGTGGGTCACGCGGTCGCGCGGGTGGTGTTTTTCGCAATATGACGCGATCGTATTGGGCATGCGGTCGCGTCGTGCACCCCTTTTTTTTTTTATATGCATGATTCCAGGTTTAATAAATTAAAATAAAAAAGGAAAAATGAAAGCAATTAACAAGAAATAAATTGAAAAAGAAGCGACCATACCATGGTGGGTTGTCTCCCACCTAGCACTTTTTGTTAAAGTCCTTAAGTTGGACATTGGAGGAGTATCCTGTTATGGCGGCTTATGTTTAAATTCATCCAAAAATCTCCACCAGTGTTTGGAATGCCAATAGCCTCAGGGGTCCCAAACTAGGCATGCAAAGCTTCCGAATAGCTTCAAATATATTGTTAGGCTCCCGAGATGACAAATATCAGAATAAACTCCAAGATTCCATGCCTTGCTTTTAAATCTGCCTCCGTCTTGATCTGCATGTTTCCATTCGGGCGGGTTAAAAAGTAGAATCTCACCTTGGTGACCAAACGTTTTGCGTGATCCATGTAATTGAGCATGATACCAATCCGTGTACTTCGAAGTGAAGCGTGGAACCTTATTGAACCTTGTGCACCAGCTCTGAGTACGAGCCATTTTCCTCTTACTCTTAAAGCCGCAGAGAGCTCTAAGCTGGCCATCTGTTTCAAGCAAACCATATTCAAGTGAATAAGTAAAGTTATAAGTTAAGGATTGTACCCACTTGAAGCTTGTATTAGGTGGTAATGGTCTTGGGATAGGTGTTTTTGGTGGTTCTGCAAGTTCCATTTCCTTGTGCTCTTCTGTGAATTCCTCCACTTCTTTGCAAAGATCTTCAATTGTATCTGTGTCCTGGTCAAAGTCTTCTGTGTCTTCCTCATCACTTGAGTCATAGATTGGAGGTTGAGAGAAATCTACCTCCGCATCAACCTCATATTCACTTGGGGAAGATTCTTCGATCTTAGAGAATTCACTTGCTGATGCAAGTTCATCACCAAGAGAGCTAAACTTGTGACTATCATCATCAAGGGAATTTGCTTCTTGGATTATTCCGTCTGATTCTTCATAAATGACTTGCCTTGGAGATTGTACAGTATCCTCCTTAGCATCAACTGTAGCATCCTGGACGGAGTTTTCCTCAATTATGGATTCCCATGGAAGTTCAGCATCTCCTAGATCTTCAACCAACTCTTCTTCTTGAACAAAGACAGCTTCTTCTAATTGTTCTAGTACAAATTCATTCTCTGTCTTGTCCACTGGAGTTTCTGGTAGCTCCTTCATGCTACGCTCTTCATTGAGCTGTCCACATGGAGCTGTGGCTGATCCTTGTGTATTTGAGCGCCTAGAAGCCCATTAAATTATCACTTGCTCCAGTTGTTAAATGGTTGTTTGAAATTTAAGTACTGTTTCCTTTAGGCGATCCTCTGCTTCCTGGGTTGCTGGACTTGGACATGATACAAAGGAAAGTGGTGGTGATTGGGATCGATTGGATTGGTATTGGGGTAAGGAAGGATCATATGGTGGCGAATGGTGAAGAGAAGCTTGTGAGTGTGGTGGTTCGAGGTTATGTTGAAAGGATGGTTTACATGCATGATGAGCGGATAATTTATACGCTTTTTGGCATTATTTTTAGTATGTTTTTAGTAGAATCTAGTTACTTTTAGGGATGTTTTCATTAGTTTTTATGTCAAATTCACATTTTTGGACTTTACTATGAGTTTGTGTGTTTTTCTGTGATTTTAGGTATTTTCTGGCTGAAATTGAGGGACTTGAGCAAAAATCAGATTCAGAGGTTGAAGAATGACTGCTGATGCTGTTGGATTCTGACCTCCCAGCACTCAAAGTAGATTTTCTGGAGCTACAGAACTCAAAATGGCGCGCTTTGAATTGCGTTGGAAAGTAGACATCCAGGGCTTTCCAGCAATATATAATAGTCCACACTTTGGCCGAGTTTAGACAACGTAAAAGGGCGTTGAACGCCAGTTCTATGCTGTTGTCTGGAGTTAAACGCCAGAAACACGTCACAAGCCAGAGTTGAACGCCAGAAATACGTTACAAACTGGCGTTCAACTCCAAGAATGACATCTGCATGTGTAACATTCAAGCTCAGCCCAAGCACACACTAAGTGGACCCCGGAAGTGGATTTATGCATCAATTACTTACTTCTGTAAACCCTAGTAACTAGTTTATTATAAATAGGACTTTTAACTATTGTATTAGACATCTTATGATCATATTTTGATCCTGTGATCTCGTTTTGGGTGCTGCCCATTCGGCCATGCCTGGACCTTTCACTTATGTATTTTTAACGGTAGAGTTTCTACACTCCATAGATTATGGTGTGGAGCTCTGCTGTTCCTCAAAGATTAACGCAAAGTACTACTGTTTTTCTATTCAGCTCAACTCATTCCACTTCTAAGATATTCATTCGCACTTCAACATGAATGTGATGAACGTGACAATCATCATCATTCCCTATGAACGCGTGCCTGACAACCACTTCCGTTCTACCTTAGATTGAATGAGTATCTATTGGATCTCATAATCAGAATCTTCGTGGTATAAGCTAGATTGATGGCAGCATTCATGAGATTCCGGAAAGTCTAAACCTTGTCTGTGGTATTCCGAGTAGGACTCTGGGATTGAATGACTGTGACAAACTTTAAACTCGCGAGTGCTGGGCGTAGTGACAGACGCAAAAGGAGGGTGAATCCTATTCCAGCATGATCGAGAACCTCAGATGATTAGCCGTGCTGTGACAGAGCATTTGGACCATTTTCACAAGAGGATGGGATGCAGCCATTGACAAGGGTGATGCCTCTAGACAATTAGCCATGCAGTGACAGCGCATCGGACAATTTTCCATAGAGGATAAAAAGTAGCCATTGACAACGGTGATGTCCTTACATAAAGCCAGCCATGGAAAGGAGTAAGACTGATTGGATGAAGACAGCAAGAAAGCAGAGGTTCAGAGGAACGAAAGCATCTCTATACACTTATCTGAAATTCTCACCAATGATATACATAAGTGTTTCTATCCTTATTTTCTATCTATTTATTATTTATGTTCGAAAACTCCATAACTATTTTATATCCGCCTGACTGAGATTTACAAGATGACCATAGCTTGCTTCATACCAACAATCTCCGTGGGATCGACCCTTACTCACGTAAGGTTTATTACTTGGACGACCCAGTGCACTTGCTGGTTAGTTGTATCGAAGTTGTGAATGAAAAACAATTTATTAAGACGTGCGTACAAAGTTTTTGGCGCCGTTGCCTGAGATCTCAATTTCGTGCACCAAGTTTTTGGCGCCGTTGCCGGGGATTGTTTGAGTTTGGACAACTGATGGTTCATCTTGTTGCTCAGATTAGGTAATTTTATTTTTGTTTTATTTTCAAAAATATTTCTTCAAAAATTTTTCAAAACTTTTCTCCTTTGTTTTCGAAAAAAAAAAATTTTTTAAATAAATGTTTTCAAAAATATATTTTTCTTCAGATTTTTTAAGAATGAATTCTAGTGTTTCATGAAGCATGTTGAAGCCTGACTGGCTGTAAAGCCATGTCTAAATTCGTTTGGACTGAGGCTTCAACTAATCACTTCAATGCATGTAATTCCATACTAAAGCTTGGTTGGCTATTAAGCCATGCCTAACCCTCAGATTGGAGCTTTAGACTAAGATTGTAAGATTCCTGGAATTCATATTAAAAATTTTGGAATCCTTATTTTTATTTTTCAAATAATTTTCGAAAAATACAAAAAAAAAATTAGAAAATCATAAAAATCAAAAATATTTTGTGTTTCTTCTTTGAGTCTTGAGTCAATTTCAAGTTTGGTGTCAATTGCATGTTCATCTTGCATTTTTTCGAAAAATTCATGCATTCATAGTGTTCTTCATGATCTTCAAGTTGTTCTTGGTAAGTCTTCTTGTTTGATCCTGATGTTTTAATGTTTTGTGTCTTTTCTTGTTTTTCATATGCATTCTTGCATTCATAGTGTCTATACATGAAAAATTTTTAAGTTTGGTGTCTTGCATGTTTTCTTTGCACTAAAAATTTTTCAAAAATAAGTTCTTGATGTTCATCTTGACATTCAAAGTGTTCTTGGTGTTCATCTTGACATTCATAGCATTCTTGCATGCATTCATTGCTTAGATCCAAAATTTTCATGCATTGCATCATTTTCATGTTTTTCTCTCTCATCATTAAAAATTCAAAAAAATCAAAAAAATATCTTCCCCTTTTTCTCTCATAAATTTTTGAAAATTAGATTTGACTTTTTCAAAAATTTTTAAAATCTAGTTGTTTCTTATGAGTTAAATCAAATTTTCAATTTAAAAATCTTATCTTTTTCAAAATCTTTTTCAAAAATCAAATCTTTTTCATTTTTCTTAGTTATTTTCGAAAATTTTAAAAATATTTTTCAAAAATATTTTTCTTATCTTTATCTCCTAATTTTTGAAAAATTACTAACCTTTTTCAAAAACTATTTTCGAAAATCACTAACTCTTTTTCAAAAATTATTTTCGAAAATCCTCTTTCCCACTCATCTCCTTCTATTTATTTATTCACATCTCATCCGAACCCTCTCTCTCTGAGTTCAGATTTTCTCTTCTTCTTTTCTTCTACTCACATAAGGGAACCTCTATACTGTGGTAAAAAGGATCCCTATTATTATTATTTTTCTGTTCCTTCTTTTTCATATGAGTAGGAGCAAAGACAAGAACATTCTTGTTGAAGCAGATCCAGAATCTGAAAGGACTCCGAAGAGAAAACTAAGAGAAGCTAAAATACAACAATCCAGAGATAACCTTACAGAAATTTTCGAACAAGAAGAGGAGATGGCAGCCGAAAATAATAATAATGCAAGGAGGATGCTTGGTGACTTTACTGCACCTAATTCCAATTTATATGGAAGAAGCATCTCCATTCCTGCCATTGGAGCAAACAATTTTGAGCTGAAACCTCAATTAGTTTCTCTGATGCAGGAGAACTGCATGTTTCATGGACTTCCATCTGAAGATCCTTTTTAGTTCTTAGCTGAATTCTTGCAGATATGTGATACTGTTAAGACTAATGGAGTAGATCCTGAAGTCTACAGGCTCATGATTTTCCCTTTTGTTGTAAGAGACAGAGCTAGAGTATGGTTGGACTCTTAACCTAAGGATAGCCTGAACTCTTGGGATAAGCTGGTCAAGTCTTTCTTAGCCAAGTTCTTTCCTCCTCAAAAGCTAAGTAAGCTTAGAGTGGATGTTCAAACCTTCAGACAGAAAGAAGGTGAATCCCTCTATGAAACTTGGGAGAGATACAAAGAACTGACCAAAAAGTGTCCTTCTGACATGCTTTCAGAATGGACCATCCTGGACATATTCTATGATGGTCTGTCTGAATTAGCTAAAATGTCCTTGGATACCTCTGCAGGTGGATCCATTCACTTAAAGAAAACGCCTACAGAAGCTCAAGAACTTATTGACATGGTTGCTAATAACCAGTTCATGTACACTTCTGAGAGGAATCCTGTGAGTAATGGGACGCCTCAGAAGAAGGGAGTTCTTGAAATTGATACTCTGAATGCCATATTGGCTCAGAACAAAATATTGACTCAGCAAGTCAATATGATTTCTCAGAGTCTGAATGGAATGTAAGCTGCATCCAACAGTACTCAAGAGGCGCCTTCTGAAGAAGAGGCCTATGATCCTGAGAACCCTGCAATAGCAGAGGTAAATTACTTAGGTGAACCTTATGGAAACACCTATAACTCATCATGGAGAAATCATCCAAATTTCTCATGGAAGGATCAACAAAAGCCTCAACAAGGCTTTAATAATGGTGGAAGAAACAGGTTTAGCAATAGCAAGCCTTTTCCATCATCTACTCAGCAACAGACAGAGAACTCTGAACAAAATACCTCTAATTTAGCAAACTTAGTCTCTGATCTATCTAAGGCCACTGTGATTTTCATGAATGAAACAAGATCCTCCATTAGAAATTTGGAAGCACAAGTGGGCCAGCTGAGTAAAAGAGTCACTGAAATCCCTCCTAGTACTCTCCCAAGCAATACAGAAGAAAATCCAAAAGGAGAGTGCAAGGCCATTGATATAACCATCATGGCCGAATCCAAAGAGGGAGGGGAGGACGTGAATCCCAGTGAGGAAGACCTCCTGGGACGCCCAGTGATCAATAAGGAGTTTCCTTTTGAGGAACCAAAGGAATCTGAGGCTCATCTAGAGACCATAGAGATTCCATTAAACCTCCTTATGCCATTCATGAGCTCTGATGAGTATTTCTCTTCTGAAGAGAATGAGGATGTTACTGAGGAGCAAGTTACCAAGTACCTTGGTGCAATCATGAAGTTGAATGCCAAACTATTTGTTATTGAGACTTGGAAAAATGAACCTCCCTTGTTCACCAATGAACTGAGTGATCTGGATCAACTGACATTGCCTCAGAAGAAACAGGATCCGGGAAAGTTCTTAATTCCTTGTACCATAGGCACGATGATCTTTGAAAAGGCTCTGTGTGACTTTGGTTCAGGGATAAACCTCATGCCCCTCTCTGTAATAGAGAAACTGGGAATCTTTAGGGTGCAAGCTACTAAAATCTCATTAGAGATGGCAGACAATCAAGAAAATAAGCTTATGGACAAGTAGAGGACATATTAGTAAAGGTTGAAGGCCTTTACATCCCTGCTGACTTCATAGTCCTAGATACTGGGAAGGATGAGGATGAATCCATCATCCTTGGAAGACCCTTCCTAGCCACAGCAAGAGCTGTGATTGATGTTGACAGAGGTGAACTAGTCCTTCAATTGAATGAGGACTCCCTTGTGTTTAAAACTCGAGGTCATCCTTCTGTAAACATGGAGAGGAAGCATAAAAAGCTTCTCTCAAAACAGAGTCAACCAGAGCCCCCACAGTCAAACTCTAAGTTTGGTGTTGGGAGGCCACAACCAAACTCTAAGTTTGGTGTTGAACTCCCATATCCAAACTCTAAGTTTGGTGTTGGAAAGTCTCAACAATGCTCTGAACATCTGTGAGGCTCCATGAGAGCCCACTGTCAAGCTATTGACATTAAGGAAGCGCTTGTTGGGAGGCAACCCAATTTTTATTTATCTAATTTTATTGTTCTTTCATGTTTTATTAGGTTCATGATCATGTGGAGTCACAAAATAAATATAAAAATTAAAAACAGAATAAAAAATAGCAGAAGAAAAATCACACCCTAGAGGAGGATCTCACTGGCGTTTAAACGCCAGTAAGAAGCATCTGGCTGGCGTTCAACGCCAGAACAGAGCATGGTTTTGGCGCTGAACACCCAAAATTGGCAGCATCTGGGCGTTTGAACGCCAGAATTGCACCCTGGAGAAGAGCTGGCGCTGAACACCCAGGACAAGCATGGTTCTGGCATTCAACGCCAGAAATGGGCAACAAATGGGCGTTCAACGCCCAGAACAAGCACCAATCTGGCGCTGAACGCCCAGAGTTGTGTGCAAGGGCATTTTGCATGCCCAAATTTGGTGCAAGGTTGTAAATCCTTGAACACCTCAGGATCTGTGGACCCCACAGGATCCCCACCTACCTCACCATATCTCTCTCCATTCATGGTCATCCCTTCTGTTTTCCATTTACCACTCACATCCATACACCCACCTACCTTCAAAATTCAACATCTCTTCCCACCCAATCCCACCCATATGGCCGAATACACACATCCCTCCATCTCCTCCATATCTTCTTCTTCTTCTTTTTCTATTCTTTCTTCTTTTGCTCGAGGGCGAGCAACATTCTAAGTTTGGTGTGGTAAAAGCATAGCTTTTTTGGTTTTTCCATAACCATTAATGGTACCTAAGGCCAGAGAAACCTCAAGAAAGAGGAAAGGGAAGACAATTGCTTCCACCTCTGAGCCATGGGAGATGGAAAGATTCATCTCACAAGCCCATCACTAAGAAAAGGATGGAGCAAACAAGAGAGCACATTCATGGATCTCAACAAGCACATGAAGAAGCTCATCATCAAGAAACCCCTGAGATACCTCAAGGGATGCACTCTCCTCCACAGAATTTTTGGGAGCAAATCAACACCTCCCTAGGAGAATTAAGTTCCAACATGGGACAATTAAGGGTGGAACATCAAGAGCACTCCATCATCCTACATTAAATTAGAGAAGATCAAAAAAGCAATGAGGGAGGAGCAACAAAGACAAGGAAGAGACATAGAAGAGCTCAAGGACATCATTGGTTCCTCAAGAAGGAAATGCCACCATCACTAAGGTGGACTCATTCCTTGTTCCTACATTCTCTGTTTTTCATTTTCTTAATGTTAAGTGCTTATCCATGTTTGTGTCTTATTACATGATCATTAGTAGTTAGTAACTATGTCTTAAAGTTATGAATGTCCTATGAATCCATCACCTCTCTTAAATGAAAATTGTTTTAATTCAAAAGAACAAGAAGTACATGAGTTTCGAAGTTATCCTTGAACTTAGTTTAATTATATTAATGTGGTGATAATGCTTCTTGTTTTCTAAATGAATGCTTGAACAGTGCATATGTCTTTTGAAGTTGTTGTTTAAGAATGTTAAATATGTTGGCTCTTGAAAGAATGATGATAAGGAGACATGTTATTTGATAATCTGAAAAATCATAAAAATGATTCTTGAAGTAAGAAAAAAAGCAGCAAAGAACAAAGCTTGCAGAAAAAAAAAATAGCAAAAAAATAGAAAGAAAAAAAAAAGAGAAAAAGCAAGCAGAAAAAGCCAAAAGCTCTTAAAACCAAGAGGCAAGAGCAAAAAGCCAATAACCCTTAAAACCAAAAGGCAAGGGTAATAAAAAGGATCCCAAGGCTTTGAGCATCAGTGGATAGGAGGGCCTAAAGGAATAAAATCCTGGCCTAAGCGGCTAAACCAAGTTGTCCCTAACCATGTGCTTGTAGCGTGAAGGTGTCAAGTGAAAACTTGAGACTGAGCGGTTAAAGTCAAGGTCCAAAGCAAAAGAAGAGTGTGCTTAAGAACCCTGGACACCTCTAATTGGGTACTTTAGCAAAGTTGAGTCAAAATCTGAAAAGGTTCACCCAATTATGTGTCTGTAGCATTTATGTATCCGGTGGTAATACTAGAAAACAAAGTGCTTAGGGCCACGGCCAAGACTCATAAAATAGCTGTGTTCAAGAATCATCATACTGAACTAGGAGAATCAATAACACTATCAGAACTCTAAGTTCCTATAGATGCCAATCATTCTGAACTTCAATGGATAAAGTGAGATGCCAAAACTATTCAAGAGGCAAAAAGCTACAAGTCCCACTCATTTAATTGGAGCTATGTTTCATTGATAGTTTGGAATTTATAGTATATTCTCTTCTTTTTATCCTATTTGATTTTCAGTTGCTTGGGGACAAGCCACAATTTAAGTTTGGTATTGTGATGAGCGGATAATTTATACGCTTTTTGGCATTGTTTTTAGTATGCTTTTAGTATAATCTAGTTACTTTTAGGGATGTTTTCATTAGTTTTTATGTTAAATTCACATTTCTAGACTTTACTATGAGTTTGTGTGTTTTTCTGTGATTTCAGTTATTTTCTGGCTGAAATTGAGGGACTTGAGCAAAAATCAGATTCAGAGGTTGAAGAAGGACTGCTGATGCTGTTGGATTCTGACCTCCCTGCGCGCTTCCAATTGCGTTGGAAAGTAGACATCCAGGGCTTTCCAGCAATATATAATAGTCCATACTTTGGTCGAGTTTAGACGACGTAAAAGGGCGTTGAACGCCAGTTCTACGCTGCTGTCTGGAGTTAAACGCCAGAAACACGTCACAAGCCAGAGTTGAACGCCAGAAATACGTTACAAACTGGCGTTCAACTCCAAGAACGACATCTGCACGTGTAACATTCAAACTCAGCCTAAGCACACACCAAGTGGGCCCCGGAAGTCGATTTATGCATCAATTACTTACTTCTGTAAACCCTAGTAACTAGTTTATTATAAATAGGACTTTTTACTATTGTATTAGACATCTTATGATCATATTTTGATCCTGTGATCTCGTTTTGGAGGCTGGCCATTCGGCCATGCCTGGACCTTTCACTTATCTATTTTTAATGGTAGAGTTTCTACACTCCATAGATTAAGGTGTGGAGCTCTGCTGTTCCTCAAAGATTAATGCAAAGTACTACTGTTTTTCTATTCAACTCAACTTATTCCGCTTCTAAGATATTCATTCGCACTTCAACATGATTGTGATGAACGTGACAATCATCATCATTCCCTATGAACGCGTGCCTGACAACCACTTCCGTTCTACCTTAGATTGAATGAGTATCTCTTGGATCTCTTAATCAGAATCTTCGTGGTATAAGCTAGATTGATGGCGGCATTCATGAGAGTCCGAAAAGTCTAAACCTTGTCTGTGGTATTCCGAGTAGGACTCTGGGATTGAATGACTGTGACGAACTTCAAACTCGCGAGTGCTGGGCGTAGTGACAGACACAAAAGGCGGGTGAATCCTATTCCAGCATGATCGAGAACCTCAGATGATTAGCCGTGCTGTGACAGAGCATTTGGACCATTTTCACAAGAGGATGGGATGCAGCCATTGACAAGGGTGATGCCTCCAGACGATTAGCCATGCAGTGACAGCGCATCAGACCATTTTCTAGAGAGGATAAAAAGTAGCCATTGACAACGGTGATGTCCTTACATAAAGCCAGCCATGGAAAGGAGTAAGACTGATTGGATGAAGACAGCAGGAAAGTAGAGGTTCAGAGGAACAAAAGCATCTCTATACACTTATCTGAAATTCTCACCAATGATATACATAAGTGTTTCTATCCTTATTTTCTATCTATTTATTAGTTATGTTCGAAAACTCCATAACTATTTTATATCCGCCTGACTGAGATTTACAAGATGACCATAGCTTGCTTCATACCAACAATCTCCGTGGGATCGACCCTTACTCATGTAAGGTTTTTTACTTGGACGACCCAGTGCACTTGCTGGTTAGTTGTATCGAAGTGGTGAATGAAAAACGATTTATTAAGACGTGCGTACAGAGTTTTTGGCGCCGTTGCCTGAGATCACAATTTCGTGCACCAATGCACGGGGTGGGGCTTGTTGGTAGTTACAATGTTGTCCACCATGTCTTTCAGCTGGGTATGCACTGTAGAATGGTCTTTGTCCAGGATATCTCGGAGGGTGTTGCTGCCAAAAGGGTTGATTAGGTCCTCTTGGTTCCATCCATCCTTGATTGGTCTGACCTTGATGCACATTCCTGCTGTAACCTCTATTTCCCTTAACAATATTAGATCCAAACTCAAAGCGAGAGGGGTGAGAGTTCATAGTAGCAAATAAAGTTAAAAGGGAAAAAAACAAAATTAAATAAACAAGCAAAAGAAAAATATTTACAATAACCAATAATAAGGCATACGTTAGCAGTTCCTCGGCAACGGCGCCATTTTGACGTCAGGATTTTTACCAGTAAAGAGATTCATAGAAACAGTTGCGTTGTAGATATAGTCTCTAAACCGACAAAAATCCCTTCGTATAAACGTTTTGGGTGTCACAAGTAACAAACCCCTTTAGAAATTGTTAACCGAGTATTCAAACCTTGGGTCGTCTTCTCAAGGAACTGCGTGGAAGTATGTTCTTATTATTGGCTATAAAGGTTGTAATCGGGGTTTAGAAGATGAGAAGCAAGTAATTTAAATGACAAGTAAAGTAAATGGCAATTAAAATAAATAAATACTATAAAGCAGACTTTTGGCAAGGTAAGAGAAGTTGGAGGTCCAACATAGTTATCTCTCTCAACTATAATGAAAGTTGAATCTAAACTCCACTTGGTCAACCTTTACCAGGGCAAAGGAAAGTTAAGGGACTAATTAAATTGACCTTTGAATCCTATTTATTTCCTAAGAAAAGGTTGGGATTACTTAAGTTCAGCTCAATTAGCAAGATAACGATTATCAATTATGTCAAGTTTAATAACTGTTGAGTTACTGAATTCTTAACCAGGACTAAAAGGGAAAAAGTAAAATTGCTGGAATAATAAAAATGTCCTTAGATGGGAAGCAATGGTAACTTAAATCAAAGAGAACAATCATAAACTAAAAATACCTCAAATATTATTAATTCAAATAACAGTCTGCAACATGGAAGAAATTCATAAATTCAATGATTAATTCAAGTGCTGGAATAAACAAAAGTAAAAGGAAGCTAAAACAAAGAAACGTAAAACCTGGATTGAGAGTCACTCTTAAAACAAGAAGAAATCCTAAATCCTAATAGAGAGAGAGAAGATCTCCCTCTCAACTAAATCTAAATCATTGAAAAATAAAATATGCGAGCTCCCTCTTGAATGGGTGCATTCCCACACTTTATAACCTCTGGTCTATGCTGTCTGTACTTGGATCTGGGCCAAAAAGGGCTTCAGAATTCGCTGGGGGCGTATTCTGTAAATTCTGATACGTGGCCTCTGTCACGCGTCCGCGTGGGTCACGCGGTCGCGTCATTCGGAGCTTTTCCTTGCCACGCGGTCGCGTCAGTCATGCGGCCGCGTCACTGCATCTTTGCTTCTGGCACGCGATCGCGTCGTCCATGCGGTCGCGTGGATACCAGTTTCCTTCAAAGCCCCATTTTGCTTTCTCCTTCCATTTTGTATGTTTCCTTTTCCATCCTTTAAGTCATTCTGCCTTAGAGAATCTGAAACTACTCAACACACTGATCACGGCATCGAATGGAAATAAAGGTAATTAAAATAATTAATTTTTTTGAGCTTAGGAAACATGTTTTTCATTTACATCACATAATAAGGAAGGGAAAGTAAAACCATGCAATTAATGTGAATAAGTAGGTGAAGGATTGTATAAATCACTCAAATTAAGCACAAAAGAACTCATGAAATATGGGTTTATCACTAAGGCAAGAAAATATAGCAATATGATCAATGTCCAAAGATTTAATTTGAAATTTCCAAAGACTAACAAGCAACTTGCAAGAAGATACAAGATAAGAGATGGGAACATAGAATTGAGTAATTGAACCCCTCACTGGATGTGTATACACTCTAGTGGCTCAGTGTTTAGGGCTTAATTACTGAATTCTCCTTTAATCATGTTTTCTAAGATTTGCTAGTCATCTAACAATCAACAATACTTGATGAATGCATGCAAATATCATGAGGTCTTTGGAGGGTTGTAATGGGGCTTGGGTAAGGGTAGGATTAATATGGTTAAGTGGGCTAATAGATTGGATCTTTGATTAGCTCAAGTACCTCACCTAATCCTATATCAACCTATGTACACAAAAGAGAACAACCTAACTTCCCATTAATTTTTCTTCTCACATTCACTCATGCATCTTCTTTCTAATTCACACACATATGCATTCTTTATTTACATTCTTTATTTACATTCTTATTATCATTTCTTTTCTTTTCTTTTTCTTTTTTTTTATTGATAAACAAAGTTTATACACCAAAATTTTTCTTTTGTCATATAAAAGATATGCATATGTTTTAACTAATAGATGCATGAGTGTTTACCCATCTTTCTAAATTTTCACAATGAAAATCCAAAGTAGCTTTCTGCCAACATTTCCCACAAATTCCCCCCACACTTGATTAACATACACACACACTCAACCCAAGCTAATCTAAGACACAATTTACGGACAATATTGGTTTCTCGCTTAGGGCAAATGATGTGCTTAAAATTAGAACAAAGGGGAATTAAAGGCTCAAAAGTGGTTTACAAAGGTAGATGCAAAGGTTGGCCATATGGGTTAATGAGTTCAATTCAGAAAAATGGCCTTAATCATACTAAATGCATTCAAAACATCAAATATAGGACATAAAGATTCAAGTAAATCTAAGATCACAATCATAAAAGAGTATAGCACACAAGAACAAAATTTTGTGGTTGAAAATATGCAACCACACAATTAAAGCTCAAATCTCACTTGGTTTGTTCAAGCTACACTACAAGAAAAATACCCATTCAGCCACATTTTTTTAAGCTACATTTGAAAAGCGTATGAATAGGCTACGCTTTTCTCCGTGTTGCCTTTTTATATGAGAAAAGGATACACAATTGTGGCATCATTTAAAAAGTGTAGCCTTAGATATTTTAGAAATCACTTATAAAGCGTAGCCATAGGTTGATATCTATAGGTTCACTTTTTGTATCAAAGGAGACGCTTTTAGAGAGTAGCCTATTTATTAAGTTTTGGGTGCGTTTTAAAAGTGATACCTAATGTGTCTAGAGCAAAAAATTTGACATTTAGTAAATTTTTTTCCTCTTTTCCCTGAAAGCAAAGTCACACTTAGTAAAATTTTTGTCATTTCCCTCCATAAGCAAACTCATACACTAAGTAAAATTTTTATCCATTATTATTCCCTCCAAATTAAATCTCATTCACCTCCGTCCAAAGCACCTTCATCGTCCCCTTTCAGAAACCCTCACTGCATCGTCGCAAGGACGAAACCCTGCCTCGCTCCAAAGCTCACCATCATTGCCCCCACTCACTCTCTTCACTCTCACCATTCGCAAGTTCAAAAAAACATGTTTTCAAATCTAATCAATGGAACGCCCTGATGAGCAGATATTTTATACGCTTTTTGGCATTATTTTCATAGTTTTTAGTATGTTTTCCTTAGTTTTATTAAGTTTTTATAGGTTTTAGTGTTAAATTCACTTTTTTGGATTCTACTATGAGTTTTTATTTTTTGTACAATTTCAGGTATTTTCTGGCTAAAATTGAGGAGCTGGAGCAAAGTCTAATTCAGAGACAAAGAAAGCACTGCAGATGCTATCCGGATTTAGCCTCTCAATGGCTATGGAAAGCTGACTTTCAGAGCTTTCCAACAATATATAATAGTCCATACTTTCCTTTAGATTAAAAGGCCCAAAACTGGCGTCCAACGCCAGCTACCTGCCCCTTTCCAGGCGTCCAGCGCCCACAGAGCAGAGTCCAGCATCCAAACACCCAAAGTGGACCCCCTAGCTGGCGTTCCATGCCCAGAGACCTCATAGCACGTGGATATCACCAAAGCTCAGCCCAAACACTCACCAAGTGGGCCCTAGAAGTGAATTTTAGCACTAGATAGATTGTTTTACCGTTACTAATCATTTGTTTAGTATTTAAGGGATTATGTTTATGTAATTCGGACCTTCTTCGACACTTTTCATTATCATTTAGCATTATTTTCATATTCTATTGTATTTTACCTTTAGTATGAGTTTTTAAACCTCCTAGGTTGAGGGGAGGAGCACTGCTGAGTCCTATGAATTAATAAAAGTATTACTGTTTCTCTTCGATCCGTGTTTGATTAATTCTGAGATGTATATTCGTTTTTCATCAATATCAATGCGTTGAACTGGCATAAGGTTATCACATTCTACATGGGTTCAGAGTGCATCTTTCATCGAACAATGATAAACCACCAACTTGAATATACGTCTCTCACACAGCTAATCCACGACTTCGTTGGGGACTTCTCGAGACATTAGTTCAGCCGATTTACGCAGAGATTAGGGTCTCTGTGGTAGAGGTGATAAACCCATATTTCATGAGTTCTTTTGTGCTTAATTAGAGTGATTTATTCAACTCTTCACCTACTTATTCACATTAATTGCATGGTTTTACTTTCCCTTCCCTATTATGTCATATAATCAAAAACATGTTTTCTAAGCTTTAAAAATTAATTATTTTAATTACCTTTATTTCCATTCGATGCCGTGATTAGTGTGTTGAGTAGTTTCAGATTTTCTAAGGCAGAATGGCTTAAAGGATGAAAGAGGAAACATACTAAAATGGAAGGAGAAAGCAAAACGGAGCTTTAAATAAACTGGTATCCACGCGATCGCATGGATGACGCGATCGCGTGCCAAGCATGAATCAGCAGCAACGCGGATGCATGACTAACGCGACCGCGCGCCTTAAGCAGAACGCACATGATGCGGTCGCATGACTGACGCGACCGCGTGGCAAGGAAAAGCTCCAATTGATGCGACCGCGTGACCCACGCGGACGCGTGACAGAGGTTACGCACCAGAAATTGCAGAAAACACTCATAACGAGTTCTGAGGCCCTTTTTGGCTCAAACCCAAGTCCAGATGGCATAGACCAGAGGTTATGAAGTGAGGGAATGCATCCATTCAGGAGGAGCTCGCATATTTTCACCTTTCAATGATTTAGATTTAGTTGAGAGGGAGATCTTCTCTCTCTCTTTTAGGATTTAGGATTTCTTCTTGTTTTAAGGGTAACTCTGGATCCAGGTTTAATTTTATTTTAATATTACTTCTCTTTATTTATTCCAACATTTGAATTGATTATTATTATCTAAGAATTCTTCCGTGTTACAGACAGTTATTTGAATTAATGATATTTGAGGTATTTTCAGTTCATGATTGTTCTCTTTGACTTAAGTTACCATTGCTTCCCATCTAAGGATATTTTTACTATTATTCCAGCAACTTTACTTTTTCCCCTTTTGGTTCTGGTTAAGAATTTAGTAACTCAACAGTTATTAAACTCAATACAATTGATAATCGTGATCTTGCTAATTGAGCTGAACTTAAATAATTCCAACCTTTTCTGAGGAAATAATTAGGATTCAAAGGTCAACTTAATTAGTCCCTTGACTTTCCCTTACCCTGGTAAAGGTCAACCAAGTGGAGTTTAGATTCAACTTTCATTATTGTTGAGAGAGATAACTAAGTTGGACCTCTAATTTCTCTACCTTGCTAAAAGTTGCTTTACAGTTATTATTTATTCTTAATTGCCATTTAATTCACTCGTCATTCAGATTACTTGCTTCTTACCTTCTAAACCCCGATTATAACCTTTATAGCCAATAATAAGAACATACTTCATCGCAGTTCCTTGAGAAGACGACCTGAGGTTTGAATACTCGGTTAACAATTTTTAAAGGGGTTTGTTACTTGTGACATCCAACACGTTTGTACGAAGGGATTTTTGCCGGTTTAGAAACTATATCTACAACGCAACCGTTTCTATGAATTTCTTTACTGGTAGAAATCCCGACGTCAAGAGGCTAGAACCCAAGGTGCAGCATTCTCTGATCCGGAAGATCCAACCTTGTCTGTGGTATTTTGAGTAGGATCATTAAGGAGAATGAACTGTACGAGCTTCACCCTCAATCAGAATGGATCCGCACTAAACCTGTGGTTCAGATCTGGAAGAGTATTGGCAGCTGCTCAAACTAGTGTCAATCACACATGATGAGCAGATAATTTATACGCTTTTTGACATTGTTTTTAGTATGTTTTTAGTAGGATCTAGTTACTTTTAGGGATGTTTTCATTAGTTTTTATGTTAAATTCACATTTCTGGACTTTACTATGAGTTTGTGTATTTTTCTATGATTTCAGGTATTTTCTGGCTCAAATTGAGGGACTTGAGCAAAAATCAGATTCAGAGGTTGAAGAAGGACTGCTGATGCTGTTGGATTCTGACCTCCCTGCACTCAAAGTGGATTTTCTGGAGCTACAAAACTCGAAATAGCGCGCTTCCAATTGCGTTGGAAAGTAGACATCCGGGGCTTTCCAGCAATATATAATAGTCCATACTTTGACCAAGTGTAGACGACGCAAACCGGCGTTCAACGCCAGTTCTCTGCCCAATTCTGGCGTCCAGCGCCAGAAAAGGATCCAAAACCAGAGTTGAACGCCCAAACTGGCACAAAAGCTGGCGTTCAACTCCAAGAAGGACCTCTACACGTGCAACACTCAAAGCTCAGCCCAAGCACACACCAAGTGGGCCCCTGAAGTGGATTTATGCATCAATTACTTACTTCTGTAAACCCTAGTAGCTAGTTTATTATAAATAGGACATTTCACTATTGTATTTGACATCTTTTGATCATCTTAGGATCTTAGGATCATCTTTGGACACCTGGTTCTTAGATCAGAGGGGTTGGCCATTCGGCCATGCCTGGACCTTTCACTTATGTATTTTCAACGGTAGAGTTTCTACACTCCATAGATTAAGGTGTGGAGCTCTGCTGTTCCTCAAAGATTAATGCAAAGTACTACTGTTTTCTATTCAGTTCATCTTATTTCGCTTCTAAGATATTCATTCGCACTTCAACCTGAATGTGATGAACGTGACAATCATCATCATTCCCTATGAACGCGTGCCTGACAACCACTTCCGTTCTACATTAGATTGAATGAGTATCTCTTAGATATCTTAATCAGAATCTTCGTGGTGTAAGCTAGAATGATGGCGGCATTCAAGAGAATCCGGAAGGTCTAAACCTTGTCTATGGTATTGCGAGTAGGATTCAATCATTGAATGACTGTGACGAGCTTCAAACTCGTGATTGCCGGGCGTGGTGACAGATGCAAAAGGATAGTAAATCCTATTCCAGCAGGATCGAGAACTGACAGATGAATAGCCGTGCCGTGACAGGGTGCGTTGACCATTTTCACTGAGAGGATAAGATGAAACCATTGACAAGGGTGATGCCTCCAGACGATTAGCCGTGCCGTGACAGGGCATTTGGATCATTTTCCCGAGAGAAGACCGAAAGTAGCCATTGACAATGGTGATGTATCACATAAAGCCAGCCATGTTAAGGAGTAAGACTGATTGGATGAAGGCAGCAGGAAAGCAAAGGTTCAGAGGAACGAAAAGCATCTCTATTCGCTTATCTGAAATTCTCACCAATGAATTACATAAGTATTTCTATCCTTTATTATTTATCTTTTAATTATCTAATCCAATCACATTTAACCCTACCTGACTGAGATTTGCAAGGTGACCATAGCTTGCTTCATACCAACAATCTCCGCGGGATTCGACCCTTACTCACGTAAGGTATTACTTGGACGACCCAGTGCACTTGCTGGTTAGTTGTGCGAAGTTGTGAACCATGGTATTGGCATCATGTTTTTGGCGCCATTACCAGGGAAAGAAAGAGCGATGAATTTTACATAATCAAAGTGTAATCACAATTTCTGTGCACCAACACACTACAAGAAAATTGAACATTTGTAACAAAAATTTTGTAACAAATTTAAAATTGTTACAAAAAATTATTCTTTTGTAACAAAAATTAGTAACTGTTACATAATAATAATATTTTGTAACAACAATACAATTTGTTACAAAATGTATTGGCTTTTGTAACGAACCATTGTTTTGTTGCAAAAGTTTAAAATATTTTGTAACAAAAAATTAATTTGTCACAAAATTCAATATTGTTTGTAACAAGTTATTTGTTTGTCACAAAATACAAAAATTTTTGTAAGTAAAAAAATTATTTTAAAATGTTAAAATCTCTAAGATAATTAAAAGAATTGTTTTTTATAAAAGAATTAAAGATTAAATGATTTATTTTTAAAAATGGTATATATTATTTTATATTTTTTTATAAATTAAAATATAATTTTACTAATAATTAAATCTTAAATGTTGATTAAAAATTAAATTTTTAAATTAAAAAAAGTAATTATTAAACATAAATAAAAATAGTTAAAATTTAAAAATAAAAACAAATATAAAAAAAAATTCTAATTCTAACCCTCACCTTTATTTTTTATTTTGTCGTTTTCTATCCTCGTCCATTTAAATAAAATTTTGAAAAACTCCCTTAAGTATAAAACATAGAGCTCTGGTTTTTTTTTCTCTCTTTACTAGTCCTAAACCCACCTTAACCTATAACACTCATCATTAAGCCGGTAAAATCAACGATTGTTAGAAAATAAATAATAAATTATTTGTATTGTGATTTATTATAGTTATTCATGGTTTTATTTTAAAAAAATTATTTATGTAAGATCCATAACTTTTTAAAAATCCTATTTTGAGTTGATTCCAAATTTATTTATTTATTAGCGATTTTATTTTCAAAAATTATTTCATTGAGAATAATTAAATCAAGTTTTAGTAATTAAAATAAAAATTTTACTAAATTTTATAATTATTGAATAATTTTCTATATTTAAATTATAAGACTTAGTAGTTGTAAAAAAAATGATACTATTTAATTTAAATAATTGCGATTTTAGAATTTAATACTTTAATTTTTATAATTAATTATATCATCTTATATTTTAAATTAGAATACTTATTAAGAATTAATTAACAAATTAATAATTTAATTAATGTTTTAAAATAATTTAAAGAGATTAAATTATATTTTTAATGAATACTCTATTCCCTAATTTAATTAAAATTACAAACCCTTAGAAAACCTAACCCTAGAACCCCCACCCCTCTTCAGTGTGCACATACACCCAGCCACACAGGAGTCACCTTTTCTACACACCCACACACAGAAATATGAAAGAAAGAAAGAAACGGAAGAGGGAAGAGGGAAGAGGGAAGAGGGAAGAGGGAAGAGAGAGTCGCGCCAGGAGAAGAGAAGGGAGGAAGGGGGCTGTCCGCAGCGCCACTGTGCCGTCGCCACCTTGGAGTCTACCGTTCGTCGCTGCCCAGTCACCGTTCTGCCTTCTATCAAGCCGGTTCTGTAGCTTGAGAAGAATCACGAAGAGGAGAGAGAGCGTGTGTGAAGGGTAACGCCACCACGAAGCCGTCGCCGTTATCATCATGCTCCGCTGCTGTCGTGTCTCACCAAGCCGTCATCATCGTGCTTCCTGGTGCCGTCAGTGGAGCTGTGTCTTGCCAGATCTGCTACTGGAAGTCTGGAGGAGAAGCATTCTTTCAGATTGCAAATAACTGCAAACAGCGACGGAGCTTCTCTAACCCTCAAGGCCTGAAGGACGACGACGACAATGACTGCTTCTTCCGCTAGTCTTCTTCTCTTCTCTAGCCCCTGCTCAAGTTCAGTTCAGGTAAATTATATGTTTTGAATTTCTAATTAGGGGTTTGTTATTAAAATTTCTGATTAGAAATTTGATTATTGGAATTTATGATTAGGGATTTAGGGTTCTGATTATTGGAAATTTGGAATTTCTGATTAAGATTGCTTCTCTTCTGAAATTTGGGATTTGGTTATTAGAAGTTCTGATTAGGTAAATTTGAAATTTGCTTCTCTTCTCTTCCTGTTAGTGAATTGTTCTGATTTTGTTCTTCTTGAGTTTCTGTTAGTGTTTTGATTAAGGCTTTATAATATTGATTGATTTTGTTCTTCCTGAGTTCTTGTTAGTGTCAATCATCCAAACCCCCTTTCATGTACATAAAAAAACGTTAAGTCATGTCTTATTCCAGACTTAGATGATGGTTAATCTGATGGATGGAATGATATGTTGATTTATTATATATATGGAATTAAAATTGATGAGATGCTGTTTAAATACTAATATTTAAAGACATCTGCATCCAAGTTATGTAGCTGAATTGATAGCAAGAAGAAGATACATGTAAAACAAAATGTGATTATTCCTGTAAAGAGATTTTCAAAGAAAAAATACTATGAATTGTTAAATTGTACTGATTATAAATTTTGATTATTGAAATTTATCAATTTTGATTAGAATTTCTTATTAAGGATGCGTGTATAGTTTCTGTGATGAGGATGCGTGTATAGAATTTTGATTATTGCAACTTTATAAAACTTTTTTTGTTTAAACTGATTGAATGATGCTGTGTTTGATTTATTAAATGATGATGATGCTGAAAATTCTGTTTGTTAGAGTGCAGAATTTGTTGAAAGGCTAAAAGCCAAGTTTCATGATTGAATTAATTGATGATACATGCTAATGATTACTTGAGATGATGTTGGACTATTTGTTATACATGATGCAGTAAATTGATGATAATATATGTGAATTGTTTGAGTGATTTGTGGCTGGATTGTGTTGAGTAATGCAGAACTTGTTGATTTCATATGAGTATGCTTAAAGGTGAAAACTGACAAAAAATGGTGATTTATTAATCCTGAGCACTTGAGGATAATTTAATCTTTTTAACAAGTCACAATAGATAAAAAAAAGTTAGAATGCAAGGTTAGAGTGAATGAAAAGCTAAGAATCAATTTTTGACCTCTCAAAACCCAAGGTTACATGTTGCAGAATTATGCAGTTTTGGACAGCACTTTGTGAACAAAACTGGGAGCAATCTAGCCACTCAAAATCGGTGAAATTATTTTTCTATAAAACTTTGGTATGTCTAGATTGTTCCTCTAAAATTTCAGAATTTTTTAATGTGTGGTTTGGGAGATATGATTTTTAGAAAATGGTCATTTTCTGCAGAAATATTGTTGTCCGAATTCTGGAACAGCAACTTCAAAACCACATATCTCAATACTCTGAAACTCTTTGGAGGTGAAACTAAAGGGGAGTGAAATATTAGGATGTCTAGTATTTGATATCCAAATTTACGGACAATTCGAGTTTTGTAGAGAAAGTTGTGCTTTCTGGAAGCAGGGCTGTTCACTGCTGTGACAGCATCCTTTCCTTAAAACAAAATCATATTTCAAGAGGCATAACTTTTTATAGAGAAGTGAAAATTCTCTGGGACTTGAACTGGGTGAAATATGGGTAATTCTAGTTCAACCACACTAAAATTTAGGAGAATCCAACAAAAGATAGATTTTATATGATTTTTTTTAAATTGGTTACTGCTTGTTGTTTTTCTGAAGTGTACCAAATCAGTAGCCGATTTTTAAAAAAAAATCATATAAAAGTAAATTAGGCGGCAAAAGAGATCTCTGGATTAGTGTGGCTTAGATGTCAAGAAAGTTCAAGATAGTGTGGCTTAGCTGTCAAGTTGTTATTCGGTTTTATTTTTCCATTCTTGCTATACTTTTCTATTTCCAAACTATTTCCAAAAGTCAAGTATATTTGTTATGAGGACTTCGGTGGAAATTATGCTTTGTAGTGATTTTTAGACAATTGATACTTATGTAAATTTAATGAATTGAATTATGATTAATTAGGCCGAGTTTATATATTGAATTGTCAATTTTTGATAATTTGCATTCTTGATTGACTAGTTTTAAACTTTGAGAATAGATTCTTAAAGAATTAGTTAATTTTAACTTGTAAGTTCTAATTTTATTTTTACTCTGATGAAGATAGTGTTATATGTGGCTTTTTAATTTTGGTTTTCATTGCTCATATTTGCAGGGGTACAAAATTGATGCCAACATGCTAGACTTTATATTGACTGAAATATGCTAGAAGAATCAAGAATTATAAATCCGATATGATACAATTTTATGTTAGGAAAAAGTTGTGTTTAGTTGAATTTGTAGAACTTATTTTATTGTAAAAGAATCTTAATGACATGTAAGATATTCTTATTATCTATATGATTATATATTATATAAATGTTAAGTTAGCGTGTTTAGAAAATTAATTGATATATCAATTATTTAATTAAATATTTTAAAATGAATTTTCTATTTTTGTAACTAAGAATAAAAAATGTTACAAAAGTAAGTAGTATTTTGTAACAAAATATTATGACACAAAAGTTTAAATTGTTACGAAAAACATTTTGAAGATCAAAATTTGTTATCACTTTTGTAATGACTTTTAGTTTTTTGTAACAGAAAAATTTGTTACAAAATATTACTTTGAATTGTAACAATTCCATTTTTTGTTACAAAAACTTTTTGTAATGGGACATACTGCAACGGCCCCTTTTTTTGTTACAAAATCCTTTTGTTTCAAAATTTCGATTTTTTGTAACAATTTTTTTTGTTACAAATATTGCTTTTTCTTGTAGTGACATACAACCTGCCATTGAAGGAATCACTCAGAAGCAAAGAGAGTAGTAATACAGGAGTTAATTCAGAAAGGCAAAGCAACTCCAATCCTTAATTATAACCCTTTTACTGATTTCTTTGATAAAATACCTTATACCCTTCTCTCATATTTCTTTTACTGATTCCATTCAAAAATTCACAATCAAACTGCATTCAAACATAATCAACCTTCTGATCTGCCTGGCTAAGACCTGAAAGATAACCATAGCTTGCTTCAAGCCAACAATCCTCGTAGGATCGACCCTGACTCGCTCTGGTATTAATTGGACAACCCAGTGCACTTGCTGGTACAACTGTACAAAAGTGTGGCGATTTGTCCACCAAGTTTTTGGCGCTGTTGTCGGGGATTGTTCGAGTTTGGACAAACTAAAGGATTGTCTTGCTCCCTAGATTAGGGAATTTTTATTTTATTTGAGTCTTTAATTTTATTTTCTTCTTCTTCTATTTTTTCGAAAATTATTAAAAACTTTCTCAAAAATATTTTTCTTTTCTTTGTTGAATTTTTGTTCTTGGTATTGAGTCTTGCATGTTCTTGTTTTCTGTTTTTCAATTACAAAAATTTTAATACCTTTTTCATGTAGTTTATTTTCAAGCATCCTTAGCTTTTTGTTTGAGAGTCTTTGTTTGTGTTCTTGATTAAGTCTTTTATTTTCTTCTTCAATTTTCGAAAAAATCAAAAAGCTTTTCAAAAAAAAAATTATTTTCTTTGTTTTAATTTTTGTTCTTGGTTTTAAGTCTTATTTCAATTCTTTGTTTAGTGTTTGAGTCTTTGTTGTTGGTCCTATTGCAGGTTTTGATTTCTTTGATTCTTTCCTTCAAAAAATTTTTAAAAATAGTTTCTTTGTTTAATTCTTGTGTCAATTCTTTAAGTTTGGTGTTTTCTTGTTTATTTTCTTTTGGTTTTCGAAAATTTATGTTTGGTTTTCTAAAAATTTTATGTTTGCTCTTCTTTTTATGTTCTTGTGTTCTTTGAGTTTCTTTGAATTTTATTCTTCGTGTTCTTGGGTCTTTTTTGTGTTTTGATCTTAAAATTTTTCAGTTTGGTGTCCCTTGGTATTTTTCCTCAAATTTTCACACACTAGGAGTAACTAGATCTAAAAATTTTAAGTTTGGTGTCTTTTACTTATTTTTCTCTCTTCTCATTAAATTCAAAAACAAAAAATATCTTTTCTATCTTTATTTTAATTATAATTTTCGAAAATTCCTTTGAAAATTCAGATTTTAATTTTAAAATTTTTTATCTTATCTTATCTTAGCTTTAAATATCAAAAATCAACTCATTTCAAAATCAAATCTTTTCAAAAAATCATATCTTTTTCAAAATCCTATCTTATCTTATTTTAAATTCAAAATTTTAAAATTAAATTTCAAATTTTAAATTTTAAATTTCAAATTTTAAAATCAAATCGTTTTCAAAAATCAAATTTCAAATCTTATCTTTTTCAAATCTTTATCTTATCTTGTTGACTTTTTAAAAAATTTCAAAATTTTAAATTTTAAATTTCAAAATTTTTATTTTAAAATCAAATCTTTTCTTAATTAATTACTTATCTTCTCTCTCTTCTTTTTCAAAACTTCCTAACTAACTCTTCTACTTCTCTTTTTTCTTTTTCGAACTTTTATTTCTTTTTAATCAATTAATTAATTTTAAATTTGATTTAATTAAAAAAATAAAAACAAAAATATTTTATTTCTTATTCAATTCTTCTACTTCTCTCTCTTCTTCTACCCCTTCTATCCTCATTCTTCTTTCTTAATCATGAACCCAAGTGGGAATGAAGAGTTCAGAAAAACTCTGGGATCTTATACAAATCCCACTGCTGACTTCTCTGGATGAAGCATCAGCATACCTCACATCAGAGCTAGTAGCTTTGAACTCAACCCTCAGCTTATTACTTTAGTGCAGCAAAACTGCCAATATTCTAGGCTTCCTCAAGAAAAACCTAGAGAATTCCTAGCAGACTTCTTAAAGATTGCTGACACAGTACACAGTGAGAGAGTAGACCAAGATGTCTACAGATTATTACTTTTTCCTTTTGTTGGAAAGGACCAAGCAAAAAGGTGGTTGGATAACCAGCCGAAGGCTAGTTTAAAAACTTGGAACTAGTTAGTGCACAAGTTTTTAAATCAATACTTCCCCCCAAGAAAGATGACCCAACTGAGGCTGGACATCCAAGGCTTCAAACAAGGAGACAGTGAATCTCTTTATGATACCTGGGAGAGGTATAGGAGGATGCTAAGAAAATATCCCACTGAAATGTTTTCAGAATAGGTACATTTAGACATCTTCTACTATGGGCTTTCAGACACGGCTAGAATATCTTTCGACCACTCTTCTGGTGGTTCCATACACATGAGATAGACCATTGGAGAGGCTGAAGAGCTTATTGAGAAAGTTGCCACTAATCAGCATCTGTACTCCTCTCCTGACGCCTCTACAAAAGGAGAGGTTAAGGCAGTAGCTGTGATAAACCCATATTTTATGATGTATTTTGTGCTCAATTTAAGTTATTTATTCAATCCTTCACCCACTTATTCATGTAAATTGCATGGTTTTACCTTCCCTTCCTTATTATGTGATATATGTGAAAAACATGTTTCTTGTGCTTTAATAATATTAATTTTAATTACCTTTTTATTACCATTCGATGCCATGATTTGTGTGTTAAGTATTTTCAGATCTCTTAAGGCAGGGATGGCTTAGAGGACAGAAAGGAAACATACAAAAATGGAAGGATAGCATAAAAATGGAGTTTTGAAGAAAAGGGCAGCGACACAAACGCATGGACGACGCGGCCGCATGCCTAGTGCGAAAAGGCATCGACGCGAATGCGTGACTGACGCAGACGCGTGCCTTGAGCAGAACGCAAATGACACGTACACGTGACCGAAGCAAATGCGTGACAAGGAAAACTCCCAGATGATGCGACCGCGTGACCCACGCGGACGCGTGACAAACGCCACGCACCAGATTCTGCAGAAAATGCCCCCGACGATTTCTGGACCCTTTTTCAGCTCAATTCTGAATCCAGAAACACAGAATATAAGCCAGAGAATGGAGGAATCAAAGGAGAACATATCATACATTCACTTTTCATATTTTAGATGTAGTTTTTAGAGAGAGAGGTTCTCTCATCTCTCTTAGGTTTTAGGATTAGGATTCCTCTTAAAGGATTTAGTATTTCAACTCCTTATCAGGTTCAATATTCCTTTTATATTTTTATTTATTATAATGTTTTTATTCGTATCTGACTTATGTTACCAATTTGGCTCATGAACTCTTTATGTTTAGATCGATTTTCTCTTATTAATGCAATTGAGGTATTTCAGATTTATAATTCTTATTTAGTTTAGCTTTTGATATTCTTGGCATTAATTGATTAACTGGAGACTCTTGAGTTATCAAACTCATCGTGATTGATAATTGTTATTTCTGCTAATTGAATTGAATTCTACTAACTCTAGTCTTTTCTTAGGAATTGGCTAGGACTTGAGGATCAGACTAATTAGTCCACTTGACTTTCCTTTGCTTTAGTAAAGGTTGACTAAGTGGGATTAAAACTCAATTCTCATCACCATCGATAAGGATAACTAGGATAGGGCTTTCGAATTTTCATACCTTGCCAAGAGTTTATTTTATAGTTATTTATTTATTTTTCTTATCATTTAAATTACCTGTTCCTTATTTTAAAAACCCCAAATTTACAAGACTCATAACCAATAATAAGAACATACCTCCCTGCAGTTCCTTGAGAGGACGACCCAAGGTTTAAATACTTCGGTTTATAAATTTTATTGGGTTTGTTACTTGTGACAACCAAACGTTTGTACGAAAGGATTTTCTGTTGGTTTAGAAGCTATACTTACAACGCGATCATATATTTGTGAATTTCTTTACCGATAGGAAATCCGATCGTCAAGCTGCTGAACCTAACCCTCCAGAGCAGGATGGCCCATTGACTCAGCAATTGCAAGCCCTTGCCCAGCAATTGTTGGAACTGCAAGAGGCTCTACGAGAAACTCAAGCTTCTAACAGGAATGTGGAAGCCCAGTTGAGTCAAACAAAGTAGCAGTTATCTAAGCAGATAACAGATGAATGCCAGGTTATTCAAATGAGGAGTGGGAAAATCTTAAGCACCCAACCTCAGTATAATAAGAACGAAAAGCCTGTAGAGGATAACCAGATCTCTGCACACGATGACTCTGGGCGTTTAAACGCCCAAAGAGGTATCCCTCTTGGCATTGAACGCCAGAAAAGGGCAGAGACTGGGTGTTCAAACACCCAGAGAGGTATCCCTCTTGGCGTTGAATGCCAGGAAAGGGCAGAGATTGGGCGTTCGAATGCCCAAGGGGGCAGCAGCAAGGGCGTTCCAAGCAAGGGAGGTCAGTCACTCTCTGATAACAACCCTCTTAAGCAAGCTAGTAACTCCCCTTCCAATACATATGGCATTCGGCCTTCATCAACTACGATTGATGAATATAAGGCTAAGATGTTGTTTCCTCAGAAACTCTGTCAAGAGGAAAGGGATAAATAGTATGCCAGAGTATCTCAAAACATTAGAGATCAAGATCCCTTTTGCAGAGGCTCTTGAACAGATACCTTCTTATGCTAAGTTCATGAAGGACATTTTGAGTCATAAGAAGGATTTGAGGGAAGTAGAGACAGTAGCTCTTACTAAGGAGCATGCTACTGAGGAAGTTAAGGCAATCACAAACCAGATGAATCCAGAGAATGCCATTGAGCACGCCCCTACAGAGAAGAAAGAACCTCGAGTTGAATCTTCTCTAGGTGTACAAGAGGAGCATGTGATTACCACAGAGTACGCGCTTGTAGAGGTAAAAGAGCCTAAAGAGCTACCTTTCATAGACATGCAGAAAGAACTAGCAGATGAGCAGCTGGCTCATTTCCCAGCAGCCCTTAAGGAGCTACAAGTCAATATCTCTTCTACAAAGGTATTGGAAAAGAAGACTCCCTACACAGCCTATTTAAAAGGTATTCTTTTTTAAAAGAAGGACCTAAGGGGAGATGAAATAGAGGTACTTACTAAGAAGTACAGTATCCTAATTCAGAATGAGCTGCCAAGGAAGATGCCAGGTCTAGGGAACTTTCAGATCCTACAGACTACTGGAAAGATCATTTTTGACAAAGCCCTGTATGATCCTGGCTTAAGTTTAAATCTGATACCTTCCACTGAGGCAGAGGCCCAATCTGGAGAGACTGGGAAGACATTGAACGCCAGTGAGAAAGATCTCACTAGGCTTTCAACGCCCAACCTGGCAGCAAGCCTGGCGCTAAACACTAGTGAGGAAGCCCTCACTGGGCATTCAATGCCCATCCTGGCAGCAAAGCTGGCATTGAACGCCAGCCAGGGAGCACTGGCTGGACGTTCAATACCCAAAGAAACAGGAATCCTGGCGCTGAACGCCAATGAGGAACTCGTCACTAGGAGTTTAACACCAGTAAAGGTGCACAGCAAGGGCGTTCAACGCCCAAAGAGCTAACAGAGCTGGCGTTGAACGCCAGTCAAAGCACACCCTTTGAGTGCCTAAATCCCACTCAAGAACCCTCTATCTCAGACACAAAGGAAACCATAAAGACCATTGAGGTTCCTTTGCATGCACTTCTGCAGTGCATGAGTTCTGATGACTACTCATCCTTGGATGAGGATGAAGACACTGGGGAAGAGCAAGTTGCTCGGTACCTAGGAGCTCTTATGAAGCTAAGTACCAAGTTATTTGGTACAAAGCCTCTGGAGGAAGAACATCCACAGGTTACCAAAGAACTCCATGATTTGGTTCAGCAGAGGCTACCTCAGAAGCTTCTAGATCCTGGATTCTTTCTAATTCCTTGTACCATAGGCATTATGACCTTTGAAAAGGCTCTATGTGACCTAGGGTCAAGTATAAGCCTCATGCTACTCTCTGTAATGGAGAAGCTGGAAATCCAAGAGGCATAAGAAACAAGGATTACCTTGAATAAGGGCTGGATGGTGTTCGAGGTTCTTGACCCTTTATTACCCCCTGACAAGGGAGGCACTTGCATAAAAGATTCAACATCCAAGCCTCCTCCCTTGGATGGAACCAATTCAATCCCTTCTAAGACCAAATATAAGTTTGGTGTGGGATGTACACTATCCACAAAGGAGGAAGGCCCCAAAAGGAAGATACCTAAGGCTGGAAAAACAGAAAAATCCCTACTGAGGGCTTTTCACCATGGAAAATGGTAATGTTCACTTATCTCATCATGGTATTCACCATGGAAGAGGGAAGTGACAAACAGAGACACCAGCATATTACTGCAAGCCCAACCCTGCCTCAGGTAGTGAACAAGATCCTGTCTCTTAGGCGTATTACGCTATTCGTTAAGAGCACAGGATGGAAGCTCCCAGTAAGGAGTAAGGATTTATTCCTCTATGACTATCTTCCTCCTTGAAAGGAGTTGTCTGTCAAGTTATTGATATTAAAGAAGCGCTTGTTGGGAGAGAACCCAACCTTAATTAATTATTTATTTCCTTTTATTTTGTTTTATTTTTATTTTAGTTATTTTTAGAGTCATGATCATATGCAGCAGTCAGAACAGAGACAAAATTTTCACAGCAGTAAAAACAGAACACTTGGTGCGTGTGTACGCAAATCCCACACTATTCGTACAGCAGCAGTACCAGCAAGTGCATTGGGTCGTCCAAGTAATACCTGAGAGAGTCAGGGTCGATCCCATGAGGATTGTGGCTTGAAGTAAACAATGGTTGTCTTGTAGGTCTTAGTCAGGTAGAATCAGAAGGTCTTTGGATTACAGGAAACTATTTATAATTTGTATTTGTAAAATAAGTGTTTTTAGGGATAGGAATAGAGTTGAGAGTCGGAGTTGCTTTGTCTTTCTGAATGAACTCTAGTATTACTGTGTTCCGTGCTTGTGAATGATCTTCTTCTATGGTAGGCTGTAAGTGATCAAAGCCATTGCCCGTGGTCATTGATCTCCTCTGCTACAGGTCAAACGCCATTGCGCGTGGTCATTCAATCTGACGGAGGGTGAAGCTCTAGCAAGTCATTCTCTTGGCGATCATACTAAAAGCGCCACAGACAAGGTCGAATCTTCTGGATCAGAGAACACTGCTTCTATGGATTCTAGCCTATACCAAGGAAACCCTAATCTCCTTGGAGATTGGCTGAACTGGTGTCTCGAGAAGTCTCCAACGAAATCGTGGATTAACCGTCTGAGAGATGTATAAACATAGTTGTTGGTTCGTACTTTCTGGCCAAGTATTCACCCGAACCCAAGTAGACGCGGGTGTTTGTCAGGCATGTTTGTATTAATATGGTGAACAGAGCTACTTTCTCAGATCATCCTGCTCACCACGATGAAGATTGGGATATACATCTTAGAGATAGATTAAACACGGATCAAAGAAGAAACAGAAATACTTTTATTAATTCATAGGACTCAACAGGGCTCCTCCCCTCAACTTAGGAGGTTTAGAAACTCATACTGAAAGTAAAAACAATGTAAAACTTGAAAATAGTGTCTTCTAGATTATTCGAATTACATAAACATAATCCCTTAAATACTAAACAGATGACTGGTAAGGGTAAAACAGTCTATTTAGTGCTAAAATCCACTTTTGGAGCCCACTTTGTGAGTGTTTGGGCTGAGATTTGATGAAATCCACATGCTTAGGCTTCCTTGCGCATTGAACTCCAATCCTGGCACCTTTTTGGGTGTTAGACTCAAGCTTGGAATCCCTTTCTGGCGCTGGACGCCAGAACTGGTCAGATGGCTGGCGTTCAACACTAGTTTTGGGCCTTCTAATCCGAAGTAAAGTATGGACTATTATATATTTCTGGAAAATTCTGGAAGTCAGCTTTCCATAATTGCTGAGAGCGCCCCATTTGGACTCTTGTAGCTCCTAAATAGCTTTTCCGAATGCAGGTAGGTCAGATTTAGACAGCATCTGCAGTGCTTTCTCTGTCTATGAATCAGACTTCTGCTCCAGCTCCTCAATTTCGGCAAGAAAATACCTGAAATTGTCCAAAAACACAAAAACTCATAGTAGAATCCAAAAATGTGAATTTAACACTAAAACCTATGAAAACTTAATAAAAACCAAACAAAAACTACTAAAAACTATATGAAAATAATGTCAAAAGTCGTATAAAATATCCACTCATCACAACACCAAACTTAAACCATTGCTTGTCCCCAAGCAACTAAAAACACAGTAGGATGAAAAAAGAAAATTAAGATACAATAAATTTCTATGTTTCAAATGAAGCTTAGTTAAAATCAGATGAGCGGGACTTAGTAGCTTTTTGCTTCTGAACAATTTTGGCATCTCACTATCCATTGAAACTCAGAAATGTTGGCATCTTTAGGAACTTAGAATCTAGATGATATTCTTGACTCTCTTTGTTAGGCTTATTTTGATTCTTGAACACAACTTTTAGAGTCTTGGCCGTGACCTTAAGTACTCTGTTTCCGAGTATTACCACCGGATACATTCATGCCATAGACACTTTACCTAGGTGAACCTTTTCAGATTGTGACTCAGCTTTGCCAGAGTCCCAAGATAGAGGTGTCCAGAGTTCTTAAGCACACTCTTTTTGCTTTTGACTACGACTTTAACCGCTCAGTCTCAAGCTTTTCACTTGACACCTTGACGCCACAAGCACATGGTTAGGGATAGCTTGGTTTAGCCACTTAGGCTAGGATTTTATTCCTTTGGGGCCTCCTATCCACTGATGCTCAAAGCCTTGGGTCTTTTTACCCTTGCCTTTTGGTTTAAAGGGTTACTGGCTTTTTCAATCTGCCCGCATTTTCCTGCATTTTTTGGCAGTAATGGATTTTTCTGCTTTTTATTTTTTTTCTTTTTCTTTTTTATTTTGCCATTTTTTTTGCATGCATATATTTTTTTTCTTTTGCAACATGCTTTTTCTTTTACTTTTTGATGCTTTTTCTTGCTTCAAAAATCAATTTTCAGATTTTTCAGATTATTGATAAATCGCTATTTTACGGTTTATCTTGTGCTTAATTTTGTGGATTTTATCCATTATTCTCACACTTATTCATTAAATTTGCATGTTTTACATTTCCTCCCTAATTTTGTGCTATGATTGAAAACATGCTTCTTTGGCCCTAAATTTGCTAATTTTAATCCTCTATTATTACCATTCGATGCCTTGATATGTGTATTAAGTGATTTCAGGGTTTATAGGGCATGAATGGCTTAGAGGATGGAAAGGAAGCATGCAAAAGTGGAAGGAATACAAGAAATTGAAGGAATTGCTAAGCTGTCAACCCTGACCTATTCGTACTAAATCGACCATAACTTGAGCTACAGAGGTTCGAATGAGGCGGTTCTAGTTTTGTTGGAAAGCTAACATCCAGGGCTTCAAAATCATATGCAATTTGCCATAGTTTCCATGCAGTTAGATGATGCACACGCATACGCGTGACCTTGCGAAAGTTCAGCGACGCGTACGTGTGGACGACGCATACGCGTGACGGAGCCACGTGCTGGACGTATCAGAAATTGCTGGGGGTGATTTTGGGCTGTTTTTGGCCCAGTTCCAAGCCCGAAAACACAGATTTGAGGCTGCAGAGTAGGGGAATCATTCATTCAACATCTCATTATTCACACATTATGTTTAGATGTAGTTTTCTAGAGAGAGAGAGAGGCTCTCTCCTCTCTCTAGGTTTTAGGATTTTTAGCTTTAGTTCATCTCAAATTTTGAATTCTATCTTATTTCAGTTTAGTTTCTCTTCTACTTTTGTTTGTTCTAGCATTCTAGTTTATTTATTTTCCTTGTTGATTACTTTATTTTGCCAATTTAGTTTATGAATGTTTGATGTTAGATTCAATTTTCATGTTAATGTAATTTATGTTTTCTATGGTTATTGTTGCTTTCTTTAATTTGTGTTATTGATGCTTGTAATTGGTTATTTAAATTTAATATTCCTTGTTACTCTTCTATGTTTTTATGTTGTGCCTTCCAAGTGTTTGATGAAATGCTTGGGAGGATTTTAAGGTAGCTTTTTATATTCTTGACTTGGATTGATTAGTTGAGACTATAGAGTTATCAAATTCTCTTGTTGAAGGGTAATTGAGAATAGCTGATTGGCTTAGGCTTCAATAAATCTAGTCTTTGATTAGGACTTATGAACCTGAGTTGATTTTGTTCACTTGACTTACCTTCATTGTAAAGGGTTAACTGAGTAAAAGTGAAATACAATTACCATCACAATTGATGACGATCACGAGGACATGACTTCTAATTCTCAATCCTAGTCAAGAGTTTTCCTAGTTGTTAATTTAATTTCCTGCCATTTTATTTCCTTATTCCTTATTTCAAAAATCCAAAAAGATACTTTTCCATAACCAATAACAAGAACACTTTCCTACAATTCCTTGAGAGACGGCCTGAGGTTTAATACTTCAGTTACTTTTATTGGGTTTGCTTAAGTGACAAACAAATTAAATTTGATTGAGGTTTAATTGTCGGTTTAGATCTATACTTGCAATGTGATTATTTTAGTGAAATTCTTTACCGACGATTTTCTCCCATCAATTATCAATAATATTTTTCCTTTTTTCTTATTCTTTCAAGAGCCAACATTCTAAAATTACAAATTCAAATATGCACTGTTTATTTCATTCATTCAGAAAACAAAAGCAAATGACACCACATTAAACTAATTAAACTAATCTTATTTTAAACTTAAAATTCATGCATCTCTCAGTTCTTTTCTAAAAAATTTTATTTAAATAAGGTGAGAGATATATGGAACATTTTACAATTTAAAGACATTAAATGCAAATGATCATGCAACTAGAACTAGAGAATAGATAAATAAACAGACAAAAAACAGAAAAGGGGTGTAAAGAGAACGAATCCACCTTTAATGGTGGCGTCTGGTGCTCCTCCTTGAAGATCTAATATGCTGCTTGATCTCTTCTATGTCATCCTTTTGCATTTGTTGCTCTTCCCTCATAGCCCTTTGGTCTTCCCTAATGGCTCTTTGATCTCCTCTGGTTTCATTGAGGGTGGTGGCATGTCCTTCATACTCCATCCTCAATTGCTTCATGTTAGTGCTCAATTCTCCAAGAGAAGTTTGCCATTGATCCCAATAGCTTTGGGGAGAAAAATATATCCCTTGAGGCATCTCAGTGATTTCATGATGAGGCAGTGACAAATCCCAATTTGACGGTTTATCTTGTATTGAATTTAAGGGATTTTATCACCTTTTACCCACATTTATTCAATGAAATAGCATGGTTTTGTATATTCTCCTTTAATTGTGCTTAAGAGTGAAAACATGCTTTTTAGGTCTTAAAATAGCTAAATTTAATTCTCCTTGATTCCATTAGATGTCTTGATATGTTTGCTAACTGATTTCAGATTTAGAAGGCAAAGATTGGATCAAGGGACTGAAGAAAGAAGCATGAAAAGGTGGAGAACTCATGAAGAAATGAAAGAACCGGAAAGCTGTCAAGCCGACCTCTTTGCACTTAAACGACCATAACTTGAGCTACAGAGGTCCAATTGATGCGGTTCCAGTTGGGTTGGAAAGCTAACATCCGGGGCTTCGAAACGATATAAGATTTGCCATAGTTGCTATACGTATGGTGGCGCGCACGCGCAAAGTACGCGCACGCGCCGTTGCTGCCACCTAGTTCACTTAAAGCAAAACGTGGCCAGCGATTTTAGAAGCCTTGTGGGCCCAATTCAACTCATTTCTGATGCTATTTAAGCCAAGGATTGAAGGGGAATCAACATACTTTTCATACTTTACACACTTTACTTTTACTTTTAATCATTAGTCATAGTTTAGTTTTAGAAGTAGTTAGAGTTAGAGAGAGAAGCTCTCCCTTCTCTCTAGAATTAGGATTAGGAATTAGGGTTAGATTAGGATCTCATAGTTCTAGGTTTAATTCAAGTCTTCTTCTACTTCTACCTTCAATTGATGATTGCCACACTTTGGTCCTTCTCTTTATCCCTATTCTCTTGTTGTAATTTCTCTTATTTTGTTTCTAGGTTTTGTAATTGAGATACTCTTGTTCTCTTTGTTTTCTTTCAATAATGCAATTTGAGGTAATTCATGATAATTGTGATTTCCTTGATTGTTGTTGTTAATTCTTTACATTCAATTGTAGTTAGAATTCATTCTTGTTGTGATTGACTATAATTTTCTTTTGTGCCTTCCAAGTGTTTGATTAAATGCTTGGAAGAATGTTAGACTAGAATTTTATGTTCTTGGCTTGAGAAGGTAACTTAGGATTTATTGAGTCACTAGTGTCCAATTGATTGATAGTTGATAGCCATTAACTCTAGCCTTCATTAATCCAATTAGTGGAAAGCTAGGACTTATGGACTAGGATTGGTATAACTCACTTGACTTTCCTTTGTTAATCGATTTAAGGATGACTAAGTGGGATTAATCCTTGCAACTACCATACTTGTGGCTAGTGATAATGATGAAGACCCTTGACAACCAAACCTTGCCAAGACCATTTTGTGAATAAAGTTTTCCTACCATTTACTATTCACATCCCTCATCCAAAACCCCAAAATAAACAAGTCCATAACCAATAACAAGAACACTACCCTGCAAGTCCTTTGAGAGACGACCCGAGGTTTAAATACTTCGGTTTATAGATTTTAGGGGTTTGTACTTGTGACAAACAAATTTTTGCATGAAAGGATTATTGTTGGTTTAGAGACTATACTTCAACGAGATTTCATTTGTGAAATTCTATACCATCAAAAATCCATTCGTCAAAATGGCGCCGTTGCCGGGGACTTGCAATGGTGTTGTGTTATTGGTTATTGTACATATGTGAATATTGTGAATAGGTTTATCTTTTGTTGTTTCTTAATTTTTGTTAGTTTTATTTTGTCCTCTCATTATGAATTCTCACCACTTTGGCTTTGAGTTTGGTTCTAAGTGTGTTGTAGGAAATGTGGACTTTAATGGCAACATGTACCATGGATGGAACCAACAAAGATGGGAAGAGCCTCAAGGAATTGATCACTCCTATTGGCAACAACCTCCGGATACTTATAGGTATAATTTCCATCCTAATGCATGCCAACTTAGCGGCTATGATGATTCTTTTTGTGACACTCAACAACCACCATCATATGCCTATGAATCTCATCCTCAACATGAACCTCAACCATTCTCACAAGCCTTTCATCACCAAGCATCACCCTATGATCCATATCCATCATATAACCAATCATCCATACCATATTTTTATGGCCATTATGAGCAAGAACCTCTAGAATCACCACAACCATATCAAGATTACTCCCAAGAACCACCTCAATACTCATCATCTCCATACCTTTACCAAGAAGAACCACCTTCCTACCATGAACCCTCCCTCCAAAATAATGAACCTTCCTATTCACCCCAAGCCCCAATAGACGATCCTCTCACTTTGTTACTCCAAGGACAAGAAGCCATGAAGCGGGATACACTTGAGTTTGTGACCAATTTGACCAAGGTGGTGCACACTTTAGCCCACCAATGCTTGAATACTCAAGGTACTTCCGTGACCACATGTGAAAAGTCAAAAGAAGAGCAAAGTATGAAGGAGAAATTGGAAAATTCGGTGGAGAAAGAGGAGTCAAATTTTGTATTGGAGCAACTAGAGGAACCTATAATCATTGAAGAAAAGGAAGAAGTGGTTGAAGATTTAGGAGATGTTGAAAGTCCAAGGGAATGTAGTCTCATGGAGCACTCTTCCAAGGAGCTTGATATTGAAGTTGAAGAAGGTGCGCAACCCCCAAGGCATATCATCGTTGGAGACTTGGAAGAGGCTTATCAAGAGATGGATTCAATCATGGATGAATTTCTCTCTACAATGGAATCCTCTCCCATTGGACATGGAGTTGAAAGTATAAAAGAGTGTGCACAACCTCCCATACCCTTGGTGAGCAATGAGAAAGAGAGCTACCAAGAGGAAAACGTTGGCATGGTGTATATCGAAATTGAAGAATATGAAGAGGTTGACCAAGAAATGGATTTATTCATCAATGAATTTCTATCCAAAATTGAACCACCTCCCATTAGGCAAGAAATCAAAGTTCTTGAAGACAACACCAAGCTATGTGATAAAAGGGGAAAGGTTGAAATCAAGGAAGCTAGCAAAGAGGTGGAAATACATAAAGAAGAGCACAAGGAAGTAGACCTTGCATTATCTAAGTGTGGGGAGGTCTCCCTTTCCGAGTCACCATCCAACACAACATTCAAGTGGGTAAAATTCTTATCCATAAGCTTTACTTTCTCGCTTGAATATGGGTTGATTGAAACGGATGGACAACTTAGAGCTCTTTGTGGACTTAAAGGAAAAAGAGAATTGTGTAGTGGTTGCAAGTTAGAAATTAGGCTCATTAAGGTCAAGGTTTCAAGGCATAGGAACGATGATTGGAAGAATACCACTTTGCATGGGTTTCAACGGTAGGCTTGGTATGTTAAAGAGAATTCTATATGTCAACCACCCGGAAAGAGAGAGTATGAAGACCAAATCGAAGACGGGTGCGAAAACAAGATATGGGATCCCGGTTCGCTATGTAAAGACCAACTATGGGGACTCATATCTTGGGTAGAACTTTGCCTAAGCTTGATGAAGATGGTTGGAAATTCTGTCAACCAATTGAGAGGCAAAGATCCTTGGAGATTCAAGGATGAGTACAAACATAAGCCACCATGACAATGAGCCCCTCAAATGTCCAACTTAAGGACTTAAACTAAAAGTGCTAGGTGGGAGACACCCCACCATGGTAAACTCTTTCCTTCCTCTTTTAGTTTTGTTTAATAAGTGATTCGAGTTGCCATTGTAGGTAGATTTTCATTTCATATTGATTTGTTTGTAAAGATTGGTTGTTAGTATGTTGTATTCATTAGTAGTAGATGAATAAATCCTAAAATCAAATTGCATTTTTGTGAATTGTTTGATATTTGATTGAATAAAGAAGAGTTTTGGACATTATAGGGAGCTCTTGGGCATTTTTTTCCGCTTTTTGGGAAAAAAAAAAAAGGGCATCGGCGCGCTAGCACGCTGCGCGCGCGCGCGGATTGCACTTCCGCAACTTCTGGTACAAAAACCAGAGAGTTGTGCGCGCGTTGTGCCAGCATTGTGCTGGGAGCACAAGCACATCCACGCGTAAGCGCGCTGTGCGCGCGCGCGCGGATTGTCCCTGCTGCATCCACGCGTAAGCGCGCTGTGCGCGCGCGCGGATTTGCACCCTGCTTTTCTCCTCCCTCCTTTCTCCTTCTTTCCTCTTCTCTTCTTCTTTCTTTCTCATTTTTTTTTCTTCTTCCTCTCTTGAAAGATTTTTTTTTTCTTTTCTCTTTTAATGTAAATCAAAAAAAAAAAATTAATAATAAAAAAAATATATAATAATAAATAAATAAATAAATAAATAAAATACTAAAAAAAAAATTAAAAATAAAAAAAAAACAAAATTTTTTTTCTCTTCTTCCATTTCCTTTTGTCTATTACATTTGCACACTTTTATTCTTTGAATTTTAATTCTATTTGTTCTCATTTTCTTTTCTAAATTTCTCATTTTAATAATGGTGTTGAATTCTCTCACTCAATTGTTGAGAATTTCTTGCATTTGTTTTGGTGCTTCATGACTTGTTACATTAATTGTAATATTTGTCAACACACAAGATTAGTGCTTTAGTCCTTCCTAATTCATTACCCTTTGTTTTTTTTCTTGTACCGCTTCATCATTGAGTTAGGATAGAATCAAATGCTTTCATGCGTATCACTAATCTTGTTTGTGTCAATTCTTATTTGATCTTGATGCTCAATATACTCGCCATGCTTTAACTTTACTCTTGCATCAAGTATCAGTTGATATGCCTTTTGCTTATATTGATTTCTCACTCACATGTTGTAGCTACCATGTAGTAGAGAATCATACTCTTATTTGGCATTAGCCCCCGCCTATGTTCTATTTACTTTGATATCTTTTTTGTAGGCTTAATTTTCTTTCTTTTTCTCTCCTTTTAGGCTGGCCACCAAGAAAGGAGGAAACGGAAAAGCTTTTAAATGGGGCAACAAACAAGTCATCCGCACAACCGTTTGAGGAACTCATCAATTGTAGCAACCCATCCACCTTGCTCTCCCTTGCATGCACCAAGGACGGTGCAATCTTCAAGTGTGGGGAGGTCGTCGACCGATCTCCATGGGTAACAATTTTCTTTTTCAACACCAATATTAGTTAGTTATTGCATTTGCATGATAGGTTGCATGTTAGTTAGAATTTGTACATATTTTACTACCTTCTTCTTATTAGGACTACTTGGTTAGAGTGATGATTTCTTTCCCAAGAAACCGTTTTAGGGCACCCTACCAATTTGAAATCTTTTTGTTGAACTTGCTTGAAAGAATGTATTTTGGAACATGGTTTTTGAGCTAAGAACATAAGCAAGTGAGATTTGTGCCTAATTGCGTGGTTACATCTTATAACCACTTATTTTTCCTTCTTGTGTGCATTATTCTCTTCCTATGATTGTGATCTTTGATTTGTTTGAATCTATATGTCCCATTATTCCTTGTATTCATGCATTTATATGATTGAGGCCATCATTTCATTAGCTCACTTATCCAAATAACCTTACCTTTTACTCTCCTTTGCTAGCCGATTTTGAGCCTACGCTTAACCCACTTGTTCTTATTTTAGCACATTACAAGCCTTAAAGCGGAAAACAATGAATGTCCTTTATTTGGATCTTTGATTAGCTTAGGCTAGTGAGTGTGAGTGTCATCCAAGAGTGGGAAAACTTTGGGACATTGGTTGGGATAAAAGGGTGTTTGTGTTTTGTATTTTTATATTGGAAAATTGGTACATACTCATGTATTGATTAAATGTATAGACCTTATGCATTGATGTTCTTGTGTATAGTTTGAAAGAAAAAGAAAAAAATGAAAAGAAAAAGAAATAAAAGTGAAAAAAAAAAAAGAAAAGAAAAGAAAAAAATGTATATAGAAAAAGAAAGAAAAAAAGAAGAGCAATAAAGGGGACAAAATGTCCCAAAGTGAAGCTCAATAAGAATCAATGCATAAGTGTTGTGAAATGAAAAGAAAATGCATGAGTATGTGAAAAAGTGAGGAATGGGTAGTTAGATTAGTACTTAATTGTATAGGTCATTATATAGGTTAGGTGGGAAAGTTTAAGTTAATCAAAGATTCAAATCCTAAGTCCACTAGCCATATATGATCCTACCTTGACCCTAGCCCCATTACAACCTAAAGAAAAGACCTCATGATACATGTATGCATGCATTGAATAATTGTTGATTGTTAGAAGAAAAACAAATCTTGGAAAGCATGATTAGGGGAGAATTGAGAGAATCAACCCCAAACACCGAGCGACTAGAGTGCAAACACTTTCGGTGAGGGTTCGATGCTCAATTCCTTGATTCCCGGCTTTCACGAGCGTTCTTCTTGCAAGTCTATTTGAACTTCAATTTTTATATTTGAATTGGTAGGATTCATGAATCGTTATATGATCTTGACCCTACTTGTGCATGAATGACTTGGAGGATTGATTTATTTTTAACCAAGTAGGTACAACCATTTTGCATCTAGTTGCATTCATGTAGATAGGATGCATATAGATAGGTTACATTGAATAAATGTTGATGCCCTTTGCTTTCTCTTGGCTTAAGCATGAGGACATGCTTGGTTTAAGTGTGGGGAGGTTGACAAACCCCAATTTGACGGTTTATCTTGTATTGAATTTAAGGGATTTTATCACCTTTTACCCACATTTATTCAATGAAATAGCATGGTTTTGTATATTCTCCTTTAATTGTGCTTAAGAGTGAAAACATGCTTTTTAGGTCTTAAAATAGCTAAATTTAATTCTCCTTGATTCCATTAGATGCCTTGATATGTTTGCTAAGTGATTTCAGATTTAGAAGGCAAAGATTGGATCAAGGGACTGAAGAAAGAAG